>NC_090927.1:1259731502-1260356502 GCF_040938575.1 Ambystoma mexicanum | reverse complement strand
CTTCCAGAAAGCAGTAATAGTGTTGTTCCTCTGTGAGAAACCTGAGTGTATTCTCCCAAGAAGACCTTGAGAATCCCTTATTCAGTTGGCCAGGGAAGGGCTGGCGCTCTCAGATCCCAACCCAGGGGATGGGCGAGCGAAGGAGGATCACCTGGGTGGGGGAGACCGGGGTTGTCAGGGAAATACCCCAGGTGAGATGCAGTATTATACCGGGAAAGAAGGAGAGGACGACTAGATCCCCGAGACCTTTGTAGGCTGTACAACGTCTGTCTCACTTCCTCCCATTGAATATCTCTTCCCCAGATCCAATGACCCGTCCGTATATAACACATTCTCTAGGATTCCAAATCCTGTTGTACTCAAAATCTCTCTCCCAGAATCCCTGTTTTCCTGTGTCCTACCAGAATACTCTGTCATTTTCCCCCAGGTCCCTCTTTTTATTTCCCAAACTCCCAATCTGTTTTGACAAAACATTACCCCTCCCATGATATCCCTCATTGAAGTCACACACACTACAAAGCTCACCTTTCTGAGTTAACCAACCATCCCCTTTCTTATAACACATTTTCCCCATCCTACCACGTAGGATACTCAGAAACTCTTCCCCACCCTTTCCCGACGTGAACACTTTCTTACACCACACAAGACAAAGGACTAACACTAGAGTCGTGTACCAGACATGTCCCAATATAAGGGTCAGGCAAGGGCAGGCATTTGACCAGAAACATACACCTGATGGCCCTTTCCCTTCCCAACAAGGATAAAAGGTGGAGCACGAGAGGACACTACGAGCAAGGCAAACCGCACGACAAGAAAGTATCCCATGGCAGCAGTTCAAGAGGAGGAGAAAAGCAGTGATAACCGAAGGGGCGACAAGAGAAGCAACCTTGCCCTTTTCGACCCAGACCCATAAAGCCTCTGTCAGGAATCTGAGGAAAGCTTCAGGTCGACGCTTCTTGCTTTGCAAGAGGCGATAAACTACATTTCCCATGAGGCGCGGGGAGAGGTGTAGTTCTCCTATCGCGCGCTACAACAGCTGCTCATTAGCAGCAACGGTTAAAACTCGCCGCCGCCCGTGCCTCGGTGCAGGTAATTAATGATTTTCCGCACGGGCGACGGCAGATTAGGAGCAGGCAGGCAGAAATTCTCAGAGGCCGAAGGACTCTTGGAGTTTCCCCGGGCCGCGACGATGACGAACAGCTGAATAACCACGGGCCGCAGCGGTGAAGTGGGCTCCCATAAACTTCGGGCATCGCTCTTCAGGGTCCGCATGTCATTGTGAGGCATCCGGACCATCAGTTAAGTGTTTTCATATTCTGGAGTTGCTATATGCTTACTTGTTTATTAATTGACTACTTCAAAGCTGTAGTGGGTGTGTGAGGTAACACGCCCTAAAATACATGCCATGCATTAGACACGCCATGTGGAGAAACATGCTATAAAACTGTGAATGGATAAAACTGGGCACTGGAAAGGATATAGAGACTATGTAAAGAACATGCATGGGTCCACGCCGTACAAGGGCATGTCCGTGTGTGTCTTTTTTCCTAAATCATTATTTGTGGCTTCATTGTGCCCGACGGGCCATGTGTCTCGTGTCTTCAACAAAAGGGAAACCCTTTTGTTTGTGCCATTTAGCTTGTAAGCAAATCTATGTGTGCTCAAGAAATGATGATTCAAGTCCTACGTTATGTTCAATCCATATGTGATGTTAAAAGTCTATGTTCTAGGTTATCCGCTTGTATTCTATGAGGTGCAAAGTGGAGCTCTTAGGATTTGTATGTAACAAGTTCATTACAAATTTAGGAGGTCAGGTTAGGCGTTCAGGAAATAGAGGTTCAGGAATATCGCTGTATTGTATGTATTTGCTTGTGTATGTTCCCCTCCTTTCCTTTGTCACTCCATCCCCTTTTCCCTAACTCCATCTTCCCCCCCATTGGCTGCCACGTGGCTTCCTGTGAGATCAGTCTTCAGGCGCCCGTGCCAACCACGGTGGGAGGGGTCAATCTATTTGGCTTCTGTGGTTCGGAAGAGGGGATTGAGACCCCTACTCCCTTATAAGCTTGACAGCCTCTGTGAAAGGAATAAGACCGGGAACAATAGCCAGCGTGTGTTGCAGCAGATGTCAACGGCACACAGAGCCTTCCTACGCTGATAATCAGGGCCGGGAGAGATGCTTGCTACCATGGTACTATACTTGACCCCAGAGACAAGGAAAAGCGAAGGAGGTTCATCACAGCCGGTGGAAGGACCAATAATAAACCGAACTGTGTTGAATGAAAGTTGCGAATGATAAATTAACAGGAAAACTAGCTGCAAAGGGGTCCGTCACAATGTGGGTACTCAGTTGATAGTCTTTGGTTGATTCCCTTATGTAAGAGAAACTACCGATATCAGAAGGCCATAGGAGAGCCGCAAGGAAAAGGTCTAAGTGGTCATACAGGGGTCTAACAAAATCCCCTGTACAGTCGAAAGTCTTTGAACGGCACGTAATTGGAAAGCTAAGGGAGACGAATCCCTCATAGTGAGAAAGGAGAAGGAACTGTGTGTTTGGCAAGAGTGATCCCGACGGAGGGATGCCGACAGAACGTGGCGAAGCATGATGCCCCAATGAACATTGTGTTGACAAGAGTGAGCCCGATGGAGGGATGTCCACAGTGGATTGTCTAAAAAGGCATTAATACTTGTGAATAAAAGCCATAGTGAACCCGACAGAGCGAGGTTGTTATTCGAGCTTAAAAGCCACAGTGAACCTGACAAAGGTAGGCTAACATTCAAGAACGGCAAAATCTTTTGAATAACCTTCAAGAAGGGTCTGAGCCAGGAAGAGGGGGATCCAAAGGTAAAAAGCTATCACCCAACGATTTGTGGATGCAGCAGGTGAAATCTTGAGAATAAAAGCCATAGTGAACCCGACAGAGGGAGGCTGCTATTCGAGAGGGGGTCTGAGCCCAGAAGAGGGTGATCCAGAGGTGAAAAGTCATCACCCAACGTATAGAAGCAAAGAAACTGTGTTATTATTTTGAACCCATCAGATCGTCAGAGGCAAGAGACTTTTTGTAGAAAACAGACTTAACCACCGAAGATCCTGATACTTGAGAATGGAACTGTAATCTTGTGCTGGGAAATCTCGAGAGTGTGCTACGCTCAGGAGTCCCGCCTTATCCCATGCAATGTGTGGAAGGGAGACCCCTGGCTATAACATTCTGTATTTTCACTTGTAAACACTTCTTTCGAATGGATCGTGTCCTCCAACATATTCCTCCTGTTTGACATGTTAATGTCCAGCTTCAGCTGCTTCGGAAATCTTTTTTCAGTAGAGGCGCCCTGTGTTGAGTCGATGTCCCTCCAAGGCCTCTGTCTAGGGTGACGTCATCAGAGAACATATATAGCATGCGGGGCACCCGTTGGCCTCAGTTCCGTTTTTTCACAACATCCTCATCGACTTGTTTGAGAAATTCTTCGAAAAATCTTTCGATAGGTCTTCACCCTCGACACCATCAACATCGAAGACCAGTTTTAAAAAATGATGGGACTGCGGGTCAAAGATGTCCCTTACCAATTCGCAGTGTGTCTGCTTGTGGTGCATAGGGGACGACCACAACACGGCCGTTGTTCAAAGTGTCAGTCCATGACAGGAAAGGCCTTGAGGGAGCAAAAGGGGAAACTACAGGTATGAAGAATCCCCAAATCCCCTAAGCCCCGACCTGCTAAGCCTTCAACCGATGAGTCGAGAGGAGACTCTCCTCGGAGGAAGAAGGCGAATCGCTGTAGGTATAGGAGTGACTCCCACCACTCTTCGTCATCGGCAAAAAAGTCAAAAAGGAGGCACCAGAGGTCGCCTTCATCGACATCTTCATCCGACGACTCACCCGGAAGGGTTGCATGTCCCTAAAAAAGAAAAATCTACCCTAGCCAAATGGGAAGCTATCCGAAAGGAAATGTTAAAAATCTTTGAGAAAATCTTTGAAAAACAAGCACATGCTCCTACCGAGCCTCCAAAGCAAGCCGGTAAGGATAGGTCCTGCTCGAAATCCTGTGCTGCGTCAAGCCCGGGAAAACGGCCTGACAGACATCGGGAGCTCTCGAGGCCTTCCTCCGATGAAAAGCACAACGAGAAGTCGAGATTAAGGTACTCAACACCATCGACAAGATCAAAATTGTCGACGCCAGCGGTGTCCTCTACGCCTGCCAGGCCTTCGACGACGACGGTGTCTTCGACACCCGTCAGGCTCTTGACGTCGACATTGATAACTTCAAAGACAGCTACACCACATACGCTGGCTGCTCCATCAGCCAATCGTCCTTCCTCAATCAGCGCCAACAAAGCCTTCGATGTCAACGAAACCTACACTAACTTTATCTGAGAAAGTTTATACTCGCTTACACAGAAAGGAGTTTTTCAAATCACTCTCTTCAATCTATGAAGATGAGGAACACTGATGAGGAAGATGCTCCCTTTGGGTTGCAATATGAGACACCCAATGCTCCAGAGTGTCTGATATCAGAGAAGTTCAGGATTAAAGATCTATATGACAATTTACAGTCTGCAGGTGGAGTTGATCCTTCACCTGAACTGGAGTTCGGTAGGCCTGAACCTGGCGAACATGCCGCCGCACCATACACACAACTCATGTCCAGAGTTCTAGAGTACTTAGGATGGAGCAGACCACCACTCCCTTATGAACAGGACGATCTAACCAAAATTTTGGATAAAGGCCCTCAGACAGACCCTGTTTTGCCCTTCCATATGGCATTACAAAAGAGGGTGGCTTCAAATTGGGAAACTCCGGAGACTAATCCGGCAGTTAATAAGAATCTGACAAAAAAATACCGCCCCTCCAGAAGTGACCATGACTACCTGTCAAAACACCCCACTCTGGAGAGTCTGGTGGTGCAGGCAGCTACAGCAACTTCAAAAGAGGTGGCATACCCTACCATCCCTCCTGAAAGGGACGACAAGCGTGTAGATGAATGGGCAAGAAAGGTATTTTCAGCAGGGAGCATGGCACTGAAATCGGCCAACTACACCTGTGCCCTGGCAACATTTTCGTATACTCTGTGGGATTGCATATCTATGGCGGCAGAGCATATTCCCGAGGGGGAAGAAAGGGATGGCTTCTTGGCTATTGAGACATTACTTCGGATGCTTGGGCTCTGGAAACAGTAGTCCATGGTTACTGCCTTCCTTTCATAAGAAGACCTCAGAACAATCCACCGGGGAGCTGCTCTTTGATGATTCTGGATCCGTTCCTTGTTCAGGAAGTTTTCACCCTGCTGGAGAAAGGTGCCATAGAACAGGTACCTGTAGCGGAGAGGGACAAGGGATGGTACTCCCCATATTTTTTTATCCCCAAAAAGGACGGAGGACGGAGGACTGAGACCCATCTTGGACTTCAGATACTTTAAAAAGTTCCTCAGGAAGGACAAGTTCAAGATGGTCACACTTTCTCAGATCCTTCAGGCCCTCCAACTTCAGGATTGGTTGGGGTCATTGGACCTACAGGATGCTTATTTTCACGTGCCAATCCATCTCAAGCACAGAAAATACCTGAGGTTTGCAATTGGCAGTTATTACTATCAGTTTCGAGTTCTGCCTTTCTGACCTCCGCCTGAGGGTTTTCACCAAGCTGATGGTAGTGGTGGCAGCGAATCTCCGGAGAGGGGGGATTCACGCCTATCCCTACCTGGCTGATCAGGGCTCGTTTTCCCGAACAAGCCCTGGATCATCTGAAAGTCACCTGCCATGCTCTCCACATATTGGGCTTCTCCCTCAATTACAAGAAGTCCCATTTGACACCTTCTCAACAGCTCCAGTACATCGGGGCTGTTTTGGACACATCCTTGGGAAAGAGCTTGCCACCCAAGTGAGGGCTCAAGACATTCTTCAGATGGTTAGCAAATTTCAGAATGCCCAAAATCTTCTAGCCTTCGATTTCTTGAGGTTGCTCGGCCTCATGGCATCCTGCATTTTTCTGGTGCCAGAAGCCGGCCTGAGAATGAGATTTCTTCACTGGGCTCTAAGAACACAATAGTCCCAATTCTCATGAAAAATGTCGGACCGACTTCAGATTCCAGACCGGGTCTCATAGGATCTTCTATGGTGGGCCTGCAGGGAACATATTCTGAAGGGAGAACCCTTTTGGCAACCATGGCCTGAGATTACAGTAGTGACAAGACGCCTCACCCATGGGGTGGGGATCCCATGCAAACGATCCGACAGTCAGCGGGCAATGGTCTCTATCAGAGCCCAAACTACACATCTATCTTTTGGAGCTGAGGGCAATCAGACTAGTGCTGAAGGCCTTCCTGCCCTCTGTCCGGGGAAAGAATGTCCTGATAATGACAGCCATGTATTACCTCAACAAGAAAGGAGGTGTAGGGTCAGTACCACTGTGCAGAGAGGCAATGCAGCTCTGGTACTGGGGAATTCAAGAAGGAATATCTCTATCGGCAGTTCGCGACCGAGGCCAACCGGAAGTGCGAAAGATATTGCTCAAGGGAATTTCCCCCAAGAGGAGCTCTGGGAGATGTGTTCGTAGTGGACTGGGAGTTTCCACTTCTGTACGCGTTTCCTCCTGTCCCCATCATTCCTCATGTGATTAAGAGGTTGAGAAAGTTCATGAAGCGCATGATCCCAATTGCCCCGGATTGGGCCTGGAGGACGTGTACTGTGGTGTCCATCTGTTCTCCTATACGTCTTCCACAGAGAGAGGATCATCTCTCATGAAAGGAGGGTCAGGTTCCCCACTCAGAGGTCAACATTCTCAACCTTCACGCTTGGTTTCTGAAAGGTTGAGAAATAAGGATTGCGACCTCCCAGATGACGTTATTGATGTGTTGCTTTCGGCTAGAAGACCAGCAACAAAATCCTTGTACTGTTGCCGTTGGAACAAGTTTTGCAACTGGTGCAAGGAAAAGAATGTGGATCCTTTTCTGTGTAAAACGATGGATGTATTGTCCTTCCTTCTATCTTTAGCCAATTCAGGACTCCAGATTGGTACTATTAAAGGCAATCTGCCAGCGCTGTCCGTTTTTTAAAAGTTAATCGGAGGAATGCTCTTATTTCAAAATCCCACTGGTAACTTAATTCCTGAAAGGACTCACTACTGTGCATCCTCCATCTTCTTTCCAGGTTCCGGTTTGGGACCCAAATCTGGTCTTAAAGTTCCTAATGTGTGCACCCTTTGAATCACTCCACACGTGCCCTCTAAGGTCGTTAACCTTTAAAACCATTTTATTGGTTGCTCTCACTTCAGCCCGCAGAGTGAGAGCGTTGCAGGCACTGTCAGTAAAGCCACCCTTTACAGTCTTCCACAAGGACAAAGTTGTCTTGAAGGTCAAACCTTCATTTTTAACGAAAATCGTTTCGGTTTTTCATTTGAAACCAGAAAATTTTCCTTCCCCTCCTTCTATCTCCCCCCACCCCCTCACCCTGGTAAGGAGGAAGAAAGACTTCATAGGTTAGATCCTAGAAAAGCTCTAAGCTTTTACATTTCGAGAACATCCAAATTACGGTTTGATGATCATCTATTCATAGGGTATACAGGACACAAACTGGGTCAGGATTTTACCAAGCAAACCTTATCTAGGTGGATAATGTTGGCTATTTCTGAGTGCTACAGTCTGGCAGGAAAAGACCCTCCTGAAGATTTGCGGGCTCATTCCACGAGGGGCATGGCCACATCTACAGCCCTTCAACGGGGAGTTCCTATAAAAAATATCTATTATGCTGCAACGTGATCATCAATACACACGTTTACATAGCATTATGCTCTGGATGCTTCCCATTCTCATGATCTTGCTTTTGCCAAGGCAGTACTTTGTTCTGCCCTGGAAAATGTTTAATATATATACATTCTACACCCTCCTCCAAATTCTAATACTGTTTTGGGAGTCTGTCAAAGGTGAGGAATATGTTGGAGGACACAAGCCATTCGAAGAACAAGTTACTTACCCCTGGTAACATTATTTCGACTGGATGTTCCTCCAAAGTATTCCTCATCACCCTCCAATTAAACCCCTCTGTAGACTTTCCCATGCTATTACAGCTTCCGCTCCACCAAGTTTGAGTACTGTCATGGCCGTATTTATGGGCATCTCTGCTGCATGAGGAGGAGGAAAAACAGAACTGAGGCCAACGGGCGCCGCGCATGCTATCTATGTTCTCCGATGATGTCACCCTTGATGGAGGCCTTCGAGGGACATCGACTTGACACCATCTACGCAGGGCGCACTCTGCCAAAATGTTTTCGGGGGCAGCTGAAGCTGGATATTAACATGTCCAGCTGAACAATACGTTGGAGGAACATCCATTCGAAAGAACGTTACCCGGGGTAAGTAACTTGCTCTTCTTTCTTGTTAACTCTATCCCACACTCTTTTTGTATCTAGTTGTAAGGATTGGCAATAGTTTTTTCTTTTGTATAAGCCCTTTTATTTGACAAGACTCCACTAGTACTGGCTTATTATTATTTGATGGTTGCAGCTTGCTCCCATCTTAGATTTAGGTTTAGATTAGGCGTTTTTCCAACCTACCTATACAGTTTAATAAACACCATTGAACTGTGATCACTTGTGTCTGTCTTTACCATTGCCACCATGAGTTCCTTGCACCTCACATTACCGTAGAACATATAGGGTTTAAGAAGATGCAAAAAATGTGTTCAGCCTGGAGCATACAAACACAAAGAACTTCTGCGCTGTTTGCCCTATAATGCCAAAAAATAAAAATAAAAATCACTGGACGAGGTTCCGAAGGCACCGCTGCAGCCATTGCAGCCATTATTGAGGTGTTATTTCCATCGGATCGGTATGGATATTGTGGACTCCCTAGAGGTCTCATGGGCAAGTAACCTATATATCCTAGTCATCATGGATTCTGCTACCCAGAATCCAGTAGTCTCTCCATTAAGGGGCAATAGCATCAAGAAAATCTTAAAACATCGAATCCCTTTTTTCACCCTGGTAGGATACTGTCATCTGATCTTGACATATCCAGGGAACAATTGTATGTCAAATTATTGGGCAAATCCCTACGCATGTCAATATATCACCCACAAACCGATGGAGTACTGGAAAATGATTCTCCGAAAACTAGTCGATAATGATGGGAAAAACTGTGATGATTTGATTTTCCGTGTCCTCATCGCCATCTAGAAGACCCCGCAAACTTGCACAGGGATCTCACCCTTTGAGTTGGTTTAGGACCAAAATCCTCGTGTTGTACTGGGCATGCTATGCAAAGAATGAGAGGGCGCCGCAGAGCTGCATACATTGGTCCAGAATATGCAGGAGCATATGGAAAAAGTTAGACATTACATTTCCAAGCAGCCAAAGCGAGAATAGACAAAGCCTAAATCAGAAGGCGAAGCTGAGAAGGTTCAACATGGGGGACAAGGTGAAGGTTGACGGGATAGCATGGTCCATATGTCATCACTGAGCTAGTGTCCAGCCGCACCTATAAAGTCCAACAAGCAGACCGCAGAAAGCCATCATAACGTTATTTTATCAACAAACTAAAATCCTGGAACGAGAACAGTAATCTCCTCTTGCTGGCTTTCTATCAGAAGTTCCCTTCCCAATGCATGTCAACAGGGGTGACGATTCCCCTGTGTCTAGCAACTCAAACACACAAAGACCTCGGCAAAGCTTTTGGAATTCTTCTGTGATGTCTTCTGTGAGAAATGAGGGAGAGCCCACTGATGTTTCATAAGGTCAAAACCCTTTCAGAGGAGGTAAATCATCTTAAACCCTATCAACTTTCAGAAGCATGGTAGAAAATCGCCAGAGAAAAGCTTCTGAAAATGTTGTTCCATGTGGGAAGAGGGGAGGGTCATAGAAAGATCCCACAGTGAATGGTCATTGGCAATCTTATTGGTGCTTAAACACAACCAAGGTTAGTGGTTCTGCATAGATTTCTGCAACCTCAACAAGGTGTCAGAATTCAAAGCTTACCCAATGCCTTGTATTCACGAACTAGTCGAGTCTCTGGGCCGAGCAAGATTTATTTACACCTTAGACCTTACGAAATGGAATGTTCAGCAATGAAGTGGGCAGGACACAGCCTCAGATATTATTTGACTGGAAGACAATTTTACCTACTCAGAGATCATGCACCAAGAGCTGTGCCTCTTACCTTCTACTGTCAATGATAAACGTGGACGTCAATATCTTGTGTAGGATTATGTAGGGTCTGGTGCACCCAGATTAGACAGGGTTTATACCGACAAGATCCACCCATCAAAATCTGAGGAGATGGTTTCTGATCCTGGATAAGTATAGGAGTATGGCGGAGAAGGGGGCGGTTATGAGCTTAGACTCATATAAAGCTTTTGACTCAGTCACTTGGGACTTCCAATGGATGGTGATTTGTAGGATGGGGCTGGTTCATAGAACGGGTACAGCTCCTGTATGGGGGCTCTGCCTCGAGAGTGTAAGTGCAGATTAATGAGGTAGTGTTGCAAACTTGGCCGGTGCAGCAGGGTACGCACCAGAGATGCCCACTGTCCCCCCTGCTTTTTGCACTGTTCATTGAACCGCTGGCATGGGTGGTTCGTAAAGGCATGAAGCAGTGGGACTGCAGATGGGTGGGGGCAGGCATTGTATATCACTACATGCAGATGATGTGTAAAAGATCCAGTCAACTAAAATTGATGATAGTGAATGGGTTGATTACTCATAATTAAACCCTCAATGGTAGAAAAAAGAATTTTTTAATTCGTGTTGCAAGCGGGCCAAAAGATCCAAACACCAAGGTTCACCAACAACGCTCCTGACAGCGATCACCTTGTAAAATAAGGAAAGTATAACCGAGTGTAACATGCAACACATCGGTTATAGCATGCACTCACTGTCAGGGTACCAGAAGTGCCAGGCAGAAGTACAGACTGCCCAGCGTGCGAGGGAATAGTGTTTTGCCCTACAGAAGGCTTCTTCATCCTTTCCATAGGAAGAAGCCTTCCAGGACCACATTTCCCAGCACACTCGGCGGCAAGAACTACACTTCTCAAGCCACACGGGGTGTGGCGAGCCGGCGCGCATGCGCGAAGCTCCGAGCACGGGGCTTGTGCTCAGAACTGCATCGTGAGCGGTCGCATCTTCCGGAGCTCCAGCCTGAGGGGAATACGCGAGGGGCCACGCCCCACGGACCTTTCAACCCGGCCCCTCGAGGCTCTCAGATAAGTGACGCATGCATGCCCAGCTGTGGGAGAGAGAGTTAATGGGGAATCACGCGCAGGGGGTTAACGCCCACACTCTTAAGCCCCCCTGCGCACGGCTAAGTTAAGTTCTGTGCACAGTTGCACTGGATGACATTTAATCCAGAAGGCAACGTTATTTTGAGTTTCACATTAACCCATACGAGTGTGAACTAACAGCGCTTGCGGTTAATCGTAGGCCACGTGCGGCTCCCGCATGTCACGCCCAGACCCCAAAACAATGCCGGAGCGTCTTTAACCATGTGCGGTTCTTTTTAAACGCACGGATTGACGACCAGGAAACACAGCCGGCTCAAAACAGTACTAGTTGAGGCGTGAGGACGCTTCAGCCTTATGAGCCCTATTCTGGTGTGAGAGTCAGGGGGGAACCAAGACACGGCAGGGGCCCCGCGTGGCTTACACACTATTCTTCGTGTTCTGAAGAATGGGACAACGTGCATGCATGAGTGAAATGGTGCTGTGTCGCTGTAATTCAGAGCTATAGGTAGCATTGCCTAATTCTTGCTCTTTTTACAGCGATCGATCGCTTCTGATACCGACCGGACCTGGAGTGCGCAGGCAGGTGGCCAGCCCTCAAACCCTGAGCTAAGTGCCCTATTGTTTTGTTTGTTTGGAGTCACTCCCCAAATGGGTGTGGCAATGCATGGATGTATGTAATGTCATAACTTGGTTTTGAATGATTTTTTCCCTATGTTTCCCGTGTCCTATCCAATACTATACCCTGCAACCTCAATCCGGTATTCCTACTTCCCCGTACCCATCCAACCAGCGTTCCCTAACCCTCTTTCCCCGCTGGGGTTGCGGATGTCTGCGTAAGCCTTCGCTTGCAGGCGCCAAAACCTTAGAGGGGGTGGTTGGTTCGTGCCACTCCTGCGCCTGGACTCCTGGAGCCCTGATACTCATGATGTAATTGTGGGACTCCAGCTTACCGTAGTGTTAAGAGAATTTTTCAAACACAAGGTCACTGATTGTATGTCTCGAAAGATGGTAATGCAATATCATCAAATCAATTATATTCTACGGCCAATGCCCTATGAAGAAAAAGAAAATTGATTCTCATAGATAGACCCATTGATAATCGGTACAAATGCCAAAAGGGATAAAAAAGGAAATTGGGCAATCATACCTGAGAGTCAGTGAAAATGAATGGAATTCACTATCGTCAATTTTAGTTTTGCACTAAGGGGGTCTGAATCCTCTTTGGAATTATTACAGACCAAAGTGTTATATCATTTTTCATAATGCAACTTTGTTTTCATATGATTTCGTCCTTCAATATTGGATCAACATTGAACTTATTTTTGTCCCTGCCTTCATCCTGAAATGTGTTATGGTTTTGACTTTTACTTTGTACTAGTCCATTTAATTGCACCTTTAATGCTTGTATTATTTATCAATGGAATTGTTTTATTTTACATGGCTACATGTGTTTTTACATAATAATTATTGTAGTGTGACATCATACCCAAAGTGCACACTGTTTTCTGTTTTTAAACAATATTGTTTATTTTTTTGTTTTACTACTCAGCCTTGAAAATGACCAGCGTGTCGAAACACGTGTCAGCTGACCAGCGTGTCGAAACACGTGTCAGCTGCTCGCAATTTGAATTAAATTACAATCACTTTGCACAATTCTGTGTTTGATATGTATTTCACTCTATTACAGGGGTAGAGCGCATCACCATCCCGCACTTTCAATTATTATATTTACTTGTGCCAACCTAGGTGGATAGGCTGGTGGGATTAGTGTGATTGCTGCTAGCACACATTTAATTACTAGACCTAACTCTTAGAAACAATTTGAAGGTGATCAATAGCACATAGATTCCTAGTTTTCGAATCCACCATTCATCCTATTTATGATTGTAGTATGCTTGAGGATAGTGCTTATGGAATATGTATTTGTTTACACTTGGTACGGTTACTTAGTTGTATACAGTAGTGAAGCTCGAATCTCTGGTTTGTTTTCTGTGGAAAAAATAGTATAGTATAATTTGTTAAGCAGGATTTACATATACATTTACTTTTTTTGACCCTCATGAACAGTACACTTTATGTAGTATGTTTGGTACAACATTAGTGCATGCTACACCGCTGTACTGACAAACAATTATTGGGGAAAAAGTCATAGAGGCTAAAAACAAACAACTACATTTATGTCAGTGTAAGTGTGATAGTATGTTTGTTTGAAGTGTGTTGTTGTTGATGGAATGTTTAAAGTAGTTAGATACCTGTTGGCGTATTCTAACTACATTAGACTTTAGAATACGTTTTCTAGTAATACAAATTGTGATGGCGTATTTCAAGTGTTTTGCAATGAAGGCTATTTTTTAAGTATGCATATACCTGTTGGCATATTCTAACTATCTTGAAACTGCTTTATTTTATTTTATTTTTTTAGAAAAAGGTTACACACAGTGCTGCTATAAATGTACATATACATGTTTTTACTTTCATGAAAGTGCTCCTAAAAACAAATATTTCTAAACGCACAGCATTGTAAGTATTTGATACTTGGTGTGAGGAGGGTTAACTCCAAGTGGGAGCAGAAGGATGCAGAAACTTTGGCAAAGGCAAAGTCAATTGCTTGTAGTGCCAGTTTACGGTCAATGGCCGAATATAAGGCCTTGACATCTAGAGTCATGAGAATATACTCATTATGCCATGTGATGTCTTGTAACACTAGTAGAGTATGCATAGTATCTCGTAAGAATGTTTGTATTTTCGGGACCTCTGGCGCCAGTACATTGTTGATGTATTTGTTCAAGGTTTCCATTATCCATCCAGTCCTGCTCAGGATAGGACTTCCTTCCGGGATCATATTTAACTCTTTGTGTACTTTGGGTAGGAAATAGATTGTCGGCATCCTCTGGTGTCTTGGTTGAAGGAATTTATTTTCCTCATCTTTGCCTTTGCCAAAGCGTCTGCATCCTTCTGCTTCCACCTGGAGTTAACCAAAGAATTTCTCGAATTCTCTTTGACTAATACAATCTTCTTGTTTAACGAACAATATTTCAAACAAACCAAAGGCATAGCTATGGGGGCCACATACGCACCATCCATGGCTAACCTGTTCATGCACCATTTTGAGCAGGTGCATGCATTCGCCAACGCAGACTTCAACAAATTTGGACCTAAATGGTTCCACTACATAGACAACATCTTGATGATCTGGCCTGGAACTGCTGAACAACTAGGATCGTTCCAAGAATACCTCAATGACAACAACTTTGAGCTAGAGCTAACTGGAACATCAAGCAGCACATCAATTGATTTTCTCGACATCACAATCAGGCCAATAGGGGTGTAGTTGACCACCGCAACATTCAGGAAAGCAACTGAAGTAAACTTGGTCCGCCATCCAACAAGCGGTCACAAAAACCTGTAATAAAAAACATTCCCAAAGGGGAATTCCTATGAGCCAAACGGAACTGCAGCACACAGGCACACTACGGAAACAAGCGTTCAACGCTAACAAGACTATTCTCTGAGAGAGGCTATCCACAACATGCTGTCAATGCAGCAAGAGACATGGCCAACTAAAGGGAACAGACAACACTACTTGCACCCAAAGAACCCACCAGAGGGATGACCAATGATAATGACAAAATACGGTACATCACCCAATACTGCAGAGACAGTCAACAATACAGAAAATCCTCAAAAGACATTGGCACAGTCTGACCTATAACAAGGCAAAAATTCTGAAGATGATCTTAAGCCCCTCATTTGTGGCTCCAGCACCCAGATCAACTGACAACTGGCTCACAAGCACTAAACCTGTAGGCTTCTATATATGTGGAACGTGTTCCATGCGTAAACATGCCAAAAACACCAAGGCACTGACCTTCAGCGACTCTGACACACATGACATTAAACAATATATCAATTGTAAATCTAAATTTATTGTGTATGCCATAATATGTTTTTGTGATTGTAAGTATATCGGGAGCACCAAAAGGGAGCTCAGAACCAGAATTCGGAAACATCTGAACTCTCTCCATTCACAGCACTCAAAAAACCCACTGGCATTACACTACCAAGAAAAACACCAGTGGGATAACAAAGATGGCATCTCCTTCGTGGGACTGGAAACAATACCAGCAGATGCCAGAGGAGGAGACAGGGAACTCCACCTACGCCAGAAAGAAGCAAGACTGATATGCAGATACAAAGGCGTTACTGTTGGACTCAATAGTGATCATGATTTCCATGTGTTCTTATGATTAACCTAGTACCCAACGGCGTCAGTTCACCCAGCATCCATCCTACCCTACGGGTCACTTCTTGATCCCCCTCGCCCCCTAACTATGGGTTTCCAACATCAGGGCTGGCCCAACTTTCCTCCACAATACATGAGCTCCCTCACAAGGGTGCTTCTATAATGAACCCCAGCTGATCTACCATCAACTGGATCCGGCCCATGGACAACCGCCCAACTACACCTCTACACATGTGCTGTTACTGTATGGCCATCTCTCCCCCTGGTAATGGGAGCCATCAACTTTATGGTTGCCCCACGCCCACATTCACAGTACATGGGCTCCCCATTTATTATGGGTGGTCACCAATGAACAGAAGAAAGATGTGGGGTGGGAGGCACAACAAAAAAAGGAAATCAAATTTTTGCAGAATGAATGAGGAGCGGCAGGCTCCTTATTATGTATTTTGATTGAAGGTTGGGTCAGCTTCATGTAAACCAATAACACAGAGCCGAGTCGGGCAGCGCATCTGGTTGCCGGGCGGTTCGACTCCAGTGCTCAGCAAGGACTCTGAGGTAAGTGTTTCTGATGGGACACGCTTGGTGTGTCCGCAGATCCCTATGCATTTAGTGTACCCCGTGAGTGGGTTCTGATGTTCTCTTTAATAAGGCATAGAATTAATGCCCTAGATGTTATTAGAATGCACGTAACGTGCGCTTTCATACTTCTTATACTTTTTTACCTGATCGAACGGTGCCATGGTTTATGAGCAGCGTAAAGACCTCTTAAGTTACATGCAGAGATTGCAAGTGCTTTCCAATGTTCACTACAGTCTCCTTGATTTCTTTTATTTCTAGTTACCAGCTTTGGAAGTAATCACCCTGCATTACACCAATACTCGGGGGTAGGAGCTTGTCTTCTGACCAGGAGAGTAGGGATACTAGCATATCTAATATTCTATTGCCAATGTACTACTGAAAGGCATGATTCTTTGGATTGATTTTTAGTAATGTGAATTATGTGTTTACAATGCAGGTAGAAGCCAGTGTCTTCTATTGCTCCAAATGTAAGGTATGTGTTCAAACACTGGATCCCAAGTTTTTAATTTACTAGCGAACCACGCAGTTAGTGAATTAGCTTGTTTTCATCTTTTTAGGAGACACAATAAGACATTTTCCAGAACATATTATGAAACTCAACACGTCCTGCCCTGAAGATGGATTCAGTGGAATCCGAAACACTTTGGCAGTCATGTTCTAATAGGAGTGTTTAGGATGATTTATTGAGCAGAAGGAATTATTTTGCTCATATGTGTAATACATACATGCATCTGTTTGGTTATATACTTTTTTGTTGATGTCTTGAATGAGGGGATTTAATCCTTTGGTTTACTTGAGCAATCCATCAGCTTGGATACAACACTGTTTTCAAATGTATTGATGTATGCTTATTTTGAATTATTTGCTCTTCACACTGTCGTTGTACAGTGTGTTTATTAATACTGTTATAAAAATATTTTGCTTACCTGTTCGACTTGTATTTACAGTTTTGTGGTTCTCGACTGTGTTAAATCAGGAGGACAGGATCTCTTATGCATGGATGTGCGCTATTAGATTAATTTAAGGGAAGTTACGATTGAGATTCACTGAATTGAAAATATTTATTGCACTGATCAGTTGAGATAGTTGTCCCCTTTTAGGAGGCCCATGATCTTTCCAGGTCACAAACTACTTTGGGATTATATCTTCGAGTGCAGCACAGGGTTACTGGCTGGCGACATCCAATTTTTGTTCTTGGTCACCAATGAACCCCAGCTGATCTACCACCAACTGGAACCAGCCACCCCCAACTGCCCTTGAACACCTTCATCCATGGGCTGCAACAGATGAATTGGCTTATCCAACCACCCCCAGCAGATATACCACTGGTTGCATCAAGCCCAATTGCCTGGAATTCCACCTTCCATCCCTTCACCATCCAACCACACTCACAGCAAGCAGCTGCTCGTGCAATGGCTCACTGCCTTTATGTTTCATCTAGGACCGGCTTCCCCACGAATTTAGTCCTTGCCACTTCACCAATACTCCCACTGCCATGGTATGTATTATCTACTAATATTGCACCACCTTACACCTAGGTTAGCACGCCAAATGCCAATATGCTGTTATTCACAGCCAATCCAGACTTGAATTCACACGCTCGTCATGGCCCACAGCTAACCCATCAGCTGTGAGCTTCCATCCTCCAATCAGGAAGCAAGTGCTATATCCCCTCTGGGAGCACTCACTTCCTGGTTGGAACCACTCGGATCAGAACGACCAAGCAACGACTCAGGTAAGACCTTGTTTGATCGCTAACCCCCGCCAGGCCCAACCCTTCTCCCCTTAAACAGGCATGCATGGTCCCCCCACCCCACCTCTGAGCACTCAGACTGGCCCAGCAATATGCCTCATGGCTATGCCCAACCCGCAACCCACACGGGTTTATTGTATTCATTACCCGCCGTCCTCTCATGTTCGCCACTCAGCATTACACGGACACCAGCTGACTGGACGGCATGACCACATGGGCTCGCGCAGTCCGCACACCCCCCCCTTTAACCCACACCACATTCTCTACCAAATGGGTGCTATTAACTGCACACCGTCCCTAGGAATTGTCGTTATCGCACCAATTTTTGGCACAATTACCAGACCCCCCCCACTCCTCACGCAGGACCATGTGGACCTCGGGACGCCTCTCCCCTTGTCATGACCACCATCAACTACCCACACCGAATTCTCCATAACTGCACACAGTCCCTCGGGACATGCTGACATTGTGAACTTCTTCGCAGAGCATCACATGAATTTACCAGCTGGGACTCGCCTCTCCCCTCACCCCACAGGTTTCTACTCACTGAACACAGTCCCCCGGAAAATGTTGGTACCGCGCCAGCTAACAGACCCCCCCACTCCTCACGCAGAACCAAGCGTACCCCAGTACGCCACTCTCCTTCTCATGGTTCCCACATGACACCTGTAATTGCCCATAGTCCCTCGGATCAGCCAACACGGCTACTTTACCTCTCACCCCACACGCGGGCCACAGCCTATCCTAGTACGCCATCCCTTTCTCAAGATCCTCCCACTCATCTCTGCATCCCCCGGGCTTCCCCCATCCCTGGAGCTTGCACATATAATACAGCATATCAGTCTGCAATTATATCATCCTCTAACAGACATAACTATTCTCAATATAAGTATGCACATCAATCTGAACCTCAACCTATCTCTATTGCAGATAAGCTATCCAGTTTGCAGTAAGCACCCTACTACGGAGGCCTGCCTACGTTCTCCACTGTGAGCCAACACACCCATCTTTCTGGTAAGCACTGGCAACCTTGCCACCACTGCGCTCCTGGACCTTTGACACCATGCATCTAAACCTTGCACCAGCACTCTATATGTTTTCCATCCTTCCTTCCTTGGTACCGTGTTACTCATGCCTCATCTATTATATGTCTAACAAATGACCTTTATTTTGTAATAATATGGATACTTATGATGCTAATTTTGCCCTTGCAATTTGTAACCGCAACCACCACAATTCACCCCCCACCACTGGTACATGTTACGATTTGTATTCTACTTTGATCAACATGGCGACAACCTTCTCTCCTCAATGTATTCCTGTGGTCAAGTATGGCCCTATCAACCTGATTATGTTGTTATCATGAATGCTGTAATCCAAAAAATATCACTGCGCCGCCTACCTCCCTGCACATATATCACTCCAACACCTCACCTATCACAGCCTTCATAAAGACTACGGTCGAAACGCGCGTTGGCTTTTTGTTGCACCTCACACGGCCCATGTTGCCAGACTTTGTCATGTTTTTTTTAGTACATTAAATAACATGTACTGAAACAACCAGGACTGATGTGTCACAATTTTTCCACAACCTATCAAAACCAAATACCAAGATACTCACAGAAACTGGACAACCCCCAAATGCCAGCGCCCACACCCAACAAGGTTTGTCACCCCACATAGTAACTTAGAGATGAAGTCTGCACTTCCCCGTCAAGGAGCACAGACTGGACTATTACTCATTCTGCGTCCGGAAATAGGAGTATGATGTGATGCTTGTGGGAAGCCAGGACAAATAACTAGATTTTCTCCTGAACATCGAAAAGAAGTATCTATTGAAATTGGATACCTTAACTCCAGATGTCAGGAGGAGCCCCCAATCGAACCAGAGCTGCGCACATTGAAAGAAACACCCAGCGAAGAGTACCTTACAGATCTTTCCAATAATTGCAAAACATTTCTTTAATTATGTGCCAAACATGTTTTTTTTGTTTCAATATCAGTTTTTAATTGCTGATTGTTTTTCGTAAAGTACTTTCTTTAGCTTTGCATCATTGTTGTTTTCAATAAAATGAGATGTTTCTTCAATATCTAATAAATGCCTCTAATGTCAAATTAACTCTGAAATTAAAGGTCTCATCAAATTAAATGCCCCTACATGTGTTCTCCACCATGCTTATGGAGGATCTTCAGGAGGTCTTAAAATGCTAGAAAAAATATTAAAAATGAAATTGTAATCTTAAATTGTTTACAATGTTATTCATGTAAGATTATTGCTACAAGCTACATCATATTTTAGCTTACAAAAACGTCATTCTTTTTGTTAAAAAATGCAAAATGAATTGCTAATTTTTGCTTATGAGTTTTGAAACTAGTTATTTCTGTATTAAAAAACAAGGATTTGCATTGTGCATTGTAAGTGTCAAATAGCCTTGGCTTAAACCAAATATGGTAATTTCTGTCATTTTGATAAGTTAATACTATGCGCAAGGATCCTACCTGTTAGATTTTTACAAAAGAAACACGATTGTTTTCTTCAAGTTGTTTGACTTGACTATTCAAGTTAGAGTCAGTTGGGACTCTCGTGTTCCTAAGTTAAAGGACATACATTATTTTAAGTGGAAGATAAGTCCAAGGTCTAGCTTAGGTAAATTTGGACAGATAATTCTTCTCACCTTGAATTAACAATTCTGTAGTGTATCCGGAAACCTGGATATGTTAGTCCAGTGTTTGTTGCAGTCACATGGTTTCTCCAAAATTAAAAATGGCCGCCTTTGTTTATATACTTCACTGTGACATCATCACGTTAGTGTTATACGTGATGATGTCATTAAGTTTTTTTGCTGTGTATGTCTTTTAATTATCGCGGTTCCAAATTATTGTTGTTGTTATTGTATTCCAGCCAATTTAAAAAATAAAAAGAAACATGAATAAACCACACAGTGATGTAGAGCAAAGTTCCAATTTGGGATTGCTAGTGACTAGGGCAAAAATGTAGAAAGTTTCTTGGAGGATAGGGGGAACTAAATATTATGTTTTGCAAATCTGTAGATCAAATAAAGCCAAAAATAAATGTGAAAATTAATAAAGTGTACTGAAAACTTTGAATCACACTGTGACATTCCTTCAGTGAAATATTACTCATTAGCACAGTCATGTACAATTAGTTGCTTTTAATGTTGACACTTTTCAGAAACTTCCTAGTCTCAACGAGAAACTTCATGATCTTCTATATACTTTATTTGTTGTGCAGGTAATTTCGGACTTAAGTAGCTCGATGGTCCCTCATGTTTGTTCAGCTCTCATCAGCCATATTATAAGAAGGACCAAAGTTAGTTTTCACGGTTTAGGCTTGAAGCACAGCTGTACATATAAAGAATCCATTTGGCTTCTTCATGTCGAAGTTTGAGTATTCCATTTCCTCCTCTGTTCGATTTTTTGACTGTTGCAATTCCCATACATTTCAGATACTGGGTGATGATTAATGAGTGTTCTTCTTGGCAATGTACAGACATAGGATATTTTTGGTCTCCATTCTGGATTGCCCTGAAATGTTCCAATATTCAGATTTTTTATTTCCTTATGGTAATGCCAATGTACCATTTCTTGCAATGGCATTGATCCCATAGACCACGTATGTGGTGTCCCAATTTATGAAACTATTGATGGTTCGAGGGTTGACAGTAGGAAGTGTTATGGTATGCATGTGTGGACACACCCTGCATTTGCCACATTTGTAGTTGCCATGGAGTGGCACCAATTGTCAATGTGTTTGTAATGTTCTATGTTGCTCTTTATCTGGTTAAAAAAAACATGGATTTAAACTGGTTTTAAGTGTTCTCCCTTTTCTGTAGTTAATTGGGGGGTTGACCTCCACAATTCTTTCGCTATTGTTGCGTCCAGTTTCAAAGTGAGCCAATGCTTTTGCAGAATCTTTCTTAATTTGTAATGGTCCGAACTGTATGTCGTTATGACTCTCAGTTTGGATGACGTTTGTTTACTCTCTTTAGGTTTGTCTACCAAGAGTTCTCCCTGACATTACAGATCTGTTTATAGAGGAGGAGGAAACCCCAGTTGCCCCCCCACCCCCAAGCATGGATGGAATATACTACTGTGAAAGAAGCTAAAGAATTTCACCTACCCCTGACCATTCAGTGGAGACCAACAAAAGCCCTACTAGATTCTGAAAGCAAAAGAGCTGCCATCTCGGTCTAGTGGCTCTAGAGGAACTTAGTATGGGTTTCTTGATGCAGAGCATCTGTGTTCATGGGGACATGAACCTATATCGACAGGTACAAGGGAGGACCCAGATACTATACCAGGCCTTGTCAGTTCTCATGATAGTAATGCATATTCTAGATGGGAAAGTACTCCTCAGGGCTGACTTCCCCATGCTTGGCCAGTGCTTGGCAGTCCTACAGAGTTAGAAGAAAGATAGAGTAAAAAAGAACCAAACACTCAGCTAGCTAGAGGACCCAGATTAGGAGGAGAGGTATGTGTGGGAACCAGGGGCTGGGGGATATGTACCCCTCTCAGTCTGTGGCAGGAGGCCTACCAGGGTTTTCAACAGAGCCAGTCTTGCGCTTGAGACGGGGTGAGGGATTTGGGAGGTCCACAATCTTTGCCCTACCCCGTGCCATGTTGCATGTAGCAGGTACCACTGTTTGTCACCAAATGCTTGCTGTACCTCTATCTGGCCAGAATTAAGTTTCTTTCCATACAGGACTACCTTTCTAAGAAGCAGTGACAGCTGGTGAATTTTTTCATTGGAGGGGCGTAAATGTCTGCCTCGAATATGCAGGAGCGGCCAAGCGCAGCAAGGTAGCCTGAACCAAGCCTTGGGTGTGCGGGGGTTCTCACTCAAAAATATTTGAAAAATAATGAGTTAAAATCGTGAATTTTCCAGCACACCTTTTATGGCAAATTGGGTAAAATACCACAAGGTTTGAAATCAGTTTAGTATAGCGCACATGAAAAGATCCAATCCATGCAGGGCACCAACAGTTCACAGGATCTTTTTACAAAACATTTTATGATACCTTTACTCACAATGTGCGCAAGCATAAACAACATTTCTATGCTGTTTGTGCCCATACATATCTATGAAGACTGCCCCAATAGATTCCATTATTCCCATAGAATTACGTAGATGGCGTTTGTCAGTAAAAATGCCATGCCACAGTAAGAAAGTACATCCAAACTGGCTGCACCAATGAAAGCTAGCCTAACAACGTAATGAAACTCATGTTTGCTTTACCCTTGATGCCCAATAAAAAATATCATGCTTCAAATGAATGTACAGTTAGACCGGCTGAACCCAAGTATGCCATTCTATCTACATAATAGCAGTCATGTTTACTTTACCCCTGTTGCCCAATAGAAATACCATGCCACAGTAAGAAAGCATATCTAGACTGGCTGCATCATACACAGTTTGTTCTCCCGTTACGAGAAGCAGTGAACCAGGATGGCTGAGCTAAGTACATAGAGGTGCTTTTGTAGTTAACCCTTCTCCCCAATGTGAAGAGACTTTACCGATACACTAAGGTTCCACTTCAGGGGATCCGACGATTTGTGCAGCAAAAAAAGGTGGAATCATTAATTCTAGAACATTGTTTGCCATTCCTTGTGTTTCCCTTAAAGCACACCGATGGACATACCTTTGGACTTGGACACACCATACCTGATGGTGGTTCTTTACCTTACCTTAATAGGAAATACGAAAATAAAGGAATTGCTCACCATTAAGGCAGAACAACCACGAAATCCAACAGCAAGGCACAAGTCTGCAGTACAACAGTATTCGGTACGCTTAGAATGCTACATACCCTCTCCAGCATTCACTAATATCCTTTCCCTGAAGAACGTTCAAAATACAGAGAACTGAAACTAGTTGGGTTGTTTCGATTCCCAAAAAGAAATAGATTTAGGATTCAAAACTGTTTTAATGTTTAGTACTGTCACTAAACACATGGTATGTTGACAGGGTTTTCACATTACTATTTTTTGACACAACAAATGTTACTATAAGTTGTATGGGGATGTTTGCATAGACAAACATTTCTTCAAATATAAGAGGTGTCTTTAAAGAATAAAGGGAGTTACAAAATTGTTTGATAATTATTACGTCTATTTATGTACTCTAGAGGTGCTAGACCAATTAAGAGGGGATGATTGTGTGTTTTAAGTGCATCAAAGTATGTTAATCTAGCTACATAATAGCACTCACAATCATGTTTGTGTTATCCTTGATATCCAATAAAATAAAACATGCCGCCACAAGAAATCATAACTATACGGGCTGCACCCAAGTATGCCAGTATAGCTATGTCATAGCACTCATGTTCACTTTACCCTTTACGCCCAGTATTAATGCCCATGCCACCAATAGCAATCCCTCGGAAAATAAGAGGCCTCCTGCACTTCATACATGCTGCACAGGGCAGGCATACACATGCTCTCTGTCACACAACATACACTCTCATTCAACCATCATGAGGCACCGCTACAAACTGGTGTCCCTCAACCAAGGTGTCTGCTTTTTCTACTAACAATGAAGTTGCTGCCACTACACCTTGACAAAGTGGCAACCTGCAGTCCCTTTCAGGTTGGCCATTTTGGGGAATGCACACGTGACGCCGAACGGCGCCATGACAACCATAAACACTAAGGACTGGCGAGCCGCAGCGTTGAGAACTCCTCGCGCGCAGCCTGTCAGAGCCACCAGACACGAGCAGCAGGTAAGCCCCTGCAGATGTAGCCAGCGCTGTCCCCGACTAGCGGGAGACAGCCCTCGCTTGACTTAGATGAGCACGCGGACGGGACCGCAAGATCGGATCCCGTCCGCGAGGTGTTTTTGTAAACGGGAGCTGGTACGCCATTGCGCGGCCACTCCCGCAGTGATGTAACTGCAACTTCTGGTTATTTAGAATGTTATAACATTAGTGTTTGCTGTAGCTATTGTGACCATGCACAAGTACAACTGTATTAAATATTGTATTTGGCCCCTAGGTCTCAGGCCGCCTCACCCCTCTGTGCAAAAACTACTATCTACATGGATAGGGTAAGATCCCCCTTCCTTTCTTATACTACATGTGCAGTGTGTTATACTATATCCACACTTCAGGTTGTAAATTGGGAATTTCCCCTGTTTTCTATTCCCCCTTCCCCTCCTGTCATCCTTACAGGTAAATGAACCGTATTAATGCAGACAACGCTGCAATAGTAACGAAGAGGGCACTCGCCCACATGCCCACAATCTAAACCCTGATGAATGTGGTTTAACTACCCCTTACCACAGAAACCGGTCGGCTATGAAATGACCTGACCTAGAGGACAATAAGATCACCCAGAGTCAGTGCATTTGGACTATGGATCCCCAAACCAATTAACCCTGAGGGTCCCACCTTTACGAAAGAATCGAGAGAGAAAGATTCACTGAAGAATATCCTTTTTCTTTTTCTTTTTAAATAATTTTTATTCAGAGACTTACAACAGTACTAAACTGGTTGGCAGTTGGCAAAGCACATCGATCAAAACAACATAGACACATATTAACAGTATAGGTTACACGTTTTCACATTGCATAACAGTACTAGAGTGGCGACGTCGGATTATCTTCTCCATCAGATATCATATTACATAAATATAGCCTGAACAGTGCCCATATATCTTTGGGACCGCATCTCGATGGCAATGTTATAATAAATTGTTCCTCCAGTTCGTTAATCATTGACAAGTCTTTCAAAAAGTCCAGCCGCCTTGGAGGATGTACTGATTTCCAACATTTCAGTATATTACGTTTTGCAACCACACATGCCAAGTTAAATAACCGTCTAGTGGTGGTAGCGGCTTTACCGATATCCCCAAAGAGATATTTCAGTGGGGAGGGTGTGGCAGGTATCGCCGTCATGTCTTCCAGGATCCCTGCCACCTCCCCCCAGAATGCAGTGACCGATGGACAGGCCCAGTATATATGATAAGCGTCTGCATCAGGGGCATCGCATTTAGGGCATTTTCCTGTGTGCCCTTGTACAAATTTAGCTAACTTAGCTGGGGTATAGTGTAGCTGGTTAAGAACCTTAAACTGAATGAAGCGAAGCCCTGAGTTCATGGATACATGTTTGGTCAACTGGCAGTATCTCAACCACGTGTCTTCACCCAGTTCCACCCTCATGTCCATTCCCATTTCCCTTTAATATCATTGCTTGACTTGGAGTGTGTTTGAACAAGGCTATAGAGCGCAGACAGACCTTTACTATGTCCACCCGGTTCCGTCATGGCTGCAATACATTCATGTGTGGCCAGTTCCTCTGGGAACGAGGGCCATTTGGCGGCAAAGGCAGCCCTCATTCTATGAAACTGAAATCGCTTAAGGTGATTTCCACCCACCGGCCCAATAAAATCGTCAAGAGCACAGTATTTCCCTTCCGGAAACATATCTCGCATTCAAAATTGCTTTTGTGGGTCCCAAGCACCCTGGAGGGCCTTATCAAACGTGGGGCTTATGCCTGGGAAGTTCCATAGTGGCACTTCTGGGTCATACGGGGTTGTAAGGGCGAGCCTATTGTATATCATAGACCATGCGCGTACAGTGGCATTGACAGGGTCATATTTGCATGGCTCTTTTCGTTTAAGATCAAACATGACCACTCGTAGTTCTATAGGGGAAGCTGCAAATCTTTCCAGGGGAAAGTGTGGAGCAGTGTCTTCCGGGTTAAACCAGTGTCTCGCAAAGTGTGCCTGAGATGTTAAGTAATAAAGTTCAAAGTCTGGGGCTGCAATCCCACCCTTTTCAAAGGGTTCTATCATTTTGGACCATTTCAACCTAGGCATCTTCCCTCCCCATACAAAAGTGGTGGTTAGAGTGTTGAGTTTATTAAAGAAGGCTCTGCCCGGCCAGATCGGTACATTGTAAAAGAAATATAGGAGTTTGGGTAACACAGTCATCTTAAGTAAGGATATTCACCCATATAGGGATAAGGGGAGCCTATTCCAGGATTGTAGTTTAGCTGTAAGGGATTGTAAAAGTTCACCGTGATTTTCTGTGTACAGTGTGCTCCAATCTTTTGAAACCATGATCCCCAAATAGCGGATATGTATAGGTGACCATTTAAATCTGTGTGTATCCGATATTTCTCTAGTACTGGGCGTGAGCAGGAACAGTTCCGACTTGGATACATTGATCTTGTATCCTGAGTTTTCGGAAAAACGTCTCAACCTCCAAAATGATTGGCCCTAGGTTTACTTCCGGGTTCCTAATGTATAATAGGCTATCGTCCGCATATAGGGAGATGATTTGCAGTTTCCCAGTCATGCGAAGGCCTCTACATGCATGGTTTTGTCGTACATATTCAGCCATGGGTTCTATGGTCAGCGCAAAAAGGATTGGGGAAAAGGGGCATCCCTGTCTTGTGCCTCTACCCAGACGAAACAGGGACGACATGGTTTGATTAGTTTGTATTTTCGCTCCCGGGGAGGTGTACAATAGCTTAACACATTTGACAAAGTAGCTTCCCAACCCAAATCTCTCAAGGACCTGAAACAGATAGACCCAGGAGACAGAATCAAACGCCTTCTCGGCGTCAAGGGAGGCCGCCACCGCGTCTGCCGCCGGATCTATATGTGCCATAACTCCGAAGAGTCTGCGCAGATTGAGAGCAGTAGACCTCGTTGGTACAAAGCCCGCCTGGTCGGGATCCACCAGTATGGGCAAATAGGGCAGCAGTCTGGTGGCCAGGATTTTGGCAAAAGTCTTCGCATCTGTGTTAATAAGTGAAAGGGGTCTATATGACCCCATGTCATGAGGGGGTCTACAAGGTTTAAGCAGAACAGTTATGACTGCCTCTCGCACGGTGTCTGGTAGTATACCACATTCCATTGCTTCTTCCCAAACTGTCAGTAGAAGGGGGGGCGAGTATGTTGTGATATTCTTTGTAAATTTCGGCGCCGAGTCCGTCAGGACCAGGGGCCTTACCAGAGGTTAACGCTTTTATTGCCTCCGTAATTTCATCTAGTGTTATGGGGGTATCCAATAACATGCGCGTATCAGAGGTCAAGGTCGGGAGATCGATAACATGCAGGTACCTTGCTATTTCTTCTTTAGTTTTGGTGTCTCTATTAGAGTATAATGTCTTGTAGAATGCAGCAAACATGTCATTGATTTCTTGTTCACCATTTACTATGTCCCCACTAGGCGCCTGGATGGCTGCTATAGGGGGGTGACCCTGTTCGGTTTTGAGCATCTGGGCCAGAAGTTTCCCTGCTTTATTACTTTCCCCGTATCTACGAGCTCGGATCGGGGCAGCCATATACTGTACCTCCCTTGCAGCAAGTTTATTAAAGTCTGCCAGTGTTGTGTGGATATCTAGAAGGGCCTCCTTACTATGTGTACAGGTGTATTCAAACTCCAGGAGCTCGAGTTTGGCTTCTGTGGTGTCCAACTCTTGTCTAACTGTTTTAAGTAAGCCTGTGGTTTTAGCCATAATTGCACCCCGAACCCACACCTTAAATGTTTCCCATAACGTGGCACACCGTTTCACCGACCCCTCGTTTAGTTGAAAGAATTCCTCTATTTCAGTACGCAATGATTTGCAGACATTCGGGTCTCTAAGTAGGGCAGGGGGCATCCTCCAGCGCCTGGCCCTGGGAACAGCCTCATCAACACTCAGAGTAAGTGACACAGGGGAGTGATCTGAGAGGGTGCAGGGATACATCTCACAATGCTGGACCATATTCACAAGTGTGGAGCTTATTAACCAGTAATCAATTTGAGACTCTGAATCATGCACTGATGAGTAGAATGTGAAGCGCTGCTCTAGGGGGTGTAATTCTCGCCAGATATCTACCATAGTCATTTGTTGCATTATTTGTCATATGGCTAATGCAGCTCGGGTTAAGGGTCTGTATGACGTTGTAGACCTGTCAAGAGATGTGTCCAGGATTGTATTGAAATCTCCCCCCAAGACCACCGCACTATCTTCAGCTTCAATCAACATATTATATATAGCATTATAGAATTCGGGGTCATCCATGTTGGGGCCGTACGTGTTAACCAAAACCATATTTCGCCCTGCCAACTCTCCCCATACCAACACATATCTTCCCTGTTGATCGATCTTAACGCCATGAGTGCGGAAGCCCAGGTTTGGATGTATTAGGGTGAGGACTCCTCTAGATTGGGAGGAGTATTCAGTATAATATCCCAGTGGGCCCCACCTAGACAGGAAATTGGAGCAAACCTGCCCTAGTGCGTGCGTCTCCTGCTACAGTATAATCTGGGGGCTATGTCTGGTAACATATGCTGCGATTTTCCTAGATTTAATTGGATTGTTCAAGCCTCGTATGTTCCATGAAAGGAGTTTAACACTTACAACTTTGTCACTCAGTACCATAGCATAATGTCAATATCAATGAGTGAAGTAGTTCGCCAGTGCCACAAACCGTAACTGTCGCACCTGTTGCAACCTGACTCTGTATTTTAAAACATTTGCCAACTATGGCAACAATTTGTGCCCTTCCCCAACCCCCACCATCAACCTCAACCCGATGATGTGTCCCTTCCCCCATAACCTGTGGAACATTCCTGAGGGTCTCTAGTCGCAGTCGCCAGGCTTCCATCAGTAGAGGCTCACGATCCCAACTTTTCCAAAACAATAACAACTGAGGCTGTTATACCCAAGAGGGTCAGCCACATGACTTGAACAGGACGTTTCCATATTCTTAATTCAGTCTGCTGAGTCCGGGATGTCATCCCCCCCGTCGCGGGGGCCTATTTTGATCTCGTGGATAATCTTCCGGAGGCATGGGGATGGATGACTCAATATAAGAGCTGACATCCGCCGGGTTCTCAAAGAAATGCGATCTGCCTCCATGTTGGATCCGCAATTTCGTGGGGAAGATGAGGGCGTACGGGACACGGTGCAATCTCAAGAGCTTTTTGGCCTGTTCGTAGGATCTCCGCTGCATCTGGACGCTTGTCAAAAAATCAGGATATATGTGGACTTTGTTGCCTTCGTACTGCAGAGAGCCCTTTTCCCTGGACAGCCTGAGCACCGTGTCCCTGTCTCTATACTTGAGGAGACGGACAATGATCGTGCGCGGTGGTGCCCCAGGCTTGGGCGGTGGCGCAAGTGTACAATGAGCCCTCTCAACCAGAAAGTGGTCAGAAGGATTCCGTTCCCAGAAGGGTTTTCAACAGGGCCTCTACCTGTCTCTCCATCGGGCCCTTGCAAAAGGATTCTAGAAAGCCGACAACACGGATATTCTTTCTACTGGATCTAGATTCAAGGTCCTCGCATTTTGCTTGAGTGTTGCGCAGTTCACCTTTAAGCTGTGCTATGTCCCAGCCATGCTGTGTTATCGCATCTTCGTTAGTACTGATTCTGCTTTCGGCCTCTGTAATGCGAGAGCTTTCCTTGTCCACTCTAGCCTTGAGGGAGCTGATGGTTGAAACAATATCGTCCAACTTGAAATTCACAGCTAGGAAGCCGTTCTGCACCATGGTCATGAGACGGTCTTCTCTGGCGTCATGCCCAGTCTCAGCAAGAATGTAATTTTCCATGGTTGTGGCTGCCGGCGTCTCCTGAGGTTGGGAGCTGGCAAAGGAGTCCATCGGGCCAGTTTTTCTCCCCCCTGTGCTTTTCTTCTCGTTTCGGCCCATGAGCCGTCTTTACAGAACAAGGACAGATGACGTGGGTCAGGCCAGACTCACACGATGGTATAGTATCGTTTGTGCAGTTGGTTCTGTTACATTACACGATGAGTGCCGGTATATCGACTCTCAAAACCCAAAGGAGTCGTTGTTGCCTGGGTTCCGGGCTGATCTAGCATGCGGTAATAATCCCATGTATGCTGCCTGATAATGTAGATTGAATGTAATTTACAGGCAGGGGTTATGCCCGTTATAGGAGCTGCCAACCAAAGTATCACAGTGGGTCTGGGGCTGAGCTGCAGCGCGGCGGTAGCGCCTCTGATCGCACCTGTCTTTATATATGGAGGACTGCCTCCACCACGACCCTCCAACGGATCACTGGTAGTGTGTCGGGTCGCCTTTAGCGTTCATCCGTGGCAACTGATGTCCAGCCACTTGTGGCGCAGTCTGGCCAGCTTTGTTAGGGAGCCAAATTGCCACGGATCACATACTTCTCCCAATGGTACTGGTCTGCTAAAGGATCAGTAGAAACGTAGAGGCCAGCAACAAAACAAGGAGCAGCACCCTCAAGTTAACTGCACAGAGGTTTTGCCGGTATAATATAGCACAAAGTCCCCTCTACGGATGTATTGTGCTCTCCCACGTTAATCAGCGTCTCCGATTGACGGGCGCTGCAAGAAGGATATTAACGCTGTATATATGCTCCGATGCAGCTCGGTCCGTGCACTTTCAAGCCCCTCACCTGCTTTCGTAGCGCCAGTCGGAACCCGATTGGCGGCAGACCCACAGAGCTAGTTGGGGCCCTGCGTGGGAGACCGTGCGTCGACCCAGCTGCTGTTTGGGAGGTGGGCAGTAGCAGCAGTCAATCTTCGTCTTGCAGGGACCTCGGCACCAACACACACGGTCTGCCCGTAGGCCCGCGTATCAAGGAAGCTCCGCCGGGATCAGCGCCCCTCCCCCACATGGCTCTCTGGCGTTTGCAGAGCCTCGATCTGGCGTGTGACTCTTCCGGATCTCAGTGGCAGCTTGCAGTCAGCCGGGCAGGCCGCCCCGCGCAACGAAGCTCCGAACTCAGCCGCGCCTCCGCGGTTTCACACAGGATTTGCACACAAAGTGCAGTAGGAATACCGGCAACAGCAGATGTAGTCGCTTCCTATCTTCGCGGCCCCAAACAGGATTAATTTATGATAAGGATGTCCTCGTGATTGGAGCACTCCAATCAGGCGGCCATTTCAGTTGTGCGCAACAGCGCCCCCCCATTTTTCTTCTTTTTTAACACTTCTGCACCTGCCTGACAGATAAAACCCATTAAAGATTCCAGTTCTTTTCATCTAGAAAGCAGCAGACACATGGCCCACTCTTTATGTGGCCCAACATGTGTTTTTTAGCCTGACACAGTGCACTCACATTCACTTGAAAGCCAAGCTAGAGACACATGTTCACTCGAATCATCTTTTTTAACAAAGAAACTGTGCGTTTCCTAAGTGTGACTATTGAATTGGGCAACCCACAGTAGGCAATCCCAAAACGGTCTTGTTGTTATATACATCAATAAGCGGAGCCTTTCTCTGTGTGTTTCCCAGGGAGTCCCGTGGGAGACCAATACATATGTTTAGGTGGGAATTGTTGTCTATGATCGGTGAAATAGATGATATGGTGCAGCCTTGAAGATAGGATGTGCAAATCAGGTTGGGTGACCCAGGTACCGGTCAGTAATAGGTTAAGGAACGCTGTAAGGGTAGACTGGGTGCCAGTTTTCAATGTGCGCCTTTTTGGGTGCTTTTATATATTGTTCCGGGCTTTTGGGCCTTTTTGCGGCACGGGCCGGCCGCTACGCAAGCCATATTTACGGGTAGCTGATAATTTCATGGTGAAGCCAAGTTATTATTGGCCCAGCAGAGAGACCGGTCCAGGACAATGATAGGAGCCACAGTCAGCGTGCTCCAAAAGGCTAGCTCCACAGACCGATACAATGATCAAGAAGTCCTTCGCTCATTTGGCTCTGCGTCTCGGTAACTTGCAATAAGGAGGGCGGGGATGGGCATTCATTCAAATTGGCTATGTGCACTGCTCATGTACTCATCCTTGATTCATTGGGAGAGTCATTCTGCAAGCGATGGTGATAATGAAATAAACTGCCTACCCTACTCCATGCGGCTCCACCGCAGACCACAGCTGACCACTCCTACACCACTCTCGCTTTGCCCGTGTGTGGTTCTTTTAAGGATGAGGAAACAGTTCAGGCTGCAGGAGACCACCTCCATAGCAGAAACAAAAAAGACAATGCTACTCCAGTAATATCCCGTAAGGACCACGGCTGACCACTCCTACACCACTCTCGACACCTCAAGTACTTCCTGTGTTTCCGATGAATCAGACCTGGAAGTAGGCATCCTGAGGGTCATTGATTCCACTCTCTTTATTCCTTATTAGGTTTTCGTTCTCAAATACCTAGAGCCTGTGTCCTTAACATCTAGATTGTGTGATATCACATATTCCCCTCTTTGTCCACTCGATTCGTTACCATGGACTTGTCGATACATTTACTCTATGACTTTGTCACTTGGTGATTAGTAGATTAGGAATGCACATAGCTATATTGGCTTGACTCGCCAGTTCAATACCTCTTTTTAGTACAGAGATACGGCCACCTGAGATACCCCCCCATAGAATTGTCATTTATATTGATGCGAGATGGGGGCACCCCGCGAATCCTTTTGGTTTCGCGGTGGTGCCCCCACTCGCATCCCAGAGTAATCAATTTCTGTTTGAGTGCTTTCCTCTACATATTTAATATAGAGACCCCGCTACATGGGTTACATTGATTCCAAGGTGCTCTTACCTATTACTCTATGGAGCTCCTCTCTCTGCGATGAGTGGCCCACACCAATATGGCGGATTTCCCGGCTGGCCCAACGCGCATGCGTGGGGTTACCGGGACAACAACTAATGCCTACCGTAGTGGAGCCGCTACGCTTACAGCGGTCGGCTCACTCGGTGTTTATCTGCAACCTAGGTAGGTCTTTAGACTCCGTTTGGACGGCGCACCTGCGTCTGCACTTTTTTGCACCCGCCTTTTTACACTTGGCGTGATGCATTGAACTTCATGTATCTCGTAGCGAGATACCAGGCTTGCGCTCCTATATACATTTAATATCTGTTTCTATCCCCTCGGTGGATAGCTTAGACATAGCTCGTTGAGAAAACTTTGTTATGACCATCTAGATGTCTCATGACTGTTTGGTCTGATCATTACTCTGTTACTATTCCTTATAGGGTGTCCCGGCCGCATTCTGTCACTTCCCGGCCTCCGGCGCATTACAGCTGTTGACTGGGTCTGAATTGGAACTTTATCAGCCTCAGATTGAGGTTAGTACCCATTACCTCTCTACTTATTTCGGTTCAAAATTATATCAGTTAACCTCACTGATTAGCTTAAATGGTAATGTTTACTCTTTTGAATTCCCCGCAGGAAAGGCTTTTAGAACGCATTTAACAATCACTACCCTACTACATACAGGAACAGTGAAGTCCCCACCCTGAAGATGGATCATTCGATCCGAAACGCGTTGGTTACCTATGTCACCTATTAAAAGGGGCTTCCCTGAATGGAGTTACTTCACAATACAAAACCCCAAGAGTGAACTTATTGCTGTTTGTCAAATTTATATCGCTGGTTTACAATTGGTTAATGAAATGTATACATGTCCCTTTGAACATTTACAGGATGTAAATAATAATGCTAGGCTTTGAGCTACTTGCTTTCTGCTTTTGTTGCATTTATGTACCTTTACGAACCAGGATATACTCTGTTTGTTAATTGGAATGAGAATTCCTGGATGCTTCACCATTGTCTGAATAATTCTTTTGTACATTGTTCATTTGTTTGTAAAAAACAGACCTTGAGAGGTCTATTAAAAAGTATCAAAAAGTATTGGTCAGTACCAGATCTGTATAATTGGTTACATAAGTGATCTTACATGCCCGATTTACCCTTTATTGATGTTATTTATTTTCTATTTTGTAATTTGTTAAAGTCAAGACTCAATTAACACTCTTTCCACATGAGAGTATCAATTGATCAACTAAGAGTCAACATTTAACTCCCGAACGAAGATTCGGTAGGAGTGCATTTGGGCTTACTGCCTAGCAATAGGTAGTTTAGGTTGTTTTGGTCATTGATACCAACCAGTCCTGCAGATCGAGACTTGCAGGATCTGAGGCAGTGTAACCATCTTGAATGTATCCTTGAGCAGGAACAAATTAAGCAGCCTCAGATCCAGTATCGGACACAAACCCCAGTCCTCCTTGGGTACGAGGAAATAGTTGAAATACCAACCCTTGCCTCGTTCCGGGCACGGTACCAGTGCTGCCACACTTTGAGCAAAGCTGACGGACCTCATCCAAAAAGATGGGATCCAGAGGCAAGGTGATGGTGCAAGGGTCAGAAGTCTGAAAGGTGAGGCTGCCCAACGCAAACACCTTCTTTCCCCAGGCGTCCAGTCTCTTGCTCTCCCAGGTCAGGTGGAAGAGAAGGAAAGGTGGAAGACTTCAGATTAGCAGTCTTGGCATGTACCACGAAGCTCACTGGGGAGGCATGTGTGGATAGAAAGGCTGGGTTAAAGGGGGCAGGACAATGCCTCCTGTGAGAAACCTCAGGGTATTCTCACTCCTACTCCCCCGGATCCTCTTCTCATCACGTTTGGATACCGAACCTGGGGGTGGAGAAGTGATGGAGTGGGGTACCCAAGGGCGAGACATGGTATCACCCTTTCCCTATTGAAAACCAACCTAACCCTCCCCCGGCCTTTATGGGCTCTTGTCAAACATCTCCTCTCATTTTGCCACATATTTCCTATGGCAGTACTGAGACGAGGAAGAGGTGACTAGGAGTAGAGAACACCAGTGACTCCTTTCACTACTCTACTACTGGGACGAGGAAGATGCTTGCAGAACACTGTGAAGGTCATGCATGTCCCTCTAACTATCATCAGGCAAGTTCAATTAAGAGCTCACACCTGCAACGGGTCAAATGGTTGCAGGTGTATAAAAAGAGACCAAGAGAGTAACAGGGAGGCCTTTGTGGGAGGGACCAGCAGGGAACTCTGCTTGTGAGGAGGAAGCCGTGGTGGGTCCTGCAGAGACGCCAGGATGCCAGCAGATGACCCTGTAGACCTGTGGAAGCCAGGAGGAGTTGGGCTATTGGAATTCCTCAGGTGTGGGAGTCTCCATGGTCTGGGAAGTGCAGCTGGAGCTGGGAGCGAGGGAAAAGAAAGAGCGGAGCTGCCGGTGATCCAAGCAAGGCATCAAAGATGCAAGTGGGGCACGCAATCGAGTGCAAGCCGGTAGGGACAGCAGAAGGAGTCCAGCGCTGCTACCCGACAGGCAGCTGGGGACCGGTGAGTGAAAGAGAGCATCATTCGAGACTGGGGAGTTTCGAGTGGGCTGAATGTAAGCAGAATGAATGCCAAGTGACCCGAAAAGCATGCACAGAGTGGGAACGAACCCAAAGTCACAGGTGGCATGGAAATTAAGCAGTAAAGTAAATGATGATGGAAAAAGCATGAATATTGAATACCGAACTGAATGAAAACTTTGAGAGCAAAGCTACGAACTGATGAAAATTAAATGGGAAAGCGCCCATTTGAAAGCAACATATGAAATACAAACGCAAGTATGAAAAAGCATTACAGAAAGGTGGGGAATGAACTAAGACCCCCACAAAGTGAACTATGTGGATAAATACAGTGCAGCAAGACCCAAGACTGGAATAGGATATGTGACACGTTGTGACAAAGCCAAGAGGCTAATCAGGAGAGTGGGAAACTGCACATAAAGCCAAGAGGCCGATAAGAAGAATCTAAGTGAATGTGAATCTGTACACAGGGCAGATACAGAAGAATCTGCGTGGGCTGAAGAGCATAAGGTTCATGGTTACGCGACTTGCGATGGGTGAACCATGTGGTCTGACAACTGCGTCTAGACCAGGGAACCCTCCATTGTGAACATTAAAGACATTGTGAAACAAACCAAGAAGGAGCACTGTGAGTGAACTGTTAATGCAATCCAGAATGGGTAGCAAGTTAACCTGAAATTGTGTTAAACATTGAGAGACTGAGACCAGTAAAAGTTGCTACGTTGAAGTTTTGGGGAATGAAACCCTGAGACTTGATGAACTGAAATGCTGTCTTGAGGGCAGAGCCTCAAGACCCTTTTCTTTTGAACTGTGTTGCCTTAAGGTTGGGGATGGGAACCACAAGGACTGTGTGGAACTGTATTGCCTTGAACTTGGGGAAAAAAACCTCAAGGATTTGTGGAACTTTCTTGAACTTGGGGAAGGGGAGCTGAAGAGGAAGCTAGGAGCTGGAAGAAGCTCAGAACTTTGTGTTGATCACCATTTCTTTTATTATTGACATTCCTACACATTGTGTAGCTTTAGTTGTGAGGGCAAGGATAGGTTTTGAACACAGACAGACTTTTAACGTGAACTTTCTGACTCAGACTTTCCCTAGTTTCGCTCAGGTAGGGAAAAATCCCACCTTACCATAGGGCAAGTTAGGCCTTAAACCATCCTGACATTTGATTAAATAAATCATCTTATTTTTAACTTTAAGCCTGTTGTCAGTGTTTCACACTCCTTGACAGCTCCCTCTCAACTACAGATGCAGAAGCGGTCTCCTCCCACACCTCCAGTAAGCAAGCTTCTTCAGCCACGCTGAAGGGTAGTAGTGTTTCCTTCTTGGAACCCTCATCCAGAATGTCAGTTAACTCCAACTCAATTTTCAGCCTGGATGGGGCGGAGAGACCTAAATTATCGGTCACCTTTACCATCATCCTCTGAAAAGATGCCTGAGGCTTACCGGGGGAATGGACTGGAAAAATGGCCAGCTTGGTGGAGGTGTCTAGACTAGTGGCTTCTTTGAGGGCCGAAGCCAGCCCTTGGATGTCATCACCCTCTATATAGAACTCCTCTACAAAGTCCTTCTTCTCCCTAGAGATCAAGAGTTGAAACCCAAAAGTTAACTGGTCCTCCTCCTCATCGTATATGTCGCACATCTTAGACATGAAGAGTTTAAAGGGAAAAGGAGCATATTCCAGAGGCTCTTCTGTGTCCACGGCGCCGAGGATGAAATCGGCAGTGGTGCTGAGATCTCGACGTCCGAAGGCAGAGTTGAGTGGACGGGAAACTCGTCCCTCTTTTTGGCTAGGCCCGAGCCCGTAGGCATGTGGAAGTGGACCCCAGCAGGTACCCTGCCAGTCACCTAAGACGTTGTGGGTGCCGTTGGCGCTGAAGCTGTCGGTGCATTGGCAAAGATGTCAAGCTTCTTTAGACAAAATCGCTCCCATCCTCCGCAGTGGACGATTGGGTCAGAAAAGGTACATAATCCGCCAGCAGTGCCTTTAGAGCTCTGGCTCTTCTTTCTGGAAGAGGAGGAAGAATGCTGGTGTGAGGATCCACTAGGGGAGTGGGATCACTTGCAGTGTTGCTTCTTTTCCTTGCGCGGAGGGGACCTCTACTCGGACCGACGCTTCGTGCCACATTACCCTTCACTTTATGAGTGAAGGTAAAGAGTTTTGCTGCCTGTTCCCGAAGTGCCTTCGGGGGCATGGACTGACACGACCCGCAATGCTGGTTATCGTGCTCCTCGCCCAAGCAATACAGACAAATACAGTGCAGATCTGAAACAGACATTTGCAGGTCGCAATCCATGCACAGTTTGAGGCCTTCTCTGGGTTGGTAATGACTAAGACAGGTTTGAAGATTCAGACAAACGTGTTCTTAAAAAAAAAAGTGTGCGGAAAAAAGGAACTGTGGTTACAGGGTACATTGCTTCAACATATACTAGCCCAGACGTCATGTCCGGGGAAGGGCGCTTTCGAGGCATGGGACCGAGCAGCAAAGCGCCTTCTGGCGGTGGAAAGGATTCTGAGGAACATCTGGATAGGATATCATAGATGATGATTCGAGGAAGGAATCCTTTTGAAGCCCCTCTTTTGAACTTGGAGACTCTGGCAACACAGACAAAAAAACCAGTTCCCTATATATCGGAACATCTAAATGAATACCATCAGGGGAACACTAGATATTGCAACCATTTCAGAGAGTGGATCAAATCATACAAAATGTATTGGCCTACTTGAAAGTATGATGTTCAGAAACAGGACCTAATTTTACAGTTATAGGGCATGTCACGTGATGAGGTATTGGTCGACCAAAATACCAGCTGCATTTACTTCTTCATCTGAGCAGGTAACCAAACAAGTAACGTTCTTTTCACTAGCAGCACTGTTTAAATCAAGATGAATCAGTGGTGCAGCAATAGCCCTCTGGCTATCCTATTATTTTATTGAACAGAGTGGCTGGAAGAGGTGGTGGACATGACTGAGAAAGAAGACAAAAGCTGCGTCGGCTGATCAGTGTCACATGCAAATACATTTGTGCATTCGGCTTTCCAATGTCAAATTCTTTACAATAATTATATTGATCATTGCACACATTCAACATTTGTCTATCTTCAACTCCTTCTTGTGCCACATTAACAGAGCCTCATCTTCCTCTGCCCCTCCCTCTTCCCAGGTAGTTAGATCCTGCTTCGTCCCCAGTCCCTTTCTTGCGAAGGCTGGAGCTCATAGATTTCAAATGACATCAGTCAAGCCTTAAGAGTCTTGTTTCTCTCTCTCCGTATTCACTGAAATGCTGCACAGATAGCATAATTTTAGTTACATTCTTGCTCCCCTGACACTTGTGATGTCTGCACTTAATGAAGACCTTTGTCAGTACGGTGGAGTGACGAGAAAGGGCCGGTCCCTGCAAGAAACTAGCCTGCCACCCGAGTAATCACAAGGTAGTTGGAAGGCCTCCATAGGACCCAGGTTAAAGACATGGGGAAACCCTCAAATGGAAGAAAACCCCCGATTGCAGATTCTGTAGCATATTGAATGGGATCGGACTAGATGACAAGTAGCACGGGATCTTCTTCCACAGATGGTCAGCGGGTAAGCAGAAGCAGAAACAGAAAGAGCACAATGGATGTGAGAGAATCCAGAACTAGAATTGAACGACAATAGACCCAAGATATAGCAGGGACACAGGGGCAGGGAACAAGGGGAGGGGTGACAGAGGCCAAGCCAGAAAAAAAGAAAAACACAAACAATTAGGACTTACTGTAGAGTTACAAGGGACTGCAACAAATGGGAACACGTCTCATTGAGGGCAAGCCTGAACCCTTACAACGCAGAGTGCATCTTGCCGTATCTGTAATTATTTGCCGCAATTTTGGAAGGTCCCATGGGGGCCACCATGATGAACGAAGACTTGACCATATTATGCTACTTCCCTGAAAAAACATAACAGGACCATAGGGTGCTCCAATATTGCAGCAGCAGACTGCCCCAGTTAATGAGTTCTCCCTTAATTCCTTGTGAAATTGTACGCTGCAGTCCATTACGAATGTGGAAAACATAGCTTCCTGTGTAGTCATTGCCACACTGCGGCCATCTTGGGTCAACCCCATCTTTAGCTGAAGGCCACAAGATTGTGTCATCTCTTATGGTTTTTGGTTTCACTTTCTGTCTGGAACTTCACTATCAGAGACCATCTATGGATTTATGACAACACTTCCTGTGGTCATCTTGTATTGGTGACATCAAGTCCTCCGGCCATCTTGAATCAAACCCATCTCTAAATGAAGGCCACAAAAGGCTCCTCTGGGAACACCAATAAGGAAGAAATCACCTCATCCCAGCAACACCAGAGACAATATCAGAGAGAGCCATCACTGATGGACTAGATGCTCATTTGACAAGAGCATGCGTCAACCCCTCTGAACTCCCTAGCGGCATCCAGCCAGGGGCATCCCAGTTAAGGACGGAACAGTGAAGGGTGAAGACCCGCTGTTGACCAGCCTCTTTGCCTCTTGGCCTATGAGCCTTTGTCTTTTTCCCTGTAGCACCTGCGAGTACCCCAAGCTTTCTAATTATTGTACTGTCTCTCCACAGTGTGTTACTCACCTATGATGCATTCACTCCTGCTACTCCTACTCTTCTCTACCTATACTTTCTGCAATCATGCTACAACTTCCTCCTTTCCTATCCCTATTATAAAACTCACAACTCAAAACTCCTACTAGTCCCTCTCTTTTCCACCTCCTTCTAACAAACAAAGCAGACGAGCTAACCATACCTCCTCTAACACCTATCCACCTCACCTGTCTTCCCCTAAGACTCAACTTCTCTACTCTTCCTTACCTCATCAACTGAATATTGCACTCTGAAATGCTTAGTCTGCAATCAACAAAACGTCCTTTATCACCGATTACTTTCACTCCAGCTTTCTTTCGCTAGACCTTCTTGCTATCACCAAAACCTGGATTTCTCCATCTGCCACTGCCACTCTGGCAGCCCTACACAACACCAAACTGTCCTTCATGCATTCTCCCTCAACTGACTGGCAGAGGGGGCGGCGTCGGACACCAACCCTCTTCCTGCCTCAATGCCTCACAAATCTCCAATGCCACGTCCTCTCCTACCTCTTTTTAATTAACCATCTCTACTATTACTCTGCCTCACTTGGTTCACATCATCTCCATCTATCGTCCTCCTTGTGCCACTGGACCATTCTTTGATGATCTAGGGCAACTCCTTGATTCTCTTTCCACTAAACATCACCTCAGTCTCTTAGGTGACTTTAACCTTCCCTCTCCAACCACTTCTCAGAAATCTGAACTTCAGTCTTTTCTTAGTGACCCCGCTCTCCACTCTATCCATAACCTACCTACCCATACAGGGGATAACTCTTTGGATCTCTTACTCATCTCCACCTCTCTCTCAGCCACTAATACTACTGTCACACCATCCATACCTGATCACGCAATGGTTTCCACCACCATCTCCTTTCCACCCTCTGACCTTTCTTCAACACTTGCTTCACATATAACTAAAAGGAAATATAAGCTTCTACCATTCCCCTGTTTCCCTTTGACCTACAGTTATCACTCTCCTCCTTCACATCCGATGCCTCTTCCACCAACATTGCCGTCTCCAGCTTTCAATTCCTACTATACAACTCATTCTCCTCTCACTTCCCACTGCCTACTTTCACCCCTAAGTCTTAGCATCCTCAATCATCGGTCGCACCATGCATGCGCTCTCCCCGCACAGACATGCGTCAGCTGCTGTGCAAATGATGGCGTACCCACTCGCATGAGGACTTGCAACTCTACCTCTATGCCCTGAACTCTCTCAAGTTCACTCTTGATAGAGCAAGAAGCCATCCTCGTCGGCTATAGGGCACCCTAAATTCACCCATTACTCCTCCTAAGTCTAGGACGATCAACTCCACTCTCAGAGCTAATGACCTGGCTGAATACTTCACTGCAAACATTCCCAAAATTAGAGACTCTCTCCTGACCTTCCTCACAGTCCCTCCTCCTACATTTTACACTCTGCCTACTCTACCATCATCCTCTGCTTCTATGTCCCACTTTAGTCACACTAATACTGACAATGTCCCATCTCTACTGATGAAGGATAACCCTTTTGGTGCTCCATCAGACTCTCCTGCTCCTCAGCTAGTCAAGCCTATTGCCCCTTTAGTGGCCTCTCACCTCGCTGAACTCATGAACCTGTCCTTCGACTCCACTTGCATTCCCTCGGTTTTCAAAACAGCCACGGTCATCCCTTTCCTTAAAAGGCAAGGAGCTAACCCAAACCTACCAGCTAACCTTTGCCCTCTGTATCTCGTTCCACAGCACTACTCTAAAATGCTTGAAAGGGTTGTTTTCAACCGTTTTACCAATGTCTTAGACATCCACAACCTTCAAGACCCCCAACAAGCAGGTTTCTGCTCTGGTCACTCCACAGAAACTGCTCTCATGAATGTCTCTACTTCATCGCCTCTGCTAATAACTCAAACCTATCCTCTTATCCTAATTCTTCTTGACCTGTCTGCTGCCTTTGACACCGTCTATCACTCTGATCTCCTTAATACTCTTTCTTTTTGGGATTCCTGATCGGGTCCTTGCCTGGATTGAATCCTAACTTGCACCTCAGCAATTCTCTGTCTCCTGGAGCAACACCTCTCAGCTCACTCCTCTAACTGTTGGTGTTTCACAAGGCGCTGTCTTGGGTCCGCTCCTATTTACACTCTACACCTCTGCTCTGGGGCACTAATCTCCTCCTCTGGGTTCTCGTAACAACTCTTTGTGGACGACACCCAAGTCATCTTCTCTTTTCCTGAACTCTCCTCTGATTTTTCTATCAACATTTCAAACTGTGTCTCTGCTATTAAATATTGGATAGCTTTGCACTCTGATGTTAAACTATACCAAAACAGAGGTGCTCATCTTCACTCCCAAAAGCGCTCTCTCATCTCATTCTCTGCCTATCCAGTTCTTACCTGACACTCTCCCCTACTCTTCTTCAGCTAGAAACCTGTGTCATCTATGACCCTTCTCACATCTTCTCTACTGTCATCTTCAAAACTGAAACAGCAGCTCGACTCATCCTCCCAAATATTAGGAAAATCAACACTGCCAAGCATCTCTTAACCACTCTTGTCTTCTCCAAATTGGACTACTGTGCCAGCATCCTCTTAGGACCCCCCGATCCCACCAACTATGCTTTCTGTCCTCTCAACAAGATCATTAACTTTGCTACCAGGACTCTTTGAATTCTCTCACTTCACACCTACTTCGTCGTACCGTCACCAGGCTGGATGGCTGATGATGCAAACAGGGCCATATTTAAATGTCTTCTTCTGGTTCACAAATCTATCCAAGGTAAAGCACCACTGTAACTATTGTAAGGGTGTAGAGTAGCAACCGACACAGGAGTGACATTGTTATTGGTAAAGACTTTTATTTAAAATAAAATAAAGGGGAAAAGCCCTGCCTGTCCCTATGACTAAAAGGGGTTTTCCCTGCCTCAACAAAACTAAGGATTGTCAGGTCAAAACAAAAGAGTCCACCGTCCTATGTTAAAATCCTATTTCCTTCCTTTATATGCTGAACTCCAATATGGAAATCTTTAACTGTGAACTTAGCCTGGGCAAACAGCCTCCTTTCCAGGGAGTTCCTTTTCAGTACAACAGTCTCAATTGAAGAAAACAAAGTTCCAATGGGGTTGCAACAAAACGAGGTGTTCAAAAGAAGGTTCCTTTCTCTTAGATTCAACGAACACTGCATAAACCACAAGGGTGCCACTTTATCACAATGTTCAGTCTTAGTGGTAACAGCTCCTTTTCCCTAGTTGCAGCTATGGTACAAGCCAAGAGGATGCCTCCCTCCTCCTAGCACTTTATCCACCTAGTTCATCGAGTTCACCTTGTACTTGTTTCACTGCTTTATCGGGTACTATGACGAGGAAGATGACTTAGTTTGCAGTCTTCAAATGGGTGCGAGTCGCAGACTCGCCTTCTTACATTCTTCACAACATCCAAGGGGTGCGGTTCTTCCTTGGTTCTGATTCGGCCTCACACACAGTCTTCACTTGAATTTGCTTTTCTGTAGTACTTCTCTGGGGGTCACAAACCCTTTCATATTGGCTTCTCTGCTTTGTTTTGTTCGGGTCCCAGACCCCTTTATATTGACTTTGCTGCAGTACTTTGTTTGGATCCCTGACCTGATTATATTGCCTTTTTTTCTAATATTTCGTTCGGGTCCCTGACCCGTTTGTATTAGCTTTGATGCAATACTGTTCTTGTGTGCCAGACCCCCTTAATTTAGGAACAGTGCATTCGGGTCACTGACTCCTTTACTTTCTCTCAGGTCCCAGACCCTGGATTGCCGGCTGCCCTTGCCCGCCTTCCTTCTCTCTCAATTCTCTCGGTCCCTCGGATTTTGTTGGTAACCCACGTACCTCAAGTTTTGATTCATCCGGGTTCCGTCTTCGTAGGGTCTTGCACAACTGTTCCTAGACCATTCAGCTTCCCCGCCAGCTTCAGTCTGTTTCAGTGGGGCTCCTGATCTGCTCAGCTTTTCGGTTTGCATGATTTCCTTTTCCCTCGCCCTTCCATTACCAAGATGGTCTGGCTTCTTGGTGCTGCAAAGCACCGCAGAGATGGCAGCGACTTGGCCCCGATACTGAAGCTAACACCCTGTTCTGATTTTTTTAATGTTTTTATTGTTATGCCATTTATATTTACATTACACTTAAGTGATTATGGACATGAGAGTGCGTCCTACTGATCTATAAAAATAAAATCATAAAATAAAATGTTGAGTTTGGGAGATTAGTATGAATGCAAGAGAAACTGCTCAAAGAAAATATTAATATTTAAAATGTGCTAAAACAGCAGCATTTATTTGCTTTGATGTTCCTGAAGGGATTGTTTCAAATCGGTAGTGATATTTTTCTTCTCCTCATAGCTTGTTGCTGGTCTTTTGACATCAGTGCTAGGTTCTCCCTCCAGGGACCCTGTTTGTAATAAACCCCCATTTATTGTGCATAGTGTATTCACCTACCTTGAAGAGATATAAAGTTTAAAAACTGTCAAATATCAAATACATTATTTTTTACAACAAGGCCAGTGTTACTAGTCTGTAGCCCTTTGTGTATTTGTGTTTGGCAAGTAGTGGGTCACAAACAATGAAAAGCCAAGAGCTCCCTTATTTGGGTCATCATTCCAAAGTATGTCTACCCACCTCTCTGCTCCCCAATACCAGTGCAATAGTTTGGTATTCAATTGGACCAAAAGGTATTACTGGAAGCCAAAAACAAACCATGCTTATTTAACCATGTAGAATAGTAATATAAATAAAAAGGATAGATGACTATCAGTCATGCCTCCTGACAAAGCGATGACAGACTGTTTAATATTGTTTAGTCGACTGTTATAGAAGGGTATGGTCCGCCTCCTATATGTTGCACATGCATTGCTACACATCTTTCATGCTAATGCAAAATCACTTGTGTCGGTTTAACAAAGCTGGTCAGTGATATTACGCAGAGTTACATACTAATCTGATACCACCCACACTAAAATGTATTGGATATTACCCCTGCTTAGATCAGTTTAACCTTTTCTTATGATATGACTTTCATAGGGAAGCAATGCATGGTTTCTTAGATGGTTATACCTAGAGTAGATGCGATTTTACATCTCTCTGATAGGACCTACATCAAGTAGCTCTATGTTTCACTACATATGCTTGCCCAGGATTAAATAGAATCTTCACTCACAGATGCAATACAAATTCACCATCTCTCCAAATTCACTATCTCTCCATGTTTTTTGATATAACCTTTATTGAAACAGAGACCATAATATCCAGATTTGGAAATTTCATCCACATTTCGTACTCCATTGATAATGAAGGCTAGTCAGAGCTCAAGGACAAAACATGGGTACAGAACCTAACTGAAAAAAGCTGCAGTGAAGCTTATTCTGAGCCAATAATCGACAACAGCGTGGGAATTAGTCAAATACATAAAGCAAGCACGATTAGTGAGACTACTCCTGGAAGAAAAGGACTGGCTGATGGTCCTTCAGAAATCACTCCTTAGCTCAATGCCCTCACTTCCAACTCACGTGTAGTTTCTCCCTCTGGCGCCACTGTTCTCTTTACATGTGTTTTTTCTCCATTGTTAAGATGTAACGAAAAGACTGATGTGACAAATGGACCAACTGTTATTGGGAAAAATAAAAGAAAAATGTATAATGGTGTAATAATTCAGAAACTGGAAAACTATTTTGAATATAACTTGTTTTTTATTTTCTCTGTCATGTTGTTTTTCAATGGCATAAACGCAATAATATCTTGATTAGTATCTTTAAGATTCAAGCACTGTGTGGTCCGATACTTTGGCATAGGATAAATACCCATTCTCCTTCTAGTACCGACCAACCTACCTGGACCTCTTTGGAAGTGATATATATATTTTTTGTATTTATTTCTTTATTTGCTTTAGTTGCGATTACAACTTTACAAATAACCAATTAACACATTTTTATATTTCATTATAGGAGATAAATTCCATTTAAACATATAGTTTGTGTTTCAAAATTAAACATTATGACACATCATTATGTAAAACACAACAATTAATCAATTAAAGTTACAGACTTATAAAAGATATTAACTGTTATTCATAATTATTTAAAACCTTATATAAAACAGCCTGAGAATTTGTTTTCTCGTAATGACTTACATGGTTGTGCGATCTATATATTTACATTCTGTATCACACATTCGCTTGATGTTTTGACAGCCTTCATGCAAGCGCTCTGCTTCCTTTTGTTTTTCTCTTTGTAGATCCTACCAAAATCTTTATTCCAGCATATTGTTTCTATTCTAGGTGTAGTTTTAACAAGTATTTAATTGAAACAATAGTCAAAGAGATGTGCTGAGCATGTATTATTGTAGACCACATCAGGCTGGGTGTTGGAATTCAAGATTTACTAAAGAACTTGTAAAAAAAAACTCATGTCTTAGACTCGATAGTGCCTTAAAATGCACCATTAAATGGTCCAAGGTCTAGACCTGACTGACTTACAGAATCTACATGTGTTCATTGTGACCTGATCTTTGCATCTAGTTGCAATTACTGCTCTTGTTGGCCATAAATTAAAACGTAGTCTAATTATTTTAGAGCAATACCATGCATCCGGAAACTTCTGCAAGTATTTGGGAACATCATTAATTGTTCAAGTGTTGGCCCAATCACGATTTGGATGCATTGCCAAGAGATTCTCATCTATGTCAATTTCAGCCATTTTTCCCTACATCGATCTTTCCACACATTTATCATATCTTTTCCATTATTCACAAAAGCCTGCTATATAAGGGAGACACCAGTGGAATCAAAGGAGTCCTTTATTAAGCAGTTCCCATAGAGTAGCAAGGGGTTGCAATCAACTACTGCTTTGAGGGATATGAGACCTAATTCATAGTGGATTATTGGAACCGGAAAGCTTTTAGGTAACATTAATATCACCTTCCAAAAAGACCCTCAAGGTAGTCCCAGCTTGGTTGGCTATCAACTGGTTTGCATAGAGCACCAAATGTTAATGCAGGCACTGCTTTTTGTTTTTTGTTTATAAAACATGAGGACTGGTAGGCATGTGAATTTGCCGTAGTTACGATGGATCATTCTCGCTAGAGAACAAAGCATGAGTGTTTTTGTGTTTCATTTCATCTTTATATGGGATATCCACTCTGGTATCATTTATATTTATTCCTAGATACTTATACTCATTGACAATTTTGAGTGAGTTTTTTTTATATTTAGTCATTACTTTCAGGTGCCTCCTCAGATGTCTGGTCAACCAAGTTAGTTGTAAGAATCCCTTTAAGGACTTAAAGGCACAAAACACTATAACCATCACCAAATAGACACAATCTAACGGCATAAGTAGAAATTGCTGCGGACAATCAATGATGATATCACAAACCAGCATTTGGACAATGTCAGACTTAAGACTCCGTCCCAGGCCTGGAGGCATCTCTGCAGCCCAAGAAAGTCAAGACACCCAATAGATCACCCAATGGTCTGTGCCGACTTGGGTGCTAAGATCTCTTTGGACTATTTTGTTGAAGTGAAGGATTCCATTTTAACTGTTGACTTAAGCCTGGGAAAAGAAAAGATAGCTTGAACAATCCAGTTTGTTGGGCATTTCTGGCCCCTTTCTCTTGGTCCCCGATTCCTGGATCAAGTGCCTGTAGGTGTCTCCTTTCCTCTTACTCTAGGATCCTTTCCGAAAGGTCATGGGGTGAACTTCACAGAGCAAGGTTTGGTACTCCTACTTCTGAAACCATATGTGATGATGTGAGACCAACAGAACACTTTTGACCCAAAGAATGTAGTCCAAATCCATTATTGGAGCAAATTTATCAGGTGTGGGTTGCCTAAATCGCTGCACTTCTGAGAGTAAAATGTATCGAAACACAACAGAATGGTCTAACTGGATTGCTGATGCACTGTGTGTAGGACGGACTAAAGAAGTTTGGTGTGTCATTCATTCTCCTGGGTTATTCTGACCTTCCCACCTTCCCAGGGTAAATATTAAGCATTGCGAATAATTCCCCAATCTGTCCTGCAGTCCCAGTTTCTTATGATGTACAGAATGGGATGCCTGAAGGACACTTGCAGTTCTTAGGTGTATTAAACATAACAAAATAGTGGCAGCTACACTGAAGGAGTCAGGATGGAGAACTAAGAACCTATTCTAAACTTACCCAGGATAAATTATACTCGGTCCACAGGATTGCGCACCCTGTTTGCTTAATTGTCCACTCAGAGTCTCAGAAATACAGTACCTAGCACAAGCACACTTGGTGGTTCACCCAGAGTCTTAGGGATATTGTGCCCAGCACCTTTCTTGACATCTCTTGGTTTTCTCCTTGGCCCAGATATTGTCACCCTCTGGCTGCGGGCTACCTTCCTAGGCTCTTTGATGTTCATACAGCATATGCCTACATGCAAGCTCTTCATACACTTCCACGTCTTGGGGAATTTCATTACCAATAAGAATGTTGTCGCTCCCCCCGATCCCTTCGATTGCCAACAAGTATGTCTTCCCCTTGCCAGGGTAGTTGTCAGGCTGAAGTTATTATCAACCACCAGTCCAGGGTCACCAACTTGGTTTGAGCACTTAAAAAACTCTGGTTTTCTCCTTGTGAAGTTTGGCTTCTGCCAGGGTTTGAGATATTGCCCCCAGCAGGTTTGCAGCAAATCATCTGCCCTGCTCTGTTATTTGTCAAGGACTGACAGACAACAAGCTGATACTTTTCCTCCTTCACTGTGTGCTGGTTCCCCAAAACCTCTGAGTGGCATACTGCAGCAGACACTGCATGGTCCTCCTTTCTGGTTCTCTGTCTGCATCTTCCCATCTCTTTACTTCCTTGTATGGTTTGGGTTATTGGTACTGCACCACCCCCCCACCATCTGCCTTATGTGTTTTACCTCCCTTCTTTATGATTCCTATATGTGATCCAAACCCTCACCTTTTGTCTTCACTGGCCAGCTGATTAGCTTCCTTGGCTCATCCTGGGGGCTTAAATACTCTGTCCCCTAGGCTCAAGTGGATTCAGCACTGTGTTGCTCAGTGTTTCACTGTTGGCCTCAAGAATGGTCTTTACTTATACTGGTGAGCACCTTCAAACTATATGAGGTTGGAAAAGAGGTCTTGTAGATCGTGGGGCGTCCTGATATGTCAAAGGTTTGGTTGGTGCCTCTCCACTGCAATAGTGGTGCTATACCTTCTGTCTGGAAACTTGTCAACTGCACCTGCACCGCTCCTGACACAAAGAAGATCAGGACAACCAGCATTTGAATGAAGGCTCTATTAACCGTTAAGGAAATGGTTTTGATAGTGTGTGTTTGTTTCACATGTGGTTCTCTGTCGTAGAGTAACCCGCTGTCCTGTTTCCCATCACTGGCTGCCTGGTGCTCTATCTGGCATAGGACACAGGCATGGGGGAGGGTTCCCCCTAGCACCTGTGAGTATCACCTGCCCCTAGCATTCCCATAGCCTTCCCATGTGATTCCTGCAGTGTTCACCAAGGCTCTGCCTTGTCCCCCATGCTGTTTAATCGCTATGTACAGCCGCTAGAGTTGCTCCCTTGCGCTCCCATGGCTTCAGATGCTACGCCTATGCAGATGACACCTACATTTTTGTTAGGTTGGACCAAGATCAGACTGAGGTGTCAGCACGGTTGGGCGAGTGTCTGGTGGCAGTGAGAAGCTGGATGGATGGCAACTGGCTAAAGCTGAATGGGGACAATTCGGAGATACTGGTGGTGGGGGTGGAGGGGTTCTTATAAGGTCAGTCCCTGGGGTTTTTCTTGCTGCCCATCCGTTCTTGGGGACCTTCCTACTCCGGTGTCCTCGGTTAAGAACCTGGGGGTCTATCTATCCTACTCTCCGTCAATGGCCACCCAGGTGAGTCCGGTCTGTAAGATGGGCTTCTACTCCCCGAGGGTACTCCTGAGGATACTCCCTTTTCTGCCGGGGAATCTTTGCCCTCAGGTAGTAGTGCTCCGATTACTTGCTGCATTGACTACTGCAATGCTCTCTATCTAGCCCAGCCAACGGGTCTGATCCAGAGGCTGCAGCGGCTGCAAAATATGTCTGCCATGGCGGCCACAGGCTCCCCCTATGGAGCTCATATCCGCCCAGTCCTCCGTTCCCTTTATTGGCTGCCAGTGGCCAAAAGGATTAATTTCAAAGCTCTCTGCCTGGTTCATCAGGCTTTCTATCTTCAAGCGGCAGAATTTTGAAAGCAAAATTTCGACCCTACATTCCTGGCCGTCTGCTGCGATCTAGGACGGCCAATCTTGTGGTCATTCCTACATTTCGGCGAACACGGTTGGGGGCAGGGCTTTCTCTGTGGTAGCAGGAACTCTTTGGAATTATCTGCCTACGGCTATGCAGAGCATGGAGAACCATCTGTAATTTTGCCGCCTCTTAAAAACTCTCCTCTTTTAGAACAATGCGTTGGTCCAACCTTAGTATCCTAGCACCATGATACCTTGGGGTGAATGTGCGCTCTACAAGAACTCTTAACATAACATTTCTCAATGTGACTTCATCACAGGTAGTGAAAATGTCATCAACTGATGCTAACTGCCAGGTTGGAGGGACCTAAATGCCAAATGGATTCAGTCGCTTTGCTATTATCTAGAGTGAGGTACTGGCCTGGAGCTGGGGTACGTCCTGTAGTCTCAGGCCTATTGTAAGGGGAGTGCTGGTGGGTCTGATTCAAAAGAGTTAGTTGTAAGCTTCTGAAAGAACATATCATGGTCATTTTTCTTCTTGCAGCTTTTTGATAAAACATGGTTTTAGGAAATTCAGGAAGGCCTGGCGGTCAGCATGCAGCCTCTCCTGGGTATGGATTTCCATATTTTGGCGGCTAGGACTGCACCGAAGGTCCCCCATGGCATTTACGTTTTAAGCATATGACTGTTACTAAAATCGCCTTCATGAACTTAAGCGCCCTGCTGGCACATAGTCCTTCACAGTGGCTTCAGGGCTTCTGCCATGGAAGCCTCAGTGTGAGATGCAGAATGTTTCAATTGGATTCTCTGTGTGACTGTAAGCCAGTGAATGCTATAGAGTCCCTCAGTGCTCACATTCTATCAGTTTCGTATGATGTCCATTATGTGTGTGGCTGGATCTGCCCAGGACACATTCTTCCTTTTTTGAGATTAATATGGTTTTAGCTCAGTTTACTCCTTGAAAAAATAAGAAGGCAATATACGCTCATTCTGGTACGACTGGATGTAGTCAGCCTCTACGCCTGTATTCAACATCACCTTAGTGCCATAAAAAATTAAAATTAGAATTAACCTTTGGTTGTTTACTGGAAACAATAACACCATTGCACAGCTCCCATTCTGTGGCTTGGAACAAGCCTCTGCAAGAAAATGAGGAAAGGCCCCTGCCTTGGAATGGAGTCAAAATAATTAAACAATTCTAGGGCTGACAAGTAAGCCCTAACAAGGATCACGAACATGCAGTCTTTGTCAGAAAATGAGTTAGAAATGTGTCTATGAACCAATTGACAGTCATTACTAGTATTGTTATCCCTGGAGCTAGATATTCAGGTTCGAGGGGTTTTGAAAAGTTTCTATCAAATAATTGCTTTGGAAACTTCTTGTTTGTAATGTTTACACATGCAATATAGGCAACATATTGAGATGATACATTCACAGTTCACTATTTCATAAATTTCTTTATTACTTTTTCCATTAAACACTTAATTGTCAATATTTTCCTATTTGTTTTATTTTAAGGTTAAGTGAGGAATTCCTCTGTATATGTACTCTGTTTACAAAGACATCCCATAGCCACACATATTTTTTGGTCCCCTTACGAGATGTACTACACCTTGGCTCTTACAGTGACCGAGTACATTTTTTCATTTCTTTTGAATTAGGTGGTACATCCGAGCACAGGTGGCGATTATACCCTAGTATTTTATTTATTTTCATTAAGTCAGGAACGGTACTGGGAGTGTGGTAATGGCAATCAGGTGAACTGTGTGTTACATTCTTATTGGTCAATGTATTCTATAAAAAGTTCACGCTTTCAATGCTGGCTTATTATTATGAAACCAAGCCGGAACCCAGGCGATAATTATTTATTTTTCATGTATATAGTACCAATCACAAAATAAATCACTTTTTGGTGCCCCAAGAGGGGATAGGAGAGAGGGGGAGAAAAGAAAAAGGAGGCGATGCACGGAAGATGACCATTCAAAGGTCTTGGTACATTCTGATCAGAGTAAAAGGGAAGGGGATGAGTGCTAAACAAAAAGAAAACAGCAGGTGCAGGTTGAGGAAGCGCTAAGGTGAAAGGGTAAACAGACTTGTTGGGCTAGATCACAATGAGCACAGCATGGCATGTGCAGATGACAAGCTGTGACACAACAAAGTGTAGGCATGAAATTGAGGATCAGATTAAAATCTATCAGCCAGATCTGTGAAGCAAAAGGCTTGGAATACCCTACAAGTAAAGAGCCAATCTGGTGGGTAAGCTTTTGCCACAATTAGTGTTTAGTTTGTTCCTGAAAGTTCAATGTCTGTCGTCATGCTGTCGATCGGGAGGGAGGGAGTTCCACAGAATAGCACCACCAGCACTGATTGTGCAATTCCATAAGCAGGACCACCTGAAAGTGGTAGGAGACAGTTAGTTAAGGTTTTGTAACATGGTAAGATACAGTACTTGTATATAATTGTGGATTGTGCCATTTTTCGTAAAAATTTGGTGTCTGGAACTTAGTGAAATATGTATCAATGTTTAGTACTCTAAAGCAGTGTTAAGACCCTTTCTCTTTTTTGATCAAATACATATTTCAGGTGGGGCTGTTACAGGTTACATCACTGAATTTAGGACGGTTACAGTTGCTGGGCGAAAAGTGAGGTCCAACGGAGAAGTATTTTATCATTCTCTATTTTCACAATTGTTGAGAGAATTGTTATTGGTTATATCTTTATTAATTATCATGGGTGCTTATTAGATATTTCTGTAGGTTTTGGGAACTGGTTGTAGTAAATGCTTGCATTTATCTTGGTAAATGGTGACATACGTTAAATGTAATACCGTGCTCACTTGCTTTCTTTCTTATGGCATTATGAGTTTATTTGCATGACTGAGTAGTGTCAACCACTATCTATTCATTTATTTTATTTTCATTTATATTTGTATATTTGTTTAGATACATACTGGATTCCCATTGGAGGAACCTCAATTAGTGTCAAGTAGCATCACAGGCCTCTCTGATTAGTGCCATTATCCTCTGCAAACCAATGGGGCACCGACAGCCACCCAAATGGATCGCACACAGGCATTCATTCTTGGGAAATGTTCAATCACCAGCGCAGACTGAATCAAAAGCTTTGACAAACCAGATTTAAAGCGTTTGTAGCTTTAAAAATCCATTGAAAACCCAAACCCCATAGATAGGGTATCATGACAGCAGAACGCTTCACGACCATCACTTTCCTAAAGTCATGCCTGCAAAGCAAATAGTGAAGACCTCTCCTCTTGGATCTGAAGGGTAACCCTTACTTAACCTTTCCCCATAAGCGCAGCAGGCCTATGGGAAATGTTCCATGATTTCTAGGTGAGAAACTTTTGAAACTCTTAAAAAGTAACTTAAACTGGTACGTATTTATACTGTGACCTTTTCCATGGTCACCATTGGGTTTGTGGAGCTTCTAGAATAGAAACTGAATTTTTAGGAGCATCAGTGGTTTATTATAGATTTGTATAAACTAAATCACTGAGAGTGGTCCGATTGTTGCAGTAGGTTTTAGAAACAGCCGGAACATGCTAAATATGCAGTAGTGAGAACAGGGCATCTTTTAGAGATTTGTTTTTCCGGATGTTGTACATTGATGAGCATTTTTTACTCACCCGAGGGTGTGTCAATGATTTCTCTTCTCTCTGTGTCCTGAAGGTCCGTACAGTAGGTCTCGCCCTCTTCTTTAATGACGAATGAAATGATAGATGTGACGTCTCTGTGCTCTATTAGTCAAGTATAAAATTACAATGTTATTTCAAAAGTTCAGTACAATGTCACTTTAAAAAAACAAAACATCTGTATTAGGTCGTAGAAAACAGGAATGCAAAGTATTTAAAACACTGTGTAATCTAGTCTGCAAGAGACACTGAACTACCTTTTATTTTGGACAGCTGGACCTCAAGGGCTTTAAAGGGATGGTTCACTTAAATTATGTTTCTAGAGTTAAGACCAGCTAGGCATTACACCAACCCAGGAACCTTAGTAAATAAAGGTTTTGAAACAAACACTTTTGAGTCAGTGTCCCTCTTGATACCAGGCCTGTCTCACATGATCCTATGGGGCAATCAAAAACAATGAGTCATTTGATCACCCAGCATATACTCATGAAACTGACCAGAGATGAGTCCCAAATGGTTTAGCAAAGCCTGAAGAATTCTTAGCACATATAGCTAAGAGATTTATGAGAAAGTACAGATTTCAACAAGAGATCTGATCTTATTCTAAATAGTGTGAGTGAATTTGCCAATGTGAAGCATTTAGTGAACAAATGAATTTCCAGTACATTTGTAATAAAGCACAGGAGACATGAAATTAGAACCTTGATCTGATGGCAAATGTCAATGCAAAATCTCTTGGCCATTGAAGGCTCCCATGGTAGCTAAAGTTTGACAACTTAAACTAGGCAGTGTTCATGAGCAGGCCACTGGTCTCAATATATAAATTAGGATAGTTTCTCTGCATTACCCCTGTGCATTTTAATTCATTATCTGATCAATTGGATTCTCTGCTATACACACAGTTTTCCAAAACAATATGTAATCCAACTCCTAACAGATTGATTTCAAAATCTGCAAATATTCAACATATATTAAGATGTTTTGCTATTTTAAGAGCAGGGATTTGACGTAGTAAAAAAACATATTAACATACCATGTTATGGGAGAAATTTGGAACTTGAGTCCATGAGTGGCCTGCACATATATGCATAATAACAGGCAAGTTTGGGAACCTTTTGAAACTCTTCATGGTAGGATAGTCAGCAAGAATTGACGTCACATGCTGTTTCATAATACTGCCATGCTGAAATAAGGAATGCTATCTATTGGCTATATAGGAGATGCCGACCTAATCTGAATATCCTGCTTTTTACAGTTCAAAGAACCACAGATGTGAAACAGAACAAGGAGATAAACATTTATCCATATTTCAGCCATGTAAGAGTTTGCAAAAGCTCATTTTCTAGAGACTATTTTCAGTAATAGAATCTCACAGGCAGCCATTTAACCATTACCAACCTTAGCAAAACAAAAAGGTGATGACTGGAAGGTTTAGAATTAATCCCACCCTCTGGCACATCACTGTCCGACCCTCCAAACCATTTTTCTTTAGCCTGCCAAGCCATTATAAAAAGGGGAAGGACCATATGCAAATCAGGCTTGGTCCCACCCCAAAAGGGACAGTCCTGCTAGAACTGCTTTGTCACATGTCTTCTGCACAAGGCCACAAGCATCACCAGGCATGTTTCGGCCTAAATGGCCACCATCAGTGAGGAGTAGCTTGGACCTCTATGCCCAGCAGGCTCAGGATCCACGTCTGGGCATACCTTTCTGACAGTTGGGGTACATGGTGAATATACAAATCTGTATGCCGCAAGCTCTCTCAGTTTGTGCATGCCCTGCAGCCTGGGTTGGCGAGATTGAGGAAGCTGCAATATTAGATGGTCAGTTACAGCCAGGCTCAGGTTTTTAAAACTTGTCAGTATTGTGGAAAGGAGATGCAATCTTTTAAGTACATGGGAGCCTGTTAGTCATTGTCCTGGTAAGTCCAGCCATCTGTTGGTGATCGAGTACTAAACCTGGGGTGAAAGCAGTGGCGGCTGGTGAAAGGTTCAAGTGGTGGGATGGTAAGCATGGTGCGAGTAAGCGCATGCAAGCAAGCGTAGCAAGCAAGCTGAAACCACATTAGGTGGGCTTGGGGTGGCTTCTCCCCGCCCCAAAAACAATTTTGAAAAAAGGGGTTAAAAGTATGCAATTTAAAATACCATTTTCAAATGAAATGACTACAAATGTATTCATTTTACAGGCAGTTCCTACGAAGAAAAAGGAAGTATTCCAATACTCCAGGTTCTAGCATAAGTCACACAATTGTCATTACCAAACAAAATGACTTACTTTGTAAAATGCCACACACAATCAAAAACAAGCCTTTATATCACACAAAGAACCACAACCAAATTGTTTTTCTTACCCGGTGGAGCTCAGGAAACTTAAAACGAAAATCATGGCAATTATGAATATCCTGCCGAAATTCTATATTAATAAACTCGGGTTCTCTGAGTTCATTCATTTAGAATTGCGGTGGACTGGCATGCCCAGTAAGGTATCACAGGTTGTGCCTCTGTGAGTAACCCTATCTGATGGCAGAGATTTGTAAAAGAAAAGTCTAAGATTGAAAACGTGGATAAACCCGCAATGAGGCGATCTAGTCCCCCAGCCTTAGACGGTGGACCCAAGTAAAACTAACTTGTGACCTCAGTGCACATATTTAGAAATCAGAAGACAAAACACTCTTGTGTTGTGCCACATTATTTTTGCACTTTATTATGGAGGAATTCTGCTTATAGGCATTCCAGGAGGATCTGTGAGGAACTGAAGTGGAGGGGGGGCTTACTTCTGTTCTCCCTGGATCCTCCTCTCAGGTGGCCATCGCTTTTGGATCCTGACCCTGGGGGTGGATATGCGAAGGAGGATCACCTGGGTGGAGGGAACTTGGGGAGAGGACGTCCTTAGGGGAGACATGGTATCCCCCTTTCCCGTTTCAAAATGAACAGTCTATCCCTTAAGCCTTTGTAGGCTGTCAGCCCTTTCCCTTTTCTTTCCCGCAAAATGTCCCCCAGAAACAGAACCTCGACACTGGGACGAGGAAGAGATCAACTAGGGGGACACAATCTCATTTTGGTGAGATAAATGCATATCTGTCCTATATTGTTATTGCAGACACACATCAGTCAAGTAGCAAGAAGAGGAGGAGACAACAGAGTTATGCACACTTTCTTTAATTCCAACCTCCCCAAACACTACTCTGGTCCTGAGATGAAGAAGAGGGCTATGGAGGATTTCAGGTGGAACAGCCAAACATGTTCAGTTGATAGATGTCTCCATGGTCAGGCCACTGAACTTAATGACCCACACCTGCGGTCATTTAACACTCTCAATGGATATATAAATGCTGGACAAACAGCACAAGGGGAGACACGGCCTGTAGAGAAAGAAGCGGGCTGGACAGTAGCCGTGGAGAGAAAGAATGAACGAGAGAGAGACAGTGAGAGAGAGAGAGTGTGTGAGAGAGAGTGTGAGAGTGAGAGAGAGAGAGACCAGGACTGGCCATGGGAGGGTCTGAAAATCCTGCTGGCCTCCTTGTCAGGTGCACGCAGCAGGAGCTGCGAGGCACCAAGGCGTTCCAGGCGCCACAAGACTCCAGGAGAGCGAGCAGGGCTCTCTTTGGCTGTCACGAGGGAAGAGCGGAGCCATTGGGAGCCGGAAAGCAGAGCAGGGAGTGGAAAGAAATTGAAGGAAGCTGCTGTATGCTACCGGCGAGTGGAAACAGGGAGACACACAGCCCGGGGAACTCCGGGGACTTAAAACAAGCACTCTTGAATGCTGAACGAACTGAAAGTTTTTATAAGCACTTTTGAATGCCGAAACAAGTCATTTTGTATACCAATTGAACTGAAAGATATTGTAAGCACTTTTGAATGGCACACGGAGCAAAAGCAAGTTATGAGTACTTGTGAATGGAATGAAAGCAAGGTGGTGCAAGTAGCAGATACCACAGGATGAATTGTTTGAGATACAAGTGTTGGCATATCCAGGAGAATACCAAGAAGGGTATGAGATGAGAAATCAAGTACTAGCCAAAGCTAAAGAGTTAAAGGAACGGCAGGTTAGCAGGAACACCTGTATTGACAAGAGTCAGAAGAGTACAGAAAGTGTAACAAAGTGCATGGTGGCCATCCAAGCCACGGTAAAGTGTTAAAGAGTATAACACTGATGAAAGAAACAAGTTTCACTGTCAAAGGAAAGCAGTGGACAATTGTTGATGGAAACCAGACAAGAAGGGGGATTGGTTGCATGACCTGTAATGGGTGGACCGTGTGTTACGATAACAGCGCCTAGACCGAGTGCTTTTAATGAAACCGCCAATGAAAGTAAAAGAAACGTGCGTTTTGCAAAAGCCTCTTATGTGATGTTGAAATCAAGAAACATGACTGCCTATGTGAACCAGTGAACAGTACTGGAGCTGGAAGATTTGAACTTGTGTTGTTTTGAAAAGCTGGAGGATTTGAACTCTTGAAGAAGGGAACCCAGAGACTTTGTTAAATGTTTTGAACTTGGGGAAGGGGGAAGCTAATTATAAGCCAAGAGCTGGAAGAAGCTCAGAACTTTATTTTGAACACTATTCATTTTGATGCCGACACCCCTACACATTGTATACAGTTAGTTATGAGGGCAAGTATAGGGTTTGGACACAGACAGACTTTTGATTCGGACTTCCTGACACAGACTATCCTTAGTTTTCTTTAGATAGGGAAATCCCACCTTAGCATATGACAAGTTAGGCCTTACTCCATCCTGCCTTTTAAGTTAATAAAAAGCTTAAGAACCAATATTGAAACTGTTGTCTGTGTCCCATTCATAATGCCTTCACAGATCCTAACAATAACAACATTTGCTCATTATAATTGAGCCACAGAAATTTAGAAATGTCTACACATATAGGGCCTGATTTATAAAGTGTTGTTCAATGGGATTTTGCCATTGAAAAATGCGTTAGTATCAGGCCCATCGTGTTGTGCCTATTAGTACAAGTTTTAATCATTCTGAAGGCTGCATCATTGTACACGTTAGAAGATATATGATGGCCATACGGCCAGTGTCCACGTGAGGCACCCAGGATTTAAATAATGTAACTCACCTTATAAGATTTAATTTTCAATTGCCAGAACACAATAAGGATATAGTAAATTTAACAGTGCACATTTAATAGGTATGCACCCCATTTTAAATAGAAATAGATGCTGCTAAAGTTAGTTTTGTGTCACAATAATTCATTTTATTGTTGCATAAAGACCATTAGAAAGCGAGAGAGAGAGTGTGTGTGTGTGTGTGTGTGTGTGTGTGTGTGTGCGTGCGTGCGTGCGTGCGTGCGCGTGCGTGTGTGTGTTTTTTGAGTTCTGCTCTTTCATGTATTAAGCCATAGCTATTGCCTTTTGAGTGGCCTAAAGGGGCAGGGTGTCTTGTGAATAGCAAATGGCGTGCAGATCGTCTGGGGTTTCAGGGCCCAGCCAGAATGCAGATCCCTTTCATGGGGTAGTATAGGAGTTAGTGTAATGAATATGAAGATTACTCTAGGGAAGTGGCGTTGCCAAGAATCAAATTTAGGGGGAGTGCAGAGAGGGGGGCACAGACAAAAGTAGGGGGGCCGCCTAGAAAAGGTTAATGTGTGACATCAGAAGCACTCCTGCAAAGAAGTTTTTGTGCACACCAACTATCACACCCCACTGCGCCTCCCCTCCCATCAGAATGTAGGTACAAAACTATTTAGTCACTAATGACCCATCATTAGCGGTTTTGTGCGCTACATTCTGATTGGAGGGGCTGGTCTTGGCTGCAGGGGGTTGCTGTTGGTACTCTTGTTCAGAGGAGAATTGCCTAGCATTTCAGTGCTGGACTGCCCCAGGGCCGGACAAAGACTGATACGTTTGGATATTTCTCCTCTGTGAAAGATAGTGAGCTAAACAATCTGGGTAAGGCCCTCATAGCCGGGCATAATGTCCGGCAGAGGGACTCCCAGGAACCCCCCTTGTTTTATGCATGGGGAACTTAACAGCTCTTCACTGCTGTGGGCAGCATTGATTACAGCCCTGTGTCAGTGCACCGTGCGTGCAGACGCAGCACGGCAGACAGTGCATGTTACAAGTCTGCGGCGGTCATCGCTGTTCCCGTGAGCCCCTTCCCACCCACAGACGCAGTCGAAGACTGTTGTGGGCAGTTCGGGCTCCCCGGTTGATCCGACGCGGCCTGGAACACCCTGTTTATGTATAGTGCACGCGGCGGAGTGCAACGTTTCTCCGCCGCGTACTGAACCCTTAAAGGGGCAGCAACACACTCCTTTTTCATGAGGACAACAACAAACATCTTAATACTACTTTACTTAACACACATAACGCTCTGCAAACCAAAACCCACAAAGACCCCTTTAATGGCAACCACCCGGACCCCCGCACCAACTGTAGAATCCCGGATTGTTGTTCCTAGATCAGGATTCCAGTACATAGTCACTGAGGTGAACAGGTTTCCCTCACCCTGTCCTCAGGGGGTACCTCCTGCCAGCCTCCCAGATAGGGTCTCCCTCAGCGGTACTCTCTCTGACTGGAGAGCTGGGGGCAGGCGCCACGCCCCCACCCTCATCTAGATCCTCCATCATGTCCCGGCTTTGGGTCGTCTCCGCCCAAGGCTCCCCCAGTCTCTTAAAGAAGCTGGCATTGCGAGTGACAGATGCAGTTCCATCATAGGCCGTCACCATCGACCCCTTCACAGCAACCACGTTCATCGGCCCCGGCTCATGTGTTAATGATAACTTCCTGTGAGGGTGCCGGTTCCTTACCAGCACCTCGTCACTGGGAGCAAACTGCTGAGGCCTGAGTCCCCTCCGAAGGTTCTCCTGTTCTGCCGTTTGCCTCCTATCCCTTTCCACTTGCTGGTCATCAATCACAGCTGGCTCCTTCTCCCCCATCTCTGGCAACAGTCCTCTCGGGCACCTTTGGAATAGAGCTTCCGCAGGTGCAACCCCCATAGATGTGTGCGGGGTTGCCCGATATTCACGCAAAAACTGATATAAAGCCCTCTTCAAGCACTGGCCTTGTCCCTGTGCAATGCAGAACACCTTGTTGAGGGTCCTCATCATTCGCTCTGCCTCACTGTTTGCCATGTGCCACAACGGAGTGACCTTCCTGTGGTGGATTCCATAGTCCTCCATCAGCTTGGCAAAGCTCTCACCTTGGAAGGGTGCTCCGTTGTCCGAGCAAAGTACCCTGAGGAGTCCATGAGTGGCAAAGATCTTTTCGACCGCCACCACCACGTTCTCAAATGGTAGCGACTCTATGAACTCCACCTCCGGGTATCTGGACCACTCGTCCACCACGACCAAGAAATGCGTTACCCAGTTTGTGGAGCCAAAGCAACCAGGCCTTTGTTTTGGCGGCGCCCTGGTGTCCCTGGTGAGCCAGCTCGATAACCTGCTGTATTTTCACCTGCGGGACCACTCGCCGGTCGCCCCCGAGTAGAAGGCCAGCCTCCGAGAACGTCAGCTCATCTCTCACCTTCCACAGTTGTTCCAGGGTGACTTTGGCCTCCTGCATCCGCAGGGCAAGAGTGTCCAGCACAGCCTTCCATGGTCCTTCCTGAATCGCCAACTTCAGGATGAGGAAGCATTCATTTTGGGCCGCCGCCAGCTCTAGATCATTCAGCGGCATCGAGTTGGGAGTCGCCGCCTCCACCACTAGTTGAACGTGCCCATCCGCCTCCTCCGCACAGCTGTCTGTCTGCTCTTCTGGGGCCCCTCTTGGATGGCCAGAAAGATAATTGGCCCCATTGTTGTTCCCAGGCTGGTATACAAGTGAGACCCCATACTCCAGTAACGCTAGCATCCACCGCTCAATCCTCGCAGGGGGCCTTGAGGACGAGCCTGCCAGGATGGGCAGCAGGGGCTTTTGGTCAGTGACCAATGTCACTGGCCGCCCCAGGACATATAGCCCGAAGTGCCGACAGCCCCACAGGACCGCCAGGGCCTCCCACTCAAGCTGGGAGTACCGCTGCTCAGTTTTCGAGAGGGCCTTGCTGGCGCACACCACCAGACGGACACCCAGATTGGCATCCACTTGGGTTAGCACCGCCCCCAGGCCAAACTGGCTGGCGTCCACCACATTTTATGACTGCAGGGGGGGTCGAAAAAGGCCATGGTATCTTCAGCTGTTCGGACACTCCTGATGTCTTCAAATGCCGCTCACTCCAGTGGCCTCCACTGCCACATGACCTCCTTGTTCGTGAGGGCTTGCAGGGGCTCCGACCACGAGGCCAAGTTCTTAATGAAACGGCCACAGTAGGTGACCATGCCGAGAAAACTCTGCACCTCCGACACATTCTCTGGTGGTCGTGCCTCCATTATGTCTTTAACCTTTTGGAGGTCAGGTGACACGCCTCCCTCCTCGAACACAAACCCAAAGAATTCAATGAGGGTTTGAGGAACTTGCACTTGTCGCAGTGTAAGGTTAACCCAAGCGACTGGAGCCGCTCGAACATCTTGGCCAATTTATGCAAGTGCTCCAATTCCGACTTGGCAAAGATTAAAATGTCATCACTTATGTTGAGGACGCCATCCAGGTCAGCAAGGGCTCCACGGATAATGTTCTGAAACACCTCCGCTGCGGAGGACACCCCAAAGCTCAGTCTTTTATAGCAGTACAACCCACGATGGGTGGTGAACATGGTGATGTACGCGTGTCAGTGTGCAGCTTCACCTGGTGGTATCCGGCTCTTAGGTCCAATTTCGAGAAGAAACATGCACCCTGCAGCTCTGTGAAGATATCATCGATGATGGGCGTCAAGTGCCGCTCTCTCTTGATGGCTTTGTTGGGGAGCCGCATGTCAACGCATATCCTCACTGAGTCCGGCTGCTTCGGCTTCCTGGCAATGACGATCGGGTACACCCACGGGGTTGGGCCCTCAACGTACTCAATGATGTCGAGACCAACCAGATAGTCAAGCTCACGGTCGACTAAGTCCCGGAGGTGGAATGGCACACGTCAATGTTTTAGAGCAATGGGTTGAATCGACTCATCAATGTGTAGTCTTACAGGGTCGCCTGCCATCTGCCCAATCCCCTCAAACAGACGGGAGTACTTGTCCAACAACATTTGGATGTCTTCCACATACACCGAGTATGCAAAGCTGACGATCCCCAGCGCTTCCGCAGCCGTGCAGCTCAGCAAGGTGTTGCTACTCACTGTTGTAACGTAGAAGCGTGCTCTTATCAGAGAGTCCCCATGCCCCACTTCAGCCACAAAGGCCCCATCGAGTGGAATTGGTTGCGACCCCCTGAACATGAAGATGCAAGCCTTGGGGGCTGACAGCTGCGGGGGGCACTCCATGGCGTTATAATGTTCTCTCGCCATGACGTTGACGGAGGCTCCGGTGTCTACTACTACAGGGACAGATGACTCATTCACCGTGACCAGACATCTAGGCTGGCACCTGTTCTGAGAGCGCATGACTCCCACACTGGACACAAAGAAAATGTTCTCCTCCTCTTCGAGCTGGGCACCTCTTCTCCCTGGCCCACCTGAGCAACATTGGGCGGGTGTGACTGATGAAAATAACCAGACCGGACCTCTTGGAACCACCAGTGGCAGTGGGGCCCTGCACATACGCCATAGTGGTCAGCCAGACCACAGCGGCCACACGCTTCCCGCACAGCCGGGCACTCCTCAGGGTGGGGCAAGTCATACCCACATTTCAAACATGAGTTCCCAGACCTGCCACCATGGTCACAGAGGTTGCTCCCAGGTCTCCTGGCAACCCTGCCACCTGTGCCATGGCCTACGGCACACACCTCTTCTGCTTTGCCAGGACGCACCCCAGCTTCCACCTGTGATGCTCTCACTTCAGAGAACTCCTGGCACGACCCAGCTCAAGGATGCGGGGCAAGGTGACGCCGGGCTCCCGCAGAACCTGTCTGCGTAGCTTGCCAGATGCACACCCCTGGACCAGCTGGTCCTGGATCATTGTGTCAGAGTTGTCCCAGGCGCAAGGCACTGACAGCCGGCGCAAGCGACCATAGAAGTTGTCCAGTGTCTCATCGTCCTTTTGGCGAGTAGACCTCATCACGACTCATAGTCCACATTCGCCAGTGGCAAGAAATAGTTTGGTAGAGCAGCCTTCGCTGTATGAGTTGCCAGCGGTCTTCAGAGATGGAAAAACTTAATGTACTGCAGGACCGACAGAGTACAATAGGGTTGCCAGCTTACTGTCGTCATTTGTTTCCATGGTAGCTCGAAAGTACATATCCAGCCGATCGATCCACATTTTCCATCGGGGCCCCAGGCTGGACGGGGCACCCGAGATGTCAAACTCAAGTATTGGCTGCAGCACCCCTGGTGGTCTCATAGGGGCAAGTGGTTGGGGCACTGGGGGCGGAGGCACGGCTGCAGGCTCTGCTTGGTTGTTGGGATCACTCATGGCCCTGAGCTTACAGGCACCCCACCCAGTTCATAGATGGGACCGCAACTCACCCAGACAGTACTCTCACAGATGATCCAGCAGGCTCCTTTATGCTTCACCCCCACCAATGTCCAGAAAAACAAACACTGGGGCCATAAACAGCATGCCAGTCTAAAGTTCAGGCAGGGTAGAATGGAAAAACACAGGAAACGTTTGAGGCAGCACAGTGACTCTAAAAATGTAGCTAGGTGGGCCCAGGGGACCAACAGAGAAAAAGCAGGCCTTCCCCAGCACCTCACCTCAACTCGACAAAATGTGCACACCAAAACACCAAAAAAATAACTCCAGATGTGCAGTGCGAACAATGACAGCTGCCCGCTGCTAATGTGTCCAAGAATTGAGGCTGGATGGCGCACATGCCCCCTTTTACAGGGCCGCGACCATCCCAGGCCCAATTACCAAAATGGCCGCCAAGCCGCGTGGTCCGCACCCTCTCCGTGGCATGAAAACAATGCAATATTGACCAAAACGAGGAAAAATATTCACTGCCTTGTCACCGCCGTGCCCGGGTGTTAATCAGACCTCGTCACCACTGTTACAAGTCTGCGGCGGTCATCGGTGTTCGCGTGAGCCCCCTCCCGCCCACAGACGCAGTCGGAGACTGTTGTGTGCAGTTCGGGCTCCCTGGTCGCTCTGACGTGGCCGGGAACGCCCGTTTATTTATAGTGCACGCGGCGGAGTGCAACGTAACTCTGCCGTGTGCTGAACCCTTAAAGGGGCAGCACCACAGTGCAGAGAGAGTAGCCCAGCGGAGGTAGGAAGGGTTAAGGGTGGGGCAGGATTTCAAAGGAGGGGCCCAGACCCCGCCTTGCTACACCACTACTCTAAGGGGGTGGGCGCATCTAGCGTCAAGAATCGCTTGACAGAGAATATTTGTTGCACGCAGGCAGGAGCAGCTCGATTAAGTGTGATGTGTTTTTCATGGACAGCGGAGGGTGGCATGTGCTTGAGAGAACATTACAGAAATCAGAAAGTGATGGAAAATGCTGTAATTGGGTCAGTACACGAGGGCACAGTTTTATTTATAAATGCTCCTTTCATTACACATATTCAAACTCTGAGGCGCAACTAGCTAAATTGATTTGCCCAAAATCAGACTATTTAAAACTAGTTATATACTGAAGCCAGGCCCGGCCGGATCTCTGCTGGCTGTTCCTGCCCTCCTGGCTTCAGCCGGTGCCTCAACTCACCTTTCTGTGAGGTAGTCTTGCTTGTTCCTTGTCCCCAATGCCTCAGCACTTCAAGCAAGTCACCAACACTCTATGCCATTCTTCCAATGACTTCACGCCATCACAAATGCGGCTAGCATTTTAGGCTGTCCAACGTGTTTTCCTGCCTATTAAAACGTCAGCATATTTCATCCAATGAATTCTCCCCTCCCCCACCTCCGGCTTCTGTATGGGAATACCATGGGGACATCACTGTTAAAAGCAGGGTTTCTGCATGCTGGGCTCAATTTGTTTTCCAAATATGCATCTTATACTTTCATATAAGAAAAAAGAAATAATTTCCAAACTCAAAAATGCTGCTTAAACCTGCATTCACTAATTTTCTTTGAAACGGGTTTCTTTTTTTGTCAGATTACTACACATATACCCTGTAATATGTGTACACCTTCCTTTGTGTTTTATCATGAGTTATAATTATGAAGAGGTTATATGCTTGTCAAATTGCTTAATCACAAATACATGATTCTGTTGTGGTGACAGCAGCTATTAGGAAATTAAACTGTGGGTTCATGGGCGCCAACTTTTGATTTCCACTACAGGGGCATAAATACCCCCACCTTTGCCCTTAATATAAGCAAGCGCCTGCCCAACCCATCCCCTGGCCAAACACATTTCATAGCACTTGTTTTTTTATAGTGAATTGCAAAAGGTCATGAGATTAACAACCAGTTTTTAATATACAACTCAGCAACTGTCTCTCAACCTGCTGAGGTACCCTGGTAACATTCTACTGTAGAGCGTGTCCATGGATCTCTTAATGTAATAATAATCACTACACTACAGACCCACCCCTGATGATCACAAGAAGAACCATGCACAGAAAGAATGCAGATGCATCCCACCCCATGTAACATATTGTTCCACACCAGCAATACACTGATTGAAACTCCCACAAACAGGTTGCAGTTTCTGCCATTGGGTTCCATAGACCTATGATTACGAAATGGCGCTCTACCTCATCAAATCTAGGCCGGAACAAAACTAATTCAAATGCTGAGCAGTGGCAGGCCCAGTGGCGGCGGGCCCACTGGAAATTTAAAACGAAATTCATCCAATTATGAAAACTTTGCCGCAATTCTACATTAAAGGAATGGTTCGGTCAACATTTTTTATTGCCCCTACGGGTCGGCCATGTGTTTTTAAGCCTAAGTCGCTCGATTTTAGAAAAATTTCCTATGGACCTTACCTGAGTTTTCGTCCATTAAACGCACGCAAAAACAGGCATCAGGGAGCTGCCATTTTGTGATAATCTTATTTCCCCCATCGCCCTGGCTGACCTGCTTTTGCGGCACTAAATCATATCCCCCGCCCCTGAGCCTGTCATCAGCAGACGCGTACCGCCCATTTCACAATGCCAAAGCACGTCTCGTGTCAACATTCGCTGCGCTTCAGCTAATGACGTGTCGCCATGGAAATGGCAAGGACGCCTCTTTCCTCAATAAGTATAAACAGACCGTTTCACAACACACAGCAGCAGATTTTCGATTCCATTCCGCTCTCTGTGTTACTTTGAGTATTATGTGACTCATTTCTGTGCTCTGGTCAGCTACCTTCGTTGCTTGTAGCCTGTGTGAACAGATACCAGTACCACTTCTATAAATTATTTTAGTTTGTTTAACACACAGTGGCTACAATAATGCCCTACATGCACAAGTCTGATTATACCGAGGAGGAACTACTGGAAAGGGAAACACGCGAAAACGATGGGTCTTCGGACAGCAGTTGGAAGGACGATTCAACAGCTGAAGAGCCTGGACCTAGTCGCATGGACGGTGTTTCCACCTGGTGCACATGCAATAGGTGCGAGCTAATGCCAACCGAGGACGAGAACTGCTGCTGCTGTGAAAACTCGGGATGCGTGGCCTACATTTCGGAAGGCGAGACACGACCGCAATGCATCACCGAGCTGCCAGACTTCAGGGCAGCCTGCCTCACAGGGTCCGTGTTGAGGATAATGATGGTGCTTATGCACGAACTTCGCGCAACTGTTCGTCCTCGTAATCCGAGTAAGTATACTCTGCTTGTCATGCCACTCCTATTTCATGGTCTTCTACTATATCCAAAATTACATATACATATCATTGTAACGCATGAAAGTCGTTCAATAGTGTGCAGTGTCTATATAGCATTTGTCTGAGCTGAATGCCATTAGTTACAAGAATTGTCATTGACAACAAACGTTTATTAACCTTATCTTGGTCATTTAAAAACAGTTTGTTTCATTCCTTTTCACAAGTGGTACAGGTTGGTGGCCTATCGTTCCTTTACATGGTGGCTTCACGGGAGGCTTGGACACCGCGTTCGAAGTGTAATATCCGCCTGTGCCGTTCGTGCCATAAGAGAAACGTTCCCGAGTGACAGCGGTCAGTACAGGGGATTTTCTCTCACTGTGCTGCAACCTGACCGGTACAATGTGTAAAGTCATGTATTTTTGTGTCATCAAAATAAGATACAAAATAAAACACCACGTATATTTTAACAACGGCTGTTTCGATTTTTTAAATGAATCAAGTGTGTCTCCATTCAAGGATGGACGTCGGACATCTGTGCTCCGAATGGGTGATGGTCAGGTCGCTGTGAAGCAGGGTGGTCACTATCTAAGCTAACATAATATATTCTCAATAATGCATGCAGGTATTGAGGACACGTTTGTGGAGATGAACGAGCTATGTGCTTAGTTCAGGCTGGTTGACATGCAGGACAGTGATTGAAGAGGAAGAGTGATGTGTTACATTTATTAGCTGTTGCAAATACCTCTGGAGTTTTCCAGTCAGAGTGGGAACGAGGGTGGGGGCCATGTGCTGTGCGCAGTGAGGCCTGGTCACCAAGATGGATTGGAAAGGGGGTACAAAAATGGATGCCCCGCGTCCTGCTCAGTGGTCCCATCTACGCGAATGTCAACCAAAGTTAACATCACATAAGGGCAAGGGGCGAACCCACTACTGGAGGCACTTGGTCCGAGTTTCTACTGAGAAGTAAAGGATGAGAGGGGCCCGATGGCCCCTCGCTCCCACACACTTGCCTGTATGCCCACCGGCCCATCCATCCCACCCCCTCTATCAAAGGCGGTCGGTTCGCACCCGGGGATGAGCGCTGGCATGGGGGGCTGTCACAGGCGTAAACGACCAAGGTATCAAACAGCACGTACACTTCAAAAGGTATCCCACGCCCAGGGGCCATCGCTCCCATGGCCTCCTCAGACCCCGTGTCTCCAGGCAGGCCTCCCCTGAGGCAGGCCGCCCCCCTGCAATCCACATAATACCACGACATACACACGTCATTCATTCACAAACACACACCTGTTTCTAATACTTTATAAACCCCTTAATATGTCTCATGAGAACATCTTTGTGCTTTGCAAGTCAACTCCTGAACGTGCTACCTGGCAACCAGTGAGATCTACGCTAATCTGCTCGTCGTCGTGCTATCAGTAAACTTCTGCGACCGCTTAGAGCAAACCCATCAGTGTGCTACCTGTGGCCACCCACCTATTATCCTGCAACATACTCCTCGGCCTGCTGAATCCAACCGTTTGTTGGTCAAGGTAAGGCCATGTATCCTAGTCATATTTCGGTCATTTTGACATTTCTATCTATTTGCGATTACAGTACCCAATAGAGCTATGGTCATTGGTCTCATTGCTATTGACTTGAGTTTCAATTGTTAGGCTATCAATAGATCTATTTATTTTCATCTGTGTCAATTGTCATCGAATTGCATCCTTCGGGGGTCCAGTGTATAATGTAAGCATGTTTCCTTTTCGTGCAAGACAGAACATCCAAGGGACGAGTCACATGTTCAGAGTTTAGTCACATAATTAAAAACAATTCTTTAACTTATGCAAATACTAAGCCACACATGATGAACTGGTATAGTTCCGGTGACCAAAACAAACCTTGCATTGAGCATGACATGGTTCATTTACTTTTTTATGACATTTTTATTCATCAAGGTTTTATAATAATCTTGATATTTACTTTTCAGAATTTTCAACAATGCCTGCCTGTTCGATTAGCGGTTGCCCTTCGAAGACCCATGCTAAATCTGAAGGCACTACAATGCATGTATTCCCGAAAACTGTTGATCAAATAAGAGAATGGGTCAGACATTGCAGATATCCACTGGATGAGCTGGAAAGTAGAGTCCAACAAGTATTAGAGGACAAGAGGGGTGATCGATACCGCATCTGCAGCCGGCACTTTTCCTCGAACATGTACGCCACATCTTGGGTAACAAAGAAGAATAAACGGCGAACGACACGAAAATTGCTCGCAAACGCTATTCCAACTCTATTCGTCCACATTCCACCACTGGTGAGTCAAGTGTCCGGATTTAGCTTTAGGCCTTGTGGTAGTGTGTAGGTAGCCAAATGGATTAATTGATATTTTAGGTGTTGTGTCCCTTGTAATACTCCCTTGTAATACTTTTGATATTGATATGAGTGTATAGCTTTTTGAATAATGACATTTATCAATAAATTATTTTTCGATTTTATAACCCTCAAAGGAAATCTACTTATGGGCACAGGGAACTGTACTATATTGCGCATTTTCAATAGCATTATTCTCAAGTATTCTGTCGGCTTACTTAGCAATTTTTTAATATTTGCATTTCATCATCAAACAATAATTTACCTTTACAACTGCTTGACTATCCACTGAATCTGAAGCAAGAACATTCTACATCCGTGACGTGCCCGCAGTTATCAACCACTTCTAGCCCGTATCGGGTAATCTTACTTGGCTATTCCGCTACAGACTTGTTTTATGCATGTCAAGTAATAGTTTTATGTATCGTGTGATTATTTTACAAATTGTTTGGTTAGTGCTTTCCAATTGATATACACCTTAGTTGTTGTCCCCTGGTGTTTGTTTTCAGTTGTAATTAGTGTTATCCATACTAATGCAAGTACTGTCTTTCAGGGAGATGCTGAAGCGTCCACCACATTGACAACAGCCCTAGATGTTCTTCAGCAGCACGAGGTATGGATACTGACAGCTCCATCGACCGTGATCATCAGGACTGGAACACTTGTCGTTTGATTGTTCTACACCATGTTTCATTCATGGTTATCCATTGATATGTACCTGTGCGGTCAACCCCAAGTGTGTGTTGTGTTTTCAATATTGTAATCCTTACTAATGCAAATACAATTTTTCAGGCAGTTGTTGAAGCGTCAACCCACGCACTTGATGCAGCGCCTGACATTCAAGTAATTCCAGGGGAAGTGGAAGCGGGAACATGCGGATACGAATCGGCGCAACAGCTTTCAGAAGTGCGCACCACATTTACAACATCCATAGATATTCTTCAGCAGTACGAGGTATGGATACTGACAGCTCCATCGAGCGTGATCATATAACGTTATTCCATTTGCTATACTTTCTTCCCTATTAACGCAAGTACTGTGTTTCAGGGAGACGATGGAGCTTCCACTACATCACAAGATCCCATTTAGATGATGCAGATGTAAAGAAATCTGAGAAATAAGTCGATTAAATCTGATCATATTTAAATATTCCTTGATTCTTTTAGACAATGCAACATTTGTGGTTATCTCTTTATATGTACCTGTGCCGTCAACCCCAAGTGTGTGTTATGTTTACAATATTGAAAACCATACTAACGCAAGTACTGTGTTTCAGGGAGTTGCTGATGCCTCCTCTTCAATACAATCATTCGTGGCAGTTCATGCAGAGCCAAAGGTATGGATACTGACAGCTCCATCGAACTAGATCATCAGAGCTCGAATACTTGTCGTTTAATTGTTCCACACAATGTTTAAATCGTGTTTGGCTATTGAGATGTACCTGTGTGTTCGTCTTCACGTGTGTTTTATGCTAACAATATTTTAATACACAGTAATGAAAATACTATGTTTCAGGGAGTCGATGGAGCCTCATTCCGTGCTGTCTATGCGGATACAGAAAATATAGTCGTTGCAGCGCAAGAGGAAGGGGAGACATGCGGATACAAATCGGAGCAACAGCGTGCAGATGTTGAAGGTCGAGTCAAAAAAGTTGCAAAGAAAAGAAACAAAAATAAGGTTAGTTATAAACAGTTCATAACTTTAGAAATGTTTTTGTGCTGGGGACTATTTTATGTTTTTTTTCCAGTCAATTGTACTATACTTTATCTTGTGTTTAAACTGAACATCCCTTTTCCAATCTGTCCTCTAGTTACCCGTGGGTGTCCGAACTATACATACACAGACAGTGAAGCGAATGAGAGATGTTGCTTGCCAGACCATTTACACTATGGAGGAACTATTAATTCAGATGCCGCGTGTTGAGATTAGAGACGCTCATGTCCAATGGCCAGAACATGAAATTAATGTGTCCATAGAATACAGTAAAGTTGTAAAGGACCATTGCTACAGTGCGACCGCACCACCACAACAACATGATACTGGATGCATTGAAGATAGCTCTGAAGTAGCCGCAGATCAATTCACACAATCTACACCCGCCAAAAAATTGCCACCAAAAAAGCTGTCGACATTGTTGTGTTCTCCCATCAATGTTGAAGTAGCAGATGTTGAAATGACAGAGAATGAACCAGCAGCAGCATTCCCCGACGCATCAGAACTTGATAGCAGCGATATTTCTTTCAAATGTGGTGATATGTCCTCAACGTCACAGGCCGAAACAACTTTGACGCAGGATGACAGTCTAATGAAAGAGGGCAAATACATAGTGTTCGACAGTTGTTTGATGGATATTATAAGTATACTGAAATGTGGGCATTCCGTCAGAAGGAAAGTATGTGGGAAGCCATTGATTCATGTGACTCGTCAAAAACAAGGCAGTAACGTCACAATACATGCCGCCTGTAGATTAAATCATACGTTCTCATGGTCTGCACAACCGATGCTGGGGAAACTGCCAGCAGGTAATCTACTGTGTGCAGCTGCATCACTTTTTAGCGACTCCAGTTTTAGAAAGTTAGATTCTTTCTTTTTCAGTTTGTGGGACTCCATTTCATTTAAAAAACGCAGTACTACAAATACCAACATGATTATCTGTTACCGGCCATTAGTGATGCTTGGAAAATTGAACAATTGTCTCTAGCAAGTACATTCGAAGGCAAACGATTCAGGCTAGCCGGCGATGGACAGTGCGGCAGCCCTGGATTTTCTGCCAAGTACTGCACTTACCACTTTGAGGACATGGATAGTAAGAAAATTGTGAGTTCGGTGGCCGTGCAGGTAACACAATGTACATCCTCAGTGGCCATGGAGAAACTAGGATTTATAAAATCAGTGGAATATCTACAATCGAGGGGAATGCACATCGACCTCATAGCCACGGACAGACACGTTTCAATTGCCAAGACAATGAGAGAGCAGTTCCCGCTTATTAAACATCAATTTGATGTATGGCATCTTGCTAAATTAATCAATAAGAAAATCCCGGCTGCAGGGGAAAAAAAAGGTTTGGAAAGTATTTCAGAGTGGTCCCAGTCTATCAGCAACCGTCTTTGGTGGAGCTCCAAAACTTGTGAAGGGTCAGTAGAAATACTACTTGAAAAATGGCGGTCACTGATGCACCACTGTACCAACGTGCACAGCTGGTCAGAAAACCTACATTTCCACCAATGTGAACATGGCCCTTTGTCCCCAGTGGAGACACGGAAGAAGAAGTGGTTGAATCCATCTTCACCGACACACAAAGCCATTGAGAAGATTGTTTTCGATAAAACTCTATCAAGAGATTTGAGGGGACTGACAAAATTCTTTCACACAGGAGGTTTGGAGGTGTTCCACAATATGTGCCTAAAGTACAGGCCAAAGTGCTTGCATTTCAGCATACATGGCATGAGACATAGGACTCCCGGTTTAAATAATTGTAATACGATTGTCTTTTTGTAAATAAATGTTATTGTACAGTGTACATACAAAGTACGCTAACCCTAACCCCTACCTTCACCATCCTGGGTGGCGAACAACGTGGGTGTCATCTTTGAATTCTCTCTCTATTCACCTCATATTGCTGACCTTGTCTATATGTGTATGTATATATTTTTGTTGATGTAACACATTTTCGCAATCTCATGTAAATGCTGTGCACTGTTAACCGAGGGGAGGCTTGCGTATTGCAAATAATAAAAAAAAATAAACAATAAATCTCACTTTCAACTCAACTCCTCGGGTACTTTATACTTTCCCTGACCTTCCCCAAAAAATTAAAAGTCTCAATAGTTATGGTTCTTTGGGGCTTCAAAGCTCGCAGACAACGAGGACAAAATTGGGGGCCTTAGAACGCGCCAAGCGAGCCGTTGCAGATGGGAGAGAAGCCAGTTCGCATTTGCCATTGAGGGGCAGTACATAGATGGATTCGAAACTTCAAGTTCTCACAGATGGCTTTACTACGGGATGTTGCAAAGAAAGAATGTATGCTCATTTCTAGTGAAGGTCAGCGGCTTTGATTTTCAGCTCGGGCCCTGAAGAGGCCCACAACTCGCACTGGCAGTATAAGGTTCTATTGTTTTTTGACCTTGAGAGACAGGGACCATGCCGAAAGAACTTCATTTGAAGGGGTGGGGAGGAGGTGCAATAACGTAAGAGACGATAAGGCAGAAAATTCTGAAACTAGACCGAGTTTCATGTAAGTTCAGTATACGAAAAATCGTTGTCAAGAGCACAGTGGGATTTACAGACTGCATTACGCAGAGAGACAATGGAAATTGCAAATATAATGTAAGTAACTCTTTAGATGCTTTTATACCGGAATGAAGAATTAATGAATGGTTGCATGAATAAATGAATGAATGAAGAGCTAGAAAAACGTTTGTGGGATCGTCCTTGTAGCGGGCACATGGGCATGCAGGTCCACATTCCACACGCATGTAGACAAACAGTCGTTTCTCATTGTGTGCTAACCTCAATTTATTTCGTTACTTTTCGCATTGATTTTAGAGCCGAACATACTCCATTACACTATCCTTGAAAGCAAATACTTTCAGCTCGGCCGTAATAAATAAAATGAATAATATTAATAAAGCTTGCTGGCGAGACTAATTATAAATTTTATGTTTTCAAGACAGGTATATCCTTCCCTACTGCTACTGCCACCAGTTTCAGACCCTGGCAGATGGTTTTTTCAACCACCAGCTGCAGCTTCTTGTAAACAACTGCACCACTTTGATGATTTTATGGGACGATCGCCAAAGGGCCCATATGCCCTTACGCGGTACTAGCGGCCAGAAGCAACATATCAACCTTTACGCTGGCCTAGTGCCTACTTGATGGAACAGCCTTGCGGTTCAACGTGCGACCAAAGTGCTTCTTTTAACGAAAACCAACACCCTGTGTACCATAAAGGAACAGCGCGTGACTCACGATAAACTTTTACGGATTTGCGGATAGAGATAAAAGAAAATAAATGGCATTCCGAGATCATATGGCAATTGCTGAATATTCTATAAACATTTAATGTCAAATAAATGTACTTTACCAAATGTACCGTGTTGCTGTTTGATTTTAAAGTACAGTTTCATATTCCGAATTGTGGCGCGCTGTGTTGTGAGTTGATCTGTGTTGGTTCCCGGGTTCTGTTTGAAGTCGCGTAGAAGACGAATGGGCGCGTTTGCCTACGCAGCACAGAAATGTCACGGAGAGAGGCGGGGAATATGAATGTTTTGATAATGTCAGGCTCAGGGGCGGGGGATATGATTTAGTGCCGCAAAAGCAGGTCAGCCAGGGCGATGGGGGAAATGATAGGATTATCACAAAATGGCAGTACCCTGATGCCTGTTTTCGCGTGCGTTTAATGGACGAAAACTCAGGCAAGGTCCATAGGAAATTTTTCTAAAATTGAGCGACTTAGGCTTAAAAACACATGGCCGACCCGTGGGGGCAATAAAAAATGTTGACCGAACCATTCCTTTAAGTCGGAGAACCCGAGTTCATTAATCTAGAATTGCGGCGGAATATTCAGAATTGCCATGATTTTCGTTTTAGTTCCCTGGTAGACCAGGAAACTAAAACGAAATGTGCGTAAGTAGTTGAGTGTGGCCAGGAGGGCCGACTTACCTGACTGGAGTGGCAGCACTTGCAGGCCAGCAGCCCCGGTCACAGTAGATTCTAGGCCTGCTGGCAGCTCCTAACATGAGAGACGACCCGTTTGTCTTGGAAGCAAGATAACGCGCGACACAGTTTCGAATCCTGATCCCGCTAAGAAACCACTCGCTGGTATTAAGCGTGTTATAAAAGTACAATTATAATTATAGATTCGGTTACTGGACATCACTTATCAGGTAATTCAGCAGGGAATGACCAAAACCCTTATTACACAGCTCGTTGTCATCGACAAATCATTTAAATGGAAAGCTAGTTATAGTGGACCACTGGAGTAACTCTTGTGAGAAGTCCACTTATAAGGGCGGATATGGATGCATTTTCATCTGAAAGCCCCCACAAAATACTTTCATTTGTGTCACGAGTCCTTAACTCTTGAAAGAACATTTGGAAAATCTAGAGAAGACGGTTTAGGCTTACATTATTGAACTTTTAGTCTTCCATTCCATATGGGTCAAATAAAACTACAATTACACTATTTTTGTTTAACATTTCTATACTGATCTATATATTTGTTGTGACCATTTAATGTGTGATTGCAGCACTTTTCAAGCTATGTGTTTAATAGAGTATTCTTGAAAGTTAAAAGATAATGAAGATTACCCCTGCTATCTGCGCAGGGAGTATTAATTCTATTAAAGACTAGGAGGCAAGCATTATGCTTCAACTTCTTTAATTCACTACTCTTAAGCAGTTTCAACAAACTTCCAAAACCATAACAAAACACTGAAAACAGTCTGAACAGACTTTTCTTTTTATAGAACTACAATCCCCATAGTCTCTGTAGTCCATCACACTCCATGCCCAGTAATAACCACTTCCTGTCCCTGGGCTCCTCCTCTCTTTTACTCGCTCTGAAAGTCTCATTGCGAACATCACGCTAAGCCTTCCAACTGGCAACGACTCGAAAACTCCGACCAAATATCAAACTTCTTCGATTCCAGACGACTCCTGTCGCTAACCTCCTATATCAGTTGTTCTTCTGCTCCTCTCCTAGACATAAAAGAAAGCAGAAACATCAGGGTGGCGTCCATGTATTGACCTTATCATAACATTATTTGTGCCATCTCATAATCACTTATACAATACATAGAATTGAGTGGGAATTTAATGCTCGCCTCCTAGTCTTTAATAGAATTAATACTCCCTGCGCAGATAGCAGGGGTAATCTTCATTCTATGACAAGACTAGAGGCGAGCATTATGCTTGTTCAAAGCTTCCCAACACTGTAACTGCTAAATTCTCAGTTGGTTTAAAATAAAATTCTTTAAAAGTTCGATCATTTGACCAGTCTGCCGTTAACATAATATCTCTAAGAGACACTTCTGCCGTAAAGGCTTTAGATGCCATTGCTCCTCGCACTGAATGTGCCCCATACTTCTCCACGTCTATTCCTGCTGGAAGCATGATTTCTTTAACCCATCTGGCTATCGTGGCTGTGGACACCCCTTTGAAGGGCTATCTACGCGCTATTAGCAATTGCTTAGTACCCGCTGCCCTGAATTCCGCTGTCCTACTCTCGTATTCCTTCACGCAGCTTGCTACACACCATTTAGTTCTACTTGGAAAATACAGGTAGTGCACTGACGCTGTTCCCGTCTTAGTCCTTCCCACAATAGTGAACGTCACCCCCTCTGGACCAAATGACCTGTCTATATCCAGTGCTCTCACGTCTGACACTTGTTTGCAAGACACTAAACACAATAGCATCGCCAATTTTCCTGATAATTGTTTCAGCGATAAACATTTGTTGCTGGGCCAACTCTCCAACAGCTTAAGCACTGCTAAGACATCCCAGACGGTCTTATAACGAGGTTCCGGCGGCACTCTAATCCTTGCTCCTCGAATAAGCCGCACTACTGCTGCGTGCTCGCCCGCTGGCACTCCCTCGATAGGGAGGTGCCCCACGGATATAGCAGACCTGTACACTCCTATGGTACGAAATGCTTTTCCGTCTTGCAGTAAACGAGCCAAAAAGTTCAATATCTCCACTACAGGCGCAGAAATGGGATGAACACTTCTCCCTCTGCACCAGCTCGTCCATTTGGCCCAAGCCGCGTCGTAGGTCCTCCTAGTGGATGGAGCCCAGGACTCTGCGATGAGCTGTGCAGCTTGAGACGAAATGCCTGGCAACGCTCAGCGTCTCCTGATATCCTGCACGTGACGAGCGGGAGAGCCCCCCTCACTCTCAGAGGGTGGTATGACCCAGCTGGGTCCGTGAGCAGGTGCTTCCCTTCTGGGAGCATCCTCGGGTAATCCACTACTAGCTCCATAAGGGCTGGGAACCACACTTGCGACTTCCAACACGGCGCTACTAGTAGCAATTCCGCCGTCTCCCTCCGAAACTTTTCTTGAACTCTGCTCAGCATCATAAACGGGGGAAACGCGTAGTGTGGGCCTCCGGCCCAATCCTGCAGGAACACATCCGTCCCTAGTGCTCCCGGATCTAGCCTCCAGCTGAAGTATTCCGCTGTTTGTGCGTTCAATCACGACGCGAAGAGGTCTATGTGTACTGGCCCCCATCTCTCGGTCATCCTCCGAAATGCTGCTGGATTCAGCCTCCAATCGCTGGAATCCTTGAGTTCCAGTCTGCTATAACGTTCAGCTTCCCGGCAAGATATTCCACTGTGACCGACGTCTCTGACTGTAGGCAGAAGTGCCAGAAGTCCTTCACTAGTACAGCTAGCATCCTGGATTTGGTGCCACCCAGGTGGTTTATATACCGTACTGCTGATATGTTGTCCATTTTCAGCAGTACACACGATTTCCTCCTCTCCTTCGTGAAGGCCTTGATCGCAAAGGAACCTGCTAGCAACTCTAGGCAATTTACATGCAAACGGAGCTCCTCCTCAATCCATTTCCCTCCTGTCTGGAGGTCTCTGCACCTTGCGCCCCAGCCTAGCCGGCTGGCGTCGGACTCTATGACTAGATCTGGTCTGTCTCTAAAAATGGCATGACCATTCCAGGCGTCCATATTCTGCAACCACCATTCCAGTTCCGTCCTGGACTCCTGATCTAGCGGAACCGATTGATGATATCTCAGGCCTTGCTGCAGATGCTTTATCTTTAGCCTTTGCAGTGCTCGATAATGCAGCCGTCCTGTAAAAATGGCCTGAATCGAAGCTGCTAACAGCCCTACGATCCTCGCTAAAGTTCGGAGAGACACTGTGACTCTGCAGACATCCTCTGATTTCCCTTTTGATGTTGCAGATTTTGCGAGCCGGCAGCTCGAGCATTGCTTTTCTGGTATCTAGGATGAAACCCAGAAAGTCTAGCCTCTGTGCCGGTACGAGGTCTGATTTCTCTTTGTTCACTAAAACCCCTAGGGATGTGAGCAGGTCCAGGACCCACTTCGTCTGATACTTGAGGGCTTGGAGCTCCTCGGCTAGGAGGAGGAGATCGTCTAGATAAATGATCATCCTTATTCCTTTCTCCCTTATAGCCGCTGCTACTGGCTTAATTACCTTGGTGAAGGCCCATGGCGTTGACGCAAGCCCGAAGGGCATAGTCTTGAATCGGCAGAGCTGTTCTTTCCAGCGAAAAGCTAGGAAAGTTCTGAACTCTTCTGCCATAGGGATAGTCAGGTATGCATCCTTCAGGTCTAGCCTTGTCAGCCTATCCTTTTCCCTGAGCGAGTCTCGGAGCTGATGGATGCCTTCCATCTTGAAATGGCGGTATACTATCCACCCGTTCAACTCCTTCAGGTTTATAACTGGTCGTACTTTCTCTTTCCTGTGCACTTGGAACATGTTGCTTATGAACGCGGGATCTCCCGGGCACCTTTCTATGGCGTTCTTCGCCGCTAGCAGATGAAGCTCCTGATTCAGAAGGCTATGCTCTGCTCGCTCTAAACGCTGCTGATGGGGCCTGCGCACTTGCACGGGTGGCTGAACGAACTCGAGTCGCATGCCCTCTACCGTTTGCAACACCCAGGCGTCACTGGAAAGCTTGCGCCAGTTTCTCAAAAATCTGCTCGTTCTCCCTCCCACTGGAGGGTAATACGCTGCTCTCACCTTGAGTGAAGCCTTGTCCACGTCCGGCTCCTCTTCCTCTACAACCTCTTGGTAAGCGTCCTCTGGACGGGAAGAAGGAGTCCTGCTGCCTATTCTCCCACTATTGGGCCCTGGGATTCTGAGGTCTTCTTCCCCCTTGGCTGCGACCAGCCGAGCGACCTCTGTGGCAACTGGTCCCTCCAAAAACTCGATTGGGGAAGATCTTTCGAATAGAAGCTTGCGCCTTCTCCAGGGACGCGTAGGTGCCTACGAAACGCCCCATTTCTTTGCCGAAGGTCTCCCCGAAGAGGAGTTCTTGTGCCGCTTCTCCGGCTTCATAAGATGCTAAATCACTTAGCTTTGAATCTATCTTCAGTAGGAGGCCTCTCCGGCGCTCTGATGCGATGGCGCAATTCGCGTTGCCTAGGAGGCACACTGCTCTTTGTGCGCAACTTGCTAGGGCATCGGGGTCCACCTCTTACCCGGTATCTTTGGCTCTCTCGGCCAGGTCCATTATTTTCTCCAGAGGTCCGACCAGGTCTAACACCTTCTCCTGGCAACTCCTCCAAGACCTATCGATACCCTTCCGAGGGTCTTTGCTAGTTTTCGACACGAAGGTCAACATTTTAGGATCCAGTTCAGGTGTCTCGGCTACCTTCCCTGGGAGATCTGGTCTCAGACATTCCGCACGGAGCCTCTGGCGGACTTCTTTGTCCAGTGCTTTCCGCAATCTCTTTGTCATATATTGTGCCACTCTTGGTGAGGGCTGCCAGTCCGAGGATCTCGGATTCCGGATGCTGTCCGGATCGAACATGTCCTCTTCCACCTCCTCGAGGTGCTTCTCTTTGCAGCTTTTCTTTCCTCCGCTAGGCTTGATCTCTATTTCCTCCTCTTCCTCTTGGGAGAGAGATTTGCCTTCCTCCAGCTCAACTTCAGAGCCTGCGCCTTCTTCTCCATATTCCTCGTCCCTGGAGAGGGGGTTGTGAGGTCTGGAACAGTCCGACGCTGCAAAAATGCCTGCCGCAGCTTTGCAAAGGTGTCGACCTCCGGGGCCTTCCCCTCTGCCCCATCCGAAGGGCCCTGGGGGTCAAGAGGGGCTTTCCTCTTTCGGGCCTTAGTACTCCCCATAGACCCTGCTTCTGAGGGTTCGTCGGGCGTGCTTCCTCTCCGTCCGGTACGGTCTAAGGGCTGGTGTAATATCGCCTCTAGGGACTCCAGCCTGTCTTGCAGGGGTCTTACCCCTTGAGCCACTGCATCTATAAGCGAGCTTCCTAGCTCCTGCTTGAAGCTGGCAGCCAGTTCTGACGACTGCTCCTCTTCACTCCATTCGAATTCGGACATCTTGCGTGGGTTCTGTGTGCCTGATGTACCCCAAATGGGTGTTGCTGCACGCCCTCCCACTATAGACGTTCTGGGAACTGTGTGAGCGTCCCCTCTTTATTCTTATTCTTATTTATTTATTAATTCCCTTTTTTTTTTTAAAAATGTATCCGAAATATTTTCTTCTTTTCTTTTTTTTTTTTTGTGGCTGCACCGGAAGGGAGATAGTCAATGTTTATAACAAAGCCTGGGATGAGTGTATTCAGTCAGACCTCTTATGAGAGGCACGCTCCCAGTGACTTTACTCCGTCACTATTAGCCTTGAGAGGCTCTCCTGCAGCTGTAGCTGCCTCCGTGTTAATCCTTCTCTGGTCGCGTGCTTATCTGCCGCTCCTGCGACCAAAACACTGATCTTGCCGAGGCAGGGCCTCGTCTTCCTTATTTCGGCTTATTACTGCCGTATCACCGCCGGGCTCGGCTCCCCGTGTGTGCTTCGCTCCGCATCGCATAAGAAAATGCGACCGCGGAAGCGAAAGCACTCGTCGGCCCCGCCTCCGCAAAGGTGGGGGCCGAGAGGATTTGATCCCTTCGCTCTGCCGCTAGGGCTCCGCTTCCCCGAGGGAGGGGGGCCGCTATACGGCACGCGACTCCTTGTAAGGGGCGAGAGAGCCGGGGTGTATTACGCACGATCCTGATGATCACTGCCGCTTTCCCTTGATCGCGATCGATCCCCTAATGTGCCGGCCATACGGCACGGGGAGTGCGATCTGCGGAAAGGCTGCCCGAACGTACAGGCTCGCTAAAAACCCGATGTAAAACGCTCAGATACACTATGCGACGCAGCGCCAAAACACACTTAAACATGCAATAAAACTCTACTGTTTTACAATCTCCTAAAAACAATCTCTCTGATTACTCTATCCTGTCATATCTAACCCTACATGCTCTGGAACTACAACTTTTCGACCTAAAGTAGGGAGAGAACCAAAATAGTACTTAACTGCTTGAAGACCAGTAAAAGAAGAGGAGAAGCCCAGGACAGGAAGTGGTTATTACTGGGAATGGAGTGTGATGGACTACAGGGACTATGGGGATTGTAGTTCTATAAAAATAAAAGTCTGTTCAGACTGTTTTCAGTGTTTTGTTATGGTTTTGGAAGTTTGTTTAAACTGCTGAAGAGTAGTGAATTAAAGAAGTTGAAGTATAATGCTCGCCTCCAGTCTTGTCATAGAATTTCTACCAACTAGAGCTGTGAAGATATGTGGTCAATCGCCGTCTGTGTTAAAATCCCAACTTCACTTAACTGAAGTATTTGTGATCCTGGGCAAATCATTTTATCTCACAATGCCTCACATATCAAAAGAGAATATCCCCAGCAGTGGTTCAGTTAACAGCATACATTATATGTTATAATGTCTCGGGAGGATAGCTCAGGGCAACGTGCTCGCCTTGGAAGCACCTGGCTATTAAGCGCATTATAAATTTATAAATAACCTATCATATCAGATCATGCCCCAACTCAAGGGTCAGGCAGAGTCAGGCAATTGGCGACAACTGCACACACCTGACTGCCCTTTCCCTTCCCCCGGGATAAAAGGCGGAGCACAAGAGCACACTCTGAGCAAGGCCGAATGCACGAAGAAGCAGCTATCCCAGGACAGCAGTTCAAACGGAGGAGAAAGGCGGCGAGACCTGAAAGGACGTCAAGGAGGGAGAAGGAGTTGCGACCTTGCACTTTTTCAACCCAGACCTGCGAAGCCTCCGACCAAAGAAACACAAGACCGGGAATCGCAGCTGGCAAATTGTGCGACGGATGTCAGCGGTACATGGCACCCTCCCGCACTGATAGCCAGGGCGGGGAGACGCGGTTGCCATCGTGCTACTGTCCTTGACTCCAGCAGCAAAAGAGACGCAAACGAGTTCAGTACAGCCAGTGAGTCGGAAGAACTTGATAGTGGGCCAGACTGTGTTATACTCAAGGTTACAGCTGCAACATTAAGAAGATTAAGAGACAGAGGTCTTTGCACTCATTTGACGGCCTATGGCTGGTACCCCTCAGCTGAACATGGAGGGTATTGAATGGTAAAATAGTGAAACTACAAGTACCAAGAGGCCATAGAGAAGGCTGGCGTGAAGTGTCAAGGTGGTCATACAAGGATCAAGTCAAACCCCTTGTACAATCGAAAAGCCCTTTGCACATTGTGGAAAGTGTGAACCCGACTAAGGGAATTGTGAGACAGCTGTTTGCACCTGGCGGAGGGGAATGCTGTGCGAACCGGTTGCTGTAAATTAACACGTCCTTGCCATAGGCTAACAAAGTGACCCAGCTAGACGTGACCACCCTTTGGAAGTCTTTGTGTTAAAGGTGGCAATTGCTGTGAAGGTCTGAGCCCAGATGGGCGGGACCTAACAAAAGGTGGTTGTTTAAAAAGACATTGAGACTTTTGAATATTACAAATAAGGAACTTGATTGAAAGACGATAGTGAACCCGACTGAGGGACGTCAAGAGAAAAGTGTAAAGAAGCTAACGGAACAACATTGTGACGACAAGTATGAACCCGACTGAGGGATGTCCAGAGTGAATGGTTGGTCTGAGCCCGATTGAGGGAGGCCAAACACTAAGAGGAGGATCAGAGCCCAGCTGAAGAGATCCAAGGGTGAAGAGTAATCACCCTACATGAAGGTTAATCGAAGGAACTTTTGTTTTGTTGTTTTGGCTGAAGAATAATCACTCAACGTGAAGGTTATCAGAAAGCACTGTGCTTGTTTTGTTGGTTTTGGAATATCAGGCCCCTCTTAAGCAAGAGACTTTGCATGAGAAGAGACTTGGGCACAGAAGGCCCTGATATAGAGGAAATTAACTGTGAGCTCGTACCAGAGAAGTGTGCTGTGCTCAAGAGTCCCGCCTTTTCCCGTGCTAAAAACGTGGGCAAGGGAGAACCTGGCCATAACATCCCGACTTATTTTGTGAACACTTCTTTCTTTTCTTGTGAACATTATCCCACACTATTTTGTAGTATAGCGGTAAGGATTGGCAATAGGTTTTCTTAGTATAGATACTTTTTATTTGACTAGACTCCACTAGGACTGTATTATTATGTTTTGATGTTCTTAGCTTGCTCCAATCTTAGATTTAGGTTTAGATCAGGTGTTTATCTCACCCATTTTACAGTTTAATAAACACCCTTGAACTGTGATCACTTGTGTCGGTCTTACTCTGATGCCATGCCTTTCTTACAGGAAGTATCCCCATAATACATCGGAAAATACTATTCCGTTCTATATTATAATAGTTGTGACTATTTGTATATTGCACATCACAAAGTTATTTGTTTATTGGCATAATCATGGCGACTTCCAATTAGGCGCTAAAGTATCAAAAGTCTGATTTCACTCTCTGAGGAATAATAGTCTGTTTTCAATTATGGTGAGGTCAATACATATGTGCCTGTCACAGAGACCACAAGGGGGACACAAAATACTGGACACAGGAGATTTGATTTCAGTCTTATTTTCAGGCTTCACAAAAAAATCAAATAAGCCAAACCCAAATCGCTCACCCTTTGTCCCGTGGTGCTTGCTGCTTCATGTCCAAATGTATTCATGCAGGCTTCACATGTCCCGTACCCATGGCTATCTAACAAAATGGTGTCCATACATTTCAAGTGGCCCTTGGTTGTGGCATCTTTCCGTCACCACCACCAACTCTAATTTCTTGCGGAGTTGGAGCCCAGATCTGCCTTGGCTCCTCTTCTACACCCTGGGCAGTACACAAGGTCCTTGTGAGCTCCCTGCATGCATCTCATGCCTCCTACCGGCTCTTCCACCTGGCTTGGGCTGACCCAGCCTCCCCGTTCTTTCCTTTTCTTAATCTCCACGTCTTCCCCTCAACCCATTAATACTTACTCCAATTATCTGCCGACCTCTCCTGATGTTACTTCCTCTGCCCCAACTGTCGCCACCAACTCCTTCTAATGTTGCCTCCTCTCCAAGCTTTTACCACCACCTCCTTTTGATGTTGCTGCCTCTTCCTCCAAACGCTCAACACTCCCTCCCGGCCCTTCCCCCTCTCTTTGCCTCCAGCAACTTCAAATCATCAATTGTCCTTGTAACAGTCTCCCAAGTCCTCTGCCTGCTAACCATGACCTGCTCCAATTTCCCACACAACTGAACTGGGCAGCCGGCTTACATAAGTAGACTGCCTCCCTCCCTGGATGGGACTTGGGATAAGGAGTCACAACAGTGGGCCCCAAGTGTTGAAGAGGTGGGATTGACTGTGGGTGGAAGCTCCCAGACGGTCAAAGGGAGGCTAGGGGCTGGCATGTGTCTATTTTAACCCCATGGCATCTTGAAACTCAGATGCGTCCCTGCAGAAACCAGTCAGCCTGCTAGTGTCAAGGACAAGCCTGTGCAGTTTCCTGGGTCAGTATGCAGGGCAGGGGGTGGGAGGATTAGGGTGGTCTTTCATTCAGAGTATAGTATACTGTGTTTACGTGTGCTTGCAAACTTCCTCTGCAGGTCCGCAAGCACAGACTGTGAGGCAACCCCATGGTACTCGCGAAAGGCCAGACTGTGGACTCTGATGTTCAAGGTCCACGGGTCACCTACCAACTTCTGATGACCTTGATGAGAGCTTTCCAGGGTTCTTTATTGGGGAAGGGGGCCGGGTACTGCTTGGCCTAGGTTGGGGTAGAGTAATTATAAGTTACTCACCGTAGTGACTAGGCCTTAGTCCCCTTTCCTCCATTCTGCATGGGTTTCCCTTCCTAGGGACGGGAGACTGAACCTTTTTCCACCATGCGCTACCCTGACTCCTCAGTCCCCATTGAAGCATCAACAATAAATAACATTGCCTATTGACACCAGCAACATTAGGGGTGAGGATGGTGGGACGTATAGAGGAAAGGGGACTAAGTACGTTAGTCACTACGGTGAGTAATTTATAATTACTCTTACGTCCCGTCCCCTTTCCTCCACACTGCATGGGCGATTACAACTGTATGTAGCCCCACGGTGAAGAAGAGACCCTCCATAAGAAAACAGATTTCTTAGAACCGCCTGTCCGAAAGCCGTGTCTGACTTAAGAGCTGCCCTCCAAACAGAAATGCTTGCTGAAGGCTGAAGGGGTGGCCCATGTGGCCGCCCTGCTGATGACCTGCCACAGAACCTGTCGTTGCATGGCCTTGACCCGGACTGCGTGGGCATGCATGTTTGCTGGAAGTGGCTTGTGCTGCCCCTCGTAGGCCTCCTTGATGGCTGAAACCATCCAGCATGCAATAGATGCCTTTGATGCTTGATACACAGGCCTTGCCCCCCCTAAAGGTGACAAACAGTGCATCCGACTTTCAGACACCCTGAGTGCTGTCTGTACCAGAGCCCGAATCTCGCTGACTCTGCGAGCAGAGGTGAGCCCCATCAGCAGAGCTGTCTTAATGGTGACCAGCTTGATGTCCGCGGACGCCATAGGCTCGAAATGGCTTGTCGCCAAGGCGCCCAACAGTACATTGAGATCCCACACGGGGTGTGGTCTTTTGATGGGCGGGTAGAGTTTGGCGAGGACTGTCAAATGTCTCTAGACTATCGGGTTGAAGGAGGAGAAGACCTCCTCCTCCGAATTTCTGTAGGCTCCTATGGCCGCCAAATACGTGCAGCATGTGTCCACCTGCGCGCCTGATTGAGCGAGGTGCGCAGAGAAGGAGAGCACGTCGTCCAATGTGCACATAAGGCGGTCAATCTCCTTAGAGTCCACCCAGTGAGAGAACCTAGTCCATTCACTCCTGTACTGGCTCCTGGTAGCCTTGTACCTGGCACCCTGAATGATTAGCCTGTGATAGGCTAAGGTGCTTCAACGTGATCTGCTCAGGAACCACGCTGCTAGGGTTAATTTCTGAGGCGCGGGGTGGATGACCATGCTCCTCTGTTGCGCCAGCAGATGAGCTGGACCCAAGGAAGGTGAATGGGTGGCCTGTCCGATAGGCTGAGAAGCTCTGAGAACCACAGTCTCAACAGCCACCACAGAGCTATCAGAATGATGTTGAGGTGGCAAGACTCCTTTATCAGGGGGGTGGGCGGGAAGGCATATGCTGTCATGCCGTTCCATTGTATCTGTAATGCGTCGCCCAGGGAGCCGGAGCCCTGTTCCTGCCAGGACGCGAACTGAGGGCACTTCATGTTTTCCCAGGAGGTGAAAAGATCCACCGAGGATGCCCGTATCTGCTGAAGATCTCCAGCAGCATATGGACGTTCAGTTGCCACTCGTAATTGTCTGCCCCCAGTATGCTGCGCCTGTCCGCTTCCAGGTTGTACTCCCCTGGAAGGTGGAGGCCCTCAGGAAGATGTTGTTCTCCAGGGCCCATTCGCACATGCTGATCGCTAGGCTACATAGTGGAGGAGACCTGATCCCACCCTGCTTGTTGATATAGTACCTGCTGGTGGAGTTGTCGGTCTGGATGAGGGCGACCTTGCCCCAAACGAGCGGTAGGAAAGCTTTGAGCGCTAACCAGAGGGCCTTCAGCTCCAGCCAGTTGATATGGGACTCATGACTCCAGACCCCATGGACGCTGTGGATGCCCGGAGTGGCCCTCCAGCCTTCGAGCGATGATTCAGTCGTAATAGTGACCTGCGGGGTCGGCTGCCAGAAAGGGCATGCCTATCCGTAGGTTGCAGTCCCTGGACCACCATGTGTGGTCCGAGTTGAGAGAAGGAGGAACGTTGACCAGCTCCGCTTGGGAGCACCGCTCCCGATTCCTGAAGTGCAGCTGTAATCTCCTCATCCTGAGTCTTGTGTGGGGTACGGCCAAGTAGGACTGCTGCCATGAGACCTAACAGATGCTGGTACCACCAGGCTAAAGTCATTTGTCGGACGAGGAAGTGAGTAGTTGCCCTCTTGATGGATGTGATCTTTGAGATTGAATGAAAATCCCAGGTCGTGGAGTGGACTCATAAGGGCGGAGGAAGTGTGGTGCACCGCCTCCGGAGACTGGGTCCTGATGAGCCAGTCGTCCAGGTATGGGTATAGATGGTGGCCCTGTGGAGGGCTGCCACTGCATTCATGAGTCTGGTAAACACCCTGGGAGCCGAGTTGGGGCCGAAGGGTAGCACCTTGTACTGGAAATGGCAGCCCCTGATCCTGAACCGCAGGAAGGAACGATGCGTCTGCCAAATAGGGACGTGTAGATACGCATCCTTCAGATCCAGGGAGCACATCCAGTCTCCCCTGCACAATGTCTCTGCAATGAGTGCTGGCATAACCATCTTGAATTTTTGAAGAAGGAGGGAGAGGTTGAGGGTGGAAAAGTCCAACAGAGCTCTCAGACCAGCCTGGTTCTTCTTCTGTATGGCGAAAATCCTGAAAGCCCAATCCTCATTGGGAGGCTGGGACTTCTTCCACTGCCTGGCTTTCGACGAGTGACTGAATCTCTGCCAACAGAGTTGCGGTCCCAATCTGTGGTGTGGAGGGGAGGAGGGAGGAGAGGAAGGGATTGGTAGGCGGTACCCTGTGGATACTATAGAGAGGATCCAGGGGTCAGCGAAATTCTGACGCCAGAACTGCGCATTAAGGGCAAGCCTGCCCGCCACCGGAGACACGTCGAACCGAAGGTCGCGTCATGCCTTCTTTCCCTCTGAGGCTGTTGTGGAGGAGGGGGACTGGAAAAAGCCCTTGCTCCCACCCCTTTTGTCGTTTGTGCCGGTGTTGACTCGGCGAATGGTCAGGCTGCCTGGACCTCCGCTCTTGGAAGCCGTAGAACCTGAGAGGTTCCTCCCGTTTGGGTGTTTCCTTGAGAAGGTGTCAGCCTTGCGGGGTGCGTTGGAAAAGAGGGGCCCTACCTTGGGCCTTGATCAATGCTTACTAAATCCTTCAGGTCCTCTATAGGCAACCTCTCAAAGAGCTCCCTCCACCTAGCCAGTCTATTCCTCAGGGCACGCAAAGTGAGTGAATCGCTGGTCGGTGCCAAGGCATCGGAGACGGAGCGTGGGGATCTGATGTCGGGAAGAGACCCTCGAGGGCTGGACAACTGCTGAAGCCTGCTGAAGTCGACATGCGCCAAGGAGGAGTGTGACACCAGAGGACCGAGTACCTGATTGATAAAAAGACAAAAAGACAGAAGAAAGTATCCGGCGTGGTATTACATGGCCGAAGCCAAACCCAGGAGCGCTGGTGAAATCGTCCTGTTTCCGTCGACGCGGAAAAGGGGACTGAGGTGTGGCACCGGTGAGCGAAGTCAGGGTAGCGCAAGCTCCCCGGGCCGCACCCCAGCGTGCCTCTAAATTTAAAGGGGAAGAAGGTTTTTTCTGATGAAAAAGATTCCGTCTCCCGTCCCTAGGAAGGGACTCCCATGCAGTATGGACGAAAGGGGACGGGACGTAAGAGTACGGCACTGCTACTGTAACTGACCTGTTTAGGTGTTCTCTCTTGGTTGAAGTTATCAGCTCTGGTATACTCCCCATTCACCCCTGGGCCGGTCATCCACCTGCTCAGTGCGAGGTAGAAAAGATAATTTGAAGTACATTATAAAGGTGCACAGATAGGGATTTGTCTTAGTAGCACTGGGACCAAATGAGTTAAAAAAATGAATTGATGCATGTTAAAGTGAAAAGAAACATATTCACAGTTCTGTGTCTTTACATAGCCTACCTTTGCATTTCTATGCTTTTACATCTACTTTATTTGCAACTATGCATTTCAATTATTATTTTTTTTTCAAGCCCTGGGGGCAGGTCCACTGTAAGCCCCTACTTTATATGTTTCCATACCCCCAATGCAAATGCACAGAGATGTTAATGCAGGAGATAAATATATGTCACTGTATTCACTATACATTTATATGTTGCTCTGTTAGCACAAATAGAATTTTAGGCTGCTTATACGCTATGAATTTAAAGAGATCACAGAATGATCATGCCTTCCGGTATTTCGATTGTTTGCAAGGACAGGCTTAAAAGAAAATTATTTTAAATCCCTTGCCCAGCAGCAAGGTATAAGTGGGCCTTGCAAATCCGTACAGCGCTGATGTTATGAGAGCATAGAGGGAGGACACCGGGGACAGGGTTTGTGTTGTGTATGTAGGCAGGATGTCAGAAAAGGTGTTTGCATTGTGGGGAAGCAGATCACCAGTTACCAGGTCGTGGGTTCCACAAATGACCTAGCCATTTGCCAGATTGGCTCGTATTTGGCACCAAGAAACAATCCAAACACCCTGAATTCTTGCTTAGCTCTTCCCATGAATTCTCTCGCTCCTCCACCTCTACTAGCCAGGGACTGAGTGAGTCCAGAGGAAGAGATGAGAGAAGTGAGAATGTGGATGGCGTCCATCTTAGAGAAGTTACGTTAAGACAACATAGAGCCCTGTTGTGGCTGATGGACGTTGGCTGTACATTTGGAGATTGCACAGTGAAGGAAGCAGCAAAGAGGTGATAACTAAAGTCAAAGAAAGAAGTTAGTTTTCCCAGGGAGGAGGTGTAAAAGGGGAAGAGGAGCGGTTGATGGACTGATCCTTTTGCAACGTCTAATGGGAGTGTTTGTTAGAGTTCCATGAGATGGAGAAGGAGCAGCTGGAAACTAAGGACACACAGCAAGCTTAGTTAGGAAAGTACTAACAGGAGTGAGGAATGACACAGCCATTTTCCAGATTGGCTTATATTTGACACCAAGAAACAATCCAGACACCCTGAAATCCTGCTTGGCTCCTCCCAATAAATTCTCTTGCTGCTTCACCTCTACGAGCCGGGCATGGAGTGAGTCCAGAGGAAAAGAGATGAGAGAAGGGAGAATGGGGATGGCGTACATCTTAGAGAAGTTAAGTTAAGACAACATAGAGCCCTTTCGTGGCTGATGGACGTCGGCTGTACATTTGGAGATTGCACAGTGAAGAAAGCAGCAAAGAGGTGAGTCAAAGAAAGAAATTTGTTTTCCCAGGGAGGAGGTGTAAAGGGGGAAGAGGAGCGGTTCATGGACTGATCCTTCAGCAGCGTCCAATGGGAGGGTTTGTTAGAGTTCCATGAGATGGAGAAGGAGCATCTGGAAAGGAAGGAGGACACCCAGAAAGCTTCATTCGGAAATTAGTTACAGGAGTGAAGGATGACCAAGAGTGTAAAAAGCTGCTGAAATGGTCAAGTAAGCGGATAAGAAGTTGGAGACGTGTGCGAACAGCCTCAGTGAAATGCTTGGACCAGAATCGTGAATCGGGGTTGCAGAGTGAGTGTACCTCGAGATATTTCATTATGAGATTGAAGATGCGTCTCGAGGATTTCGGAGTTATAGAAGGTGTGGTGGTAGGAGAGGCCTGCAGAATGAAGGATTGCTCTGGTGGCAGATTTTTGAAGCGGAATATAATGCAGGTATACCTGTGCTTGGTTTGTAGCAGGCTGAGAAGATACCAGTAGAGAGAGGTTGAATGGAGTTCCTTGATAGTTTGTGGTAAAAGGGATCAACTTGTGGTGGGAAAAAAGGACCACTCACTATTCCAGTGTATTGGTGAACAATTTTATTAGTAAAAGCCAATAACAAGAACAAAACAACAGCAGCACTAGACTTTGGCTCAAGTGATCCCTCCTCGCTCTGTGCACCATTCTCTTATACACATGCTTTTCAATGGAAGGGTTGGTCCAGACAAGGCAAGGAATCATACTGCAACACTTTTGCTGGCACGGAACACAGCCTCATTATACAAATCCTTGATGCCAGCGGAGGTCTTACATGTTATATAGTGTTACCAGGGAGGGCAGTATAACATGCTATATTTGGTGAAGGTGAAGATTTCACACACGTTCTTAGGTAGGGGAGAACGCTTACAACATGATGACTTCCGTCTATTAACGCCGCTTTTCCTAGGAAAGCACAAGCCTAAAGCACACTTACACATGCCAAAAGTGAAACACGTCAGAAGCGATAGATGAGAAGGCGAGCATCTCTACACACTAAGTGAAGTGCCTTCATTACAAAGACATGTGCAGTAAAGTCTACAGACTGGTCTCGCAAAAGCAAGAAACCATTGTTTAAACATGGCAGTTTGCAGTACCTGCTTAAAATTATAATGCAGTAATATACAAGAGTGCAGCATAACATTTTTCATTCCCCAACATTCCCCCACAGTCCTCTCCTATGAGACCTTCACTCCCGTCTCATTACAAACATCTCTAGGGGAACAGATGTCACTTCCTGTAATAGCGTACAAAATTATATCTTTAGTAGCATGACAGTAAAGCACTTGAGCAGTTGAGAAACTTCAAAACAGGTATTACATAGTCAGTAATAAAGGCACTTATAAACCATTGACAGACAAGACAGGCTTAGAACTATGACTAGTGCTATAAGTAAAATCTGACCAAAAGACGCATCCACGGGTCCCAACAGACATACAATCCAAGACCCAAAGGTCCAGGAAGCCTCTGGACTGGTGTGAAGGAGGCTTACAGTGTGACAAATGTGGTTGACAATATCAATTATATTGCTTGCATAATTTGGAATAAAAGTACAGCACTTGCTCTTCATGACTGCACAGATGCCACTTTGGGAGGCCAGAATAATATCTAGAGCCATACGATTTTGAAGCACCATGGTTTGGATGGCTACTTGTTCTCGGAATAATAGAGTCAAAGAGGACAATATCCTCTAATAACCGTGACAACTGAGTCAGATGGTCTCTCTATGTATTTTAAACCCAAGGGTGGGTATCAGATATACCAAGCCCACGACAAAGTTTTCAAGGCGGTGCTTCCCCTAAGATGGGACTAATCTGTAAACGTATGAGTATGACGCACTACAGGCAGAATATACCCCAAGTAACAACTCCCTACCCAATTGATGGATAGCCAGGGATAAGCTTTGGCCCACACAGATTAAATGCATTCTGGAATACGTAGCGTAGAGACTGAGAGAATGAAAAATGACGTTTATGGGCAAATGTAACATTATTAACCACTACACTGGAACTGGTGGATAGGTAATAATTACATTTGCTAGTTCCCATGAACTAAGGATGTGGGTTAGGGTAACATATGAGACCAACTGCTGGGGAGGAAAGGTGGAGTGCTGCCGGCTTAGTACGTACTTGATCTCTGGTGGGAAAACTCAGAGACCAGTAAAGCCCATGTGGGATAGAGCATCCCTACAATGTCCTGGGCCTTGAAACTGGGTAACCATTTAATATCCAAACAGACATCACCCACCGAAAGGGGATAGGTCCAATAGGAAACCTGGAGGATAATTTATGTGGCAAAAGAGCACAAACCCAGCAATCAGTAAGATTACAAATGCAGGCATACTGCCAAGAAAGGTGTAAGTATGTATTTTCACTGCGATCCCAGGGATGTGCAGAGGGACTGTCATTCTCATGACAAGTGGTGCAGAACGTATCTGTCACAGCGAAGCAATAATATGTCAATATTCTAACAATACCTACAACAACAGAAATGGAGCCCGACATAATGCACACCAGGTTCAATCCTTAAATGTTCAGGTTCAGAAATCGGGGCGTACCACCAGTGCAACAGTTGGTGACATGCAGACAAAGTTCGATTTAGTTAATCAAAGCAGGTAGGATGCAGGACACGTGCAAAAGAAATCTGGTAGACCAAACTTCCAGTTCAAATTGTATAGGCTCTATGACAATGCAGCAAAGTGCGCATCTATGTTCAAAAGTTCCACCAAGACTCAGATACTAGGCAAAGAAATCTGTGCTCCAAAATGTATGATCGAGAGTTCCACCTAAAAGTTCAAACTACAAATATCACAGGTACCAGAGCTACGCGTACATGAGGGTCATTATAACAGTATGACCAACAGATGATACCAGCAGGGTGTTAGGGCCCAAGGGCTAAATCCAGCAGTGGTGGCTTGACACATCGTGATGCAATTGAATCTTTCTGACAATATACCCCTCAAGAGTACAAAAGGACAGATTGAGGTGAGTATTGCCCGGAAATATTGGTACACCCTGGTACCCAGACAGCTGGCTGCAAGAGAAATTAACGAAGTATTAACATATGAACCAAGACAACGAAATATCTAAGCAAGGTGATGAGCAGATACTCACAAGCAAGAAAAGTAGACTGGGACTGATAAGTTCCAAGCTAGATTGGTGAGTATCCTGAAACAAGAGAGGTGACCATTTCCATGAGTACAGGATAGTAAGACAAAAGAAGAACCAGACAGTAGTGTGCTTACCAATAAGTGGTCTGGATGAATTCTGAAGATGAAATTGTTGTAATGGAGTGGAAGTCCTGGGAACACAATGTCTTGTTTCCTATTCCCGCCGGCACGAGGACGCCTAAAGAGTCTTTGATCCTTGCACAGTTGCGCTAATGTCCTTTGATACTTGCGCCGATGCGCTAATGGCCTTTAAGTTCCTTAGAGTCTTTGAGCTGTAAGAGAGGGAAGACGTGACGATGGTTGGAGTTGAAGCAGTCCAATAGACGTTCTGTTTTGGCAACCAGCAGGTAAGACGTGAGGAATGAGACGAATGCAGTCCGTGGACGTTCCGGTTTGGCAGCAAGGAGGTAAGACCTGCAGAGATGAGACGAATGCAGTCCGTGGCCGTTCCGCGTTTGGCAATAAGCAGGTAAGACATGCGGGGATGAGACAAATGCAGTCCGTGGTAGGCAAATGACAAGAACGAGGCAAGGGAGGTCACAGAGCAGACCAGGGGTTCGAAGAGCTTGAAAACAAGATAACAAGATGCGTAGCTTTGAAATTACAAATTCAGAAGCACTGCCGTGTGCGGGGACGGGGTTAAATACAGATCAGCTGACTGCACGCACAACTCGCCACCGTAGGCTTTTACGCCTACATGAGTGCAAAGGCCACCAGCGTCTCCAAGGCAACACATAGCGTTCTCTGAAGGGACGCGTAAACAAGGATGAACCAGGGTTCCACAGTGAACGTAAACTGTTATATCTACTGGGGATTCGGGAATGTTTCTTCCTGTGTGAGACCGATCTATGACCAGACAAAGAGGAATCAAATGGAACCCTGACACAGGGGCCATACATTGCAGGTGTAGGTGAATCAACAGTAGTGGATTGTACTCTTTGCCAATGCACAGCCACCTCAGGAGGATTGATCGTTGATGAGGGGACAAATCCAGGGGCGAATGACTTGGCCAGTTGCCACTTTGTTCAGAGCTACTGACCCTAAGGTACTCTTCCACTGGGGAGCCTTAGCAATAGTGGAAGATCTGTAGCCACGGAGGTGCTGTCAGCTGAGGCGACGACCTTAAGGCAATGCACTGCATGGATCCAGGCCAGGAAACCCTCACACTTGACGGCAGAATTTGTCATCGAAGAACATGAAATGGACCACATCACCTCGGCTATAGCGCAGATTTCTGCTAGTGGATCTTTACCAAGAACCAGTGATCTTGGAGTAGAGGATGACATGGTTCAGTAGCCAGTTCATGCAGAGCTTCACGGACCGGGGCATGAAGCAATCAAACAATTTTAATCAATATGCACCAATATTTAATCAGGGTATAGTCTTCTAATGACAGACTTCGAATGTGGGGAACTGCTGGAGGTGCAGTTCCCATGGTTATGGGGCGACCTGTGAGGATTTCATGGGCAGACAGTTTGTGCTTAAGCTGCAGGTTGTTGCACATGACAAAGAGACCTACAGGAAATGTTTGAAGCCACTTCAATCCAGTTCCCTTACACACTTTACACATCCTCATGTGAGGGGCTAGAAATGAGAGGCGGACACAAAGTTGTAGTATTCTCATTGTCAGATATTTTTATTTAGAGAAAATGGGTTGGAAAAATGCCTCTCTAGCCCTTTCATAAGATAGGAGGTTTCCTACCTAAGAACTAAACTAAGAATCAGTCTGTGTGAAGTAGCTAGTAACATAGAAACCTTCCTTGTGTCCAGAATCTTCTAAACTGACCCTCACTCAAATAACTAAGGATGCAAGGAAATGTCTCTTACATGGGTTTAGTGAAAAAAGTATTCATAAACAAAACATAAATAAAATCCCCAAAGTATTTTCCAAGGAGAATTCCTTGAAACCAGAGGATAGTTCCCTTCCCTAGATTTTTTGGCAGGATGGCGAAAGTCTCTCTTTTAAACAAATGGTTCCTTTATATCACAAAAGTATCTCTTTATCCAACAATTCCTTGAGGGTTGTACAGTGGATTCAGAAAGTTCTTGTTCACAAAATATCCCAAAACTATCAATATTCTTGTAACAAAAGTGTTTCTCTTCAACAACAATGTTTTTATGTTAGATTCACAAAGTTCTCATTCTGTAAACTTAAAGATTTAGTTGGTTTATTTTCCAGGTTCGTTGGTAGACTTCCTTGCCAGGTATTTTGTATCACTTTTAACATCTTTTCATAACTTTGCTGGATTTCCTAGTCCCCTGCCAGCAATCTTTTCTCTGGTGGTATTACAGAAACCCTGGTATACTCCCCCACCAGTTATTGTGAAGGCATCATGAAGTAAGACACAGACAACAAATTCAATTTTCTAAATAAAAGGTTTTATTTCCCTTAAAAGGTCAGGATGGAGTTAGGCCTAACTTGCCCCATGTTAAGGAGGGATATCCCTACCTAAAGAAAACTAAGGATAGTCTGTTCCAGAAAGTTCAACTCAAAAGTCTGCCTGTGTCCAAAACCTATACTTGCCCTTGCAGCTCAATATATACAATGTGTAGGATGTTAGCAGAAGTTCAAGGCCAAGTTCAAAACAAAGTTCCGAGCTTCTTCCAGCTCCTGGCTTATACTCGGCTTTCCCTTGCTCAAGTTCAGCACAGTTCCAAAAGGCATCAGGGTTCCCTGCCCCAAGAATTCAACACAGTTCAAAAGATCTTGCGATTCCCTTCCACAAGAAGTTAGATCCTCCAGCTTCAAAATGATGATCAGTTCAAATCTCCAGGATTTCAAACAATTCCAATTCAACTTAGTTATCTATGCTTTTCAATAGTTTATATGGGTTGCTCTAGGTCTGCCTTTCTCATGCACTTCAGCAACCTTTGCACAATACAAGTGGGGGTACCTCGGTCTAGGTGCAGTTGTCGAACCATACGGTCCACTCATCACAGATCACGCAACCGATAACCATAGGCAATTTGTCATGCTTCTGTATTCTTCAGGTTTTCGCCAACACAGGTTTTCTCTCTGAACCTGTGTCCTTGGCCAACACACATTTCAGATTCTCCATGGCAAACTCTTGGCTTTGCCACAACATGTATCTCATACAATTATATCCATGGTGTTCACCCTTTTCGACCGCCTTGCTTTCACTTTATTCATAAGTGTTCACCACTTGCTTTCGTCTTGTACTATATTCAGATACGCTCATCATATGGGAGTGGTTTCTTACCTGTAACTCCATTTTTCTGCGTTGTTATCTTCCATGGATTCACATGCTGTGAATATTTCCCGTGGTCAGGCTGGGAAACCTTGATACCTTTAATATAGCTGTTTTCCTATGGAAATCTGCGACACTTTAAGTGTCCTATCGACATCCTTTTTTGGGCGCTTTAGGTTGCACCAATAGGACGTCCTATATAAATAGCCATGCCCCTGCGGTTTCCCTTCAGATTTTAACTTCACCAAAATGGAGGAACTCAAACTTATGTTTTGCCTGAAGGGGGAGGCCAGAGGGCGCATGTGAATCCATGAAAGGATTATGAAGGACGAAAACATTAGCAAAAACCAAACCCTGGAAGTTGCCGGGCCTACCTTATTGGAACAGGCGTTGGAGGACCGCACACCCCATCTGCACATCTTCTGCATGTTGTTAGCCCAGACAGTAGTGTCTGGTGAAGGTGTGTGGCATGGCCCAAGTGGCTGCTTAGCAAATGCCCCTGAGCAGTATGCCTGCCCGCAGAGCCGCTGACAATGCCGTAGACCTCATAGAATGGGACCTGGGAGTCGACTGTAATGACTTGCCAGCCTTGTCATGGCAAAAGGAAATCGTAGATGATATCCAACGGGAAAGTCCCTGCTTTGAAATAGGCTTTGCCTTGTTGGCGAAGCCACAGCTGCCTCGACGTCCTGAAGGACTGAATCCAGTTCAGGTAAAACTTCAACGCCATCTTGACATCCAAGGAATGTAGCGCCCTCTCCGTCGGAGTAGACGCCTTTGGAAAAAGGTGGGCAAGGCCAATGTAGTGTTTTTATAAACGCTGATGGAATCTTCAGAATAAAGTGAGGATTAGAAGATAGGAGAACATTGTGCCTCATGAAACGTAGATACGGCCGGTCGTTAACCAGAGCCTGCAGTTCGAAGACCCGCCTGGCCGATGTGATGACCACCAGAAAAGCCAACTTCCATGTGAGAAACTTCACCGCCGACGTGGTCATCAGTTCAAACGGCGGTTTCATGAGTGCTGAGAGAACCAAGTTCAGGCTCCAGACCGGAGAAAACTTCTTTTTTGGGGGAAATTTCCTAAAGAGGCCTTTGAGCAAATGTTTAACCAGCCTGTCACTGAACAGCGGTGTAGAGCTGTGTCGCCTCGTGAACCTGGCGATGTAGCCAAGTGGACTTTTATCGACGACAACATCAAAACCCTTTTTGCTAACAGCAGAAGATAGCGCAGGAGCTGCGATGTTGAAACCTGCAACTGCTGCACGCCGGGCTGCTGTGCACACCAGGCACAGAATCTTTTCTACTTTCGGCAGTAAGACAAGTTGGTGGATGGTGCCCATGCAGCTGCCAATATGCGGTGACAGTCCAGCGGAATCTTTAGATGTCCAAATTCGGAGTGGTCAGGAGCCACGCCGCCAGGTTGAGAGCGCCGTGGTCGTGATGCAACACTTTTCCATCGTCCTGTGACAGAAGATCCGGCTCCGATCCCAGATGTAGAGGGTCGTCCACTGTTAAGTGAAGAAGGTTCGAGAACCACGTCTGCCTGGGTCACCAGGATCACCCTGAACGAGATCTTGCGCACCATCCGGATCACCGGAAACGGAGGGAACGTGTACGCGAACAGGCCCGTCCACAGAAAGGAGAATGCGTCCACCCTCAAGTCTGGATAAGCCACCCTACTAGCGAAGAGACTTCAATGTCTGTTTTCTGGGCTGGCGAACAAGTCCAGCGGGGGAGCCCCCCACTTCTCGAATATCCTTGCCACCTAGTCTCCCTTCAGTTGCCATTTGTGTATTTGCACTGAATCTCTGCTGAGAGCATTTGCTTGCTCGTTCTGAACCCCTGGGAAATAGTAAGCCACCAGGTTAATCTTGTGCGTGATGGCCCAGTGCCAGATCGCTTGAGCTTCCTTGGACAGGGGCTGCGAATGCGTGCCCCCCTGTTTGCGAAGATAAAACATAGATGTGGTGTTGTCCGTCAGAACTCGGACCACCAAGCCCTGAATGCGAGGCAAAAACGACTTCAGCACCCAGCGTACGTCCCTTAGCTCCAGAATGTGGATGTGCAATGTCGACTCCTTGACGGCCCATAAGCCTTGAACCTGAAACTGGTCAAGGTGATTCCCCCCCAACCCACCTGGGACGCGTCCGTTACAATGGTATACTGAAATTCCGGCTCCACCAGTGGCATTCCCCTCACAATGTTGCCGGAGCACGTCCACTATTGCAGGGCGTCCGCCAGCGCACAAGAGATGAGAAACTTATCGGATCAAGAACAGAGAACCTGTGACCATCGGCAAGCAAAAAAATCCTGTACCGGCCGCATGAAGAGACAACAATTCAGGACGAGAGGGATGCAGGACGCCACGCTACCAAGGAGAAACATAAACCTTTGGACATGGCACAAAGGAACCTGCCATGGAGGAAAACCTGTCGATCCTTTCCACAGACGGCCTCACCAAATTGTGCGTGTCTGGAATTGAGCCACCAGAAAAAACAAATCCGTGGAGGGCATCAGACAGGATTTTGCAAGTTTGACTGCAAAACCCAGCCACTGCAACAGGGTCATAACCGCCTGTAGGGATTCCGAGGCCTGCTGACTCGTCGCCCCCTTGACCAACCAGTCGTCCAGGTACGGAGAGACATGATGCCCTGCCCTGCAGAGGTAAGCCGCCACCAGAGCCAGACATTTGGTGAACGTCCTGGGAGCCGACTTGAGGCCAAAGGGGAGAACGCGAAACTGGTAATGGTCATCGCCGACCACAAAGCGAAGACATTTGCGATGCTTGGGCTGCATTGGGATGTGGAAGTACGCATCCTCCAGATCCAAGGACACCAGAAACTCCCCAGGCTGCACTGCCTGAATAACATCCTGCAACGTGACCATCCTGAAATTTTGGCATTTCAAATTTTTGTTGAGCGGCTGCAGGATCAGAATGGGGCGCCACTTTCCATTTGGTTTCTTGATGACGAATCACAGGGAGTAGATACCCTGGCCCCTTTCTGACTTCGGAACCTTTTCTATAGCCCCTTTCTCTAACATCAGGTGCACCTCTTAATGCAAGGCCTGTAGATGCGGCTGCAATCCTGTCACCGGTGAAATAGGGATTGGAGGACGCCAAAACTCCAACGAGTGGCCGTATTGGGCTGCATCCAGCACCCAACGGTTCAGCCCATTCAAATGTCTGCTATTCTCCCTCCAAGCCGGCTGCCCTTGTGGCAGTCATTGTTGGGGCTTGGACTAGCGGCCTCTACCATAGGCTGAGGTGGAACCTCTTTCCCGCTGAACTTGATAGTCCTTTGCCCGCTGAGTTGACTGGCAAGATCACCGAAACCCTTGTGAGAAATAGCTGGAGCGACTGTAGCCCTTGTCGCGTTATCCCACAAACATGGTGTTCCCCGAAATGAGCGAAAGGGAAGAAACTAACGCCGGCCTTGCAGTATCGCTAGAGACCTCGCTGTGTTCGAATCCTCCTTCATATTCTTCAGAGCTTTGTCGATTTTCTCACCAAAATGCTGCTCCCCCTCGCATGGCATGTCCACCACCTTATGCTGAACTTCAGGGCGAAGATCTGTACACCGCAACCACCCCTGCTGCCGGAGAACGACTCCATTTTTTATCTGCTTAAATCCGGCCTCCGCCAGGTCCACCGCAATATTAACACTGTGATTGAAGGCTTCTTCACCCTCCCAAACCAGCAGCATCGCTTCCTTCCATTGCTGCTCCGGCAGATGGTCCAGCAGCGGCGCCAACCTGTGCCACATCTCCCTGTCGAAGCAAGCCATAATGGCCAACAAGTTGGTCGCCTTGACAGTCGTCGCCCCCACCATCAGCACCTTCTTGCCAAAAGCATTCAGATTACAGCCCTCACTGTCGAAGAGGTCGCACACTTATGCTGGCTACGCGCCTTCCGACTCGGCACCGCGGACAGCACCGACTCAGGCGTGGGTTGCGATGTGAGACACTTCGGCATGGACTCTGGCGCAATAAACCTTTTCTCCAGGCGGCCCTTGACCGCAGGTTCTGTGAAAGGATGGCGCATCGTGTGCAGGCCTTCCTGCCACACGTGGTCCAAGATGGGGATAGAGAAGACCGCCCTCCGTCTGTTCCCCATATGATCGAATAGAAAACAGTCTTGTCTCTCCTCCTCCGGCGTAAGACTAAACTCCTGGCACGCCTTGGCCATCATGGCGTGAAAAGCGCCCATATCGCCCGGGGGCGAGGGCTGCGCAGGACTACTCGGGGGATACACCTCTGAGTCTTTATCCCACGTATCCGCCCTCCTAGGGGATGAAGGCACCGTTGAGAGCGTGTCTGGAGGGACGCTCTAGAGTCAGACTCCACCAGCTCCCCCTCTTCCGGATCTCGACTCGGTGGGTTGCATCTAGGTGATGTAATAGGCAGCCGAACCTGTGGCAATTTCCTTGGCTGGCCCTTGTGAGGGACATCCATCTCAGCCGGCTGGCACAGAAGGGCTGGAACCTCCCGCCCCAAAGGCTCCACCGGGGCTTGGGGAGTGCCAGTGGGAAGCCGTGCATCCAACTGACCGAGGAGGGACTGCAGCGTAGACAGTGCCTGCATGGAAAGTAGGGAGCGCGGGTTGACAAACGGGTACTGCGGCGGAACTGCCCCCAGGCCGCCCAACATGGATGGAACCTCCGGCTGCAGGCCCAACACCGAAGGGTCCAGGAACTGCTGACACTCCTCCTTCCGAATCCAGGACAAATCATAGTTTTCTGGATCCTGCTGGAGAAACTCCATCAGCAGAAAAGGACCAAAGCTGGCACCAGACTGCCACAGCACCTCCCCCGACGGCAACAGACTACTCTCGGTCCCCAGTTGAACCCCTGAACTCGATGAAACCACAGTCGTCGAGGCTGTCGTCAATATCGTGGTTCCCAACAAGGGCTTGGCGTTGTGAAGGTGGTTGCAGGCATCAGTGGCTTCAACACCGCCATCTGCGGAATCGAGACTCCTGACTTTGCCGGTGAAGATGACCGCTTGGAAACGGAGCGGGAATGGTGTTTTCGAAGATTCCTTCTCCGACAGCGAATGTCGCTGGTCCTTCGACGACTTCTTCGTCGACAAGGACGACGAATGTGACCGCGACTTCTCCTTGTCCGCGGACCAGGGCCTGCGTGATGGATCCACAAACTTCTCCGGCCAGCCACTCGAATTCTTTGACTTTTCAGGCCGTGACGCTAGTGTGCCTGAAACGGGGCCACCTGACCCCGAGCCTGCTGCACTGCTCTGACCGCCCAAAGCCCTTTCTGCTCCGGGGCGTGGTTGGTTGGGCTCTGGCTCCGCCGACTAAGCCCTCTGGCGCGGAGACAACCTCTTCACCGAAGACTTGCCACCGCAGGCCGAACCAACCTCCGATCCCGGATAGGCCCCTTCGTTCAACCAGCAAACGAGCCGCTGGTTCCGGTCCTTGAGCGTCTTCTGGGAGAACCCCTGGCAAATCTCACAGTTCTCTGCGGAGTGGTTGGGGTACAGGCAATACAGACAGACCGCATGTCCGTCCCCTTCGTAGACGTTCTAGAGACCACAGGTCTCGCATGGACTGAACAACGACTTCTTCTGGCCCACAGCTGACATGATGGGCCCGGAACACAACGAAGCAATGAAGCCGTGGAACTCCGAAGAGCAAACAAAAAACAACTGTACACAAGGTGATCCCAACAGTTTGGAGACGGTTGAAATCGGAAGGGATACCCCGGGGGCAGGGCTATTTATACGGGACGTCCTATTGGTGCAACCTAAAGCGCCCAAAAACGACGTCGATAGGACGTGGCCTCACTGTGCTGAAGGGATGTGGGGGCCTGAACAAATTTCGAGGCCACCGGAGTGGACAAAGTGCCCCGGCGGCCTCGTGAGCCTGGGGGCCGCTCCAGCACAGTGGAGCGGCCCCCGATTTCTGGCAATGATGTCGGGCCACCGGCTTTGCACCGATGGCACGACCGACATTAATAACATTTCAGTGAGATTCTGGGGTGCAAGGCACCCCAGCGGCCTCACCGTGCTGAAGGGGTGGGGGGGCCTGGACAAATTGAGGCCAACGGGGGGGACAAAGTGCCCCAGCGGCCTCATGAGTCTGAGGGGCCACTCCCGGAGAGTGGAGTGGCCCCCAAAATGTTCAATAGTGCACACTTACCTGGGGATGATGGTGGTACTGGCATCTGCTGGACCGCACACCGTTGGCATAGGAAGCGAGGGAAGGAAGAACTGTTCACTTCCCTCACTTCCTATTTCAATGCATGATGAGGCTGTTTCCTCTGTCGTCAGGCTGGAGAAGCCAATAAGCAAACAGCTTATTTGACTTCTGCAGCCTGGACACTGTAATACTTTCTATGATTGGCTGTCATCTCCCAAACAGGGAGAAGGAAGCTAATCATAGAAAGGGGACTTCGGCTTCGAGTCACTACGCAGAAACTATTCTGCCGAAGCTGGATAGCTGTATTTCAGCAGAACTTCGTCAGAATAGTGACTCGAAGCCGAAGTTCGGTACACCCTTACAGGTAAGTAACTTGTTCCTGCTCCAGCATGGGGTCTGGCATGGATTCACATGCTCATGAATAACTAATACATAGCAGTACAACATTACACAACCACAGGAGGTGGCAAGGCTCAACAGAAGCAATTACTCTTACTTCTGGACCAGACTTACCTTAAGCAAACAGGTTGCGTAGCACTGCTTGGCCGACCCTGGACTCCACCCTGGAATCCCCGTCGATGCAGTAGAACTTCGTGAAGTTGTGTGTGGACCTCCATGTAGCAGCCCTGCAGATGTTCAGCAGGGGCACACCAGACAGGAACACCGTTGTCTCAGCTATCGCTCTGGTGGAGTGGGCTCTCGGACGGCCGAGCAGTGGTCGGTTTGCCATCCGATGACAATGCATGATGCAGCTGGAGATCCACATTAAGATGGAAGCCTTGGACAAGGCCTTCCCATGGTTCACATGACCAAGGTCCATGAACAGTTGTAAAGTCTTCTGAAAACTCTTTGTGCGTTTCACGTAGAATTTTTAAGGCGCGAGCAACATCAAGAGAGTGCAAGGCCCTATCAGCCGATGACAAAGGTTTTGGGAGAAAAAAAAAACAGGTAACACCAAAGGCTTGTTGAGGTGGAATTCTGACGGAACCATCAGCATGAAATAGGGGTGCGTCCATAGCACCACCCTTGATTTGTGGAAAGTCAGGTATGGTTGCTTGCAGGATAGGGCCTGGATCTAACCCACGCTCCTGGCAGAGGGGATGACCACAAGGAAAGCCGCTTTCCACGAGAGGAACTTGAGAGAGACCTGATGTACAGGCTCGAAGGGGGGCTCCTGAGCCTTGTCAGAACCACAATGAGTTCCCAAGCCAGGGCAGGAGCCTTCACCGGTGGGAAAGAACATATAAAATCCTTTGAGGAACTCCTCGACGAGTCAGTGAAACCCCAGTGATGATCTTCCTGGAGACCTGGTGCAGCGGGAGATAGCCGGCAGATGCACCTTGATGGAAGCCTGTGCTAGGCCGACTTTGGCCAAGGAGAGCAAGTCTGGAAGAACTTGCAGGGCCTTGACCCTCAGCGGGGTAATATTCTGCGACCGGCACCACGTAGCAAAATGCTCCCACTTGTGACCGTAACACTTCAAAGTCGACGCCACCCTGGCCTCAGCGAGGAGCTCTCTGCAGTTTGCAGGCAACTCGTATCCACCAGACTCTAGGGCTGCAGGAGCCAAGCCCTGAAGCTCAGCAATCCTGGGTTGTGATGCAGGATTGTGCCTCCTTCCCTGGTGAGAAGATCCAGAACTAGAAGCAGCTTGACCGAGGGCGACGATGACAGACTGAGAAGGTACGGATACCAAATCTGGCTCTGCCACGCCTGGGCAATGAGTAAAATCTTGCACGAACACCGACTGAGTGCGTTGATGACTCGTAGCAGGAGAGGAACCGGGTGGAACGCATACAGGAACAGACCTTCCCACGGAAAGGAGAATGTGTCCCACAGGCTCCTCGGCAGGTGGAACCTGCTAGCAAACTTCTTGCACTTGGAATTCGTCGCCATCGCAAACACATCTATCTGGGACCTGCCCCACTCAACGAACAGGCGGTGCACCTGATCATGATGAAGCTCGAACTCGTGGGAGGAGCGAAGTTCCCTGCTGAGGGAGTCTGCAATGGTGTTCTTGACTCCCGCCAGGTGAAGAGGGACGAGGAACATCCACATGTCCGACGGCCCAATGCCACAAGTCCTGTGCCTCCTTGGAGAGCGCCGGGGATCGAGTGCCCCCTTTTTCCCCGATGTAAAACATGGTGGTGGTGTTGTCCATGAAGATCCTTACCACCTTGCCTTTCAGGGAAGAGAGGAACGACTTAAGGGCCCAGAACATGGCCCGTAGCTCCAGGATGTTGATATGAAGATCCTCCTACTCTGGAAACCACAGGCCTCCGGCATGCAGACGTCTAGTGTACGCTCCCCATCCCTATAGGGAGGCATCCGTGGTGACCGTCTTGGGAGGATAGCTCAGCGGAAACGTGCTTGCCTTGGAAGCAAGACGACACAGAGCCACACAGGTTCGATCCCAGGGTCCGCGCTTAGAACCTCTGGGTATTAAGCGCATTATAAATAACCTATCATATCATATATCATATGGCAGGGTCTGGAATCCCGTGCCATGGGCAATGTTGGAGCGGACGCCCCACCATACTATCGCCAGTCGGAACTCGTCATTGAGCGACAGTTGTGTCCGGACACCTGTACCCAGCAGGTGTCCAGAAATTCCTGGAGGGGCTGCATCTGCAACCTGCAGAGCCGGACGAGGTTGATGCAGGATAACATCATGCCCAGCAATGACTTGATGGCTCGCACTGTGGCCGTCCTTGTTGACGACAGCCGCTGCACCTTCCCCTTCCCCAGAATGGCTGCTATCCTCTCCTCCGACGGAGACGCAGGCAAGACACCATATTGACCCTGGCGCCTAGGAACAGCGCGTTCTGCGATGGCGTCAAGCAGGACTTTGGATAGTTGGAAGGAGAATCCCAGATTCGTTAGTAGCCAGATGGTTGTCTCTGTGTGTCCTTGGGCTAGCTTCTGCGAGCAGGCGCGAATCAGCCAGTCGTCCAGGTACGGGTATACGTGTATGCCCTGTAAGCATAGATGGGCTGCCACAGGTGCCAGGCACTTCGTGAACACTCTGGGGTCTGACTTCAAGACGAAAGGTAGGGCCTTAAACTGATAGCGCTGCCCCTGGACTATGAAGCGTACAAACTTTCAGGGGGACATGGAAGTAGGCATCAAGAAGTCTCCCTTTTTCAGTTGGCCGAGGACGTATTGCATTGTGACCATCCTGAATTTTTGGGTACATGAGGTATTTGTTCAGATGCCATAGGTCCAGAATGGGTCTCCGGCCACCTGTCTTCTTTCTGACCAAGGAGTACCTGGAATAGACTCCAGAGCTCCGGAGTCGCCGGGGACTAGCTCTATCGACACTTTTTGCAGCATGGCCTATATCTCCTCTAAGAGCTGAGGGATGTGCTGCTCCTGACGGGCTACTGGAGGGATCCGCGAACATCTATGCTGAAACTCCAGCGTCTGTCCTTGGGCGAGAGCGTCCAGCACCCAACTGAGGTGCACACGTGGGGGCCCGACGTCCTGGTAAGTTCATGATTGCTTCGGCGATGGCGTCCTAACCTGCTGGCGATGGCGACGATGTCCTACACTACCGTAGGCCTGGAAACGGCCTCTGTTGGCTTCCTGAGTCATGGATGAGCTGGAAGGCTGACGGTACGATGAGGAGAAACCTTTGGAAGACCTGTTCGACTTTCCGCTGGAGTATTGAAATGGAAGAGAGGTGCTGCTGGAGGGTGCCCAGGGAACGGGTTGTCACCGTATCCGCCTTGATGACCTGTAGGGACTCGATGACTTTCCCAAATAGATTATCTCCATCGAAGGGCATGTCCAGTACCTTTGCATGGACCACCTGGTGGAAATTCATGGCCTTCATCCCGCCTTGGCAACAAAGGCACACACCGTTTCCATTTGCCGGATCCCGGTGTCGGCAACGTCCAATGCCACTGATTGCGTGATCCGATGCTACGTCCCCTTTCTGGAAGACAGCGATTGCCTGCACCTTCTTCTCGTCGGGGAGGAACTCCAAAATCGGGCCCAGCTTGTACCACAGCTGTCTGTCGTACCTGGCTAGGGTCGCCAGTGCGTTGGCTGCCTTGATGGTGGACGCTGCAGTGTACATCACCTTCCTTCCCATGGCACCCATCTTCTTCCCCTCACTGTCCGGTGGGACTGTAGACGACAAGGATGGGTTAGCCGACCGTTTCCTCATGGTCACCGATGCCACCGAATCCGTCGATGGCTGTGACCTCAGGCACTTGGGTGCGGATTCCGGCACCCAGTACTTCATCTCTAGCCTATCCCATTTGGCCGAAGCCGTGCAACGGTTCTTCATGAAGGCCAGGCACTCCTCCCACACTTTGTCCAGAATATCCACCGCCATACTAGGCCTTTTATCATTCAAATTGTGCAAGTGTGGGGAAGAGGGAAGGGGAGAAGTGCTAGGAGGAAGAGGAAGTGCAGTTAACTCACAAGTGCAGCCAGTGGGTGGCTCATAAGTACGGAGAGAAGGGACTGCAGGGCTGCAGATAGAGACCCTTAAGTGCTGGCGAGCACGGAGGCAGTGCAAGGGCAACTGGACATGCAGGAGCCTGGGCCTGAGTTCAAAGGGTGACCAGTGCGCGGAGCAGTCAGGTGCATCAGCAGAGGAGAGGAAGTGAAAAAGTGGAAGTGAAAAGGAAGGTCTTGAGTTGCTTCCGGGACCAGAGGTGGTTCTGCTCAAGTTTGAGAGAGAAAGGGAGGCTGTTTGGAGAAGCGTCTCACCCTCAGAGAGTTGGAGTTGGATGAGCAGAGAGCTCGAGAAGGGAAAGATGGAGGTAGAGTGGTCCCAGGCCCCAGAAAGCCTTGTGGATGATGCAGAGGGTCTTGAAGTTGATCCTTGCAGTCACGGGAGACAGTGAAGAGATTTCAGAGATGGAGAGATGTGATCCTTGGGCTTGAGGCCAAAGACAAGTCTTGCAGTCCTGTTCTGGATAAATTGTAAAGGCCGAAGAGTAGAAGCAGGAAGATTTTGAAAGAGGCTGTTGCAATAGTCCAGCCTAGAGAGGACCAGAGCTCTGGAGACAGTGAGCTTCTGGCGGAAAGTGAGAAAAGGAAGAATACCTCTGAGGAGGTGCAGCTGATAGTTTGACTTCTTAGAGAAGTCAGAGATGGAGAGGGTGGAGTCGAAGATGACACCAAGGTTCTTCGCCTCACAGGAAGGAGCCGGAAGAGGGCCCAGAGTTGGCGGCCAGAGGGGGAGACGAAAGGAGGGAGCGGGTGTCACAATGAGGAGGATGTCAGTCTTACTGGCATTAAGGCAGAGATAATTGGCGGGACACCATTCCTGAATTGCAGCAAGACAGTCTGGTATGGGAGAAGAAGTAGAGGTGGCTGAGGGTAGCCTGACAGAGCGCTTAGTGTCATCCGCATAACATTGAAAATTGGAGAAGAAAGTAGCAATGCCGTGGACAAGAGGGGCCAGGTTGTGGTTGAAGAGCCAGGGAGAGAGGTTAGACCCCCGGGGAACACCAGAAGTAGAGAGAGAGATAGAAGAGAGGAAAGACCCCAGTTGGACCTGAGAGGGTCGGTCGGTGAGAATGTAGGTCAACCAGGCAAGGGCCTGATCAGTAATACCAAGGTTGTTGAGGCGGCGATTGAGCAGGATGGCATGGTTGACAGTGGCAAAAGCAGAGGATAGATCGAGGAGAATGAGGACAGAAGGTAGATTAGAGCCAAGATTGGAGAGCAAGTATTCACAAGTGTTCAGGAGAACAGATTTGTGCTTCTGGCAGCTCTGAATCCAGACTGGTGGGCATGGAGGCAACCAACACATTCAGTATGTAGATCAAGCTGGGAGAGATGGCCAGCTTTTCCAAGAGATTGACCAGGAAAGGAGTGATGGAGATCGGGTTATAGTTAGCCAGAGAGGAAGGATCGGCTGAGGGCTTCTTTAGAAGGGGGAGCACAAGAGAGTGCTTAAGGGATAGGGGAAAGTTCCAGTGGCAAACGAGTGATTGCAGAAATCAGCCAAAGCTGGAGCAAGGGTGTCTGCAGTGGGGCCGCCCTAGGCTTTAGAGACCCACCTCCCGCTACGACATTATCCTCATCGTCGTCCGTTGTTGTCGTGGCCGTGTTCATCCCTGTGTCTGGGGCTGCTGGGGGGAGGGGGCCTTACGCAGATGTTGAGGCTGAAATGGGGGAGTCGGATGACGCTTCCTTCTCTTCGCTGGCGGCTGATCAGGAGCCGGGGGGACCATTGGAACCAGGCCCTGTGGCATCCTCTTCTAGATCTCCGACACCAAGGTGCAGAGTGTCAACAGAATGTCCAGAGACACATCCCTCGGCTGAGCTGGTGTGATTGGAACACTAGGCCCTGCGCTGTCGTCGTCGTCCTCCTCCTCCTCCTCGTCCTCACAAAACCGTGTGTAAGGACTTCAGATCCTCATTGTCTGTGGACGAGACCTCCATGGCTTGGGCCACAGCCTGGGAGGGCTGATCCGGGGCCTCCTTGCCCTCCCCCCCTTTCCACCCAGAGGGGCTGTAACGGGTGCTGAGACAGTGTTCCCTTTTCCAGCCCTCAGTGCAGGGATACCTTCTGCGCTGCGGGGGCTACCTTCACATGGTCAGCCCTGTTTGCCGTCGTGAGAGTAGCAGCCACCATCTCTATCGTCAATGAAGTCTTATCCTGTGCTGATTGGGCCTTCTTGGGTAGTTCGGCCTTCTTATCCTCTGTCCGCGACTTCTTGGGCTTCTCCAGTAGTTTAGCCAGGTTGGATGAGTTCCATTTCGAGGAGGAGCTCAATTGCCGGCTGGCAATGGAGGCGGAGGATGATGTCGATTGCACTATGTCCCACCTTGGGACCCGCTTCCGCAGTGAACCCGGTGGACTCAGACTTATAGTTCTTGCCCTTGTCTTGGGCCCCCACGGATGAGGCGCCCTCAAAGGACTTAAAAGACCGCTCCTTGGACCGGCCAGTACTGGGTGAGGCATGACCCTGCTCGGAGTATGGGGTGGGGGTCCAATCTACTGTGCCTGTCCATCGTCTTCTTGGAGAACCCCAGGCATATCTCACACTACACCTCCTTATGGTCCGGGTGCAGTCAGTAGAGGCATTGTAGGTGCTTGTCTTCCACAAACATGGTGCACAGCCTGCACTTGGTGCGGGGCTTGAAGAGGAACCTTCCCTCCTTCTCCTCCGTCATGGTCGACGGGTGCAAAGTAGGCCCGATGACCTTTTGGAAACTTTGACGATCTTTGCCCTTGAGGGGCACTGAAATTCACCAACAAACGGATACCCGCTGTCAGCAGATGGAGAAAAGAGCACACAGGCTCTTTTGGAACACAAATGGAACCTTTTTCCGTCGAAAACGTAAAAAAAAACGTAGATGTAGCTCACAGAGCAAACTCGAGGACTCCCACCACTGAAGCGTGCAGTAAAAATCTGAAGATGGCTGCCAGAGGAGGTGCCTAGGGAGAGGACAGCCATTGGATGGGGGCAGTACGACCCAGGGGACAGTGATTGGTTTAAAGGAGAAAGACAGTTTTTAAGTGAAAGTGAAACCGTTTTTTCTTCTACCGAGGATTCCCAGCCTGACGACGGGGAATATTCATGAGCATGTGAATCCATGCCAAACCCCATGCTGGAGAAATATATATATGGGGTGTGGGGTAAGGGATTAAAACGGGGGTGGAGGGGTAAGTGGGTTGTAGTGGGTTAAAAGCATGGGGAATGGGGTTTTGGGGGGGAAATTAAAAAAAGATTTTTATTATTAATATTTCATTGTAAATTCATTCTCTGTATTTTCATTTGTTAAAATCACATAGAACCGGTTAGGCTGATTAGCTGGACATGCCTGGCTATTACAATGGAACTCCCCCAAAGCTCTCTTTCTTGTCACAGTACCAAAGTTGTGTGAATGAATGGAAGTGGGCATAACTCCCAGTTTTCTCCTAAGTTGACCTCGAGAATCCCTTATTCAGGTGGCCAGGGAAGGGCTGGCGATCTCAGATCTCAACCCTGGGGGTGGACGAGCGAGGGAGGATCACCTCGGTAGCGGAAACCGGGGTTATGCTCTGGGGAATGCCCCAGGTGAGACTCGGTATTACATCAAGGGAAAAGACGAGGACGACGAAGCACCTGAGGCTATTTTAGGCTGTTTCCGATCAACCGCCCTTCCACCTAACGAATCTCCCTTACCAGATGCCAACAACCCATCTGCCTATGGTAAACCCATTAGGAACCCAAACCCCAATGCCATGGGAAACTACATCTCCCAGGAACCCTGTTTTCCTGTTACATACCCGAATACTCACAGTCATTCTTCTCCAAGTCCCTCTGATTATTATTTCCTGAACTCCCAGTCTACTCTACCGTTCCCACCATCCCCCCTATTAATTTCACAAACTCTAACACCCCCCCCTTTCGACATGAACACTTGCTTACACCGTGAAAGACAACAGACTAACACCAGAGCTGTTTATCTGGCATGTTTACATGACATGTCCCGGCACAAGAGTCAGGTAATTGACAATAACTACACACACCTGACAGCCCTTTCTCTTCCCCATAGGGGTAAAAGTCAGAGCACAAGAGCACATTTTGAGCAAAGCCGAACGCACGAGGATACAGCCATTCCGGACCGGCAGTTCAAATGGAGGAGAAAGGCGGCGAGACCTGGAGGGACGACGAGGAGGGAAACTGCCCCTGCCCTTTTCAACTCAGACCTGCAAAGCATCCGAAAGGGAAATCATAAGACCCGGAAGTCCAGCTGGCGTGTGGTGTGATAGGTGTCAACAGCATGCAGGGCCCTTCCGCGCCGATCGCTAAACCGGGGAGAAGTGCCATCCTTGACTCTAGAGACAAGAAACTCCAACAGTTCAGCACAGCCGGTGAGCCGGAGAAGACAGATAGTAAAACCAAACTGTGCTGGGCCCAAGGTTGCAGGCAGAACAAAGAGCTTGTGCAACAGAACTTTAAAGAAACCCTTGTAAAAGGTTCAGAAACAGAGTGGTCAGGCATCAGAGGGGTGCTCATTTGAAGGACTCTGACTGAAGCCTTTTTGGGTCGTGATATTTTGTTGAAAGTATGAGAACCAAGAGGCCTTAGGAGAGGCCAGTGTGAAGTGTCAAACTGGTCCTACGTTGCAAGAAGGATCAGAGCCCTACTGAGGGGGTTCCAAGGTGCAAAGAGCAATCGCCCAATGGGAAAGATTACCCAAGGAACCTTTGTTCATTGTTTATGGTACGGCACAATGTGTATAGACCCGCAGGTATATACCAACTCTCATAGAATTCTGTAATTATTCTTGTAAAAGCGATCCTCTTACATAGAAACCCCATATAAATTTGTTATGACAAAATATTCTTTATTTTATATCATACAGAGACAATTAATAAAAAGACAATGTATGAAAAATTGCTTCCATTCGTTAAAAAGTATATGAACTTCATCTCTAATAACACTTGATTGCATTTTTGAACAACACATTTCACAACCAACTACAGCAGGTACAGCAGGCCTTCTAAGGCAAGAGACTTTGCAGAAAAGAGACTTGGCCCCAGAGGATCCTGGCATCATTCAAATGAACTATAACCTTGTGCTGGCGAGGCCCAGTAGTGTGCTGTGCTCAAAGGTGCTGGCTTGTCCCGTGCTAAAAACGTGGGGAAGGGAGACCCCAGCCATACCAACCTGACTTATCATTTGGTGAACACTTCTTTCTTTTCTTGTGTACATTATCCAACACTATTTTGGTAACTTAGTTGTAAGGATTGACAATAGTTTTGTTTTAGTATAGGCCCTTTATATTTGACAAGATGCCACTAGGATTGCCTTATTATTAATAGATGGTTGTAGCTTGCTCCCATCTTAGATTTAGGTTTGGATTAGGCGTTTTTCTAACCCATTACACAGTTTCATAAACACCCTTGAACTGTAATCACTTGTGTCTGTCTTTAATGTTGCCACCATGAGTTCCTTACATTTCCTTCTCGTCCCAGTCTTAAGGTGAAATCACTGTGGGACATTTTGAGCACAAAAAAGGGGCAAGGACTAAAAATAGCCTACAAAGGCAGGGGGAATATAGGGTACCTTTTAACAAAGGAAAGGGGGATACCATGGCTCACCCAAAAACATCCTCTACCCAAGTTCCCTTCACCCAGGTGATGCTCCCTTGCATATCCACCCCCAGGGTTCGGATCCAAGAACGATGGCCTTTCCCTGGCCACCTGAGAGGAGGATTCAGGGGGAGTAGAAGCGAGGATGCCCTCAGGTTCCTCACAGTATATTACCACAATGTTACAGTCTTATCCCAACATCAATGGATTGCTTGGTGTACTCCCCTGCCAGGAATCCTTTTCTCTGGGGTTATTACAGATCCCCTGGTGTACTGCCTGCCAGGTAACTTTCCACAAATGTCAGCTGCCTGGTGCCTTCTGTTTACCAGGACTTCTCTATGGATTTTATTGTTACTTTCAATGTATCACATTAGCCCCTACTATGCTTTGTCCAATGTATTTGCCTAGGGTATCACTTGTTTCAGCTGTCCCCCACATTGACATTTCACGCATATGCAATTATCCAGATCTCTTTGTTGCACATTTTCTTGTCGGTATTCATATCTTCTTCCTTTTAAACTTTGATTTAACATTAGGTTTTTCCTGCGTTTAAATCGTCTTTGAGAATTGTCCAAAATATCAATCTCACATACTTCATTCCCTTGCTTGCTCATTTGACGGTACGTCCTTGGGTCCCCAATGGCCCTGGGCTGAATCACCAGTGATCTGTAGCATCCCCAACTTGTGTCGTGCCTCTGCAGTGGTGCTTCTTCCCAGCATTGACTTGCCAGGTAGTGCAGGTGTCTCTTCAGTGTTCCTTGCAGCACCGCATATACATGCTGGCTCCCTTCTGTGGTCTGAACCGGAGGACGCTGCTTCCTTACTCGACCGTACCTCCAGCAGCTCTGCTGTGCTTCTTGGTGCTCCAACGGTCTGTCAAGTATGCCTGCTGCGCTCCTTCCTCTTTCCTGCCACGCCAGTGTCTGCAACTTGTGTTTAAGAGCCGCCGCATGAATGCTCATCTTCCCTTCCGCGGTTCTCTTCTGTACTGCTTTTCTGAATGCTGCAGTTGCCATTTTCAAAGTTCCCGGGCAAGTTAAATTGAATGGAACAACTAGCCTGTGCATTGGTCTTTGAACTTGGCTTAATCTGTATTAACTCTTCCCTCTTCTTCTTCGTCTCAGTACTTGAGGCTTTATGGGATCTGAAGTCCATAGATGAAATTGAATTTCCCAAATTATGTTGTTTAATAACTTTACATACAGAAATGTCAGAAACAGAAGATGTTTTCTGTGTGTTGTAAATATTTGAGTTATAAATGGAGTTTTGCCCAGAGTGACTGTAAGCCATCATTAGTTTGGGTATCTTGGAGTTCTCTTCAGAGAAGGGAAGAAATACTGCATCTTTGCCGATTGAATCACCCTTTCTCCCCAGTGGTCCCACCTTACCCCCCATTTGAAACACCCTCATAACTACCCCCAGGGTCAGGATCAAGTAGCGGCTGCCTTCCCCAGGGCACATGAGAGGAGGACACCGCCAGGGAAGCTGTGATGATTCAACTGGATTAATCACACTCAACTTAAGGTCTCCATTTCAGCATTCAACATGCGCGCTACACCACAGAGGATAAGGACAATGGAACTGTTGAATTATTCCTAAAGCTTTGCAAACATTCCCAATAACCTGCCCAGTGAAATGGGTACCTTGGTCACTGTCTATACTGAGGGTTAAGCCAAACCGAGGTATAAACTCTAACAACAACCTCTTAGCCACTGTGACAGCATCTGCCTTTCTACGGGGATATGCCTCCACCAACCCAGAAAATACATCAACAAGGACCAAATAATAAATGTAGGTCATGCAGGCAGGGATCTATCGGCACATGTAAAAATGTACTCTCCGGTACCAGACATGCAGACACCCTCTTGGGCACTGTTCTCCCAACATTGAATGTTAAACAAAGAACACAGTTTTCACAATAATTCTGAGTCATAGAGACCAGACCAGGAGCCATCCAGTCTCGACGCAACACAGTAATTATAGTGTGTTTACCTGAACAAGCCAAGCCGTGAAATTCAAGGACCAGGTAGGGGCGAAATACCTTGGGTGCCACCAGGCACTCGTTTGGGGAATGCCACAGAGTCTACTGGCAGTCTTTTCAACTTCTGGGGTTTGATCCAGGAGGATTGTCAGACTGGAAAGGGAAGGGATAGGTGACTGTAGTACTGCAACACAAACAAGAAATTAATTTGGAGCCAGGAGCCCTATTAAGGCTGCTGAGCAAGCTGAACCATCTGCTAAAGCACTTCCTACAGCTGTGAATGACTGAGGGATCATGCCCCTTACATTTCACTATGGCTACAGTTGCAGGAAGTATGCATTCAATAAAGCTCATACATATTTTTCATTTAATACTGAGGTGCCTGTGGAAGGAAGATATCTGGTTTGCTTTCAGAGGATTCCAAAGTCGTAGATTACCCCGTGGGCATACATGGAGTCGGTATTGATCGTAGCCGATCTATCTTCGGCCAGAGTACAGGCACGGGTGAGAGCCACGAGTTCGGCGACTTGTGCTGATTTTGCCATAGGCAAATCAATATGCTTCTAAAACAGCATGGCGTGGACATACAGAATACCCAGATACCAATTCCCCTGTTTCCAGGACATGGATCCAAAATCCGTAAACAAAGGGAATCAGGTCAGGATTCAACAAAGGTACATCAGATAAATCAACATGGGGTGATAAGTGTCTCTACGACAACCTGACAGTGATGCAGCTCCCCATCCGCAGTGGTTGGTAACAAAGAGGCTGGATTCAGAACTGTACATCGATTCAAAGTTACATTGTCAGCCGAAATAAGCAATTTTTTAAATATTGAGTGAGACGGGAATTCGACACATTCTGTGTCTTCTCTTTAAGCAATAATGACAATACAGCATGGGGAACCGTGACTGTGACAGGATACCTCTGCACTAGGGAGTCTGTTTTTTCTAATAACACAGCAGCAGCTGCTGCAACGGCTCGCAGACGAGCTGGGAGTCCTGCAGCTACTGCTTTTAAACTGCGGTGGCCAACTGCTTTTCCTTTTTCTTGGTCAGATAAATAGTTCTATAGACAGGGTACTTTCCCTGCTGTATCCTTGGCAAATCACAACAGATTTCAGAATTCAGATTTCAGAGACAAACATTTACCCCAACCCGTTTCAGACAACACAATACAAGACGTACACTGACACAATTTCATGTGTTCATCAACCCACGATTTTCGATCAGCTCTTTCTTCTGCACCTGCTCTGCCCACCCTGGTCCAGTCTCTGGGCGCTCTGGCCAGCTCCTCCCTCGGACAAAATTGTCTCTCCTGGGCCCATAGGGATCACTTGGAAGTGCGCCCGGTGGACCTCTGACATGGCCACATAGAAGCAGGATCGGATATATAAGGCACCAAAACTTGTGGTGGAAAAAAAAGACTGCTCACTATTCCGGTGGATTGGTGAATCATTTATTAGTAAAAAGAACAACAAAAAAAACAGCAGCACAAAGCTTTGGCGCAAGTGAGGCCCCCTCCCTCTGAGTACTGTTCTCTTATACTGAAAGAAACACATGCTTTTTAAAGGAAGGGGTGGTCCAGACAAGGCAAGGAATCATGCTACACCAATGTCGCAGGCAGGGAACAAAACCTAATTATACAAATCCTTGATGCCAGCTGAGTTCTTTCATGTTAGATAGAGTTATCAGGGAGGGCAGCATAACGTGCTACATTTGATGAAGGTGAATATACTCCTTAAAGATTCACACACACTAGGAGCCTGGCGAGATTGCTTATAAAATGATGACTTCGGTCTACTAACGCTGCTTTTCCTAGGAAAGTGGGAGCCTGCCAAGCTTACATATGCCAAAAGGGAAACCTGTCAGAAGTGAGAAATGAGGAGGCGAGAATCTCTACACAAGCGCCTTCATTACAAAGATATGCGTTGTAAGGTCTACAGTATCGCCTTGCACAAGCAAGAAACGATTGTTTAAACAGGGTAGTTTGCAGTACATGCTCAATATTATAATGCAGTAATAAGCAAGAGGAGTACATAACATTTTCAGTTCCCAAACCTTCCCCCACAAACTGGTGCGTAAAATGATTTAGAAGAGAAAAGGATGGATAAAGGTTCTGTAGGGAAGGTGGGAGAGGAGTGGGAAAGAAAGGCGATAATGTAGGTGGTAGGAGGGGGCAGAAAGAGGGTGGACAGGCTGATTTAGGAACAAAAGGAAGCAAGGTAATCCACATAGATAAATAGAGGAGGCTATAGATTGTTCTTGGGGTGTGAAAGCCTGGTCAGTAAGCTCATGGATAGTTTGAGCAGGTGAGAGCAGAGATATGAAATCAGGATGGTTGAACATGAGGTTTTACTGGCGTCGAGATGGGTGGTTAGTGTAAGAAGAGATTCTTTGTAGACTGAAAGGAGAGTGGTATCAATCCTTCTGCTGTGAAGACAACAACCCGTAGTTGCACTCAGCAGTTAGAAGTCTGGGATGAACCATGATTTAGGCAGCAGGCATGTCGTGAAGAAATAGGCAGGCTATTGATCATTAAAGAGGGGGCGAGTACAGAACTAAATTCAACTACGCAACATTATTGGAGTAAGCAAGGGGAGGAGAGATTTTCGATGGAGACTTCAATGTGGTCAAGGCTAGGAGAAACTGGAAATGGAGTCAGACTTGACCTTACGTTTGGTGATAGAAGAGGGAGTGGAGAGGGAGCGATAAGAGTGGGAACAGAGATGGTGACGTGAATAAGTGATTGGCTAGAGGGGAGAGGTTGACAGTGAGAGCAGATTAATCTTAAGTGGGTGATAGGAATACGAGATCCAGGGAATGAGCTTTTGTATGGGTGTGAAGTTTGACAAGTGAGTTAGAAGAGAGTGGTGGCAGCCGACCAAAATAACAGAATGGGGGTTAAGCGTACCATGTTGAGGCTAGTATGAGGGGTGGTAGTGGGGAAGATGAACAGAGATGTGCTTGAAGGATGAGTTAGTGAAGTCAGAAAGGTGGAGGGGCTGATGGTGTGTCTTTGCTGTTCAGACTTTTTGGAGAGACTAGGGGAGTGAGAGTACGAAGCAAAGTCAGTGTAAAGGGCAGAGTGGTTGCATCATGGGGGAGATGCGCATTATTGAGAGTTTGAAGTGACAGGAGAAACGTGATTAGTGATAAAGACATTTTTTGCACTGGACTGGCTATTCCAAAGTTCCTGGTTGAATTCAGTATGGAGCGCAGAGATTAAGGAGGTAGTTGTGCAAATGCAGGGCTCTTGATGACCAAATGTAATTTAAAATCCAGGAAGGTTTTGTGCTGGACAATCAGCACTATGTGACCTCTTGACCCTCCTCCCCTCCCTACCCAAAGGGTGAGAGTGCCCTGCATAAGGATGACAAAATACAAATACAGAGGTTTCTCCCAAGAACTCAGCAGGTCTTGAAACAGAGTCAGAAATGCCCCCATTTGGGGATCTAGAAGTATGAAAAAGAACTCAACATTCCTTCTTGGACCAAGAAACAGACAGAACATTGATTAAGCAGATAAGAAAGAAGCTTTTATACATTTTTGTACTGATTTTTAATTTATTTTATTTGTAATTTATAATGCACCTATGAATTGTTTCTGAATTGTTTTTGGATTTGATTCCATCTTTCTTGTTGTTTTGTAAAGGTTTTAATAAATCAAATACAAATTAAAAAAAATGCTCCTATACAGCAAATGGTGTTTCAAGTTTTAGATAACAATGTAAAAGATTAATTGAATAGAGCCTCCCTCATCCCAATCCAGACAATGTGGAAGCAGTTAAGGATTTTAACTTATTTGTACAAACACTGAGTATCACCTGGCTGAGAAATGTAAAAATCCAACACAATTTGCAATTCACTTGGCAAGAGCTTTGTTCACTCATTGATTAAGTTCATCAGTGTAGCAACTCAGGCATTTTATGCAGTTTACCTGTGCTATGGTCGGTGGCTCTTTCATCTCCTGGTGCCTCGTGGTGATCACTCACACTTACAGCTGACTCTTCACTCCTCAGACTCGAGTCAGAACTGATTAACGGAAAGCCTGCTGAATAAAAATTAGAATACATTATACATTCCAGACAGCAAGTTGATGAGACTCTTGTAGAGTACAGAAGATTAGTCAATTTAAACACAAATCTAAGTCCAGGGTCTGTGTTGCTGGTCAATTGTATGTCCTGAAAAATAGGTTTGTGTGTTGGTTTAAGTCATGCATTATAATTGCCCTGCAATGAGAGTAGGCTAGATTACCTTCATTTTGATTTTCTTTGTTTTAAAATTATTTTTGTGTGGCCCTTCTTTTTTTAAATGGGGAATTTCACCCCTTAAACTCAACTTCCCTCCCATTCTCCCGCTTTTACACCTGTTCCCTCTTTTTCCAATTTCTTTTAGCACACACACAATTCAACACATCATTATTAAATACAAGATTTCATACACAAATAAAATCATATAAAAAAAGTACAATTACCCCATTAAAAACCTAGCAAAAAGATTCAATGTCATGAAGATTAGATCAGATAACCAATGGACGCTTACTACGAAACCAGGCACCATAAATACATTTGGCGACAAAATAAACATCATTCACCACTGTGGTGGATCGGCATAAAATAACTGCGTCTGTGACTTTATTAACACAAGCTTTGCTAAAGAGTGAAACCAAATACATTTTCCCAGGTCAATGTAACACTTACAAAAGAGCAAGAAGTGGGTAACAGAATCAGAATGCAGGCCACAAATCGGCCATATATCAGAAAAAACCCTTGGGTATTAAGCACGTTATAAATACCCAATTACAATTGCCATCCCTCCAACTATGGGTAAAAGTCGCAACCTGGAGTATTCCAGCCCTGAATTACACTTAATGAAAACGTAAGAATTCAATCGTTTTTCCAAATTTCAGAAGAAACCCATTGATATTCCTCTTTCAATGGGCAGAAACGCTTATTTTCTTTAAAAAATTGACCTACTTCAAAGTACTACAATAGTCTGCAGAATTAACAATTACACGCAGAATACATTTACATTGCACAAGATTGAAGAGTTGCAGGTAACTGCGCATACAACTGCAAAAGAGTGCACAGAATATCAAAATTTAATCATTTCTTTAGAATTTATTTTATTGTGCATTTTGTTAGAAGAATAAAACATTAAGCACATAAAATCCAGACAAAGCAGAATCGATACAAGCAATATACAGTTAACATTACAGTAAAACATTCCATACATACCCATGATTAATACACACCACAATCAACAATCAACTTTAAGACTTCAAACAATATTTCATATTCGTGTAGCATTCATTTACAATCAAATATAAAGGGGTACACTTTAAAATACTAACACGTACAATTTCCGTAGGTCCTCCCTCCACACATAAAAAGCTGCAACAGTGGTTATGATTGATTCAGTGCAAAAAATACAACTCCAAAATAGATCAGTTTCTATTTATTCCAAACTAGAAGTCAAAGCGGCATATTCTTTTACAAACAGATCAACCAGCATAGGGCAGCATGTAAACAAATGACGAGGAATCTCAAGCTCTTTAGCGCATAGTCGGCAAAGTCTTTCCTCATATGGAAATCCTGTCCATTAATCCAAAAGCTCTCTAGTTAATAATATATTCAACTGCATGTAGATGAAAAATCTCTATCTGATTTGAACAGGGATTAACCAGATAAGTGCAACAATCATTTGGGGACAAACTCTGGCCACCACACTCAGCAAGACCTTGTTTATTGTGTAGCCTACTGAGATTCAAGTTTGCATCCCAAACACAGGTTTCGGCTTTCAATTTACTCGTAGTGTCAGGGGAGTCAATCAAATCATTGATATTTAAATTTATCTCATACAAAAATGTAATGGTAGTTTTCCAGAGGTCTTGAAGGTATGAGTTAGAGGTAGCCCGATTGTTATGGTCTGCAATAAGACCCTGCAAGCAATTGGTGTGTAAGTTTGCAGAAAGAAGGGATATAACAAATATGCAACGCAAAAGTGACCGGTGCGGCCTAAGTGATGCAAGACCAACCTCTGGTCTTAAAGGTTCAATGGGGACCGACAAGGGTACCCCCAAAATAGAACATAAGATCTTTCCCTCCAGGATTTCCAACCATTTCTGTTTTGGCTTCGAGATAGCAATAGTGCCATATAGTATACACGGACCAATACTGGTCCTGTCAATAGAAATCAGGCCCTCAATGTTACAACCATCCCTGCTGCTTACAAACCTTTAAAGAATCAACCACTTTTTAAACTTAGGCGTTATAGAATCACCATAGTACGCACATTTAGGGTGATCTTTAATAGGATATAAGTAGCTCTTAACCACTTCAAGAGGTACTTCGTCAAATTTCCAAACAAAACATTTTCTTTCATTGTGCTTAAGCCAATTGTTACTATTTTGGTTTTGCCAGTATTAATGATTAGATTGTTGGACTTGGCATAGGAGGAAAGAGCATTTATAAAATGCTGAAGGCCTATCGCGGTGCGGTCCAGCAGCTCAGTGTCATCAGCGTAACGGAGCCATGGAATTATTTTTGTGCACGTGCACTACCAATTGCCAAGACCATATCTGAGATATTTAAATTGAAGAGCAGGGGTGCAATAACGCATCCCTGGTTTAGGCCACTGTTGGTAGGTATTGATTGCAAAACTAAACCTTCCTGGTTGATGCGTAGAACAACAAATCGATCTGTATAACTTTCTTTAATGAGGAATAATAATCTAGGATCAATTCCCCAACCATGCAATTTCCCCCATAACCAATCTCGCAGTACTGTATCAAATGCTTTTGTAAAGTCCACAAAAAAAGAGATGTCATTTCTTTCTTTTTTATGTTCCACATCCACTATGGGACTTTGAAAAGCACAGATTTTTTACGTGGTCATGTGATCCTTGCGAAATCCAGTTTGAAACGTATGGAGCAATCTCTTCTCTTCGGCCCAGATATTCATCTTTTTCAGTAATAACGCTGCAAACATTTTATGACTGCTGTCTAGCATGGTCAGCAGTCTGTAGTTAAGGGGATCTTCCTTATCCCCTTTCTTGAATACTGTAACCAATACAGACTGCCTCCAGCTAGTCGTAATTACTCCAGAAGAAACAATGCTATGAAAAAGGCGGGTCAAAGTGTCTGCCCAAAGTGTCTGATTATCTTTAATTATTGCATTAGCAACTCCGTTGGGGCCGGGGGCCCTGGAATTCTTTAAGCCCTTAATAACAGACAGAATATCATCAACACCTAAGTTGAACAACTTTTTATTGTCTTTAGTTCGCAGCAAATTAAAGAGCAACATCCAATTAGCATTATGCGCAGACATTTTGTGTACTTTAATCAATATTTAAAGCAGGTTGAGAAATTCTTTATTAATCTGTCTTTCTCCATAAATGTAAGAGACATTTTTCTTAATCTGTGCACAAGCCAAAAGGCACTCTCTTTTTTTAATGTATTTGAATGTCAAAAGGGGCTTTACTATGGTTCTGTGCGCCCAACCATCCATAATGTGAATAAAACTATTGATTCAAAGAACCCAACAACAATTTAAAGTCCCAATTATTATGGGGCGACCATGCTGACAGACTCAATACATTTTCAGAAATAAAAGTGTTGAAAATATTGAGGTTACGTTCCGTCCAGACTAAGTAGTTACCCTGGCCATTTACTGTTATCCTGGGTTCAGTGTGTTTTAGATCACAGGGAGAATCTAACATCATAGACCATTTCAAAATCACATGGTCATTAAGACTGGTGTATTTCAACACCAGTTCATCACACTTCAATCTGGTACCATAATCAGTAAAAACATAGGCTAAACAAGAGAATGAACATCCGTTAGACCAAGTATGCCCAACTGGGTTATCAGCCCAAATTCCTTTGTTCAGACAGTGCAGATCATATGAATCAATCAAGGCTCTCCACTTAATACTTCTGAGTGATTGTTTATTTTGAGAATTCCTTGTGGGCAATTAAAATAATTTTCGCCAATGTAAGTCAGATAAGTGGCTAATGCTGGCGAATTAAAATCACCTGCCAGAATTACCTTTAAATTAGGGTGAGATTCCGATAATGCAGCCAGGAGACCATCTACAGTGCTCTGCACATTGTATAGGGCGGTACCTTCTGGTGGATCATATATAAATGCCTAATTATTTTTATTATTATTATTATATGTTGATTATCAAAATCTGAGCTTGGAGGCATTTAGTATTGCTAATAATCGCAGGAAGGACATCAGGGGAATAGGGGTCAATGTTATAGGAAGTTACTTTATGTTGGTCCCGAACGCCAATGGCGAGGCCCCCCATCGGCCTACCCCTCAGTCCACTAATAGCAGGGCGACACACAACATGAAAGCCACCAATATGAAAATCCTTTTTCAACCAGGTTTCTTGTAATATAAAGACTTCACAATTGGTGATGTGTGAGTAATCCTCAGGGTGGATAAGGAATGATCAATAACCCCTAGTGTTCCAGCATATCCAGTCAATACAGTCAAGACATAAGTAGGTCAATTGTTCTTATTAATGCTCAACGTTTCAGACAACAAATGCACCACTTGCTTTTGGCCCCTCGCCAGCGTCTCTTATTTCCGCCTATCAAGGCTCGCAAACTCAATCTTTCAGAAACTAAATTGTTTGAAGAGACCATAGGATCACCCGATGATGCTCCAGCATTAAGTTTAATTCCAACGGTAGAGGCCACAGCATGCTTTCTACAAACAGTAAACTGAAAGCCTAATCTATGCGCATGTGCTCAGACGTGCAACTACTGCTGGAGAGGTAAACACTACGAGTGCCCAATTAGTAGAACTGTCAACTGTGGGAAGCTCTATATGTATCACATCTTCTGAGCAAAGATTGATTAAACAAGGAATTTTACACCCAAGATCGAGTAAGAAAGTGCGATTTAAAAATGGGCTGTCCAGGCAGGGATCGAGCTCTCAATTTTGACCCATTTTCCGAATGGAAGCAGTCCACTTTGCTCACAGTGATACGGGGCATTAAGTGATGGTGTGGCAGTGTCATTAGGTGATGAGTTGCTGGAAAAAATAAGTACGGTTAGCTGGCTTAACATGGTTCATAATACAATGTTTGGAAAAATTCCATGCCAAATTGGATGTGCACCCATTCACATTATTACCTTGTTATTAAATAGGGTGGGGAGTTCTTCTGGGCCAGTTCCCAACAAAGCCAGCTTATTAGGGACCAGAGCTTGAGTAGCGGCCGAAGAGGGGAAAACCAAACCATTGCATCTCATCTGTAGACTATTAGAGATAGGTACATATGCATTTAATGAGGAGCAGTGAATAATAGGCTTTGTCTGTTGATCAACTTGGCCAAAGAAAATTGGGTTTGATGTGCAAGACATAGGAAATTGTGACGCAATAGTAATTGTGGGCTGAGTATCCTGTTGATGTAATAAAGCTGAGCAATAACATTGATGCAATTATCATTGTTGTGGACTTGACTCTTATAGCTACTAGTGGTAGAGGTTGGAGTACAGTGGAAAGTAGTGTGAATCAACCTAATATCCACGATAGGGTGCACCTCGGGTTGGAGCCACTTGTCAAGCAGCCCCTGTAGGTATACCTGCCTTATGGTTCCATCTCCTTGCTCTTGAGTGATCTTTGTTCGAGTGTCAATAGGACGATACAATCCTGAGATTCACTAGGATAAACAGTATTAGCTTCTGAATTACATATCACCCGTTTCAGCTTATTAGTGCCTATGCGTTTAACTTTCTTCTGTCTACCTGATATAAGAGGACAGTTTAATAACACTGGCAAATTACCTACCCTATTATCAAGCACTGCATCAGTGGGTGCCGGTGGCATGTCTGAAAGTATTATTACGCTAGCTACCGCTGGTCGTGTACATCGTTAGTAGGGGCAGAAATCATGGGAGCATGATGGGATAAGCTCAGCATCATTAATCTTTGACCTAACAGTAGCAACATCAAGATGTTGATCAGTACTACATGTTAATATTACATCTACAACTTTCGCCAGCATTAATTTCAGTTCTTCCGTGATTGCTGAGCACAAAGTCAAGACAGACTATTTTAGCCAGGACTGTTCAATGTCAAGGAAGATGTCGAAATGTCCGACTTCAGCGAAGAAAATCGCCTGAGATAAGAGAGCACTTTCACCTTCACTGATCAGAGTCTGAGGAATCAGAAGAAGATAATAGACTTTTAAGGTCGGACTCGCAGATCATTCATTGGGTGCCTATTGTGTTGTCGATACCCAAAGCTGTAATTTGCTGCTGCGGACATTCCAGAGAATGCCATACATATTTTTTAAAGGGAATCAACATGGTCAGTGGTAAGGGAACCGGAAAGTGATTTGTCTATTTGAATATTTTGTGAAGCAGCCTTAGAAGGCAATATGCTTGGTACATTTTCAGCAACCAATTCGGGTGGGATAGTAGGAAAAAAGGCAGGAATATTTGATTGTCTCCCTGATTCATGGTCCTGCTGGTTTTTTCATCAGTAGTGAATGGGCCGTAGACTCTAACAATTGTCGGGCTATGTATTCTTTTGCCAGCTTGACGGGCAGAGATGCACAGAGCGTATTTCTGCTGTCTGGACGATTTCATTATGAATCAGATAAGTATATGAAAAGCAGTGCGCTCGATGAGAAATATGTGGGGTGTGGTAATTAATAGCAAGACTGGATAGTTAAAGCTTTTCAGTCATCAGCAGCAGATGAAGCACCTTTCAAAACATCGATCACTTGCCAGCGGCCCTGGAAAATGGAATAAAGAACGGGGATAAAGGGCAATGAGCCTACCACCTGCGACACACACTCCCGATAGATCTTAAAGCGTTAAGATGTCAAGCAGAATATGCCACGCAGAGCCAAGTAGCATGGTACATGTTAGACTCACCGCCGAGTTGGATGTTCGATAATACCCCCAGCCACCTCGCACCAGACCACACTGCACACTGCATTGGTTGTATACAGAAAGATCTCCTTCAATGATGGAAAAAGAAGTAGGACTGTAGAGTCAGTCTGGTGCTGGAGATCCAAAGACTACTGCCGCCACTGCCGCTTCAAAACACACTGCACCACAGACCACAGGAGTGACATATTTATAAGCTCCTGAGAATGTTCACCACTAATGTGGGATTAGAACAGAACCAGGTTGAACAGCATTTGAGACTCTAGATATTCACCCTGAGTCCTTTGTCCAATTTAGGATATTAGATCCACTAATAGCAGCAGACTTAGAAAATATATAATATAGTCACAACAGCACTTTAGAATTTGTATTAGTATATGGATTTTTGTATCATGTATGTTTTTAACCACTTGTATATATGTGATGAATGTATGTGTTTTTTTTAACTAGTATTGAATATATCGATGAGTTTTTTTTATTGATATTAGGGTGTCTACATTTGAGCACATCCTCCTCTCCATTTCACTTGCTGGAACATAGTATTTTCCTTCCAAGCTGCCAATTAACTACATGAAGCCTGACTTTTTTTTTTCATTTTCATTTATTACTTCTAGTACGGTGCAAGGTCAGGTATTCTGCACCACCAGATATGTATGGTGTGGTGCAGAGTTTCTCCATTGTATAGAGTAAAACCTTTGAACAACGTAATTTCAGAAATCCAATAACATATATGGACTTCATCTCCCATAATCCCTCTGGTAGTGAGATGAGGAGGAAGGTAAAGGAGTTTGTGCAGATCGACAAGAGCTCAAATAACAATACGCAGACCAGTTGTTTTCCATACCATGAAGTGCGCAGGACCTTTAAAATCAGAAGCCGCACTGTGGGAGGAGAGAGTGCAGGAGAGGATGTCAGGTCCGAGCTGGAGGCTCACCGACGCGAAGCACACAGGATCCGAGAAGGCTGCCAGTGTTGGGGGAGAGATGATGCTGACGAGCATGTATGGTCCCAGAGGCATTGGGAGCAAAGCAGAAGCAACCATGTGAGGGGTCGGGGTGAGGCGCTCGAGTATATAACAATTCTGTACCTGGCCTGAAGAGGCAAGCCGACCTGTAACCGCAAAGCCACGTGTACAGCTAGAGGGACGTTTGAGAACGGATTAATTAATCATCCCACCGAGACGCAAACCGCATCGAAGGCGCAAAGAAGACCCAGTGAGTCCACCTAAAGTTGCGGGGGACCCCGGAGTGCTCCGAAAAACAGCATCATCATGTGGGTGCAGAAAATATATATGAATTATTAGAAGGCAAAGAATGAAAGTACAAAAAGACAAGAATGTTTAATACAGAAAAAACCCAATGTCAAAGCAATGCCTAAAAGGAAGAATATTTCAATACCGACAAGATTAAGGCGCTGCCTTTGTTCAGGAGAACCAAAAGGCAGGCCTACAATGGCCATTGCATATATGGTGGTGCTTTGTAAGCCGAGCCATGCACCTTCTGTAGTGGTTTGAACTGGTGCAGCACATATCACATACTGTGGGGGTCATCTGGGTTGCGTGGCAGTTTAAGCAGCTAATTGGATTGCCCAGCTGCATAGCTCTTTGTTTAAAGTTCCCTAGTTTGATTGGTGGGCTGGCATATGTCAGGCCTTGTATGTCTATGGGTATACTTAGGGGACCATGTTACTACACTGAATTCTGCTCAGATTTTGGGAGAAACTGTTTTATTTAAATGCTGTACAATATCCTGCCACTTTCCCGCCTTTGCTGCATTTATAACACATGGTTTGGCCATACTGGCTAAACCATGTGTCATACGCGGATTTCTAGCTGGGCCTTTTGGCAACTGCTCTTCCATCCTGGACCTCTGCCCTTCTCCTGCTAGCTCCTCTCATGTTGTGGGCCAGGTCTTCTGTGATGGGACTGTTTCCAGGACGTATTATCACCAGCTTCCCGCTTTAGCCTGAGAGAGAGTTGACTCCAACACCCCACCTCATTTGCCCTTCAGAGGTGTCCTAGATCACCCCCACCATAGACTTTACCATGGGCGGGGCAGTTTTCTGTGGCTGGGTTGCCCCATTTTATCCTTTAAGCTGTTCTTCCATCTTTTTAGAGTATTCCTTGCTGCTGGTTTTGGTTGTCGCTTGAAGGGCTTACTGCTAGGAAGGGTGTTTGTACTTCTTTTCTTTCTTAGGGTTCATTATTGGCCTGGGGTTCAAGTCCCCGGGGAGTCACAACCTGTAAAACACACCTGGAAATGAAGCCATGTACTTACCAGGTTGTACGGTCTTCCTGGAAGAAACACAGTATGCATGTACCTTGGGGCTCTGGGATGATGGGTTATTTACAATACTTACTAGGCGTAAAGAGTGCCTGTAGTCTGTGGTCAAGACTTTTTGGCAGATGGTTCACAACCGCATTTCTTCATTGGCCTCCACTGAGGCTTTTCCTGCTGTGCTGCATCTTCTTCTGGGACTGTGGGTTCTCAAACCTGCTTCATTGGGGTCTCCTTTGGTCCTCCTTGGGGTTGTTTGCTGCCAAATCCACACTAGTGGGGTAGACCTGGGACTTACCTGCCTATTTCCCCCCCATTCACACGGATTGCCTTTGACTTTGTCCAGTTTATTTCTATGGGAACATTCCCTCACTTGAAACGCTCCGTAAAGTCACTTTCATGGTATTTACCTGCCAAAGGCTGTTTCTCGCTGCATTCAGTTTGGGTCTAGGGGGTTGTAGGCCAAAGACTGGAATTACTGCACATGTGATTTTGTATGTATTTTATGTACTCCAATTCTGCTAAAATGAATGCCTGATTACACAGCAACTAATTCTGGTGACATTGTATCTATTTCCCACATGGTGCTCTCAGTCTAAATGGCTCATGTCTTCTGCTGGCTTCTGGCTGTATTTAAAAAAATGTCCTTTGCTCACCCCTTCTAGGCCAGGTGCCTTGTTTACTGTGCTGTGTGCATTTGTATTTTCCAAATAATATTTCGCAGAGGTCTAGAAGTATTGTCACATTGCAAGTGTAGGCATTGAGATCCTGTAACAACTATTTTAACCTTATATTTTATAACCTGGCTCCCTCCTTTTCTCACCCCATTTCTCTATATGTAATGTATCTATCAGAAGGTAAATTAAACAAATCAAATTAGGCGTTTAGATCATGCTTCATTCCAGAACCCAGCCTCCAAGTGTGGAACCGGGCATCAAACCCATGCTGCTCAGTGTTGTCTTGCTTCCAAAACAAGCATGTTGCCTCAAGCTATCCTCCCAGCACTACAATATAAGATTGTAGTGGGATGTGTCTTTTAACACTTATTCTTTTTATAATATCCTAGGTATATTTTTACAGAGTGTTTTGTTTACTAATATTCTTAAATAAATATACCTGTATCATTTCAATATATGTAATGATATAAAGGTGTATAATTTTCAGTACACTAGTGTGGTATATTTTCTGTGAATAATCATGTGGACTAATTGTACCTTTATGTCAACCTACTTCCCCTACGTTTAGTTAAGCCTTATTGGTCTGCCTCAATATTTACCTTAGAAGAGGTTTGGCTTTCCTTTTGGGTTGAGTTTACTTGCCCCACCATACGTTTAGTAGTTGTACAGCCCTCACCAGAGGTCTGTGCAAAAACCATCTTGACAACAGGGAAGAATGGATGTGGGAGAGCGAAGGAGAAGTTGGAGGGTAAAGGAAGGGAATGAGATTGGGTCCCAAAGAGATCAGATAGCACAACTACGGAATCAGATGACCATAAGGATACAACACATATAAAGTTCATTACATCAAGAGCACAGTGCTCCATAAGGGTCTATGATATCATGATTTTGATGTGAAACCTTTTCCTGTCAGAAAGTGTTGTCCTTTCTTTGGTATTATACCATTACTTCGCAGAACATTACTGCAAAGTAGAAAACATTGAATCATTTACAACGAATTTCTGCAAAAATATATATTAGTGTTGGGTTTGGGTATTCATTAAAGTGGGAGGATGTGGGGGAGGGGAAGCCGCAGTGGGTATCCCTAAGCATTTATTTTTTCATACATTTGTTGTAAAAAATTAAATGTTTGAGGCAAAAGAGCTTTGGCTATTCCAGCATCAACCAGTAGGCAGGAGCTAACTCAGGGGATGCAGGAGCTATTCTCTAGCACGATGCAGCTTTAATGCCCATATGAGATCCAACCTCTAGCTTTCTGTCAATTATGTATGCTTTCTGCATTATGCTTTACATGCGTTCTAGATGCATCTTCTGGCTCATTTATATTAATTCCAAAATACACAAAGTTAATATCAGAAAAGTATGTTTATATGGCTCTAGTTGTCCCGCAGAGGTGAATGTAAGTCCCGGTAGTTGCTGGTGTCAAGAAAACAGGCTCTCCTTGGTTATAACTAGCAGCAATAGGCTCCCAGCAATTTCAAACCGTGACTTCTACTTCACCAACACCATACCAAACAGTGGAGTGCCAACCTCACTAATTAAAGTCCTCCTCAACCTTCTAACACCAGCAGGCTAGGATGAGCTCTTCTGAGAAGGTGCAGTCTTTATCACTTTTTAACACAAAACAGACAGTAGTTATTTTATTAAAAACTAAGTATTCCTGGATCTGTGTCCCTATAGATAACTCTCTGGCCCTGTGTTAGATAATCTCATATCCCCGAATGTATGGCACACCCATCCCTAGGAATGCGATGCTGTGCCGCCTACAAGGGGGTATAGAGATGCTTGCCCTCAACTCTCTCACTACTTTCCTAAAAGCAACTAATTAAGTGCACATTCGTTGGTGGTCAGTTCGTTCCTTTATTTCTACCGCCACCAGCAATGTGTCTTATAACTAAAAAAAAAAAAAAAAAAAAAAAAAAAAAAAATATATTGTGGTCATGTTGACCACCTTTAAGTTTAAAGATAGTTTTCAAATCTGTCACTAAAATGTCCTATTGTTGTTGGATCGAGTTAAAAATGATGTCTGATTCCTCGAGCTCTATCTTCAAATGTATGTAGAGTCTCGGAGTCGTGGTCATCAGCCTATCAACTCTATAATATGTCAACCGGTTTCAGCGGAGTGGATTACTCGCCGCCTTCTTCAGGACGGAGAATCTTGCATTCTCGATTATAATATGATTTCTTCACAGGATAGTTGAAGAGTGTTCTCAGGGTTACCCACGGGCAGTACCATATGTGTTCTGATCCCTGTAGGGTGATAAAAATGGACAACAAACGGGGGAATGGTTCAGTATGCGAGGTACAAGGGACTCAGAGCTTTCTACAGATAGACTGAAACATGGAATGTTACCTGCTGAGATTTCGTGTGGAGGAGGGTAAAATGTGGATCTGTTGTGTAACTGTGTGACATCACGCGTGCCTCCATATACATTCCTGGAAAAATACTGTTTCAACCGAATTTTTCTCATGAGTTGAGTTAACTCAATTCTAGTTTGGAATGGGTCATGATAGGTAGTAGGTACATATGAGAGCCCTTTCTCAAGTACTTGTGTCTGATCCTGTGTCAGTACTGTCTTAGAAAGGTTCACGACCAGGGAGGCAGTCTGCAATGCCTCCGAATCCTGTCTTATTCTGGGGGTTGATTCTGCTCGTACCAACCTCTGCCACGATTTCTGGTGACCCTGGGAGACTGTTCTTGCCACCATCCTCCTCTGGGTCTGCCACGTCCTCTTGGGACCTGAAAACCCCGAGGTTTTCCACCTCTGGTGGGTTCCTGTTCATCAAACCGCAGTGTTCTATTTGGTCTGCCGGAGTCTTCATCCGAGCTGCCGCTCGAGAAATTCCAATTTCCTGGTCTCGGTCTGTTTTTGGATTGGAATTGCCTCCCTCTGTCACTAGAGGCACTGTCCATTTGAAATTAGACTTTATGCCATAGGGAATGCAAAAACAGAGAACGTGATACATGAGAAACCCCTTGTTTTGCAGGAAAAACAAGCAGGAAGCAGTGAAAAACACAAGGGATACTCATATTCACCAATACTAGTGAGAAACCAGAGACACTACAGGTAACATTCCATGTTTCAGTCTATCTGTAGAAAGCTCTGAGTCCCTTGTACCTCGCATACTGAACCATTCCCCCGTTTGTTGTCCATTTTTATCACCCTACAGGGATCAGAACACATATGGTACTGCCCGTGGGTAACCCTGAGAACACTCTTCAACTATCCTGTGAAGAAATCATATTATAATCGAGAATGCAAGATTCTCCGTCCTGAAGAAGGCGGCGAGTAATCCACTCCGCTGAAACCGGTTGACATATTATAGAGTTGATAGGCTGATGACCACGACTCCGAGACTCTACATACATTTGAAGATAGAGCTCGAGGAATCAGACATCATTTTTAACTCGATCCAACAACAATAGGACATTTTAGTGACAGATTTGAAAACTATCTTTAAACTTAAAGGTGGTCAACATGACCACAATATATTTTTTTTTTTTTTTTTTTTTTTTTTTTAGTTATAAGACACATTGCTGGTGGCGGTAGAAATAAAGGAACGAACTGACCACCAACGAATGTGCACTTAATTAGTTGCTTTTAGGAAAGTAGTGAGAGAGTTGAGGGCAAGCATCTCTATACCCCCTTGTAGGCGGCACAGCATCGCATTCCTAGGGATGGGTGTGCCATACATTCGGGGATATGAGATTATCTAACACAGGGCCAGAGAGTTATCTATAGGGACACAGATCCAGGAATACTTAGTTTTTAATAAAATAACTACTGTCTGTTTTGTGTTAAAAAGATTGTGGCGTAGACAAGTAGTGGAAGCCCCACTTTTTTTGACTTCTACTGTGAATAGCAGTCTTTATCACACCATCCACACCGACCAAAACATTTAGGCGCTTTGTTTAAATCCTTGTCTTTATTTTCATCCACCCTTTTAAAAATTATTTTAAATGTTTTTATTTTTATACTGCGCCACATGCCCATGGGCCTCAGAGCACATTGAATTTGCTCTGATATTTACCTCTCTCTATCTTTGCCACATTAGGCATAAATCAAGTTGAGAGAAAAAGGGCTAGATTTACAAACCTGCTCTTGAGTTTGCCAATCAAAGTAGAGGTCCCTAAAAGAGAGGGCAATGACTTAAACTGCATAGCCCATTCATCTATTTAAGACATTAAGCCAATAACTTCTGACCAGAAAGCATTCACAGCAGGACATAGCGGGATAATTGTAGGATATGTGTGTCATCTCTTACATCTCCCCTTCTTGTTTACCTGTGTGAATACAATCATTTCTTTCTCTTTCTTCTAATTTCTGACCTTTCTTCAGCTGCAAGTGTTCTGCTCTTTTTACCTGAAACACTGGATCAGAGTTGGAAATGGTTTTATCTGTTAAAAAAGAAAGACATGTTTGCTTTAAATAAAATATTATGTAACGTGTACGTATATTACATTTCACTTCAAAAACGTAATTTATTAGGGTTCAATATACAGCAAACATTGTGCTTGATTTGATTCAGAGTTATTTGTATCGCGCTCTGGACAAACTAAATTGTATCAAGGCGCAGGTGGAAACGATGTATCAGCAAGAACAATCATAAGCAAACTCAGCATCAAAGGGTATCCTAAAAGTTAAATCTGAATAGAAGGCCATCTATGCATCACTTGAGTAAATGTTTTTTTTTTAAACTTTATTTATTTGACTTGACAACACACAAGAAACAGAGGTAGCCACATAGCAACCCCACCATGAACCAAGTACCATACATATTCTGCAGTACACCATGAGTCTTCTGTGCCAGGCAGAGGGGTCAGGTTCTGGATAAAGTATTGGCATCTGAATCAAAGGAGACACAGTTCACAGAGCGACCACGTTACGGGGAACAACCGTGGGAGGAGGAAACAGAGTTTGAAGGCGAAGTCATGGCGGACATGTAATCAAGGAACATTCGCCAGATATCTCTAGGCATTGAATGTGGATGCTGCATTGCGCTCCAGGCTTCTTCAGTGTCATGCGCCCAAGTAATTGTCCTGAGTCACTGTATATAGGTAGGCGCCCTAGGGCGGAGCCAACACATCAATATGCAGCGCACTGTCAACACCATACAAAGACCCACCAGTTTCTTAGAGTCGCGCCCCAACTGAGGAAAGTCATGGAAAAGGCAGTGGGGTGGGGACATTAGTGTGCTCTAGTATGTCCGATAATGTGGAACAGATGTCGGACCAAAATTGGGTCAGGTGAGGGCAATACCAGAGCATATGGCTGTAAAATGCTTGATCGGTACAACACCTGGGGCAATTGGGAGGAAATTCACAGAACATACAATGTAGTCTCTTTGGTGTATGATGATATCTATGCAGCACCTTGAATTGTATTAACTTAAATTTAGAGTTATAGGACACATCGTGGGTACGAGCACACATTCGGGACCATCGCTCGTCAGTGATCTCGACCTCAAGATCCTCCTCCCAACTGCGTTTCAGCTTGGTGAAGGAGGAGGCTGCTCTAGTCTGCAATAGGGAGTAAAGCCTTGACACCTTCCCCTTGAAGGAGTCAAAGGAACAGAGTTCCGCAACTATGGGTTCGTTAGGTGGTAGCGTGGGGAAAACAGGGTATCTGGCTTTGAGATTCTTCCGGAGAGAGGAGTATTGTAGCCACGCTGAGGGCCTACGCTTGAGGGAGAGAGGGAGATCAGACCACTCAAGGAAGTTGCCCTGTTCATAGGTATCACGGAGTGTCAGAAAGCCAGCATCAGCCCAGCGAGATACAATAGATTGTGGAATATGTGGGACATCAGGGAAGAAGTTCCATAGCGGCAGGTCCCCATGGAATGGGTGAGGTGCGTTGACCATTACCCAGAGTTTGGCTAGTGCTAGGGATGTGCTAGCCACGGGGTCTGTAGAGTCTGGGTCAGGTGGGACAGGTTTAAGGATAAGGGAGCCAATCACTCGGTCACAGACTGTTAGTTTCTCCAACCGAACATGCAGGGGGGTCGGGGGGGGATCAATGATGTTAAACCAGTGGGAGGCAAACTGAGATTGGGCTACCACCCAGTATCTAGTGAAATATGGGGCGCTAAACCCGTCCAATTCCTTAGGGGCGGTCAGCGTAGACAGTTTTAGGTGGACTGCACCTGAATGCCAAAGGAAGGTGTTACTTACGGGCCATAGTGATTTGAAGAATTCGTCCCCTGGCCATATAGGCAGATTGGTGAATCGATAAAGGAGTTGAGGTAATACTAACATTTTAAGTATTCCAATCCTACCTGCTAATGAAATGGGGAGTCTAGTCCAGCTGGAAGTTTTAGTAGCCAGGTTCGTTAGGTAATTCTGGTAATTGTCCTTGTGCAGTTTCGCCGTGTGTCGGGAGACTACCACCCCCAGGTAAGTGATGCTAGATTGAGACCAGGTGAATCCCCATAAATCAGAAGGTGGTTGTGTGGAGTCTGTAAGTGGAAATAATACAAATTTGGAACAGTTGACTTTCAGCCCAGATATGTCTCCAAATTGGGCAACATCAACCAGAATAGGGGCGAGGTTGGTTTCTGGGGAGCGGATGTACAGGAGAGCGTCATCAGCGTACAGGTAAACTATATCGGATTGGCCCGCTGTGCGTAATCCTCTATGAGTGTGTGATTGGCGAATCATGTCGGCAAAGGGTTCCATGGCTATGGCGAAAATTAGCGGCGAGAACGGGCATCCCCGTCATGTCCCTCTGGATATCTGGAAGGGGGTGGAGCACCTGTCCTCTGTACGAACTCTGGCCGAAGGGGCGGTGTAGAGTAGCTTAACCCAGGTTTGGAAGTTAGGGCCAAACTTACATTTCTCGAGAACACACCATATGTATTTCCACGAGACCGAGTCAAATGCCTTCTGCATATCCAAAGTGGCTGCTACCGCCTGTGTGGTCGGGTGGATCCTGCTGATCACATTAAAGAGCCTTCTTAGATTCAGGGATGTGGACCTTCCTGGGACAAATCCCGCCTGGTCAGAGTGGATGAAGTGGGGCATGTATGAGACTAAGCGATTGGCCAGTAGTTTAGCGTATATTTTAACGTCACTGTTAATCAATGAGAGGGGTCAGTATGAGCTGCACTGGGTAGGGGGCTTGCCAGGTTTGAGAAGAACTGTTCCCGGAGAGATGGGGGAAGTATGCCCCTTTCACACGATTCCTCCCATAGGGCCAGTAAGTGTGGGACCAGGTGAGACTTGTATTGCTTATAAAAGTCCATGGGGAGTCCATCCGGGCCAGGGGCCTTCCCCGATGCCAACGACTCAATGGCCTCAGTGAGTTCCTCAGGAGAAAAAAGGCCTCTCCAAGGAGATGCTGGCGTCAACGGACAGGACTGAAAGAGAAGATTTTCTAAATAGGAGTCTATTTCTGGTATGTGGGGACCATCAACTTCCGAATACAGGGATGTGTAAAATGATACAAATTCAGAGTTGATGTCTTGTGGGGAGGTGGCCAGTGAGCCGTCGGGCCTCACTATAGCCGGAATATTGGGGGCTCCAAATTCACGGCGCAGCAGCCTAGCCAGCATACGGCCCGGTCGCTCTCCCTCACCATATTTCCTTACTGACTGAGGCCGTCCAGGAATTTAACCTCTCGTTCTGCAAGGCTGCAGAACCTGTCCAGTTCCGACCCCAATGCTGCTAGAGTGGTTGGGGAGTGATCTTGAGCGTATTGGGTCTCGAGGTTAGCCAGGGTTGATTCATTAAAGGCGATATCCGCACGGATCCCCTTCAGAATGCCACATCCCTTGGAAATGGCAATGCCCCTCGTATACGCTTTAAAGGATTCCCAGAGGATGGCTTGCGTTGTCACAGAGTTTGTGTTGATCTCAAAGAATTCTTCAATGGAGGATTCCAGTTCAGTGGCGAAGATCTGATCAAGAAGCGCATGGGGCCTCATCCTCCATTGCCTTGTTTTATCGGCGTCCAGACCCAGTTCAACGAGATGAGTACCGGTGAATGGTCTGATAATGTTCTGGGGAGGATAGCCAGGTGGGACAGGCATCTGACCAGCATGTCATTTATGAGCCATCTGTCTATTCTAGAATGTGAATCGTGAACCGAGGAATAAAAGGAATACGTGCGAGAATCGGGGTTCATTAGTCGCCAGGCATCAACGAGGGAGCGTTGTAAGAATGGTATAGGCTGCTCTGGAGAGTTGGCGAGGTCTAGAGCCTGACCTGTCTAGGGTGACATCCAGTATCGTATTGAAATCGCCTCCCCATATAATCGGAACCAGGGGGTAGCTTTCCAGGACAGAGGCTAGGTGTAGGTTGAAGTCGGGATCATCGACATTCGGGCCATATATGTTCAAGATGGCTACCTCCTGGTGTTGCAGTTTGCTGATGATTAATGCATATCTACCAAGGGGATCTATCCGCGAGTGGTTACACGTAAACTTCAGACTCCTGTGTATTAAAGTAAGGGTACCACGGCTTTGAGTATATCTCTGGGGTCCCCACTGCTTAGCAAATCTTTCACATTGTTCAGAGCGGGCATGGGTCTCTTATAAGCATAGAATTTTAACACTGTGGCGTTCAGCATGTAACTATATGCCACATCTTTTTGTGATTACCCAACCCTTGAACGTTCCAGCTCAAAAAGGTCAGGTCCTTATTTGCCATTTGTGTAGGGGTATTGATTGAGTTTCTGTACATGGGTTAACAGTGAAGAAGAGTCAGTCGGTCTGGGTGCATGTGGACCCCTATCTATGTGTTTATGATGTACTACTGTGTCGCACGCGGAACCTCCGGTGGTTGTCAAGACTTTTTTAAACGTAACGTCCCACCCCTCCACCCACATCCCTCCCCCAATCAGAGGGACGACACCCAAACAGAACCATAACAGCAGCAAACTTCTAGGCATCTGCACCTGGGGGCCTGTTAGCTAGCTTGGCGCTGGCGCACCGGACTGGGGAGAGTGTGAGGAGTTTTTACAATACAGCATTATTAACCAGAGTGTTCAGTATAGGCACGAGGGTGAGGAGGGGCTATGGTTTAAGAGAGATAAGGCAACTGGAGACAAAGGGAAGGAACCACAGTCCTCGCAGCACTACCGCGGGAACGTGATGTTAACCCAGTGTGACTGTGGGTATACCCAGGATCCCGGGATCCAACAGCCGGAGGCCTGAAAGTAGATATAGGATAATTCAAACTGGGGACTTATCAGGACATCAATCGTCCCTAAACACAATGAGTCTGTGTGGCAAGGGCCACATTGTAGTGGCTTGATGGAGCAACAAAAACAAAACTAGCAACTAATGCACTTCCTTGGAAGCGTGGCCGTCACAGGTAGCCGTGCCGACGATGATCCCATTAATGGCATAGGCTCGATCAATAACAACAGTTAACGTGGAGATCATAGCAACGATGAAGGGATCAACCAGGAAAGTGTTTGTCAATAAATTTCGATGCCTCTTCTGGAATAGTGAAGAAGAATGTTTGGTTGGAATGTTCGATCCTCAACTTTGCGGGAAAGAGCATGGAGTATTTAACTCCTAAGTCTCGGAGTTTCTTGATTAGGTTTTGCGTTCTTGTTGCACAGCGACAGAGAAATCCGGGTAGAGATGGATCCTTGCCGACCCAAGAAGCAACTCCCCCTTGGACCTGGCCGCCCCCAGAAGGGCATCCCGGTCCTGGAAATTTAAGATTCTGGCTATAACGGGACGAGGAGGTGCCCCCGGTCTGGGTTTTGCGTTCAGGGAGCGATGTGCCCTTTCAACTGCGAATTGTGCGGAGAGCTTCGGTGTATCTAGGAGTGTTAAAAGAATGCGTTCCACGTATTCCTCCATGGGTTCCTTGATAATGTCCTCGGGTACACGGACAATGCGCAGGTTATTCCGTCTAGAGCAGGATTCGAGGTCATCTTTTTCTTCTCCACTGCCGAAACACGACTGGTGAGTGTGGAAACTGCGGCGCAAAGGTAACCCAGGTCATCCTCTGTAGTCCCAACCCTTGTTTCGATTTCGGCAACCCGGCTGTCTGTTCTTTCGATATGCGCTTTTATGGAAGTGATGGTGCCATTCATATCGTCCAATTTAGCATGCAGTGTGGTGAATCCCTCGCGCATGTACTCCAGCATCTTCTGCGAGTCATCCGGGGTTGAAGATGTCGAAGTGGTAGGTGCTCCCTCTGGGGACTCGGCTGCCGGTCTGGACGGTGTCTTGGCAAACATGTTTAGCTAACTTTGCTTTTTTCCAGCACCAGCTCCCTTGGTCATGGTGATGGTGAGACCAGGGTCCCAGGAACCCCAGAGAGTGTGAGTGATCAGAGGTATCGGGTCTCCAAGTTGATTGCCCAGGCAGGGGCAGCCAGGAGGATGGTGGTAAGGTTCTGCTGGGCACAGCATCTGCGTAACGACCCCTGGTCAAACAAAGCCCACTCGAGTGCCCCCCTGCGCCTGTAGGGGTGTTTCGCTGTATTGGCGCTTCAGATCCGATGCTCCGCGGGATCAGTGCAGGCAGGGATGTCACGATGGGGATCAATCTATGCTCAGAGCAATGTCAGTGGGGATCCCCCAGGATTGGTCCAGTGAGTTACCAAGTGCAGTCAATGCGATCACTGTGGTCAGTTATATGCAGGGTAGGCTCAGATACTCAAGGTTGGACCCCGCCCCCAGCCAGGACCCCGTGGATCGTCCAGATAGTTCGGTGCAGCTATGGATTGCAAGGCTGACCCAGTGAAGTCAATCTGAGCCCCGTGCGGCCGCGGATACCCCCCGGATCTCGTACCCATGGTTACTACAATTGGCGTTGGTAGCAGGAGGGGCCCCACATGTGAGACCAGTCACGTTAATTATCAGTGGCGACATCCAGGGAGGCCAAAAGTTTACCGACCCAGCGATGGAGGTGCACAGTAGGGGCGTTCACAGGTGGGCTGCCCTGCACTGGCCTAGAGAGCCCACAGCAAGCTCCAAGTGTCAGGGGGAATGGGCAGCAGGTACAAGGGGCATTGGCGAAGCGCCGCCCGGATAAGGCTGCAGTAGGTATCCCCACAATTCACGGGGGGGGCAGTGTTGCAGCAGTTCAATGCATCAGGGCCCAGCGCCAGCCCGCGCCGATTAGAATGGGCCGACGGCACCCCAATCGCTGCAGGTATGATGAATGGCGGGCCGCGAGGTGCGTCAGCGGCCACCGGGGCAGGCAGCACAGCACCACAGGAGCGGTTCACCCCTACCCCCCCACACCCTCTACCTCGTCGTGGAAGGCATCCAGTGTTCTTTAAAGAGGGGCGGCAGAGGGGGGGCAGTCAAGCGGTATGCAGGCACGGGGGCCCGTGGCAATGGCTCCGTCCATGTAACGCTCACCTGGTATCCACGGGGACGTCACTCAGCCTGTTCTGACCTCTTACGACCTCTAACCCTTCCCTGGAGGTTATTCAACTGGAGACTGGACCTGAAACACAGGATTGGTAGAGTTTAACTTCCTATTGTCTCTGTGTGCTTGAACCCCTTCTCCAACCCTTCCCTTTGATCCACAGTTCACCTTGTTTTCTTGGATAGTGTGCTCTCCGTCCTTTCAGCACAGGGGCGCGTTGATTGATGCAGGCTCGTTGCTGCCTAGTTACTTCACTGGCAAGAGTCCGACGGGTAAGTATATTGAGTCTTTTGAACAGTTCTCCAACTTCGTTCCTTTCTTTCCTATGATGATGACCGGCGTCCGGGGATGGCAGCATGCTGCTGAGATGAGTAGCGCTGAAGGTGAGTGAGAGCGCGATGCGCGATGCGACCCTTTCGTATTTGCATTGAACTGAGTTCTTTTTCAGTGTCTTTTAGGTGCCGCGACGTTTTCAGCGTGGATGCCGGTTATGAAGAACACATGCGGTGGGTGAGCGCGGTATGCGGCACCTCTAGATGTTTCCACGCTAACCTGGAGTGTCTTTTCCCTCTTTCAGATGGATAAGAAGTTCCGGAGACAGAGTTCCCCCAGAGCGGCTGGGATTCAGGTAAGCGTTTGAAGCTCGTACAGTATTTAAAAATAAGCGAAGATTTGCAGAATGCTTACTAATGCCTTTTTTCTGTTCTTTTCCCTTTTCCTTAGGAAGCGGCGTGCCGGGATGGGAATGACACCGCCGAAGATGCCTGCAGAACAGAAGAAGCGATGAATGATGGGCAGAAGCGTTGCATAGTAAGGCTGTTCCTAACGGTGTTCTTGCAGGAGCTGAGCGCAGAAGAAAGATGCAGGCCTACTGGAGACCGATCCGAACACGGTGAGTGTCACCGCTGCAGGTGCAGAAAACGCAAAGCATATTTCTCTGCCTGGTTGTGGCTTAAATAGTCTCTGGGTATCCCAGGTGTCTCTGGGCTGAACCACACCCAAAAGACTAGACCGCACATGCAGTTCTGGGAACCGAAATATGTGGGGGCATCCATCTTGTCCCCATCAATGCACTACAAGTCCAATCCCCAATGTTATCCTATGGGAGTGAGTGAGTCTAGTGCCACAAGCGCCAAGCCTGACTCCAAGTGGGTCTTTGGAGGGATGGAGAGGCCCTTGAGGGCCATGTAGGTAATCGTGGCCTGGCTCCAGCCTGACATCTTGGAGGGCTGGGGACAGGAGAGGCAGGAATCATGACAGTCCATCGTTGCACGAGGTCCAGACAGCGGGGGATCCGGAGCCTCCGGATGTCTTCCGCGTCAGCGGGGGGAGACAGCAGCAGCTCCGGGTGAGGTTTTTGGAACTCTCAGGCAACCCGCAGCAGTATGGCGGGGGGAGCGCAGGGTGATCCCACCGGACCACAGCAGTCCGGCGCGCTCCGAGGGCTCGGACTCCCCTCCCCCACGGCGGCCTGCAACGCCGCGCCCTCAGGTGGCAGAGAGAGCCGCGGTCTCCGGGGCCGCGGGGTGAGCCAGGTACCCGCAGTCCAAGTTCACACGGGAGCCACAGCCCAGCCATCAGGGAACGTCCAGGTCCAAAAGTCTGCAGGAGTGCAGCGGAGATGTTCCCACAAAGCCCCGTCAGTACAGAGTGGTTTGGCTATATCTGGAGGGATTTATTCAGGGTTTATGCGCTCTCCCAGTCCAGGTCAGCACTTAGGCGGCCATCTTGCTTCGGCGCAACAGCGCCCCCTCGAGTAGATGGGTTTTTAAGGCCTTACGGAAGGACAAAGGGGATTTCAGGACACGAATTTCCATCAGCAGCCTGTTCCATATTTTAGGACCATAAACTCCCAACCTGCCATCGCCTCTGAAAATACAAACGGAAGGTGGAACTACTAACAGTGATTTGTCCCCCCGAGCGCAACTGACGTGTAGGTAGATACCTGCCGATTTAATTCGACATCTATGAGTGAGCAAGGTTGTTTAAACACTTAAAGATTAAACAGCGGACTTTAAGTCAACTCTGTCGTTTACTGTGAGCCAGTGAAGGGATCGACGTAATCCTGAAATGGGCGAGGACTTCCTCACTCTACAAATCAGTGTTACTGCAGCATTTTGCACTCTGTGCAGCCTCTGGCATTGCTTAGATGGAATACCTGCTAGAAGAACATTGCTGTAGTCAAGTTCGAAGATCACCAGAGCTGCTACTAAAACTGCATGGTCAGCCGCAGGAACAAATGGAAGTGCCTGTCGCAAAAGGGGCATACTATAGAACACAGACTGGGCCTTGGCACCCACCTGAGTTTCGCTGCTCAGGTTCTCCTGCTAGATAAATCCCAGGTTCTTGACTTTAGTGGCAAATGACAATTGCGTACCCAAAAAACATGGTGAATGAGCGCGCCTTGAATGATCAAGCAAATGTTTGGGGCCAAGCAGTGCTACTTCAGGTTTCTTTGCATTGAGCTGGAGCCATTTGGAGGATATCCAACCACTAACCTCAGCTAAGCATTGCTTGACCCTCATAAAAGACTCATCCACATTCCCTACTTTGATGAATAATTGTGTCTCATCAGCATAGGAATGAAAATTAACCTTATGTTTCTTCAAGATGTCCATAAGAGGATGCAGGTACAAATTAAAAAGAAGGGGGGGGGGGGAGAGTGAAGATCCCTGGGGCACTCACAGTTTTGAGGAAGGGGGTCTGAAGTGAAACATCCCATTTTCATCTGCTGCTGCTGGTTAGTCAGAAATGAGTGAAACCATTTGATGGTCGATTCCGATACATTTCCGAGCTCTCTGAGGCGATTGAGTAAAATACGGTCATCCACCATATCATATGAAGCAGAGAAATCCAACATGACCAGTAGGGAAAGTTCTCCCTGATCTGCCACCTCAATGAGATCATCCCAAACGGCCAGCAAAGTAGTCTGTGTGCCACACTTTGGCCGGAAACCTGACAGAAGAGGGTCCAATAGGAACTCTTTCTCAATATAGCACTGCAATTGGGATGCAACTATCTTCTCCAGAACTTTACCCAGCCATGGAAGGCTGGCAATTGGTCGGTAATTCTGGAGGTTTTCGGGGTCCAAATTCGTTTTTTCAGGAGAGGTGAACAATAGTCCTTTTCACCTCCAAAAGGTACTAAGACTGGTGACAGAGATTTGTTTATAAAATGGGTCAAATATGGTGCAATCTCTGAAGCCTGTCGTTTCACCACAATTGCTGGTAGCAGAAAAAGCACGTAGCTTGTGGGCTTCAAGTTCCCCAAAAGTACCCAAACAGCATCCTCAGAAACCGACGAGAACTCAAAAGGCAGCACGCTCACAGATTTTACAGATTTTAATGGCAGGGTGGACTCCATAGCATCAATATTAAAGTCAGGATTCTGATGAGTATTCGCTTCAATATTTTTCTGAACTGACTCCATTTTATCCTGAAGAAATGTATTAAAAACATTGGCCTGTAGTTGAAGGTTCAGCAGAGGAGAATAAGCATTTTGGCTGAATAAAGCTGGAGATGCTAGAAAAAAGTTATCTTGGTTGATTTTTGAAAAAACCTCTACTATTTGCGAGAAAATCATATTTAGCTTTAAAAATAGCATTTTCGTATTGTTCCTGTGCCTGTTTGGCCATGATAGCATGATTTGAAGTTCTCTACTTCTGTTCTGTGGCTCTGAGTTGCTTACCAAGACATATGAGACTGTGAGAAAACCAGGGTATGGACTTTCTTCTGGGTCTAAATGGTGCCACTCTTGAAAATATATCACTCATAGGCTCGATTCCTTTACCCAATAAATCAGTACAGCGCTGTTAGGCAGAAGTCTCTGCTAAGGTTAATTTCCCTTACCTATAGAGTCCCCCAGCAGCTTTGCTGGATTTGAAGGGTTCATTTATTTCTCCTGCTAAGAGTGAGACTCTTTTTCCCACTCTTAGACATGTTGCTGGTGTGTGTTTTGGGCTATTTTTGTGCTCATGGTCTATGGGGTTTATTCTCACCCTCATAGGTATCATCTTTTTACATGTGTGTTCCACAGCACCCTCCGTGCAGTAACACAGGGGTGTCACAGTGACCCCCAAACATAGACTCCATACCCTGGGACTGACTACTGTCTCCCAGGGCATGTAAAGTCCCCATTGACTTTACTAGTCAATAGTTATGAACAAAACCAGTACAACCCATCTTACTATGGAAGTACTGGAAAGGGTTAGTAGTTTTTCCCATCTGTTCATTTTCGAGAGGGTACCGTCCAGTCCCTCTCTCCAAAGTTTCTGGCTGGTGGCAGTGGTTACTACCCTAAATATTCGACCGCAAATATTTTCCTATGGGATTTTCCCATTGTTCAAGGCTACCACTTTTACTGACAGCCTCTAACATACCACCGGTTTATTTTAATACTAACTTTACTCCGGTAGGTTTTTATTGCCAGATCTTTGATAATATTTCTTTCTCGTGTCTTTCTCTGAAATTCTAACCCAGGTCAGGGATCCTTTGTTCGTCCTTTTGGCGGGCTTCTGCACAGAAGCCCTCCTTTCGGCGTCACTGAGTCTGGGGTAGACAGGATGTGTGGGAGGAGGAATAAGCGCCCTGGACAGGGTTACCTAGGCAACCCAAGTCGCAGTCTGCCTTGATAGGCTGGGGGGTTATCCCGCCAGGATAGCCACCCCACTGTGTGAGTGACAACTAGGCTGTATGAATGGGGTGTTTTCTGCATAAAAGCAGGGCTCTGAGGACTGGGGGACAAGAAGTCACCACTGGAACTAAGAAACTCGAAGAGGAGAGAAGCGGAAGACATCTGCAACGACTGAACCACCGGTGAAGCCCTGCTGCAGATCCTCACCACTTTTCTCCAACGACTCGAGAAGATCTTCACCTGCAAGAGTCTTCTTCCCTTGAGCTGGTGGGGCCAACCAGTTCTCCAATCGCCTTCCAGGACAGCACTAGGAGACCGGATAGCTAGGCACCCATCCACCACAACCGCGATTTAAAGGAGCGTAACTTTTATTTAGTTTTGGCATCACCGCGGCTGGTTTGATCCCTGGGCAGTGCAGTAACTTGAACCTTCCTCCACGACGAGAGCCACTCTTCCTCTGTTGGATCTCCTGAACGGCAGGAACTGCCAGGAACTACCGCCACCGCAGGAGCCTCTTCCACTTTTACGGTACATTGTTCCGCCAGGCCTCTTGTTTCGTTGGGTACTGCTAAAGGTGTTTTAAATCCTTTACTTACCTTCTGGGTTCGCCGCCCCTATCGTCTAACATTATCTTTTACCTTCTGAAACCGCCTTTTCAAATCTTTAAACAAAGACTTGACTGCAGCTACTAGAACCGTTTGATCCTGGGCACTTTGCCTTGTACCGTGGACTCTGGCACAGGCCTATTGACTCTGGCTAAATATGTTACAACTGCCTTCTCTAGATTGATTTTCACTAAGAAATGTGTTGGTGCACCTGAACTCTTATAACCACCTTTCTTTCCCCTTTCTATATTGCTGAAGTGCCATTTTACTCGGTTTTCACCCAAGTATTGCTTATGTTTAAGTACTGCCTTGCCCAACTTGTTCACAATCCAATTGGGAAGTGTTGCTGGTGTGTTTAGGAGACTAATCCTGTACGACTTGTCCTTTCCCTCCCTCTGAAGAAATTGTTAGAGTGCCATTTCTGCTTGGTTTACACTGTGCCGTTATGCTCGGTTTTCACTCTTGCTCAAACTTGTCTACAATTTAGATAGGGAGTTGTGTATACTTTTCTTGACTGATTTAACTTGCTTTAATAATAGTGATTTGTGTGTGAACATCAGAGTGTGTAAAATAAATATATATATTCTTTTTGATACAAAGCTTTGGTCAGTGTTTCCTTGTTCCATAGTATTGTAGTCCTATTGTGTAAACCCTGAATACTGCTCATCTCCCTCTTGAGATAAGTCTGACTGCTCAGCCACAGCTACCAACTAAATCTGTGTGGTACAGACTGATACCAAAGGGGATTTATTACATATATCTGTAGTCCTAATCTTCTGTAGTGCTCCCTAAGAGAACTGCATAGGATTCTGCCTAACAAGCGCAGAGAGGGGTCTATAGCACCTAATGTGCTCATAAACCGCGTTCTGTCTATTGTATCCAAATCACTGATCTTACAAAATTGCGGGGGAGAAATATTATTAGGATCTATTGACTCCCTCGCTCGATAACTAATCTTGAACATCCTGGCACATTGATCCGACCAGGAGACAGGCATAGTGTTAACCAAATTTATATTGGATCCTCTTAGCAATAATATGTCAACGCAGTGCCCCTGAGTGTGAGACAAGGACACTGACAAAGATTTCAAATCGAGGTTGCCTAGGATATCCCATCATTCCTTAGAGTCCATATAGAGAGGGATCATCCAACTAAATGTTGAAATCCCTGCGACATAGTAATTCTCTATACTAACTTCCTGTCTCCGTCAGGAATAAATCCAATTGTTCAAGAAAAGCTTTAGCTGGGCCTGGAGGGCAAGACCCAAATAGGATTTTAATGGACTGAGAGGGGGAACTCCACACTGTAAGGTGTCCAATCTGTATACAGAGGCAGCCCAGTCTAAAGCTTCCAAATGAGAGATTTTCAGGAAGGTCTTTGATATTATGGCCACCCCTCCGCCTCTCCTAACAGTACAATTTACAAATTGAGAGGGTGGGAGGTATAAAAACCTGACAGTGATAGATTGGGAATCTGGGTTAATTCTTTAGCTAGAACTGGCTAATCAGAATACTCAGTCGAGGGAGTCCATAGGAAAATGTTGCTCTGTCCAGCCGTCTTCCCCCTTCTAAACCTCCAGCAGAATAATCAATGGGGCACTGCGGATGTACTCCTCAAAGGTGGGCACAAGGTCATGGCCTGAGGTGAAGTGGAGGTCTTCAGATAGAGAGCTCTCTGATGTGGTTCAGATAGAGCATCTGAAACACACATCTATCATGTGAGAGCACAATAAGTGCTGTTCAGGACATGCCCCTAGATGCCCTTTTCATGGAGGCTGAACCTTAAAATGCACAGGACAGTTGCTACACAGGAACAAGACTAGAGTGGTGAGAACTTCTACCAGTTGTACAGACTTCCAGCATTCTGAGAAATAGAAAGGCAGTTTGAAAATGTGTCTGGGAGTAACAATCTTTTCTGCTCGCAACTCACTGTATTCTATTCTTCTCCCCAATTGAGCTGACATGAGCCCTAAATGGCCTGACAGGCCGATAAGTATTCTGATGAACATAGAGAAGTCAATGCTCATAACCTCTGGCTTAAAGCCAGAACATGTCAACCTTACATCTTAAGACATAGTGGAAATCTATATGAAGACGTCAGTGGATATACTTAACTGGCTGCAGGGTAAACGAAAACCTGAAGTAGAAGCCCCATGTTGATTCAATCATTAGTAAAACAGACCCACCTGAAAATGCCATCTTGATTTATTTAAGCAGCATCCTAACCAAATCACTTAATGCTTTGGCAGAATCTTTAACGTAACACCTGGAAGCTAAGTGTCCAGGGATGCAGAAAGATGGGGCCTCGATCAGGCAGCAAATATGATTGTGCCCATGAAATCTGGCTTGTGAAAAATATTTAGGGAAGAAGCTGTGATGATTCACCAAGGGGTTCCCACCTGCAGCCTGAGTTCAGATCTAGCCTACATGTCAAGCTATGACAGTTCAGATGGCACCAATATGCAATGCAAAGGAAAGAAACTTCAGACAAAAAACAAGTTATTGACAGGCCCGGGCAACGACACATGGAACAAAAGCACTAGAACAAATTAAAAAAGCCCCTCAAATTAGGCATCATGTTTACACCTCACTTGGGCTGTAATGCAAGCCCAGATCTAAGTGTACCTGAAAAAAGCTATTTTGAGGTCCAGGGAAAAGGAGACCACCTCAATAGAGAGAAAATGAATGACAAAGTACGGGCTGGTATATTTGAGAAAGTGAGAGAACTCTAAACCTATCACTGCAGTCTGAAAAATCCACAATAACGAAGGCAGCTTGCTCCATCAACGTCGAATAGCCTTGTTCCTAGTGACCTGTTCATATTATTATTAATATGAACAGGTCACTGCAAAGCGCACAGAAAACAGGGACATGACATACAAAACAGTAGCAGAAGGGATGCCGAAGGCATTATCTAAATTGCTGTCAGCAGAAGATTTAACCATAGGTGTTTAATCTGGGGCAAGGTTGAACAAATAGGTTTTGAGATTTTTCTTAAATTCCAGGCAGGATTTAGCATGCCTGAGTTCAAACGGAAGTGTATTCCAGTTCGAGGGAGCCTGTATGTCAGAGGTGATACCGCCAAAAGTTTTACATTATACTGGTTGAGTACGTTTTAGTGGGTCATTAGACTTCAATTTGCGACCGACTGGGAGGGCGGTAAGGCGGTCCATGAGATATCGAGGAGCCTCGTTGTGAACACATTTATAAGTCAGTACAAAAGCTTGTACGCAACACATTGTTTGACAGGGAGCCAGTGCAGATTGCATATGGAATCTGTAACGTGTTCCCTGCGAGAAAGCCCATAGACGCTCCAACAGCTCCATTCTGTGCAACTTGCAGGGACTGAAAATACGCCTTAAATGTCCCCAGCAACAAGTTATTGCAATAATCAAGGTGAGAATTGATTAGAGCAGTGGCTAGGAGAGATCTATTTTTTAAGGAGACATACGGGCGGAAATAATTCAGAAGTTTAGAAACATTTCCACAAGAAGCCCGGACAGTAGCAACATGAGGTTTCATGGACAGTTCTGCATCGAGAATTACACCCAGTGTTTTTACCTTACTGGATACCTGGATTTGATTGCCAGTTATAGTAAAGGACTTGTATTTCTGAGGCAATTTTTGTAGTTTCTGGCATGATGCTAAGATCAGGAGTTCTGTTTTTTACGGATTAAGTGCAAGGGAATTGGTTATCATCCAGACGTGACTGGCATTATATATTTGATTAACGGTCTCAGAATCCATGTTGTAACAGCCAGATAACTTGAAGGGTAATTTGAGTATCATCTGCATAATTCACCAGCCGAACGGCAAGGCCATCCAGTAGGATAAGCAGTGACATAATGTAAACATTAAATAATAGCGGGGAGATGTATGACCCCTGTGGGACACCGCATGTTGTGATTTTGGGCACCAAACTGGCATTCTGCACTGCAACTCTAGCACTCCTGGGACCAAGGAAAGACAGGATCCACTGAGCAGCCGTATCAGAGCACTGTGCCTGATCATTTAACCTGGTGATCAACAAAGAGTGATCAACCAGGTCAAAAGCTGTGGAAAGATCTAACAGCAGGGGAAGAGAGGGTTTTCCTTTGTCAAGAATATTGACAATGTTGAATTTCAGATCAGTCAGTATTATTTCTGTCCCGTGCATGTGTCTAAAACCGGATTGCCGCTGGTTGAGGATACTATTTTTTTCAATAAAATCCTGAAGTTGTATGTAAGCAAAATGATCAAGAATTTTTAAAAGAAAAGGCACGTTGGTAACAGATTGTTAATGTTTAAGTACATTGGGATCCAGACTATTTTTCTTAAGGAGGGGGGTAATCCAGGACTCCTTTACAATCATAGGGACCATAGATTCAGCAAATGGCAATTAACTAGTGAGGTAACCCATGGAAAAAATGGACGAGGGACAGCTATCTCCTAAACAAGATGTGGCTTTCATCCTAGTCGCTATTTTGCATATCTCTGCTTCTGTACAGGGCCGAAAATGAAAGGTCCCTTGAAAGTGAGTGGGTGTAGGGGAGACCTTGGGCTGAAGGGGGCAGGAAGAGCCAGTGCTCATTTCCTTAGACATTAATTGTTGAGCTAATATTGATTGCTGATGAACCAACATTTTGGAATTAAATTCATTGTGAAAAGCTTGACACAAGCCACATCCTGGGGTATGGTTATCGTCTTTGGTATATTCCCTTCAAACTCTTTGAGAATGGTAAACAGCTCAGGTGAGTTTGATTGGGCTGAAGCAATTCGGTCATTGTAACTTTGGGATTTAGCTTCAACGACTGCAGCCTTCAGAGTTTTAACTGAGTTTTTGTAGGATTCCTGTAGGAGGGAGGAGGGGGTTTTTCCTCCATGCTCGCCCTGCTTTACGTTTAACTCGACGTAAGATAGTAATGACATCTCCAAATCACTCTTAGTAACTTTGCTCTTCATGTATTTCTTTTTTTTGGGGGCCAACATATCAATGATCTCATTGATGGTATTGATAAGATGGGAGGCGAGACTGTTGGCACAGGAAAACGTACCAACTGGAGATAATGTTGCCATCAGATGCGTGGCTAAGACTGTGGGAGTAACCCTTTTTAGATTTCTCATAATAACTGAGTGTTTGGGATGGGACTCCGAGGGCAAAGGGTAATTGGGCATTGAAAGTATGCTGTGCACTAGAAAGTGATCAGACCATGGACATGGTGTAATGTTTACATTGCTGGGGGGACGATTGGTGGGTAAGACCCAGTCAATTGTGTGTCCATCTCTATGGGTTGGAGCAAGTAGCCTCTGGGCGAAACCCATGGTTTGTTAGGGCTGAGAGCAACGATGTAACTATCATGTGAGTCGTTAGCCCACAACTTAAGTTAAAAAGTCTCCAAGAACAATGATAGGGGTGGTTTCCCCAGTTAGGTTTGTGAGTAGGTTAATGAACTGCTCCTCAAATTGAGGAGTGACAGAGGGTGGTTGGTGGATTACTACAATGGTAAGAGACCTATTAGCATCTAATTTGACTTTAGCAACCAAAGTCTCATAGCCTTCAGGGGATGGATGATTATTCACATGAATATCAAGAGTTTTCTTAGCGATAATAGCTACCCCTCCACCTCTGCACCCAGAGCGATCTGCTATGAAAATACAGTAATCTGGAGGAATTGCAAGAGTTGCATCTGTGGGAATGGCATCAGTTAACCATGTTTCAATGATGGACATGAAATCACATGGTGTCATGGTAAGATGGTCAAAGATTTCAACTCCATGTTTTAGCAGGGAAGGAGTGTTAAGGAGAGAAAACTGCATATTAGAATCATGTTTCTGAAAAATGGTTTTCTCCAGACATATCGGAATAGTCATATCTACTGGTGCTTGCCTATTAGGAAACACGGAAAGAACCACAGTTCTTACCAGCGGATCTGTAGGAGCACGGGAAAAACCTCGAACAACCTGTACACAAACCGGCACTAACCGGCTTGCCCCTAACGCGCTGGGGCTAACGCACCTGGGGACTATGCAAATGCGCGCTAAGAACTACAAAGCCAAAGGGACTTGTAGTTCAGCGAACGCTGAGATAGGCTCTAAGCAGTGCAACACGCCAAGAATGCAATTAAGCACACGCAGGCTAGCAGACGCAACAGAAGTTAGTTATAGCGGTTAACAATGATTACAAGATATTAAAATGATTTTAATATTCTTTTCTAGTAAAAAAGATAATCGATTAGGACTTAATAAAATATATAAAGGCTCCCGTGAGGAAACTGGCGTGCAGCACAACGTGAGGGATGAAATAGAAGCGAAAATGCTGAAAACGAAGATCGCCACCCACTGAAATTGCTTGTGCGGCAAGATGGAAAGGGGAGCCGCTTTTCCCCATAACTAACCACAGTAAAATGAGGACAGGCACAGTAGCGTGTCAGCTATCCTAAGAAGAGGATACCTTACTAACAGACAAGAAGCAATAGTTTATCTTGTAAGTAACTTGCATATGGCAACCATCAATGCCCCAGCTGGCTACCAGATACATGCCTGGATTGTAAAAGAATAATTTCACAAAAACAAAACTGAACTTGCCAAAGTATGGTCTGTAAATTAGGGTCAAATGCCACTTAACAAATATGTGGTCGGTGAACAACAGTCAAATTAGTTATGTATACACAAATCAGGTTGGTTCAAGGGAAGGATACCCAGCTCAAATTTGCCATACCAGTTGCATATTTATGCAATATCAATTGTTTTACTAAGTGTGGCCAAGTCTTTAGACAACAGAGAACCTAGATGTCAATGAGTGTCAGGAATGAAGCACTCAAAACCTCTTACCTGTATTTTGGTACCCAATAAAATAAGATATCAGCATCACCCAGTAACAAACTTAATTCCTCCTTTTTTTAAAGTGGACTTTAAAGACAATGGGGCTCATTCTGAGCTAGGAGGTAAGTACCGGTAAATTCCGGCATGGTGGAAAGTACGACACCGCCCTGGTGTCAGACCGCTATTTGCGACCCATTCCGACCTCACAGACACGCGCTTTCTGCCATGCCGGAAAAGTTCCGAGCGGCATGCCACTAAACGACCCGCAAAACCCCCTACCGGCATGCAGCGACACTTAAATAACAAAACCGCCTTGGAAGCAGAAGCGTCTGTAAATAACGGTGACCGTAATTTACGGCTCCCCTAAATTACGGTCACCGCAAAAAAACGGAACCGGAAATGTCGTCATCGCACAGGAACGGGAAGGAGCGTGGCGGCCATCTTTAAAAACACAATCCATTGCCATCCTTGGGAGCAAACTGAAGTGGGGAAAAGGATCACAACACAAGGAAGAATGCCAAAAGCCCCAAAAAAGACTGCAGACCGGCTCTGCAAGCAGAAATTCAGCCCTGAAGAACTGCAGGCCATTGTGGACTACCTGGCAGAGCATGCCGATGTTGTCTTCAGCCCTGACATGCACAGAGAATCCATCATCCGGAAAAAAAACATCTGGGCTCAAATCGGCCAGAAGGTGAGCGCCTTAGGCACCACCCCCCGCACCTCCAGGGACTGTCGCAAGCGTTGGGATGACCTGCGGGTGCGGGCCCTCCTCTCTGCAAACCGGAATCAGGCTATGTAGACCGGAGGGGGCCCAAGTTCCCCTGTCAGACTTGAGGCTTGGGAGGAGACATGTGCCGCACTGATTGGTACCGAATCCATTGAGGGCGTCGGCGACATGGAGTGTTGGGCAACGTTGTCTGCTGAAGGAGGTGAGTGTCCAAAATCTACACTGCCAATGGCCATTGCATAATTAAAAGTCCCCCAAGGGCCATCAAAGGCACCTTCTCATGTTGCCTTCCCCCAATCCAACTCTACCCCCCCCATCCAACTAATGCAGAGCCAACTTGCACGCAATCAAGGGCCAAGTGCAAGTACATAACGCACATCAACCATAGTGCATTAACTTGCACATCACATCATGCCCACTGTGCAGCCGGTTTGGCAGTGTGCCAGCCAGACTGTACATTACCAGGCCATGATGAGTCACTCCGAAACCTGCGTACATGTCATTCTCATGCACATGTACCACTGCTGTTGCTACACCCAAAAGGCCACAAAGACCAATTGACAGAAATGTGAATGCAGCCATGCATGCAATTAGGACATCATACAATCACTCATGTTGGCCCTCTCTTCTACCCCCACAGGCACTGATCATGACAGCGGTGAGCCACAGTCCAGCCGGCCAACCACATCCATGGGCAGTGGCAGGCGCATTCCTGCACCGAAGAGAACACCTACCCCGGCTCCGGAAAGGCCAGTGGAGGCCGCACCACCCCAATCCCTCCCAGCATCGGCGCCTGCCACAGTGCCCACCCCAACCTCGGCACAGTCCAGCATTTCGGGGGAGGTAGCAGCTACAGGCCCCGTGGAGAATGTGGACAGCTCCCCACCCATCTGTGTGGCGTCCGAGGATGAGTTCTATCCGACAGTCCACACCCCGGAGCCCTGCACTGTCCCGCTGGCCTCATGCAGTGACTCTGGAGATCCACAAACACCTGCCCGTAGTCCTCCTACCGACACGCAGGTGCACGAAGATCATGGGCCAAGTCCACCAGTACAGTCCTCGCCAGTGCACGCAGGGCCAAGTCGATTGAGCGATGGATTACCATCATTCAGCACACGTCGTGCTAATCAATGAGTTCATTGAAGACACCCGCCAGGCCAGGGTGGAATGGCACAGTGAACTCAGGGAAATGCGCCAGTCACTCACTGACTGCACCAACAGGTTGTGTGAGACAGTCACTGACAGCACAAACCGTCTGTGTCACGTCCTAGGACGCATAGCCAATGCCCTTGAGGCAGCCCAATCAAATCCACAGCCTTAGCAGGAGGAAACGCCCTTATCCAGTGGGGCCACTCCAGCAAGCCCACCAAGACGCACTCTGCGTTCCATGCGGCGCAGGGACATGCCTCCCCCGGACCACGGGAGCAAGAATCAATAGTCAATGCTGCCACATGGGGCCTTCACGTACTACATGGGACTACTGTTGTTGAGTTGGGGGGGAGGGGGATGGGGGAGGGTTTGTTGTGGAGTTGGGGGGAGGGAGGTGGGGGGTGTGGGTTTGTTGTGGAGTTGGGGGGTGGGTGGTGGCTGGGGGGAATGTTCACACTCATCCTTTATTTTCAATACACTATTGGTGTTGCAAAGTTTAACCGTTGTGGACATTCCTCATTGAGCAAGTGTATTATGACGTCTGACAGTGCATGGTCTACAAGTATACACACAGCCAGTGGCCTGTGTGCCCATGTTATGCCACCCTCTGCTGACTTGTATTCTGGTTATTATGTCCAATCATTGATTGGCACACGACATGTCCCTCAAGTGCACCGCATGCATGATGCCATCTTGCCACTTCCTCCTCCTCCTTCACTTCATCTTCATGTGCTGCTAGCAGTCCCATGTCAGGGGACAGAGACGCAATCCAAGGGATGTACTATTTGTTCAGCTTTACACATGACATGGGGATCTTGGACACCACATAGCAGTAGAAGGGTCCCCCACCAGTCCAGCTTCGCCAACTCATATGTGCCTTACGCAAGCCAGGTGAATGATTCATCTCCACACATGCACGGGTATGGCCAGTGTTTAAGTGCTCCCTGGGCCTGTTTTGTGGGTTACTGACAGGGGTCATGTACCATGGTGTCAAGGGAAAGCCACCAACACCTGCATGTCTAGCCAATTGAGGTAAGTGTTTGAACTGTCACGGTGGAGAACTGAACTTGGCTGACATGTCAGCATGTAACTGATGGCCATACGCACATGTCCATGGATGCATTTTGCCCTTTCATGGCCACATTATGTGTCCAGTTCAATGAAATGCTGTACGGGGTGCGTCTACAAGATGGTCCATGAACAATGGCACGGACATCTCGTGGTACATGCTTCGTTGATGCATGCAGCAGTCCAGATGTCATATCCATGTAGTGCTGTGTACTGTGTGAATCCGTAGTTGGGTGTGTTGGATGTAGTCAGTGGCGCGTAATCTTCATACTGCTCTGATCCATACTATGGTGAATTCCAACACTCCTATTGTTGTGCCAAACCGGTGACATGGTGTGGTATCCCTGCTGCCCTCAGTTCAATCCACTCCCAGGAATGAGTTTCTGGTGTGGTGCCATGCTGGGGGCAACCACATTGTGCATATGCAGTGTGTCTTCCTATATGCCCTGAGGTTGTGGTGGCCGCCAATGAGTGGTGCATGTGTTGTGGGATTTGGCCTTGTCAGATGTTGGAAATGTTGTGTTTTGTGTGTGCCTTACTCCATCGATGTGGGAATCTGTACTGATGTGCCGTTGCACTGGTTCTGTGGCAGGGTGGTTGGTGGGGTGAACATCGTGCACTGGCTTCATCATTTCGACCCAGTTTGTCCATGCAGGCACCCACCTCATGGCACAAATGCACTGGCATGACACAGTCAGACAACTCACCAGGCAGCCAGGCACATCATCCTGCATGTCGCTCCATGCAGCACGGTAACGTGGTGATCAGCTGGCCATTGAGTCATGAGTTGTTCCTCGATGTCGGGCCCACCCATGTGTGATGTTCTTGGTAGCGTTGCATTCCATCTGCACGTAGGGGGAGTGGTATTGCTTACAGTTGCTATCTGCCACCTGCATGCCATGCTGGTCCACCTACGACACGTGGGTGCTGTCAGGGGCACCCATGTCATTTGGCATGCCTGCCAATGCATGGGGCCCAACTTTAGTGTTGTATATCTCCTGGGTAGTCCATGTTAGGGATTTGTAGGCCCTTGTGTGTTTGGGGAGGTGAACCAGCACTTGTTTATGTGTCCGTGTAATGGACGGTTGTGACATGCCATGCATGGGCCTCACTGTGTGCTGGTAGTTGCCTGTGGCATGGGTGTGGGGCACAGGCAACACCTTCAGTTGTGCCAGGATGGCAGTGTGTATTTGTATGCTGCTCGCTTATCTCATTCTTTCTCGGCCCAATTATGGTGGTGATGGTGTCACAGTCAAGCTGGCAGGGGGTGTGTATCTGCTCAGGGGTTTCCTTGAGGGACCGGACATGCTGCGTGGGAATGGGGGCTGCTGGGGTGGTGACGGAGGCTGCACTGGTGCTGCATGCTGGGCCTGTCTCCCCCTCCTTCTCGCCCTGTGTCTCCTCAATGGGCGGGGCCTGGTGTTGTAGGTGTAGTTATTGTGGTTGTGCCCTTGCTGGCACTATTAGTATCATCTTGGTGTGGGAGGGTGTGGGGTGTGTGGTGTGTGGGTATGTTCTATTTCTGCTGTAGCAGACTCCATTGCCTGAACCTGTGCTGATTGTGTGCACCTGTGGCTCTGGGAACCACTGCTCAGGGTGTCATGAATCGCAGGGTGCGCCCCTTTTGGGCCTCATGGTCCCCGTCACAGCGGTCTTATACCCATTAATACCTCCAATATGGCCGTCCAACGCATTCCCTTCTCGCTCCATGCGTTGGACGTAACCTTTCTCTATTTCTAGACCACGCCGTCCGCGGCTCTGCACGTCTCAATGCTATTGCGAAGTAGCGACCAGACGTGTGCTCCGTAGCTCGCGGTTCTTCCCCTTTCCACTCTGCTTCCCTTCCTCGAACCCCCGCCTTTCTTCTTCCTCCTGGATTCTAGTTCTAGCGAACTTGCCTTGCCTCCTGGATTCCTGGATTCGGCCTCCTGGAAAACTGAACGCATTCTGGATTCGGCAGAGACGCGGGCCGCCTTCTTCAAAACCCGATCCATCCGAAAGAAGGCAGCATCCAAAGACACCGGAAAAGAACGGATTCAGGTGAGAAGGAGGGAACTCCTTGACAGTTTGAGACGCCACCCAATCGAAAGCGATATCGACATGGAGGCTGCCGTGCAGGACTTGATGCGTGGTATGCAGGAACTATCAACCGAGGTACAGAATCTGAAAGCTTAGAACGCCGCTCTCAAACAATTGGTCCTATCCCGGGATTCTGCTACAAAAGAGTGTTATACTGGGCGGAGTCGTGGATAAATACGACGGCTCAGCAAAGACCCTTCGTGCATTCCTGGATTCGTGATTGGTTCACTTTACCTTCAAGCCTTACTATTTTGCGACCCCCAGGGCCAAGGTGGGTTTTATAATCTCTCACCTTTCCGGGAATGCCTTGACTTCGGCCACTCCCCTCATTAACTCTAGTGATGCCCTCCTGGACGATTATGATGGGTTTATACGGGCCCTAAAAGACATATTTGACCGCCCTGATCAGGTCTACAGCGCACAAGAACGCTTGTTAGACTTTCAGCAAGGGGCCCAGGATATGCTCACGTATGTGACCCGATTTAAACAACTGGCAAAGGAAGCTGACTGGTCCACTGAGGCGCGTTTTACCCTGTTCAGGAGAGGATTGAACAAAGAAATTAAGGATGAGCTGGCCAGAGTGGCCCGACCAAGCTCATTCCAGGCATTAATGGATCTTGCCATGCAGATTGACTTCCGTATCCAGGAAAGGAAGTCAGAAAAGAAGAAATCCAGGGGAACTCCTTCCAAGGTATCATTTGAGGGTACCCCCAGATCGGAAATCAACCCTAGCCCAGTTTCAGAATCCGAGCCCATGCAGATTGGGGCCTTTCGTGGACCCACATCTCCACAAGAGAATGAGGAGAATTCATACGGGCTTGTGCATGTACTGCGCCTCAGATAAGCATTTGGTTAGGAAGTGTCCTTTAGCACCCCCTCGGCGTTTGCGAAACGCCAGCTCTTGATCCTAGATGGAGCAGAGCTTCGGGAGAGAGATGTTTGCTCCACATCCATTCCATCCTTGAACTCCCCTGGACAAAACAATCTGGTGGTACTACAGGGCCTTCTTATCACCATCCAAGAATACGAACGATTCCATTTTGGCCCTGGTAGACTGCGGAGCTATGGGAATATTCATCGATCATGAGTGGGTTGATAAACATCAGATTCCCTACGAAACACGAAGCACCATGCAGCCTGTGGAGGCTATCGACGGAAGACCCCTCACATCAGGACCCATACGCCTTCAGACCAAGGAGATCCAGCTTTCAATAAATCACCATTGAGAGCTGATCAGGTTTGACATTATTAAGTCAGCTCATTACCCCTTGGTATTGGGCATGTCCTGGCTACAGAAACACAACCCATATATCAACTGGTCTGCCGGTTCCCTATTCCTTGGCTCAGAGTTTTGCATGACTCATCGTCTATCCCTAGAACCTCCATTAACACACCCAAAGGAACCAACAAAGGAACAACAGACACCACTAATGGTATCCAATGTCATGCAAGTTCCTGAAGTCTACCAAGCTTATGCTGATGTGTTTTCGACTGCCATTGTCCAGGCCTTACCCCCACACAGACCTGAAGACTGTGCAATAGATACAGAACCCTCTGCAGCGATTCCCTTCGGCAGGATGTTCATTCTTTCCGAACCCGAGAAGAAGGCCCTTAGAGAATACCTGGATACCAACCTTCAAAATGGCACCATAAGACCTTTGAAATCTCCTGCTGGTGCTTCTCTATTCTTTGTTCCCAAGAAGGATACCAAGGAACTCAGACCCTGCCTTGATTATCGCGGGCTAAATCAATGTACCCTGAAGGATCGGTACCCGTTACCCCTGATTTCGGATATCCTGGAAGCTGTGAGAGGCGCAGTGATATTCACCAAGTTGGATCTCAGGGGCGCCTATCATTTGATCCGTGTCAGGGAAGGATACGAATGGAAGACCGCCTTCAGAACACCCTTTGGCCATTTTAAGTACCTAGTCATGCCCTTCGGATTGGCTAACGCCCCGGCAATATTCGAACGCTTTATGGATAAGGTGTTCTCTGACATGCTGTTTCTCTTTGTTATTGTATATCTGGACGACATACTGATCTTTTCCAAGGATCCTAAACAACATGAAGAGCACGTGAAGGCAGTTTTGCAGAGACTCCGAGATCATAAACTCCTGGCCAAACCTGAAAAATGTTTGTTTCATGTGACCTCCGTTCACTACCTAGGGTTTATTCTTACCCCAGAAGGAATCGTTATGGACCCTTCAAAGGTAAAAGCAATATTGACCTGGCCTGCTCCTACTTCCGTGAAACAAATTCAATCTTTCCTGGGACTTGCCAATTTCTACCGGAAATTCATATCTAATTTCTCCGAGATAGTTCAACCGATTGTTGCTCTCCTGAAGAAAGACACTCCTTTCCTCTGGTCAACACCACAAGATATGGCGTTCCAGCGTTTAAAGACAGTTTACGCAAGCTCCTATCTTGGCTCAACCCGATACTAGCCGTCCTTTCCTGGTAGAAACGGATGCTTCAAATTATGCCATTGGCGCAGTCCTGAAACAAGAATTAGGAGATAAACTGGAACACCCAATTACTTAGATCTCACAAACTCTGACTCCTAGTGAAACACATTATTCAGTCCTGGAAAAAGAATTGTTAGCCATCCGCCAAGCCTTCGCTGAATGGCGACATCTACTTTTGGGAGCTAAACATCCAGTTCAGGTCCGTACTGACCATCGGAACCTCCAGATTATACAGTCTTTGGAGTGTAGGAACAGTCATCAGGTGCGTTGGGCATATTTCTTTGCCCAGTACCAGTTCCATATCACTCACGTTCCTGGATCACAAAACCTGATCGCCGACGCCTTATCTCGAAGACCTGACTACGAGCCCACTGAAGACAAGGCATATCCTCAGATGTTTTCCCCCACGATCTTTGTGGCCCAGGCAGTCAACCTCCTCAAAGAGATCCAAGCCCAAACCCAATCCTCTGATCTGTGGAAGGACAAATCCAAAAGAAATCCTTGGAATGTAAAGGTCCGGGAAGGTTATTTGTTCAAAGACAATCTGTTGGTCATCCCTACAAAAAGACTACAACAGAGAATAATGAATCTCTGTCACGATACCCTACACTCCGGACATCGTGGTGTCACCAATACCCTCCGTCTGATACAAAGGCAATTCTGGTGGCCTAGGATGAGACCCGACGTATGGCAGTACATTCAATCCTGTGTTAACACAATAACAAAAAACCAGCGGGCCTTCTACTACAACCTACATTGCCAACTAGGCCTTGTGAGATTATCGCTACAGACTTCATTGTGGAACTGCCACCCTCCCGTGGGTATACCACCATCATGGTTACCATAGACTTGTTCACTCATATGGCTCATTTTACGCTCCTGCGTAAATTACCATCCTCTTCTGAACTAGCAGGAATCTTCCTGGAACACATATTCCGTTTGCATGGACTCCCTTCCAAGATCATTTCGGATCGCGGACCTCAATACATCTCACAATTCTGGAAACATCTCTGTCAATGCTTAGGGATCCAACGTGCCCTTTCGTCAGGTTACCACCCTTAAACCAACGGAATCACAGAACGTGTCAATCAAACCCTGGAACAGTTTCTTCGATGCTTCGCCACCAAGGTCCAGGATGACTGGTCGCTCCTGATACCCGTGGCTGAATTTGCTTACAATAATTCTGACCATTCGGCACTTAAGATCAGCCCCTTTTATTGCAGTCAAGGATTTCATCCGTTGGTCCTACCTTCTGTTCTTCCCCAATCTACACCAGTACCTACAGTTGACTCCTGGATCAAAACCCTTGTCAACATACATAAAGAAGCCAAGGAATTTTTGGAGAAGGCCAGGAAACAGACCGAGAAATATGCAGATTCCAGAAGAAGACCTGGCCCTTCTTATGCAGTCGGTGATCAGATTTGGTTGTCGTCCAAATTACTACCCTGACATCTACGGCCTAGTAAGCTGGCCCCTCGGTACTATGGTCCATTTTCCATTAAAGAAATGATAAATCCTGTTTCTTATCGGATCGAGTTGCCTGAATCCTGGAAGAAGATACACCCAATCTTTCACACATCTTTATTGAAACCCTACTATCCATCCTCCCAAAAACCCTCCAGACCTCCTCCTATACTGGTCGATGAGCAATTGGAATATGAGGTATCTCGGATTTGTGATTCCAGGTATAGAAGGGGCCAGCTTCAATACCTGGTTGAATGGAAAGGATATCCTCCTAGCGAAAGAACCTGGGAACCTCTCTCAAACATCAAGGCCCCACGGCTGCTCAGAAGGTTCCACCTCCTCCACCCGGGCAAACCAGGAGGGAAGGGTCTTCGGAGGAGGCATGCTGTCATGAATCGCAGGGTGCGCCCCTTTTGGGCCTCATGATCCCTGTCACAACGGACTTATACCCATTAATACCTCCAATATGGCCATCCAACGCAGTTCCTTCTCGCTCCATGCGTTGGACGTAACCTTTCTCTATTTCTAAACCACGCCTTCCGCGGCTCCGCGTGTCTCAATGCTATTGCGAAGTAGCGACCAGACGTGTGCTCCGTAGCTCGCGGTTCTTCTCCTGTCCACTCCGCTTCCCTTCCTCGAACCCCCCCCCCTTTCTTCTTCCTCCTGGATTCTAGTTCTAGCGAATTTACCTTGCCTCCTGGATTCCTGGATTCGGCCTCCTGGAAAACTGAACGCATTCTGGATTCGGCAGAGACACGGGCCGCCTTCTTCAAAACCCGATCCTTCCGAAAGAAGGCAGCATCCAAAGACACCGGAAAAGAACGGATTCAGGTGAGAAGGGGGGGGGGAACTCCTTGACACAGGGTTCTTTACTCCTTCTCTGAGATGCCTGTATGTACTCCATGCCGGTAAGGTACTTTACGGGCTTAGGGAGGCCGTCATTTACGTGTGCTCCTTGCTTGTGATCAGCTCCGGTTTACGCCATGCCGCTAATTTCGGCATGGTGGGACGCGCGCGCGACCCAAGACCGATAATTACGACATCGTAGTTTACGGTGCCGTAATTAGCAGTCTGAGAGGCCAGAATAGCCTGTAGCGGTAAACGATGCCGGTAAATCATTACCGGCATGGTTTTTCCCTTACCTCCTAGCCTAGAATGACCACCAATGGGCCTCATTCCGAGATTGGAGGTAGCCATGGCGCCATGGCTGCCTCCAATAACGGTACCGAGTCCGCCCTCATTCAATGGGGACTTACCGGTCTAGTCTGACCTTTGCGGACCGGTAAGTCCCCATTGAAAATACCATTCCCCATTCCCATTTGAGCCCCCATAGGGCTCAATGGGAATGGGGAAGGTGCAAGTAACTGTACCGCAATTTGCGGTACCGTTATTTGCGGTACTGTTATTTGCTCCCTGGACCCTTTGCGGGACCCGCAAAGAGACCTCGGAATAGGGCGCAAAGGGATTACTGGCACCAGTGTCCTTACCGATGCCGGTAATCCCTTTGCGCCAGCCTCGGAATGAGGCCCAATATTGTCTTGATGGTGGATGAACATGTCCGCATGCCGACCAGAGCTGCCATTCCCACTACCATATCCACGTTTTATATGTGGAAGCCATCACAGCAGGTAAACGTATCCAATTCATCAAGCAAGTGGTTCTGTATGGCAGTGTGGAAACAGCAAAGGCAGTTCTGCTGTGCGTTTGGTATTTCAGAGTGCATTTATAGTGTCACCAGAGGGTCTCCTTTTTAGAGACTCCAGAAAAGACATACCATTAATGCTTCGCCCACAGAGGATATGAAGGTGTGATCAAGACGAAAGTGAGTCTTGCCTTTATTTATTTCTTGAGCATTTGTTAGGCACCTATACAACAGACTGGTGTTTCCAGGTGCCACAAAGAAAAGTGGGCAGGTAATAAGGGGAGTAAATAACAGTGGTAAAACAGTGAATATACAATTGTGGTCCTACTAGGCCTTGTGGCATTCAGACGTGCAAGTTCAGTGAAGAGAAGTGTAGGAGATAGGGAAAAGGGGGGACGGGAGAGGCATGGACAAGTGCTAGTAGGAGCCTGGGAGGGAAGTGCCAAGGCAGGAGGCCATTGGCTAAGTGCTAGGGCAGAGGAATCCCAAAGGTGGGATTCACAAGGGTGGGATTCACTGCCGTCAGGCCGGGCGCCCGCAAAGGCAGTGCTGAGGGAGTTTGGGGGGCGAGGATGCTGGTGTCGGCTGGGTAGAGAGCCTAGTAACCTGTGAGATTCATGAAGGACCAGGCCCCCAGTCTCAGCGGCAGTTGGGTGATTAGCAGGGAAGGGGAAGAGGGAAAGAGGTAGAGAAAAGCAGAGTTTTGAGAAGTTTCCTGCACTTAAGGCGGTGCGGCTCAAGTTTAAGAGGGGCAGGTAGGTTGTTCCAAAGGGAGGCACCAGCCAAAGAGAGAGACCTGCCCTCCATTCTCTGCTTGGAGAAGCGTTTGACAAGCAGAGTTGGAGCTAGAGGAGTGGAGGGCTCTAGCAAAGCATTTAGGGAGGGAAAGTTGGAGATAATGTAGTCCCAGGCCCCAGAAAGCGTTGTGGATGATGCAGAGGGTCTTGAATTTGATCCTTGCGGCCACCAGGAGCCAGTGGAGAGATTTTAGGGCTGGGGAGATACAGTCCCTGGGCTTTAGGCCAAGGAAAACTCTTGCAGCCTTATTCTGGATTAGGTGAATGGGGCGTAGGGAGGAAAGGGAGAAATTGGGGAAGAGACTGTTGCAGTAGTCCAGCCTATAGAGGACCAGAGCTCTGGAGACATTGAGCTTCTGGGAAAAGGTGAGAAAAGGGAGAATGCTTCTAAGGGGGTGAAGCAGGAAGGGGGCCTTCTTGGCAAGGTCCAAGATGTGAGGGGTGAAAGAGAGAGCAGAGTCGAAGAGGACTCCAAGGTTTATGGCCTAAAAGGATGGTGAGGGTAGAGGGCCCAAGGAGGGCGGCCAGCGGGTAGAAGGGAAACAGGGCAGAGGTGTCCCAATGAGAAGGATCTCCTTCTTACTGGCATTAAGACAGAAATCGTTAGCTGCAAACCATGCCTGGATGGCGGTCAGACAATCAGGGATGAGAGAGGAGGAAGAGGAGGTAGTAGATGGACGATTGACGGAAAGCTGTGTGTAATCAGCCTAACAATGGAAATGAGAGAGGCAGGAAGAGATTAGGTGAGCAAGAGGGGCGAGATGGATATTGGAGTATCATGGAGATAGGATAGAGCCCTGGGGGACGCTGCAGGTACATAGTGAGGTGGTGAAAGAAAAAGGGCCCTGTTGCAACTGGGAAGGGCTGTCAGTGAGGAAAGAGGTCAGGTATTCCAGTGCCTGGTCCATGATGCTGACGGTAGAACAGTTGTTTTAGGAGGATAGAATGGTTGACCGTGTCAAAGGCAGAGGAGAGATCGAGGAGAATGAGAACAGCAGGAGAGTGAAGAGTCAAGATTTGCAAGCATGTCTTCACAGGTGTTCAGGAGAGTAGTTTCCGTACCTCTGGATGCCCGGAATCCAGATTGATGGTCATGAAGACAATCAACAAGTTCAGTATGAAGGATCAATTCTGGTGAACCAACTTCTTCAAGACTTTACCCAGGAAATGGTTGGTGGAAATAGGACAATAGTTAGCCGGGCAGGAGAGTTCAGCAGACAACGTTTTTAGGAGAAGGCGCACAAGGGAGTGCTTGAGGGATAGAGGGAAAGAGCCAGTGGCGAAGGAGTGGTTACAGAAGTCGGCAAGGGCCGAGCGAGAGAGATGTTGTTCTTAATGGTTCTAGAAGAGCAGGGGAGCACCTGTTTGGATGCGACCTTCATAGAGCGGTCTTCATAGAGCGGACAACTTTAGAGACCTCATCAGGTGCTATGGGCAGGATGGAGGAGAGTGCATGGGTGGAGGGAGGGGAGTCAAGGGAGGCAGATGAGCAGGAGAGGGAGGATGTCCTGAGTTTTAGATGTGAAATGGGATTCCAAAGCGGTGCAGAGAGCCTGGAAAGGAAGGAGAGAGGTGGAGACTACAGTTGGATTGGCAAGTTCCTTGCCGATTTTGAAAAGTTCAGCCATGTTGTTGGTGGCTCCAGAGATGCTGGCTTGGATGTGGGCCCTCTTCTTGGAGCGGATAGCGAGACGATATTGCCTTTGGAGCAGGAAACAGGCAAGTTTGTCAGAGGATGAACCTGATGTCTGCCACTTCCTTTCAGCTACTCTGCATTCAAGTTTCAGAGAAGCAAAATCAGAGTCATACCATCCGTTGCACTTGCAGGCAGGCTTCAGGCAGATCCTCATGACAGGGGCAAGGATTCCAAGGGTGTTAGAGATAGAGAGGTGAAGGTTATCGAGGACAAAGTCAGAGGGAGAGTCAGAAGCGGGAGTGAGGGTGGTAGGGGGGATGAAAGTGGAGGCAAACGCAGTGACTGACACTTGCACAAAGGTCTGGTTCCCTGACCTCAGGGTCAAACAGGAGGACACAACTGGAAGAAATGTGTGGTGTCAGGCTACAGGCACACAACCCAGCCCACCACCCATGAACAGGCCTCTGAAAATCTTGCAGTCATTGCAACGAGCTAGCATGGATTCCGGGACCATACAAATGGAGAGACACTTCCTTTTGGTGCTAGATGAACTGTCCAAGAACCAGTTAGTGGAATATGTGTGTTATACCATGGCAGCTTCAGTGGTTCGAATATTAAAAAATAAGTTTGCAATACATGGGTTTATGGAATCGTTCAGGACTGCTAATGCCCTACACATCCAACCAAAGACAATACGTTTGTGATCACCAAAGCATTAGCCCAGGCAAGCGTTTATGTGCAGCATCTGAAGAGAACATTTTTTTTTTAATTCTGCATCGTGCAAAGACAGAATGTGCAAATGGAAAGTGCACTACACATTCTTTAGAGAATATCAGAAGCTACCATACAATAACAGCAGCTCTGGCTGAAGCACTGATGGCAAGACACGTATGTGGCAGCATACCAAGTAACCTGTCCAGACAGGTAGCGTCCATTGAAACTTCTAAGGTGTGTCTCAAACAAGTAACTACCAATGTAAAGGAAAACAAGAGGCAATGCACCATTTTCACAAATTGGCAACAACTGGACAAGGTACTCCTGAAGAAAGGCCATCCTACTAAAAACTCGGTTTCCTCTTCAAGCGATATACCTGGCAAAAGGATCCAAGATTACAGCAGAACATGGGATTTAGCAGACAACCACAAACCACAGTTTCTTTCAAGAACGTGTTGGCTTCTGAAGACGAGAATAATTTTCCAGTCGAACCTGTACAGTTATGAAAGTGATACATAAGCAAGAGAACAAACTGTCAGCAAACAGAAAAATAAAACGAAAGGAAATTAACCATAAATCCTGAGTGTGCCAGCAAAGGAAAGGGAGGAAGAAAGGTCGCCATCGAGCGAGAGAAGATGTGAAGCACCAGACAGACCCAGATACCCTACACTAGCCGAAAGAAGCAGACATCATAAATTCAGCGATTTTGTAATGTACCACTAGCTAATACACGGTTGACTGAAGGACTGTTGCATTATGTGACAGATCTCAATGATATTCAGGGATGTAAGATTTAATGCATCTAGTTTGATAAGAGGGGATGTTCTGTCATCGCCTTTGCATGATGATGCGAGACACAGCACTCTATGTGAATACAAACGGCTGACCGGCGCATGCGAATGTCAACACCTACGAGCCATCTAACATTCACACCATGTCTTTCGTTTGGGTAACTGTCCACATCCAACCGTGCTGGGATATCAGTTATCTGCAGGTACACGGCTGTCAGAGGGTGTGCTCTTTCACTCCATTAGCCCTATGATTTTACTAAACATGTGTCACGGATGACCATTTCCTGGATATAGGAAGAATCTGTTTCATCGAGGACCGTAGAGAACAAGTTCGGAAGCCTATATTTGGATGCAAGATCATACAATAAGATGGTGTACAGACAATGTGGACAGTAAATGGAGCGTGTACTACACATGCACAAACAAAATGGCTCCCATTTAAGGCTGTGAAAATCTTACTATCTTTACCTATGTCAGACATAGTAAATTGGCACTTCCTTCCCAGAGTTCTCAGTCCTTCTGTTGACCACAACATGAAGGCACAGAGTCAGGGATAGGAAAGAAATCAAATAGTGGGGCAGGGTTTCTTCTACTATGACGCGATCTAAGTTTCTTCTCACACCCTTCAGTAAAGCAGCAAGACCACTTCACCAGGGCCATCAAAGACAAGTTGATGAATACCGTCATTGGCACTATCAAGTGCAGTTCATGAACATTATGACAAGAATGAAATTATGTATTATGGCGGGGCAGATGCTAAGGACATGAACCCCATGGATAAATGCAATAGGCATATGGACAGTGAGGACTTTCGTTTATCTACCACATGACTTGGCTGTGGCAGGGGCTATAGAAGCATGTTCTTAAACTGTGCAAATTATGAATAACAGATTACACATGATTTAACAAAACCATTGACTGTAACTGCGCTATGGCCATCTATTTTTTACTTATGACATCTGTAAAATGATTTGGAACTCAATATATGTAACCTGTATTCATTGTAAGGTGGCAGAGTATTGCAGTGTTTGGCGACAGCTGCGATAGCCTTTCTACCTTTCTTCCTGGAGTCTCCCTGGTGTCTGTTGTCCTGCTCTACTGTGTGAGAGGCAGAGCCTATATAAACTCCTTACCCGGCCGAGCCTTTGGCGGAGTATTGCAGAGTGTTTGGTGACAGCTGCAATAGCCTTTCTACCTTGAGTCTGTTGTCCTGCTCTACTGTGCGAGAGGCAGAGCCTAGATAAACTCCTTACCCGGCGGAGACTTGCAGATTATTGCAGAGTATTTGGTGTTTAGTGCTTTGTGCCTTCTGCCTGCAGCAAGAGGACCCCCCACTCCTGCTCCACTCTGCTCTGCTCCACACCTGGCTCCTCCTCACTTGGCCCAAACTTCCTTGTGTTTTCTCCTTCGAGAAGGTAAGACTGCTTGCTACTTTGCACTCTGTTTGGGCCTCACTGCCGAAGCGCTACCCTTTTTTACATAACTACATAGAGACCGTCTATAAGCTGCTGGGAGGCCTCTCCTTTTGAACCTAGCCGCAACAAAACAGCAATTGTTACATCGCTGTAGTGAATACTGCTAAAAGTGCCTCTTAAGACCAACACGCTTACCTGCCCACGCCCTCCACCTGATCCCGGGATCCTTTCAAACCCATGGGTGTGCACCCTTCACAGTTGAAGTGAAGATACCGGAGGCTCAGTTTAATCCACCTGGTCCTCAAGGCTCATGCATCCATTCTCTCAAAGCCCCAAATACAATTATACTTTACATTACCCAAACTGCAGCTTACCAGCAGGTAGGGCTAATAATGGAATCGCTCCCTTCTGGAAACTGCACGATAAACACACAAAGCAATGCGCGACTCCTGCAACAAAACTGGTTGCAGAACCATGATCAACCATGAAGCAATTCAATTCAACCACTGTACTACGAACAAAGAACTTGCGATGAACATAAGCTATACTGCTCCAACAGATGCAGAGATTCTAAATAACGACAACAGTAATCTTATAAAAACATAAACTCCGAGATACCCGATATCCAAAGAAGTAAACTGATGAAAGCACTTAACCTTTGGACAACGATAGAGCAAATGAGTCTGAACATGCCTTGTGCCCTTCCAACATCACTTTGGAGCGTATAAGAAGACCACTGACACCCGAAACAAACAGTATCCCAGAGTCTCAAAACAAAATCAGGTCCACCACCAGCCTGCCTTTTGTTCTACCCTTGGATGGAATGACTGAATCCCACTTGCCTGATCCTAGAAGCGAGTCAGCGCTCTGAAAGATGCCCCGTCCCACGACCTCACTGACAAAGACCGCCGAGAAAAGCGCTGTGACACATGTCTCAAAAACAAAGAGGAGAAACCTGATTCTAAACGAATTGAGCTCAGCAACCACTGGATAAATTCACCAACGGCCAGCCGTCCACTAAAAGGTTTTGATACTCCTCGACCCAGTACGGCACGTAAAGAACCAAGTAACAACTGTGCCAGTCCCAAAGTCTGTGACCCACGGACGCCAGAAATCGCTAATTTTGGGAAAAAGTAAAAAACTCAAGGATAACACCTTCTCTGCTGACTTAATAACCACAACTCAACGTGTAAATGAGGACAGGCCAAAGAGCCCACCATTAATGAGAACAACTTGTCTCAAACGAACCTGGACAAGTGTGTGAAATGTTGACACCTCCTCATCCGATGTTACGCTCACCTGGCTCCCACAGGGGCGTCGAACTGAACTGGACAGGTGCGGCCTTCACCAATGTGACACGTAGTGCCGAGATGACGGACTGGACTGGCCCACCTGCTTGGCCCGTAGGAATATTCTTCTGTAAATGGAGAAAGGGAATTAACCACCCGTGGAGCTGAGCGTTAACCCCCCCACACTTTCCTCCCCATTGATCACCTTTGATGTCCCCTCTTATAGTCTCACCTGATGGTTTGGAAAGATGAGCTCTCCATCCTGCATTGAGCGCAGGGGCGCGTTGATAACCAGTTGCTTCACTGGCTTGAAGGAATTGGTGAGTTCCAGAACAATATTGACTCTGAGATTTCCGGCAAGACGCCGTAAGTATGTAGTTAGTAAGAGTTCAAATGTCTGACTTTCACTCTTGTCCGATTCCTTGCAGGTTGCAGCTTGACCCTAGCAAAGAGTTCCTCGTGGCAACCGGTAATATTCAGGTAAGGATTTGTATTATCCAACACAGTTCGATAAAATAATGTCAGTATGTAACCTGTTGTTTTCTCCCTTATTCAGGCGCTGAGAGAAAGTATGAAGTCTCGGGAAATAATTCCTCCGGCGGTAAAATCAGGTAAGTCTATAGTGGTGAGGAGGTTTCCCCTTGTTTGTCCCTTTGTTTCACCTTGCTGTCCTTTTGTTTTCCCTTAGGGGCCATGGTTCGGCGAGGATGCAGTGGAAGCTGTGCCGACCCGTGAAGAGGAATAGTACCCCCGGTGGTAAAATCAAGTAAGTCTATGGGGGGGTAACTAATATTGCCTCTGTTTATTCCCTTGGCTCACCTTGCTGTTTTTGTCTTCCCCTTAGGTGCCGGAGAGCGGCAGGAACATGCAGAAGGATGCAGTGGAATGTCAAGATGCTGCGAAGGCCGATGAGTTCAGCGCGGCACTGCAGCAGGCGAGGCGACGTGCATAAAATAACTTCTTTCTTCCAGCTCGAAGGCGCGGTGGATCCGGAATTCAGGTAAGGATCAACGGTATTGCTCTTGATCTAACCTTTTCTCGTTCTTTCTCCCTTTTTTTTTTAGGAGCTCCAGACTCGAGGCGGGCGTGGCAGAAGACTGGATGCAGACTTGCAGGCACGGTGAGCGTTACGCTGCTGGATGCAGAATAACGCGAAGCGTGTGCTGCTCTTCGGGCGTGGTTTAAATAGCCTCCAAAGTAGTCCCAGGTAAGTATCCCTCCCCAGCCCCACCCGAGTAAAAAATAGTGCTAGGTAAAGTAGTCCCTTCCAAGCCTCTTTTGGCTTGGAGCTCTTGCAGCATGGTCGGCATCAGGTAAATTTGCAGCATGGTCGGCATCAGGTAATTTTTAATCTATGAGCCTGGCGCCAAGACTGACTCTCCATATGAGCCTGGCGCCATAGACGCCAGGACTGCACCCAAATAGCCCCTAGCAGGGGTTGTTGGGCTTGCTTGGAATAACTTGATGCCTGCTTCCGGGGTTGCTGGACTTGGTCTGGGTCCCCGGGGGTAGGCATCATGACATCCGACTCAACTGTCCAATTCCAGTGCTGAATCGGATGAAGAACTGGAAGCCACCTCTGAATAAAGAGCTTTGTTTTGGAGAACCCCCAAGAAATTACGTAAGAAGAGCAACCACTTAAAACACCCAACTGACTTAGCAAATCAACTAAGAGAAATATCTTTGTATAACCAACTTGATCAACTACAGGCAAACATAATCTCGGCAGTCACCATCACGATGGCCCATACCTAAAATTCTATGAAATCCTATCGGACAACTACAAAGACCAATCAACTCTGATGAACTCAAAATTGATTTACATAGAGTCCTTCATTGCAGTGACCAGAGAAAGGAGATTAAAAGATTAACTAGCCAGCACAGTATTGAAATCCTTGGTTGAGTTAGTGAAAGAAGCAAGACCTGACAAACGGGTCCAACTCAAAGAAGCCCTTGCCCCCCAACCCCCAGCCAACTACAAGAGCCTAGAGAAATCCCTACATGAGTCAAAAATCATGAGAAGTCCTGAGAAAGAAAATGGAGCAAAAGCACCTTTCAGGACAACAAATCTCTATTCCATCAGAATACATTTCAGGGGTGGCTTCAGGTACATGCAGAAGTTGCAGGCCCTTCGGGGTTAATGGCAAATCCAGCAACCAGAACTTCCATCCAAATTGACAATCCGAGTACTCTGGGTGAGCAAGTAGTAGCAATAGAAAATACAACAGAGGTTAGGGAAACGACAGAGACTGATCCAGTGCCTGCGACCAAAGAATCCCTTCCTTTTGTACGGCCCCACAACGTACTCTATATTCACCAAATAAACACAAGAATCCTAGATAAAATCTAAGGATTCCTCTAAACCAATTTCAGTAAAGAAGCCCAAGAACACGCCCAGGCCGCACAACTCTATTAAAACCACAAGCTCACGCAGCTTCATAAAAAACTTGAAGCTGCATTCAGTTGAAACTTGACAACAGGAAAAAACAAACATAAGGAAGATAACAACTATCACCCTACGTCAGGTCCAATACGAAGACCCAACTCAACCCACGCTAGTAAACTCAAAATCCTTACCCATCACTGAACCATTAGATGAGCTATTACTTGAGATGCCCATATATGAAGAAGAATCTGAAGCAAGAGAAGATGATGGAGACCTCAACAACGAGCAAATGATCTCCAGCCACGAATGTGATAGTGACAGCTCTACCACAAGCTTCCCATATCTAATGTTGGAAGAGAGACGGAAGAAAACTATTGCGCAGCTACCTAATACTAGAAACCCGGACTCCTTACACAAATGGTGAAAAATTCTTCAGTTACTGGAAAAAAAAAAAAAAAAAAAAAAAAAAATCAGGCTGTTGGACCTCGGGCACTCAAAACTATAGAGAAACCAATCGCCTAGGAGATACTGTAAGAGTCGGAACGCTCAAGACACCAAAAGCCTTCTAAGTGATGCTGGAAAGGGTGTTGAAAGCGGACGACTGCCTTATTCTAAATCGCAATAACATCAAGCAGCTTTTCCATCACGTTCCAAAGCTATGCCGAATTGAGCCCAACGACATCAAAATCGTGGCCTTCCTCTCCCAACCAATGAAAACAACTACTTGTGGAATTGGCTGCCTAGCGCTTTGTCCACAAACAAACATAAAGCAAGAAGGATGTCGAACTGTGGACTCTAGAAATCGGATTAGGGAATACCAAGGTTTCTCTCATCTCCTGCAAAGTCTGCCCCCCACATTAGCTAACTTAGACCTATTATGACTTCAAGAATCATTGCTGACAGAAGTACCATACCTGGATGGGTTCACCACCTACCATAATAAAGCAATTAGAAGAACTGCAGGCAGACCAATTGCAGGTTTAACAACATTTGTGAGAAATAACCTAAACCAAGAAGTAGAAGGAGTAATTCAACAAAACCCATATATCCAGATCAGATTATAAAACTGCACGAAAGATTGTCCAGTCATAAGAGCAAGCACTTAGTATTATTTAATCTATACTGGACTCCAAAGTGCTCAGAATCAGTGGACTTCGTGGAAACTGTGAAGAACCATATTGATGATATCCATGCTACGCTGCAGGAGCCTTTCCTAATCTTCTGCAGTGACTTAAATATTGACTGAAACAGCAAACAGATAGAAAAAAACGGCATATCTTCGGAAAAGAATACTAACTACCACCGATATTAGAAATGGATGGAAGAATCAGCTGTTAGACAGATCCACATGCTGAATGGTAACTTGGAAGGCGACCAGCCTGGAACAAAGACTTGGAAAAATGGGGAAATGAGTTCAACATTAGACTACTTTTTTGCTTCGAGCAGTATGCTAACCGCACTGTTGAGAGTATTGCCTACGCCAGTCAGTGATCACGACCCCATTATTCTAACTTGCCATTTGTATAACAAAATGGTGGTTAAAACATGGCCCCATGCCATCAAACTAGAAGCGGGAAGAAAATCGGCTTTGATTCAAACCACAATATGCCAAGAAACAAACTGATAAATTACTGAACTGGTAAGGGCTTAATGAATCCGGCGTGAAATATGAGCAAGTACTGATCAGTTTCAAAGAAAACATCCGAAGAAACTTAAGACCGCTGTTCAAAGCAAACACTGCTCTGTAAGTATGGTATTTAAGCAAAAATGTCAAATGTGCAAAGAAGTGAGAGCCATAATGAGCGCACTGCTGCTAGTAAGAGTGCAGTTGATTAAAAAGAGAAAGCAGAAATACTGCAACTGGATCGCAGCACATAAAGCCGAAATGTTACAGAAAGATGCTGAAAGAATGTTTGAAGCCATGGGATCTAAAAATACAAAACGTATATGGCAGTTGCTAAACGGAGACACTTCCCCCACATGCCCTTTTCTCCTGAACCCAGTTCCATGAAATATATGGTCATTTCACTTCACAGGCCTATACAAAAATAACATTGAACACAGAAGTGACCGTATGCAGATGGCGAGAAGTCCATGGAACATCATCATCAATCAAGATGAAATACTCACCAATTTAAGGAAGGCAAGTAAATCGAGAGTCCCGGGCCATATCAGCCTCTCAAGTGAAATCCTAAAAGCAGCCCCAGACTTATGGGCGAAATTCTGCTATATGTTGTTCAAAAGGATCGCCCTCAATGGTCAAGTCAAAACCTTGTGGAAAAACAGCACAGTTGTTCCAGTCTTCAAAAAGGGCGACCAGGCTAAACCAGGAAACTACTGTCCGATCGCCCTCCTCGATGTGTTGGGCAAGATTCCCGCCTCAGTCTTATTAAAGCGACTGAACTAATGGATGACTGAGACCGGAAACTTAGATTGTAGGCAAACTGGTTTTGTTTAGGGCATTGGGTGCAACCTTAATCTGCTACTAATGAGCCCGAGGAAAATGGAAACTCTTAGAGGAGACTGTAACATATTCCTTGCATGTATCGACCTAGAAAGTGCATTTGATAGCATCATCAGAGAACACCTATGGATGAAAATGGCTGCAGCAAAATGTCCAGTCGATCTGCTAAGTGCGATAAAGGATCTATACACACGAACATCCTTGCAGGTTAGACTGAGCCAAGAAGGCCTACTGACAGACTCTATTCCCACCCATAATGGCTTAAAGCAAGGCTGCCCCCTTGCTGCATTCTTGTTCCATTTTTTCATCTCGGATGTGAGACATGTCCTCGACCCTGCTCCATCGTGTTCACCAAAAATAAACGGCCAAATGTTGGGTACAGAACAAGTGCCTTACCTGTAACTGTTGTTCTCCAGCATGGGTCTGGTATGGATTCACATGCTCATGAATATTGCCCGTCGTCAGGCTGGGAATCCTCAGTAAAGAAAAAATCAGTATCAGTTTAGTTTCTGATCTGTCTTTCTTAGTAGTAACCAATCACTGGTCTCTGGGTCACACTGCCCCCAGCCAATGACTGCCCTCTCCCTAAACCCCTCCCCTGGCAGCCATCCTCAGATTTGGTAGCACGTACAGTGGCAGTATGACCAAGTGAAGAGCCACAGAGGGTTAGGAGGGAGGGTTCGCATGTGAATCCATGCCAGACCCATGCTGGAGAACAACAGTTACAGGTAAGTAACTTGTTCCTTCTCCAGCATGGGGTCTGGCATGGATTCACATGCTCATGAATGTAAGAATACGTAGCAGTACACACATGCACAACCACTGGAGGTGGCAAGGCTCAACATTAACATTACATAAACTCAACATTAAGCAACTCTTACCTCCTCACCAGGCCCACCTTCAGGCGAACAGGTTGCGCAGCACTGCTTGGCCGACTCTGGACTCCTCCTTGGAATCCCGGTCGACGCAGTAGAATCTTGTGAAGGGGTGCGTCGACCTCCACGTAACAGCCCTGCAGTTGTCCAGCAGGGGCACACCAGACAAGAACGCCGTAGTAGCAATGATCGCTCTGGTTGAATGGGCTCTCGGACGGCCGGGCAACGGTCGGTTTGCCAACTGATGACAGTGCATGATGCAGCCGGAGAGCCATCTGGAAATGGAAGCCTTCAAGAGAGCCTTCCCTTGATCCACAAGTGCAAAGTTCACAAAAAGCTGTGATATCCTCTGAAAACTCTTTGTGCGGTCAACGTAGAACTTCAGCGCTCTAGCTACATCCAGCGAGTGCGAAGTCCTCTCGGGCCGGCGACGAAGGCGACGGGAAGAAAACTGGCAGCACCAAGGGCTTGTTGAGGTGGAAGTCTGATGGCACCTCGGGCATGAAGGAGGGGTGCGTCCTCAGCACCACCCTCGTCTCGTGGAAAGTCAAGTATTGGAGGCTTACAAGATAGGGCCTGGATCTCTCCCACTCGTCGTGCGGAGGTGATGACCACAAGGAACGCTGTTTTCCACAACAGAAATTTCAACGGTGCCGAATGCAGAGGCTCGAATGGCGGCTCCATTAGCCTGGTCAGCACCACGTTGAGCTCCTACGCCGGGGCCGGAGCCTTCACCGGCAGGAACGATCGGAACTGTCCCTTCATAAATTCCTTCACCAGGCGATGAGACCACAGGGATGACCGTCCCGTAGTTCTGGTGTAACGGGAAATCACTGCAAGATGGATCTTGATGGAAGCGTGAGCCAGCCCCGCCTTGGCCAGCGACAGCAGGTACGGCAGCACTTGGGGGGCAGTAATTCACAGAGGGTTAATCTTCTGTGCACGGCACCAGACAGAGAACCTCTTCCAATTGTGTCCATAGCATTTTAAAGTCGAGGATGCCCTGGCCTTTGGAAGCACCTCCTTGCAGTCCGCCAGGATATCGTACCCTCCAAACTCTAGCGCTGCAGGAGCCAGGTCGTGATGGAGCATGGTGCCTCCTTCTCTGGAAAGAAGATCTGCGTCCGTCGACAGTCTGACTGGGGGGAACGCTGACAAGTCTAGAAGGTCCGGGAACCAGATCTGTCTCGGCCACGCCGGTGCGACGAGGATCATCCTGCACCGGGACCTCTTGAGTTGGTTGATAAATCGGAGCAGCAACAGCAATGGAGGGAACGCATAAAGGAACAGGCCGTCCCAGGGGAACGAGAAAGCATTGCCCATGCTCCTCGGCTGGGGAAAGCTGCTGGCGAACCTCTGGCACTTGGAGTTCATCGCCGTCGCAAACAGGTCGATCTGGGGTTTGCCCCATCGTTGGAAAAGTCGATCCACTTGATCCTGACGCAGTTCCCACTCGTGGCACGAGCGCAGCTCCCTGCTGAGTGAGTCGGCGACGACGGTCTTTATTCCGGCTAGATGGAAGGGAACCAGAAACATCCCCTGGGCGACGGCCCAGTGCCACAGATCCTGGGCCTCCTTGGACAGGGCTGGGGGTCGGGTGCCTCCCTGCTTCCGGATGTAGAACATCGTGGTGGTGTTGTCGGTGAAGATCCTCACCACCTTGCCCTTGAGAGACGGGAGAAATGACCTGAGGGCACACAACACTGCTCGGAGTTCCAGGATGTTGATGTGGAGTGACCTCTCCTCCGGGAGCCAAAGGCCTCTCGCGTGTAGATCTCCGGTGTGCGCTCCCCCTCCCTCCAGGGAGGCGTCCGTCATCACCGTCTCCTGATGTACCAGGGTCTGAAAGCCCTTGCCCGCCGCGAGATGCGCACGGGTGCCCCACCATCAAATCGCTTGGTGGAAAACCTCGTTGAGCGGGATCCTGTCTTCGAAGCTGCCCGTCGCTTGTATCCAATGGGCGTCGAGGAACTCTTGTAGAGGGCGCATCCTTAGCCTGCACAGGCGCACCAGGTAGATGCATGAGGACATCATTCTGAGCAGAGACTTGATGGATCTCACCCTGGCCATGTCTGTGGCCAGAAGGCGCTGCACCTTGCTCAAGATGGCCCTCATCCTCTCCTCCGACGGCGAGGCCAACCGTGTCACTGTATCGAGCTGGGCTCCCAGAAACAGTGCGACCTGCGAGGAGACCAGGTGGGACTTCGAGTAGTTGATGGAGAATCCCAGGTCTGTGAGAAGTTGGACGGTCTCCGCTGTGTGTTCGACGGCAAGCTCTCTCGTCCTTGCACAGATGAGCCAGTCGTCCAGGTAGGGGTAGACGTGGATCCCCCGCAGGCGCAGCAGCGTCGCTACTGGCGCGAGGCACTTGGTAAACACCCTGGTTGCCGACTTGTGCCAGAATGGTAGGGCCTTGAATTGGTAGTGCCGTCGTTGGACTACGAATCTGAGAAACTTTTGGTGTCCTTTGAGAATGGGGATGTGGAAGTAGGCATCTGCCAAGTCCAGCGACGATAGGAAGTCGCCCTCCTCCAGCTGTCTCAGCACGTGCTGGAGGGTGACCATCCTGAACTTCTGTGCCTTGATGTACTTGTTTAACTGTACTTGTTTAACTGTAGCAGGTCCAGAATGGGGCGCCAACCGACTGTCTTCTTTCTGACAAGGAAGTACCTCGAGTACACTCTGGAGCCCCGGACCCTCTTTGGGATGAGCTCGATGGCACCCTTCTTGAGCATCGCCCTTACTTCTAACAGCAGTTGAGGGACATGATTTTCCTTCTTGGCCACAGGAGGAATGCGGGGGCACTTCTTTTGAAATTCGAGAGTGTGCCTATGGGCCAGGGCATCCAGCACCCAACGGTCGGTGGAGATGGACTCCCACACGTTGACGAACTTCGTCAGCTGGCCTCCCACCGGGTTGCTTCGGTGGGGGCCCGACGCTACGGCCGGTTCAATCCTGCTTGGAGGTGACCTTGCCTCCTTGGCGATGACGAGATCCTCCTGACTTGCCGCGTCTTCTGTAGGCCGCCTGCAACGAGGAGCGGGCTGCCTGGCGGTACGTGAAGGAGCCATTACCGGATCCCTTGGAGGCACCCTGTCTGCCTCTGGCGTTCCAAAAGGGCGGCCGTCGATGCTGCAACACTCGCAAGGCCCAAGCCGTCTCTGTGTCGGTCTTGATGGCCTGAAGCGACTCATCCACTGTTTTCCCAAACAGTTTGTTCCCGTCGAAGGGCATGTCCAAAACTCTGGTTTGCACATCCTGGCAGAAATCAGTTGCCTTGAGCCATCCCTGCCGTCGAAGGCAAACACTGTTGCCCAACTGGCGGAATCCGGTGTCAGCGATATCCATGGCCACCTTTATGGCATGGTCGGAAGCCACCTCACCTTCCTGCAGGATCTCCAGGGCCTCCGACCTCTTGTCGTCCGGTAGGAAGTCCAGCATGGGAGCAATCTTGTACCACAGCTCCCCGTCGTGGCGGGCCACAATCGCTAGGGCATTGGCCGTCTTAATTGTCGTTGCCGCGGATGAGATGACTCGTTGTCCCATGACGTCCAGCTTCTTCCCCTTGCCGTCAGGTGGGGAGGTCGAAGTTGAGGATGACACCCCCGCCGCCTTTTTCTTGGCCGCCGCTGAGACGACCGAATCGGGGGTTGGCTATGCCCTAAGGCACAATGGGGCGGATTCGGGGACCCGGTACTTCTTCTCGTACCGATCCCTCTTGGCAGGCGTCGTGGCCGGGTTCTTCAGGAGAGCAAGTCCCTCGTGTCAGATATCATCAATCAATGGTACCGCAAGGACCGTCTTCCTCTAGGCCTCGCACCGCTGATAGAGGAAGCCTTCCTTCTTCTGTTCTTCGGGGCAGAGCTGGAAAAGCTTGGATGCCCTGGCAATCATGGCGTGGAAGGAGCCAATTTCGTTGGGCGGTGGGGCCCGAGGGAGTGGTGACGGAAGGCCCATCCCCTCGTCACCACCGTCGTCATCCATCCCCGTCGTGGCCGTATCCGTTCCCGTGTCATCCCTTGGATCAGGGGAAGGGGATGAAGGCTGGGAGGGCTGGAAAGGCGGGGGGGGGTGAACTCTCCTCCACTTGTTTGTAGGTCTTCCCGACGGACCCGGTTCTGCTGGGTCGTCCGTTGGGGTGAGGGGCAATCTCGTCCTGATCTCCGTGCATAAGGTTTGGATTGCCATCAAAATGGCCGCCAAGCTGTCCGCTGCGACGGGCGCGATGGTTGCTCTTCCTCCACTGGATTCTCCTCGGCGCTACTGTCGCTCTCTTCGTCCGCCTCCTCGGGGTTCCCCCCTTGGGACCGGACCTCCTCGAACCTCTTGTTGAGGCCCTCCACGACTTCAACCAGCTCCTCCTCAGAGACTGTATCCGTGTCCGGGGTCTTCACGGGGGGTCTTATCGATGGGCTGAAAATAAGATTCCCTCTGTGGTGGCAGGGAAACTCTGGGCCCCGAGGTCTCCTCCACTGGGTTAGCCTCCCCAGGCTTCGCCAGGGCCGCTGCAACACCCTTGATAGATGCCTTCTCTGGATGAATCAAGGCCTTCACCACCTTGGGCGCGCTCGAGGCCTTCACCTTGGGGGAGGGGTCACCGCCTCGCTCCCCCTCGGCTGATCCCTTCGAGATCGACCGGGGCCTCTCCAGAAGCTTCGCCGGGTTCTCGGATTTCCTCTTCCCCGAGCCAGAGCGGTGGCTCGTGGTTGATGGCGTCGGTGAACGTGCGCCCTGCCTGGCACTCCCGGTGCCCGCTGACTCGCGGTGCTTTGCCTTCTGTTGGGCCCCCGTCGCCGGGGCGCCATCACAGGACTTAGAAGACTGCTCGGACTTCTTATTCTCACCTGCTGGGCCCTTCTCTAGCCAGCTGGTGAGGCGGGACCGACGATCCCTCATGGTCCGTTCTGACAGGTTCTTGCAAAACGCACAGTCCTTTTCCACGTGCGTCTTGTCTTCGTGAAGGCAGTAGAGACATCTTGAATGCTCATCCTCCTTGAAAACATTCTGTAATCCGCATCCAGGGCAGCTCCTGAACAGCTTGGATCTGGGCATCGAGCTTCCCTTGTCCTGGGCAATGTCCACGAGATAGGCCTCAGATCTTCTGGAATCCTCCAAGAAGCGTAACTCGACGTAAACTTCACCATTGAGGGGTGTAGAAAATTCCGATGATCGGAAGTAGAAACGGTGGAGCTTGAGGCTCGATTGACAGAAAAAATTAGATTAAACTCTTTGAAAAAGCGCAAACGCAGTAAAGCTCGAGAGCTATAGCACAAGGACTCCCAATGCTTGAACGTGCGGTAGAAATCTGAGGATGGCTGCCAGGTGCAGGGCTTAGGGAGAGGGCAGTCATTGGCTGGGGGCAGTATGACCCAGAGACCAGTGATTGGTTATTACTAAGAAAGACAGATCAGAAACGAAACTGATACTGATTTTTTCTTTACCGAGGATTCCCAGCCTGACGACGGGGAATATTCATGAGCATGTGAATCCATGCCAGACCCCATGCTGGAGAAGCTCCTTTACAGCAACGACGTGGTGTTACTAACAGACCCCCAATGGGATTACGGAAGAATCTTGATATCCTTCAAAGCTATTTAGACCAAAATCATCTACCAATCAATCCTAACAAATCTGAAATATTAGTCCTAAAAAAGAGAAACGCATGGAAAATGAAGGCCTTGAGATCGTTCATAAACAGGCACCGACTCCAACCGACACTAATAATCAAATACTTGGGGTCGATGATCAGCACAAGTGTGAATGAAAACCTATGGAAAGACCACCTGGAGCGCAAACTAAAGCAACTGACATCCCAGGCCATGATAATTGGGCGTAAGTATGGAAAATTCTCCCTCGCCCCAATAATACAATTTTACAACCAGAAGGTAACTCCAAAAATTACATATTCAGCTGAAGTATGTCTTGGGCTACCATGGAAGACTTGGGACTGGCTTGAAGGGACATTTTGGTGAACTGTTCTCCACCTACCAAACCCAGTCCCCATAGTCATCATCCGACATGAGATTGACGTTCTCTCTCTATGCGAGAGTAAAGTGGAAAGCTATATTACTCTTCAGTAAAACCCAAACATCAGATAGCCCCATCCAATTTGACATTCTATCACATAGATCGAATCCTTCGGTAGACTGGACATTGGATCTGTGGAATAGATCCTGCCTCGCAATGCTGTCTGATTCGGGTGTCACTGTTGAGACTTTGGGGCCAATTCATGGAACAAACGTGCGCCGAAAAAAGTGGCGCAAGCAGGCACAAGCGTGAAAAAGGAAGCGTGCGATTCATGGAAGTCCATGCGCGTGTTTTCCTCAGGATGTGAGCCAAACCCATGCTTGGCGCACACGGGTGCACACGTCATTGCAACATCCTGAACGCCGTGCGCGACGCGCACGGGGAAAGCGCACAATGTCTGCGTGCACACCAAAAAGGGGGCGGGACACAGGGCGTAACACGCAGAATGGGGAGCAACGCATGAAAAAGAAGGCGTAACTGGGGAAGTACTGCAGGGAAATACACGGAACGCCCACACACACGCGAATACGGGAAACCCGCGCACGGCAAAAGACGTGCATAGGCATCTACGTGTCCGCCACACGAAGGCAGGCGGAAGCGTCACCGCGCATGTTAGGCAGAAACCTGTGCAGTTCCCTTGGGGAACACTGCAAAAGATTTAAGACTACAGGTAGAGCAGTAAACCCCTTTGGTAGCAGTCTGTACCACCCAGATTTACCTGGTAGCTGTGGCTGAGCAGTCAGACTTCTCTCAAGAAGAGTTAGGCAGTATGCAAAGTATACACAATATGTACCAAAACACAATAGCACAAGCAAACACTGACCAGAGCTTGGTTTCAAAAGTATATAGTTATTTATTTAAAATACACATAAGTTAAAAACACTCTAGCAAAAATATAGTAAAAGCACTTCAACACAGTTATACTGAAAGTAAATTCAATCCTTTCTCCTATCTAGACAACTCTAGGTTAACACCACTTAATTAAAACAGAGGTGAGTGCTTAACGTTAGATGACACTCTAGTAGTTTCCAAGAAAGGGAGAGAAACAGCAGAAATGGGTTAGACACACCACTCTAAGGTCCAGAACACTTGCAATAGGCTTAAAGAAGAATAAAGTCACAGGTGAGCAAAAGTCACTAGGCAGGGCCCACTCTTAGAGTAGCCGGAGCGAAAATGTGCCCAAGATCACACTGTTAGTTAGAGATTCAAAGTCTTGCAAAGAGTCAAAAAGAGTTTAGAGTGGCTCAGAAAGTTTAGCCAAAGTGTCCCAGGCACTCCCAGGTTCGAAAGCCGGGGACTAAATCTACCCCGTACAGTCGGTAGCAAGGGAAGCCAGGCGGAACACAGTACCTTAAGCGGAAAGGATCCTCCAGCGGTGGCAGTTGTTCCAGGCAGTGGCAGCAGGGCTCGACGTCGGTCAGGGGAGAAGAAGTTCTCGCTGAAGAGCAGAAGAAGAGGGTCGTTGCACTGCCCGGGAAGAAACCAGCCGCGGAGTCCTCCGGTTAAAGGGTTGGTACCGACTTTCGCGGTATGGGGGTAAAGTGTGGTATTCCGGTTGCCGGGGTGCTTGGCACAGGCAAGGCGGCCACGAGATACCTCAACGAACGGAAAGAAGGCGAAAACTGGTTGTCCCCACCAGTCAAGGGAAGGAGCCACTCCGTTAAGAGTTCTCCTCGGTCGTCGGGAAAAAGTGGTGAGACGGTTCAGCAGGGCTCCACCGGGTGGTGTCGTCGAAGCAGGTCGGCTCAGCTCTTCCCTCGTCGGATTCTTGGTCCTGTGGCGACTTCTGAAGTCCCAGTCCCCAAAGCCCTGCTTTTATGCAGCAAACCCCCATTCACCCAGCCTAGCTGTCACTCAAACATGCTAAGTGGTGAGCCGGGCGGCTCACCACTTGGGCCAATCAGGACGGAGTGCGACTTGAGTTACCAAGGTAACTCAGTCCAGGGTGCCTAAATCCCCCCCCACCCCTCCTAAGTACCCCAGACAGAGTGGCACCACTTTGGAGGGCTTCTGTGGAGAAGCCCGCCAAAAGTGGAACAAAGGGCTCCACTTTGGGTCAGAGTTACAGAGGCGAACACCAACGCCATTTTAGAATCAAGTTTTGGCAAAAAGTCCCAACCGGAGTTATAAAAATAAATATATAAACCGGCGGTATGTTTAAGGCTACCGTAAATAAATAATTAAATGTGTTAGCCTAAAACAATGGGAAATCCCATAGGGAAATATTCGCGGTCGAATATAAAAAGTAGTTTCCACTGCCACCAGCCAAAACTCGATCAGGGGGGACGGAGACGTGCCCCCTCGACTAACAGACCCTGGGGCAATCGAATTGCCCCAGCCAGTACGTCCACAATATGATGGTTTGTACTGGTTCTGTTCAGGATTCAAGACTAGCAAAGTCTTTGGTGACTTTACATGCCCTGGGAGACAGTAGTCAGTCCCAGGGTATGGAGTCTATGTTGGGGAGTCCCTAGGACACCCCTGGGTCACGGCACAGAGGGTGCTGTGTGACCCACATCACAAAAATACATGAGGCCCTATGGAGTAAAAGACCCCATAGCCCATTCAACACAAGGTTTAACCAAGAAAACACACTTCAACATGTCCAAGAGTGAGGGTAAAAGAGTCTCACTCTTGGCAGGAGAAAAAATTAAACCCCAGAAATCCAGCAAAGCTGCTGGGGGACTCACTAGGTAGGGAAATTCAGCCTAAACAGAGAATTCTCCCTAACACTCGCCCCCCCCAGACTAAGGGACAGGAGGATTTAATCCACTCCTGGATGAACCTCATACCTCTAGTCGATGATATACATCCTAGAGAGTCCATCAGCATTTTGATGGTGACACCCTGACCTGTGCTCAATGGTGAAATCAAACCCTTGCAGGCAGATTGACCACCTCAATAGTTTTGGATTTTCCCCTTTCATTTGCATTAACCATCTCAAGGGTTGGTGGTCAGTCTGAATAACAAAAGTAGAACCATACAAGTATGGCCTAAACTTCTTCAGTGCCCACACAATAGCAAAGCATTCTCTTTCGATAGTTGCCCACCTTGTCTCAGGATCCTTCAGTTTCCTACTGATGAAGCAAATGGGGTGCTCCCTACCCTTCTCATCCAGTTGGCTTAGAACTGCACCTATACCTACATTGGAAGCATCAGTTTGTACAATGAAAGGTTGGTGGTAGTCAGGAGCTCTCAATACTGGAGCTTGGCAAAGAGCTCTCTTCAGTTTTTCAAAGGCCTGATTGCACTCCTCATTCCATTTTACCTTTTTTGGGAATTTGGGAGAGGAGATTACATTCAGTGGAGAAGCTATGGTCCCATAGTTCTCAATGAAATTCCTGTAATACCCAGTGAGGCCTAGAAAAGCTCTCACTTGGGTTTGAGTAGTTGGTGTTGTCCAATTTTGCACAGCTTCAATCTTGCTGGGCAAAGGCCTTATTTCTCCACCTCCTACCTCATGTCCAAGGTAGACCACTTTACTTTGACCAATCTGGCACTTACTGGCTTTGATTGTCAAATGGGCCTGTTTCAGAGCCTGCAACACATGTCCTAGGTGGTTCACATGTTCTTCCCAGGAGTGGCTGAAGACTGCAATGTCATCCAAGTATGCCATGCAGAAATCTTCCATCCCAGCCAGAACTTGGTTCACCATCCTTTGGAATGTGGCAGGTGCATTTTTCAGTCCAAAAGGCATGACCTTAAACTGGTACAAGCCAACTGGGGTTGAAAATGCAGTTTTCTCCTTGGCATGGTCTGTCAGGGCTATTTGCCAATAGCCTGACGTCAGGTCAAATGTGCTGAGGTACTTGGCTGCACCAAGTTTATCCACCAACTCATCTGTCCTGGGCAAAGGGTGGGCATCAGTCTTGGTGACTGCATTTAGAGCTCTATAGTCCACACAGAATCTCAAGTCTTTGGATCCTGCCTTTGGTACTAGCACAACTGGGCTAGACCATGGACTAGTAGAGGGTTCTATTACCCCGAGATCAAGCATCTTCTTGACCTCTCCTTTGATGTGGGCTCTGATATGTTCTGACATTCTGTATCCTCTGCTTTTGACTGGCAGACAGTCACCAGTGAGTATCTCATGCTGGCCCCAAGGGGTCAAGCCTGGTGACAGTGAGAACAGGGAGGCAAACTGATTTAACATAGATTTGCACTCCTCTTGTTGCTCAGGTGTCAGGTCTGAAGAGAGATTGACTCCTTCAACTTTTTCATCTAAAGGTACACCTCTGAGGAGATCAGGGAGAGATTCACTCTCTTCCTCCTCTGCAGCTGAAGCTAGAAGCAAGGCTCCTACATCAGGTCTGGAGATGTATGCTTTTAGTCGGTTGGTGTGGAAGACTCTAGGAGCTTCCCTGGGTCTGCCCAGATCCACCAGATAGTTGACCTCTCCAAGTTTCCCCACAACCTTGAAGGGTCCCATCCATTTGTCTTGCAAGGCCCTCTGCCTTGTTGGGAGCATAACTAGAACTAGCTGGTCTTGAGTAAACTCAACCATGTTAGCCTTCTGGTCGTGCCAATGTTTGACCAGGGCTTGACCAGCTTTCAAGTTGTCACTTGCTTCTGCCATCATGTGTGACATTCTCCTCCGGAGACCTATCACATAGTCAGTCACTCTGACTGGCTTGAGGGGAGGAGCACCTTCCAACCCCTCCTTAATCAGGGCCAATGGACCTCTGACTGGATGGCCATAGAGAAGCTCAAAGGGAGAATAACCTACTCCCTCCTGAGGGACTTCTCTATAAGCAAAGAGAAGGCATGGCAGTAGAAGGTCCCACTTTTTCTTAAGGGGTTCTTCCAAAGCACCTATCATGCTCTTCATGGTTCTGTTAAACCTTTCAACCAACCCGTTTGTCTGAGGGTGGTAGGCGGTTGAGAACTTGTAGGTAACTCCACAGGTTTTCCACATGGCCTTCATGTAGTGGGACATAAAGTTTGACCCCCTGTCAGAGATTACCTCCTTAGGAAACCCAACCCTGGTAAAAATACCAAGGAGGGCCTTAGCCACAGCCGGAGCTGTAACAGTCCTCATAGGAATGGCCTCAGGGTATCTAGTAGCATGGTCTACTACAACAAGGATAAACCTGTTGCCTGAGGAGGTTGGAGGATCAAGGGGACCAACAATGTCAATCCCTACCCTCTCAAATGGGACTCCCACAACTGGGAGAGGCACTAAAGGTGCCACATTCTTGGAACCAACCTTACCAGAAGTCTGGCAGGTATGGCAGCTCTTACAATATCTATCTACTTCAGCCCCCATCTTTGGCCAATAAAAGTAGAGTGAGAGCCTTTCCTTGGTCTTCTTGAAACTCAAGTGGCCAGCCAAAGGTATCTCATGGGCTAGTTGTAAGAACTGTTGTCTGTTCTCTTGTGGGACTACAAGGCGTTTGTAGTCTCCAGGTTCAGACTCAGTGGGTTCACTGTAGAAGAGGCCATCTTCCCAGTGCAACCTATACTTCCCAGGCTCTTGCCCATCAGCTTGAGAAGCTGCCTGGTGGCGGAGACCCTCCAGAGTTGGACATTCTCTTTGCCCCTTACGAAAAGCTGCCCTGCTAGGCCCACCTTCTGCCAGTAAAGACTGCAGCTCAGGATGGTCCTCAGGGTCCAAATCTCCAATAAGGTTGGGGCCTCCTTCTAGCTCTTCCTCAGAGTCTAGCTCAACCACACAGGGTCGTACCTCTCTCTCAGCCTCAGCTGGAGGGGGAGTTACAGGTGTAACTTTGGACAACCTAGGGGAAGTCCTTGTTGGAAGCACTGGAGTGCTTGCTGCTGGCTTTTTCCTAGGAGTCTTGGGTTGCCCCTTTGCTCCTGATCTGGTAGTTACTGCAGTAAGTTGCTCCAGTGGTAGAGGAGTGATTTCTGTCATCATCTCCTGAGATAACCCTCTCAGGGTTTTCTCCCTTGCAGGTTTTGTGAGTTCCTGAAACCTTTTGCTAGGAGGTCTGGGGGTATGAGATACAACTCCAAGAGCTTTGAGGTCATTACCCAACAGAACCCTACCTGGCACTTCACATTGTACACTGACAGGTATTTTTACAGCCATATCATTACATTGGATGAGAACTGGTAACTGGGGACACATCTGCACAGGCCCACCAGCTAACTTGGTGAGGCATTTGGGTGCCTTAGCAACATCCTCTGCCTTGAAAAATGATTCATCCACCACAGTTATGCTGGCTCCAGTGTCCCTAATGGCAGGAGTCTCCTGACCATTCACCTGGACACTGTCCTTATAATACTCTTTAGTATTATCTGGGATAGAGTTATAGACATCTAAATTCTGTTGCTCCCACAACCCCAGAGAGACTAAAGAAACACTAGCTGAGACTCCAGTGGGTTCATCAGCTAGTAATAGAAAGTTTCCACTTGCCATAGGTACTTCCTCTTCTGGAGCGAAGGCTAAGGAGGCAAGCTGGACCCCTGAAGGTTTACCCTTACATCTGGGATCTCCTTTCACATGGTCAGTAGCCTTACAAACAAAGCATGAGCCAAAGGCTCGCTGGAATGGAGGCTTGTTCTGACCTCCTTCTGGTCTGGGACCAGAAGGTACACTAGCCTAATTTGGTTTCCCTTGTGGCTTACCCTTATAGTTTTGTTTGGGGCCCTCTTTGGAATTTGTAGTATTAGAATTCTCTTTGGAGTCCTTCTTAGACTGTTTTTCCCCATCCTTCCTCTGAGTTACCCCAGAATCCTTGTGAGTGGCCCTGTTGGCAACCCACAAGTCAGCAGCCTTAGCTAGCTTCCGGGAATCTAATTCCCTGGAATCAGCCAAGTGTTGTCTGAGCTCAGGAGAGCAGGCATCATAAATAGTCTCCAACATAAACAAATTCTTCATACCTTCATAAGTGTTCACCTTGTAACCCTTAATCCATCCCTCTAAGTTTTTCAAACATTCATTCACCCAGGTAGCCCAAGGGGTACCATCATGCTTTTTGAGGCTCCTAAACCTCTTAAGATACTGGGAAGGGGTCTTCCCAAACCTAGCTATCAAAGCTAGTTTCACACATTCATAGTCCTTCCTATCCTCCTCCCCCATCTCCATTACCACATCAGTTGCAACAGGGGGAAGCCTAGAGAACAACCAGGTGAGTAAGTCATTTCCTGTGATGTTCTGGAGCCCATGATTATATTCAAACAGAGACAACCAATCCAACACATCCAACTTAGGCTCATACATACCAACCAATTCTTTAGGCATCCGGGGTCTTTTAGGACTGGAACTTCTAGAGGAGCCAGAGAGAGAAACATTCTCAACAGATAATTTCTTCATTTCTAAGTCATACTTGAGCTCCATTTCCCTTAGCCTTAGTTCTTTGTCAGTTTGAGCATTAAGTTTCTTATACTCCAATTCTAGCTTCATTTTCTCCAGTTCAAAGTACTGAGGACTAAATGTGGGACCTGGTAAAGGTCCAGTAGGCACAGCAGGTAGAGCAGGCAGAGGCCTAGGGGGGACAGTTACAACAGCCTCACCCTCCTCTTCTGACTCTTCCTCAGAAACATCAACATTTTGCTCCATGTTAACTTCAACACTGTCATCTACAGTTGCTGGAGTGGTAGGTTCCTCTGAACCATCACCCAGACTTTGGTTAGCTAACAATCTTTCAATCAGCTCCATTTTCTTGCCCTTAGTCAGGAGATCCTTATGTTTACAGAGCACTCTTAAACAATCAGCAGTTTTGGCTGCAAGGGACTCTTGACTATAGCTTTCTATAACTGACATGTTAGAGGTTTTACTTTTTCAGTGCTAAGCTTTGTGGTTAGTTGCACTAAGGTATCTAAAGCACAATAAAATGTATACTCAATACAAATCCCACCGCTGTACACCAGTGTTAGGCAGAAACCTGTGCAGTTCCCTTGGGGAACACTGCAAAAGATTTAAGACTACAGGTAGAGCAGTAAACCCCTTTGGTAGCAGTCTGTACCACCCAGATTTACCTGGTAGCTGTGGCTGAGCAGTCAGACTTCTCTCAAGAAGAGTTAGGCAGTATGCAAAGTATACACAATATGTACCAAAACACAATAGCACAAGCAAACACTGACCAGAGCTTGGTTTCAAAAGTATATAGTTATTTATTTAAAATACACATAAGTTAAAAACACTCTAGCAAAAATATAGTAAAAGCACTTCAACACAGTTATACTGAAAGTAAATTCAATCCTTTCTCCTATCTAGACAACTCTAGGTTAACACCACTTAATTAAAACAGAGGTGAGTGCTTAACGTTAGATGACACTCTAGTAGTTTCCAAGAAAGGGAGAGAAACAGCAGAAATGGGTTAGACACACCACTCTAAGGTCCAGAACACTTGCAATAGGCTTAAAGAAGAATAAAGTCACAGGTGAGCAAAAGTCACTAGGCAGGGCCCACTCTTAGAGTAGCCGGAGCGAAAATGTGCCCAAGATCACACTGTTAGTTAGAGATTCAAAGTCTTGCAAAGAGTCAAAAAGAGTTTAGAGTGGCTCAGAAAGTTTAGCCAAAGTGTCCCAGGCACTCCCAGGTTCGAAAGCCGGGGACTAAATCTACCCCGTACAGTCGGTAGCAAGGGAAGCCAGGCGGAACACAGTACCTTAAGCGGAAAGGATCCTCCAGCGGTGGCAGTTGTTCCAGGCAGTGGCAGCAGGGCTCGACGTCGGTCAGGGGAGAAGAAGTTCTCGCTGAAGAGCAGAAGAAGAGGGTCGTTGCACTGCCCGGGAAGAAACCAGCCGCGGAGTCCTCCGGTTAAAGGGTTGGTACCGACTTTCGCGGTATGGGGGTAAAGTGTGGTATTCCGGTTGCCGGGGTGCTTGGCACAGGCAAGGCGGCCACGAGATACCTCAACGAACGGAAAGAAGGCGAAAACTGGTTGTCCCCACCAGTCAAGGGAAGGAGCCACTCCGTTAAGAGTTCTCCTCGGTCGTCGGGAAAAAGTGGTGAGACGGTTCAGCAGGGCTCCACCGGGTGGTGTCGTCGAAGCAGGTCGGCTCAGCTCTTCCCTCGTCGGATTCTTGGTCCTGTGGCGACTTCTGAAGTCCCAGTCCCCAAAGCCCTGCTTTTATGCAGCAAACCCCCATTCACCCAGCCTAGCTGTCACTCAAACATGCTAAGTGGTGAGCCGGGCGGCTCACCACTTGGGCCAATCAGGACGGAGTGCGACTTGAGTTACCAAGGTAACTCAGTCCAGGGTGCCTAAATCCCCCCCCCACCCCTCCTAAGTACCCCAGACAGAGTGGCACCACTTTGGAGGGCTTCTGTGGAGAAGCCCGCCAAAAGTGGAACAAAGGGCTCCACTTTGGGTCAGAGTTACAGAGGCGAACACCAACGCCATTTTAGAATCAAGTTTTGGCAAAAAGTCCCAACCGGAGTTATAAAAATAAATATATAAACCGGCGGTATGTTTAAGGCTACCGTAAATAAATAATTAAATGTGTTAGCCTAAAACAATGGGAAATCCCATAGGGAAATATTCGCGGTCGAATATAAAAAGTAGTTTCCACTGCCACCAGCCAAAACTCGATCAGGGGGGACGGAGACGTGCCCCCTCGACTAACAGACCCTGGGGCAATCGAATTGCCCCAGCCAGTACGTCCACAATATGATGGTTTGTACTGGTTCTGTTCAGGATTCAAGACTAGCAAAGTCTTTGGTGACTTTACATGCCCTGGGAGACAGTAGTCAGTCCCAGGGTATGGAGTCTATGTTGGGGAGTCCCTAGGACACCCCTGGGTCACGGCACAGAGGGTGCTGTGTGACCCACATCACAAAAATACATGAGGCCCTATGGAGTAAAAGACCCCATAGCCCATTCAACACAAGGTTTAACCAAGAAAACACACTTCAACATGTCCAAGAGTGAGGGTAAAAGAGTCTCACTCTTGGCAGGAGAAAAAATTAAACCCCAGAAATCCAGCAAAGCTGCTGGGGGACTCACTAGGTAGGGAAATTCAGCCTAAACAGAGAATTCTCCCTAACAGCGCACAGTATAAAAGTGCGCGCAAACAACAAACACGTATATACAGCTACGATGAATGCCCCATTTGTCGCAGCACTGATCGTGGGACACCGCAGGAGGAGGAGAATAGCCAGGGCCTGCATTTCTTTTCCCGGACCAGCCTTTTTGGGATGCCTGATGACCATTTCTATCGGAGATATAGGTTTCCACCTCGGATCATCCTAGACCTCGTCAGGGAGTGGGAAGATGACCTTACATCCCCCACGCTGTGCTCCCAAGCATTGAGCCCCTTGGAGAAGGTGCTCAATGTCCTGCATTTTTTGGCCACTGGGTCATTTCAGCAGACTACTGCCATAGTGGGTGGGGTCTCACAGGCCACGCAGTCACGCTGCCTACTCCAGGTGTTGGCAATCATCACTGCACGCCCCTCAGTCCGCAGGCACATATACATGCCCAGAACACCCGCAGAAAGGCAGGCCGTGGTCCAAGACTTTTACAGGGTGGCACACTTCCCAAAAGTGCTCGTTGCCATAGATTGCACCCATGTGGCCCTACGTCCACCTAGGGCCACTGAGCACATCTATCGAAACCGCAAGCACTGGCATTTCATCAACGTGCAGGTTGCATGTGATGCTAAAGGAATCATCACCTCTGTCTATCCAAACTACCCTGGCTCCACCCATGACAGTTTCATATACAGAATGTCTGCCCTGAGCCGGGCCCTGGAAGCTGGGCAGCATGGTGACACATGGCTCCTAGGTGAGTACAAATGCCTGTGCAGATGCATGCAAGTCACACAGACAAATACACAAACCCTAATAATCTCAACTATTATCACCTCCCCAGGGGACAGTGCCTACCCTCTGAGCAACCACATGATGACGCCAATCCGGAACCCCACCACACCGCCCCAGGTAAGATATAATGATGCCCATATTGCAATCAAGGGCATAGTGGAGCGCACATTTGGAGTGCTCATGTCACGCTTCCGCTCCCTTGACTGCTCTGGTGGGCAGCTACTATATGCACCCCCAGTAGTGTGCAGGATCATTGTGGCAGCATGTGTCCTGCACAATGTTGCAACACGGCGGGAGGTACCGGTGGACATGGTGGTGCCCCCACATCCCCAACCACAGGCGCTGCCCATGGGAGGGGACAGGGCACGTGGAGAGGCAGCCCGGACCGAGCTTCTGGCCACATTCTTCACCTAAACTCCCACCCCTGCGGAGTGCACACAGTCCTGGCACATACCAGGTGACAATCGATGATGATAAAGAGACAGTCAACTGTCACAACCTTACCATCCTGAGAATGTTGCCACGGAAGTGCTACATTGTGTGCATCCCTAGCTACTTAAACATAACCAATCCTGTGTGACCAAAAGGAACACATGCAAGGTGTGTATCACACACCCCTGCAAAACACTCCATCACAATCCCTGGTATGTCACCCAAACACTCCCAAACCACATCACCCTTGTCTGCTACACCATAACATGGCATACAATAGCAAAAGGCCAACACATGACCAATAATATACAAAGTGACATGTCATAAATGAAAACTGGCATGAGACAATGATGTCTGACATGGAATCAGATGAAAAGACTAACCAACAACCTCCCACACATACAAAGTCAGACACAAATGCTTTCCAACAGTCGTAGCATGAACACAACAGTGAATGCCCGTTCACATGCACATTGGGCATGGCAAAATCCCGACTCCCGAACCCGTGTGCTGTGTGTGTCTCCTGCAACACACTGCTCAGCACACAGCACTTTGAGCAGCCATAGTGTTGCAGATACACCTTGAGCATCACATGAAAAAGACGAATGAAATCTACAACCAAATGACGCATGTACAGGGTACTCAAATGGTAATAGATCATGTGCTGCATAGACACCGCGGGCCTGAGAATGCAACCTGTGTGCACCTGTGGCCATGGAAGAGTGGATGTACATGTGGTGGATCATTGTGCAACTGTGTGTCATTAGGGACATGCACTCAATATATGCATGTGAAATCAAGTGACCCTCAGTGTCCCGTACACATCACATGTGAACATTGGCCATGTGAACACCCCAGCATGTCAAACCACACCAATCCCGACACCTGAAAAGTAAAGACAACACAGGAACAGGCATTGAGCAGCACAACACATCATGTACCCACAATTACAATGTCAGAGTGCCCAAAACACTGTAGGCCAAGCCAACTGTCCAAAAACAAAAGGCCCTCCCTTACACGGTTTATGGTCATAATCTCGAAAAAATAAATCTTAAAAAAAAAAAAATCTCAAAAAAAGGCCGAAAAAAAAGTCGCATTTTCTTTTAATGATGTTTTTTATTCGAAATGGGGGGTTCCCCCCAAACCCCCTTTTTTTAGTTTTTTTTTTTACCTTTTTTTTTTTAGTCCAGGACCCCTAAATAAATACATAATTAAAAAAAGAGAAATTCAACTTTTTTTTCCGTCTTTTTTTTTTTCGACCTTATTGTTATTCAAGATTTTTTTTTGTTCGATATTTTGACTGACCACCCCCTTACACATCACCGTGACCTTCAGAACATCTGTCTCTGGGGTATGTAGCCTTCTTCCTTCAAGTCTACCTGGCTACAGGATCACCCTACCCCTTGTTCTCCATGTTCCAGCTTGCGTGTAAATAGGGTCCAGCCCCCTCAGAGGCCACCTTGACTGGTAAAAATACCAAATCGCAGAGAACTCCAAGTAGGCAAACCCACAAACCAGGGAAAAAGGCTGTAAGCACCAAAAAACCCTGGAAGAGTCTTCAGTAGATGACTTTAAGTAGCAGGAAATGTCAAAGCACAATGAAAGAACAACCAAGGTAGCACAGTTGAACAATGGTCCAACAGGATGGGTACCATTTACGGTACATTACAAACAATGATGCAACAACTGATGGGTAGTGTCATAGCTCCGGTGGCCAGGCGCAGGAGTAGCACGAACCAAAAACCCCCTCCGTGGTCTGGGCGCCTGCAAGGTCAAACTAACACAGGGCTCTGATACCCCGGCGGGGAAGGAGGGTCAGGGATATGTTGCATGGACAGGCGTTGGTATTCAGGATAACCGGAAAGAGGGGCAGGAGAGTGGATGTGGATTTGCAAGGGAAAGTAGGCAAAATACAACTATTCACAAAAACATATACTCAAATTAGAGAAAACATGTTCATCATGTACATGTACCAAATTAGTCAAATGAACGCCAAAGAGACACTTATCTCTGGGGCGAGTTCTGGCCTCCTGCCTGCGCACTCTCAGGTCCGGTAACGGGAGCACTTCAATTCTGCAAAGAGAGCATGAGTTACTAATCTGAATGTGTGTTTACAACACACACACACAACCCCATCCATGCCCCAAAGTAAGTGACTTCTCCACAAACAAACACCCCTGTCTGCTGCCATGTACCCATACGTTAGCTTGGCCCACCGATGGTACATACACTGTCAATGCAGTAAGGCCGGCGCATGTGGCCGCGATGGAAATGGAAGACCAATGGGTCAAGAATCAGACATGATACAATGGTCCCTGGGTCAGCTGCTAGACGCGTATAGCAAGGTGCAACTTCAGTACAAGTTGTGTTCTGGCCGCCAGGTACTGCACGTGGCAATTTGCACATGCAAATGACATGCACTCACCACAAGTCTGAGCCTCGCTGGTTGTCCCCGTGCGCTGTATCAGTTTCTCGCTAGGAACGCTACTACCCCAATTACTCTGCTTCAATGGAGCAGGGGGTACTCGAGGATATGTCTGATGGCCCCTGCGTGTGCCCCTGACAACTTGTAAAGGCACTTGGCATTTCACCCTCAACGCATGTCAGCTATACTGTGTGCTTCTCCAACAATGTCTGGCAAAACTCCCCAGCACTGGTGCTACTTATCATCCATGTGCAAGTGGCCTGGTGGAAGGTAGTCTGCGGTGTGGGCCCTTGTGTTGCTCACCTTACCAGGAGTCCTGGAAACACGTCTGCTTCTGTTGGACGTCTGCGCACAGGCCCTATGCATCCGCACCACCGAATGTGGCCAGTTTCCTGGATTAGTCGTCCCTGTGTCTGCTGGCAAAGGTAGTCTGGAGGCTCATCTTCCTGCAGAAAGGGCACTAAACAAAGCAATAAGGCTGGAAAGTTCCCTGTGTGTGTCTACATGCTGGTTGTCACTGGGCCAGGTTACAGAGCTACATCCAAACTCCTCCCACCATCAGTGTCACTTTGACAGGCCAAGGGTGCAGGCTACTGTCTACAACATGAAGTGCATCAAGCACATAAACAGGCAAGAAAATAACATACATCACTATCCACATCAATTAATGGAGAAATCAATCACATACTCACCCAAATTCATTACAGACATGGGGTGAATGAAACGCAACCAATCCCCACTAGGGGTGTTAACACAAGTAGTACAGCAGCAGACAGGCCACAGTTATGAGGCAAGTCCAAAGCCCTTGTGTAATATTTTGTTACACCAAACCATCCTAGCGTGCCCATGGATAAGGGAAGCAGGAGTGGCCTATGTGAGTCAGGACCCCAAGCTGCAAACACAAACACAAGACAAGCTTCAAAGGGGCAGCTGGAACAGACAGTGGATGCTTTCAAAAGCACCACACCGTCACATGAAAGCACAATAGACAAACAATATTAAACTATATGAACTAATTAAACTAAAAATGAACAACCTACATAACCATAACTATCAAATAGTCAATATTAACTAACTAAACTAAAAACAAAAATGGCCACATACGACCCGGGGGGGTGGGAGGCACCCAGGAGGGGGGGAGGTACAGGGTGCACCTCAACACCCACATGCGATGATGTTGAGACAAAAAAAAACCTCCATGGGCTCAACGCCTGCACACCTCGACCTGTGTGGGAGATATGTCGTTGTCCGAAGACGCCTCATCCTGAAAAGGAGGTCATGGGCCAGGAGCCTGACCACGCCTAGGCGCAGCTTGCCCCTCGTCGGCAGCAAGTCTGCCGGACGGGCGAGCCTGGTTCTGTGCGGCAATGACACGCAGGTCTGCATGCAGAACCTCCCGTGATACACGTGCTTCCTCTTGCAAGGTAATACGTGTAACACAGAGTTCTTCCTGCGTGGTCTGGCTAGATAACTGTTGCATCTCCCGGCAAGCACGTAGCTCAGCCGAGATGGCATGCTCAAGCTGCTCAAACCTCTCCTCTGACCGCACCCTCTGGGACACCAAGAGGACACCCAGAGTGGATCTGAGGGAAGCATACTCACCCTCCATGGCCTTCATGTGTGCCTCTGCGTGAGCAGCAATTGCTTGACGCAGAGAAAACATTTCAGCCTGGCGTGCCCGGTCTGAGGCTGCCATGCCCAGCCTGAGCGAGCGGGCTGTAGACTGCGCCGCCTGAAACTGGAGAAGCACCTGCCTAGCGGGGGGGAGCACGGATTGGGCCACACGTTCCATGCTCACAGCGATGTTATCAAGTGCTGCCCCTGACGTTCTGAATTGGCAGTCATGTCTTGCTCCCACTCAGTATACCTCGTTGGCGCGCGGCCACCGCGTTGTTGGGCTTGACACCTGCGGGACCCAAGGACCGGCCGTCCTCGTTGGGTTGGCAGCGCCTGCGGCTGCACGACTACATGCCCCAGTCTACGTGATGCCCCAGGCACATCAGCGACTGGAGTGGAGGGTGACCCTGCGTCGCGATACACCACAGGCGGAGGTCCCACCACTGTCTGGCCCCTCAGTGCAGGTGTCGCAGACAGAGGAGTGTCCACATCAGAATCACTCACCCCTGACGTATGGACCCGATGCACATCCAACTCGACATGGCTGTCAGAGTGGTCATCTGGGCTGCACTCATTGCCAGCCAAAGACAAGATGGTCTGAAGCACACGTGGGTTCTCGTGGTCTACCACCCCACGACCCCCACTTGTGCCGGGTTGTGGTTGTGATAACAACCCTGTTCCTGGCATGACAACACCATCCTCTGGCTCCATTGCGTCATCATGTGAGAAGTGGAGAGAAAAAAAAAACATTAGTACACATGTTAGAAGCACATGACACACACACGCATTGACATCACACAGACAGCCAACATATGAAGCAGACATGTCACACACAAAAGAGAACCTGCCATGCATGCCTGGTCAATTTGACATTGCATCAGTGAGTAAGCATGTAGAACGGTGTTACATGGCTCAGAAGCGGGTTGATGCAGTGCAGAACATGTGTACGTTACTCACCATCTACATGAACAAGTACTTCATGATGTGCATCAAAAATCGTGAATCCAGTGGAAGGGCTAGTTCAGGCATCACGTGCATTGTGCATGCAATGGGTTGCATGGCTACAAGCAAACCCCCCCTCTGCCCCTCTCCTCAGTGAAAATGCAGGGATGCCTTGCATGGTAGCAAAAGGCTGACCAGAGACCTGTGTATTGGCAGACAGTGTTGACTAGCATCAATGGCATCATCTGAGTCAACTGGCAACACAGCAGATGATGATGATGATGATGGGACAGTAAGCAGGTGTAACGCTCACCTGATTCCCACGGAGGCGCTGGTCTTGGCAGGAAGGTGTCTGTGACCCGAAAAGTGATGTGCAGGACTCGATTTGCTTCTGGGGCCGAACCTCTTTGCACTGTGTGTCGAACTCGAAGAGTGAGATTTCTGCAGGTGAAAGAATATGGGGGTTAATGATCAGGGTTGTTGAATGTCCCTCTCTCTCTCTCTTCCTAGCTTCTCCGTAGAGCCCCCAGGTCAACGTGCTCACCTTAGATAGGTGAATGCTGGACTCTCCATCTGTGTCTGGTGCAGGGTGCTGTTGCCAGTTCCTTCACTGGTGAAACATAGGCCTCTTGACATCAGAGGATCGATGCCGTCGTTAACTGCACGAGCGGTGAGTTTCCGGACACCTTTTTAGTCCTTATAGTCTTTAGGTGCGTGGGCACGTTAATATAGGACAGGACTCTGTATAATGCTTTTCCCTATTTGTCTTGCAGGGCTCTTGAGATAGGGGATGGTGTGAAGAGAGCCGAAGTTGGAGCCAGAGACTTGGAATGAAGCGCTTGGAAATGCGTAAGTAAATGCAAGCGCTCTAACTGTCTCTTTTCCCTTGCAGCTGTGAGTTCGTGCTGAAGAGATGCTGGAAAACGCTGGAGTATTTGCAGGTGTTCTATTGTGGCGAGCGCGATGGACGTGAGTAAATACCTGTCTAATGTCTCTTCGTTTGTCCTTCAGATGCTGGGTTGCAGCGTTGAAGAAATCCGGAATTCGCGGAGTGCCGGTAAGTAATAACAATGCTTTTGTCTTCACAGGCGGAGGTGCAGCGTGAAGAAATGTTCGCTGCCGATGGATCAGGTGAGGAAAGCGCTGCGTGTAAAGGTTGCTGTGCTAACCTGTTGTTTCTTGTCTTTGCAGGTGCTGCTGAATACTGGATACAGGAGTGGTAAGTATTGTTCTTGCAGGTTCAGGATCGGAAGGAAGAAAGGCTGGAACAGACTCGGTGAGCGTTCTGCTGCAGATGCAGAATAACGCTAAGCACGTTTGTTCAATCGGGTGTGGTTTAAATAGCCTTGGAGTGATGAGGCGTCTTCCTCCACGGCCCCGCCTATGTAAGAAAAGAGTTCCAGTTCCAGAAGAATTCCCGTGTTGTATCCAGGGAGTGGAGCTTGCCCCACCCAGGTAAGAAAGTAGTTCCTGTTCACAGAGGAATCCTATGTGGCTGGTAAGTAAGCAGCATGGTCTGCTGCAGGTAAGTCCACCCAAGCATCTTCATACATATTATGAGCCCGGCGCTTCCAGTGCCGGGACCGATGGCTTTGATGAGCCTGGTGCCACCGGCGCCAGGACAAGGTCCAAAAGGTCCCAGGGGGGACCGGCTGGTGCCTAAGATAACGGTTAGGGGCCTGCTTCCAAGGACGTTGGGCTGTTCCTGACTCCTTGGAAGCAGTGATCATGACAGCACCCCCCCTCAAGGCCCCTCCCAAGCGTGTCTTCTCCGGGGGTTTTGGCTTGTCGGGGTGATTCAAATGGAATTTCTTGACCAGACGAGGTGCGTGGACATGCTCTGAGGGTTCCCAAGACCTTTCCTGGGGGCCGTATCCTTTCCAATCAACCAGGTAATATAATTTAGATTTGGAGATTTTGGAGTCTAGGATGTTCTTTACTTCGAACTCGAAGTTCTCCATCCACTAGAACAGGTTCTGGGAGTTCGGTCAATCGGGTTCCTGGTTGCACTGGTTTTAGTAAGGAGACATGGAATACTGGATGTATTTTCATATGCGAAGGCAATTCCAATTTAACAGCCACCGGATTAATTATGGCAGAGATAGGATAGGGTCCAAGGTATCTCGGGATGAAAGTGCGGGGTCCTTTTAGAGGTAGGTGCTTAGTGGATAACCAGACCTGATCTCCCACTGCGTAGTGAGGGGCCTCTTTACGGTGCTGATCTGCTCCTTTCTTAAATTGAGCTTTAGCTCTTTGCAGATGGGCAGTGGCTTCCTTAAAAGCACAAGTGATCTCCGAGTGCAAGTGATCCACAGCAGGTGTTTCGAATTCTTGGGGAGGATCCAGGTTAGAGGTTCTAGGATGGTGTCCGTATAATAGGAAGAAGGGAGTCTTCCCGGTTCCAGAATGAGTCGAATTGTTATAGGCGTATTCAGCGATCCAAAGAATGTCCTTCCAAGGGTTTTCAGTTTGTTGGAGCATGCAACGTAGATATTGCTCTAGAGTTTGATTTGTCCTCTCGGTTTGTCCGTCAGTTTGGGGATGGTGACTGGTAGAAAGTCTCACATCAATTTGGGCTAAACGACAGCAACTTCGCCAAAAGTGGGAGATGAATTGACTTCCCCTATCGGAGACCAAAACCGAGGGGAAACCGTGTAACCGAACGATGTTTTCTAAGAATTCTCGGGCCAATACTGAAGCTGAAGGTAGGCCCTTCAGGGAAATGAAGTGAGCCATCTTGGAGAATAGATCCACGACTACTAAAATGGTATTATACCCTGAGCATGGAGGTAAGTCCGTGATGAAATCCATGGACAGGGAGGGATGTCTAGTGGGTGTAAGAGACCGGCTGGTTTCTCCTTCTGACTCTTATTCTGGGCACACACACCGCAGGAGATTACAAAGTCTCTAATATCCTTCTTCCATGATGGCCACCAGAAATGTCTTTTGACCTTTTCCATGGTTTTGGTTATGCCAGGGTGACCCTCCATTAGTGAATCGTGATAACAGGAGATTACCTGTTTTTGTATTTTCTCACTGGGCAAGTACAATCGTCCTCGGAAATATGGTAGGTCTCGATCCACTGAGAATTTTTTTCCCTTTAATTGCCAGTCCTGTAAGTCGGCCGGAGTTAAAAGTGATTTGACTGTAGTCTTAATGTCTTCAAAGGATTGAGCGCTGACCAAGCCCAAAATCCTTTGTTCTGGGATTATGGGTATTGGTTCTGGATTGGTCAAATGTTCATCTATTCCCATCCGGGAGAGGGCATCTGCTTTTCCATTTTTACTGCCTGGTCGATAAGTAATTATAAAGTCAAACTCAGCCAAAAACAGAGCCCAGCGAAGGTGCCTGGAAGACTGAGCTTTGGCTGTCTTCAGATACTGTAAATTGCGGTGATCAGTCATTACGGTGACTGTGTGTCTGGCTCCCAAAAGATAATGCCGCCAGGCTTTAAAGGCCGATCTGATAGCTAAAAGTTCCTTGTCTGTAAATGAATAGTTGATCTCGGGAGCCGAGAATTTGCGGGACCAAAAGGCTACAGGATGTAATTGGTGTGTGACCGGATCCCTTTGTGATAAAACTGCCCCCATAGCAAGACTAGAAGCATCTGTTTCTACGATGTAGGGGAGTTCTGGGCGAGGATGTTTTAGAACAGGTGCAGAAATGAATTTAGTCTTTAAGTCCTGAAAAGCTTGTTCTGCCTCGGTAGACCACTCAAAACGTTTGTTTTTCTTTAACAGAGCAGTGATGGGCTGGACTATTCGAGAGAATTCAGGGATGAATCTGCGGTAAAAGTTAGCGAAGCCTAACATGCTTTGAACTCCTTTTACAGAGGTTGGTGAAGGCCACTTGATGATTGCATCGACTTTCTTTGAATCCATATGGACTCCGTTAGGTGACAATATGAATCCCAGGAACTCAACTTCAGTTACGTTGAAAACGCATTTTTCGAGCTTAGCAAAAAGGTTATGTTGACGTAATCTCTCGAGGACCTCTCTAACGTGTTTCCGATGTTCTTCTTCAGATGATGAATAGACGAGGATGTCATCAATGTAGACAACAACACACACATCAATGAGTTCTCTAAGGACATCATTCATAAAATACTGGAAGGTGGCAGGAGCGTTGCAAAGTCCAAAGGGCATAACTTGATATTCAAACAGCCCATACTTGGTGCGGAAGGCCGTCTTCCATTCATCGCCCTCTTTTATTCGTACCAAATGGTAGGCTCCTCTGAGATCCAACTTTGTATATATACATGCGTCTTTGACTTGGTCCAGGAGTTCAGGGATCAAAGGTAACGGGTATCTGTTTTTAACAGCGATTTGATTCAGGGCGCGGTAATCTATACAAGTCCTAAGGTCTCCTTCCTTTTTCGGAACTAAAAACAAAGCCGAGGAAGCTGGAGATTTTGAAGGACGGATAAACCCGTTAGCTAGGTATTAGTCCAGATATTGTCTGAGGTGAAGAATCTCTGGCTCGGTGAGGGCATAAATCCTACTGCAAGGAGGAGTTGTTCCGGGTATCAGATCTATTTGACAGTCGTAAGACCTATGAGGAGGCAGGGTGTTAGCTTGGTCCTTCCGAAAGACATCTTGGAATTCCTGGTATTCGGGAGGTAATTTGGGAACCTCGGAAGAGATTGCCGCCAGTGAAACATCAGGCCGAGGATAACAAGTGGTAAAACATTCTGGAAACTGAACCGTCTTTGCTCGCCAATCGATCTGAGGATTGTGCTTCTCTAACCAAGGGATTCCCAGAATGATCTGGAACTGAGGGGCCTTGATCACATCGAACACTATTTTCTCCCGGTGTCTATCTTGGCTCACTAACGTCACTTCTTGGGTGGCGTGCGTTACTGGTCCGGAGGCTATCTCCGTGCCATCCACTGTAGTAATGACGTCTTTTACTGCCTTAGGGACAAGAGGTAGATTCATCCTTGATACCATTTCACGGTCCACATAATTACCGATTGCTCCGCTGTCGATGTAAGCTTCAATTGCATGCAAACGATCCGGACGTTCAGGACTAATGAGGACCATAGGCACCACGAAATGCGAGGTCACTGGACAGATTTTAACGCTTGGCAAGAGGACCTCTACACTTGTCGGGCTAGGTCGTTTCCCTGCTCAGAATTTGTGGTACAGGTATCTGCGGCTCCTACAGCCTTCTTAGCTGGTTTCACTGGACAGTCTCGAAGAAAGTGCCCCGAGTTTCCGCAATAGAGGCATAATTGCAGCTGTCTTCTTCTTTACCGCTCCTTTTGGGTTAAAGGTCCTTTCATGCCCCCTATTTGCATGGGTTCCACAGTGTCAGCTCCCCTAGTAGAGGTCTGTGGTTTAGAAAACATTCGGGTATCAAATTTGGAACTACCAGCCTTCCTGTTCTGTAATCTGTGGTCCAATTGGACAACTAAGTCAATATAGTCTGAGCATTCTTGTGGAGGATTAACAACTTGAGCTAACACATCCTTGAGCTCTCCACGCAGGCCTCTGTAGAAGAGCGTTATTCTCTTATCCTCAGGCCATTGAGTTTCCACTATAAGTCTGTTGAATGAGGCTATATAAGTCAAGAGGTCTTGATTACCCTGTCGTAACGAAAGAAGTTCATTGTCCAAGGCCTGCCCTTGTGCATGTCTTGCGAACAGTTTCTCCATGCTGGACTGGAAGGCCTGGAAATCATGCAGAACCGGATCATCCTGAGTGACTAAAGGGATCGACCAATCTGCGGCGCTGCCACTGAGATAAGAAAGCACGAAAGCCACCTTGGTCTGATCTGTTGGGAAGGCAGCTGGTCGACATAAGAAGTGTAGGCGGCACCGGTTAATGAACACTGCAAATTTCTTTGGGTCACTAGAAAAGCGTTCGGACGGAGCCAAGGGCACATTGCCGGGTAGATTGATTTGCACTGGATTTAAGGATGATGCAGAAGGATAACTTCCTCCTGGAGCGGGCAAATGTGTCTGTCCTGCCTGCGTTTGTAGCAATTGCCTAGCGAGGTCCTCTGTTCGCTCCTTGGAAATTATCAGCTCTCTTCTTAGAGAGTTTGTTTCCTGACGAGCTGCATGTACTTCTGCTCTTAGTTCCCCAAGCAACTGGGCTAATTGATCAGTGTCTGAGGTTTCCATTGCGCCTGGGTAGGAGTTTTGCGGTGATCTTCGCGTTCTGTAACGCTCACCTGATTCCCACGGAGGCGCTGGTCTTGGCAGGAAGGTGTCTGTGACCCGAAAAGTGATGTGCAGGACTCGATTTGCTTCTGGGGCCGAACCTCTTCGCACTGTGTGTCGAACTCGAAGAGTGAGATTTCTGCAGGTGAAAGAATATGGGGGTTAATGATCAGGGTTGTTGAATGTCCCTCTCTCTCTCTCTCTCTCTTCCTAGCTTCTCCGTAGAGCCCCCAGGTCAACGTGCTCACCTTAGATAGGTGAATGCTGGACTCTCCATCTGCGTCTGGTGCAGGGTGCCGTTGCCAGTTCCTTCACTGGTGAAACATAGGCCTCTTGACATCAGAGGATCGCTGCCGTCGTTAACTGCACGAGCAGTGAGTTTCCGGACACCTTTTTAGTCCTTATAGTCTTTAGGTGCGTGGGCACGTTAATATAGAACAGGACTCTGTATAATGCTTTTCCCTATTTGTCTTGCAGGGCTCTTGAGATAGGAGATGGTGTGAAGAGAGCCGAAGTTGGAGCCAGAGCCTTGGAATGAAGCGCTTGGAAATGCGTAAGTAAATGCAAGCGCTCTAACTGTCTCTTTTCCCTTGCAGCTGTGAGTTCGTGCTGAAGAGATGCTGGAAAACGCCGGAGTATTTGCAGGCGTTCTATTGTGGCGAGCGCGATGGACGTGAGTAAATACCTGTCTAATGTCTCTTCGTTTGTCTTTCAGATGCTGGGTTGCAGCGTTGAAGAAATCCGGAATTCGCGGAGTGCCAGTAAGTAATAACAATGCTTTTGTCTTCACAGGCGGAGGTGCAGCGTGAAGAAATGTTCGCTGCCGATGGATCAGGTGAGGAAAGCGCTGCTTGTAAAGGTTGCCGTGCTAACCTGTTGTTTCTTGTCTTTGCAGGTGCTGCTGAATACTGGATACAGGAGTGGTAAGTATTGTTCTTGCAGGTTCAGGATCGGAAGGAAGAAAGGCTGGAACAGACTCGGTGAGCGTTCTGCTGCAGATGCAGAATAACGCGAAGCACGTTTGTTCAATCGGGTGTGGTTTAAATAGCCTTGGAGTGATGAGGCGTCTTCCTCCACGGCCCCGCCTAGGTAAGAAAAGAGTTCCAGTTCCAGAAGAATTCCTGTGTTGTATCCAGGGAGTGGAGCTTGCCCCACCCAGGTAAGAAAGTAGTTCCTGTTCACAGAGGAATCCCATGTGGCTGGTAAGTAAGCAGCATGGTCTGCTGCAGGTAAGTCCACCCAAGCATCTTCATACATATTATGAGCCCGGCGCTTCCAGTGCCGGGACCGATGGCTTTGATGAGCCTGGTGCCACCGGCGCCAGGACAAGGTCCAAAAGGTCCCAGTGGGGACCGGCTGGTGCCTAAGATAACGGTTAGGGGCCTGCTTCCAAGGACGTTGGGCTGTTCCTGACTCCTTGGAAGCAGTGATCATGACAGCAGGACACATGACAAACCCTCAGTAGTACACCCAAGTGTGCAAAAGCCACTACACCAGTTGGACAGAGTCAGTGGGCCTGAAACTGGGGGAGGACTGTGCCCCACACAGATTGACACCTAAACATGTGTGTGATGCAGGACTGGGCCAGAGTGGGCATGGGATGGCTGAAGAAATCCCATGAAATGTTGCTCATTCAAGACACGTACTACAATGATCATCCAGGCAAGGACACATAGGGGCATGCATGGAATGCACATGGAGCATGAATGGGCACTCATGTCCCTGTGGAGCATCTGCCATCTGCACAGTCCAAGTGAGGCACCCTGCATGAAGGGCAGAGGATGTACCCCACTGCATGTGTCTGGCAGGTTGCCTGGTGGAAGTTAGAATGTACACAGCAGGCTTGAACAGGCCATTGCAGTACGCCAAAATGATGCACAACAGTGCAATGGTGTAATTAGGGTGCAGGGGGGGTGGAGGGGCAAGGGGGCATGCCTACGTGGAGTACCCGCATGCAGGCAGAGGACACATGCACGTCAGTCATGCAATGACATAGTCCCAGTGCTGAAGTCCTGAGAGGAAAACCACCCCTGGCTACATGCAGAAGGGCCAGAGATCAGGAACATGGACCGGAGGGGCATCTGGGTGACTAGCATGTTAGTATGGTGCAAGTGTGGTGATGAGGACAGTCCGCGTCTCCTCCACATGTCCACCATCCTGCAGAGCAAGCACGCATCAGTGAAGCATTACATGACTAGCACATGAGAACCATGTAAACATAGCATGTAGTGGCAGTCAAGCACAACACATCACACAGGCAAGCCACACATGGCCTGGACATACACGCAATAACACTCACTGGACTGGGAATCAAAGTCCTGCATCTCTCCCACTCCTTCGACCAATTCTGTTGGTATGAACTCTGCAACGAGAGCCTCGTGCGGAGTGAGGTCATCCTCCTCAGGTGGTGGCCCACCGCCAGTCACCAGAGTCATGCTGTAATTAGAGGCACGCATGGCCTTAGCGCTGCGTTTGAGGTCATCCCGACGCTTCTTGCACTCGGCAGCTGTGCACTCACATCATCAGCAACATGCTTCCAGTGGGTATTCCGATGTGCAGCCGTAGTCTGACAATTCGGCCGTACTATCATGTCACGTCTGTGGGCCTGCACGTAGTCCACAAGGGAGTCCAGTTCCTGCTTGCAGAAAGGCTTCTTCCTTGACGTGAAGGAGGCCGTGGCTGTGTCTGGGGTCCCAGCCTGTGCTGCAGATGCAACCTTCCTCCTCTTGGATAGTGGCACGGACCCTGGCTGGCGAATGCTGCTCTGATCAGTCTGGCCAGTGGGACCGGTGGATTGAACCAAAGGAGTGGCAGGTTGAAGGACGACCGAAGGTGCGTCAGTGGCTGCTGGGTGCCCTGGAATGGACCCTGCGCAGCAACATCCGCTGTGCCAGGGTCATTGACCACGACTGTCCTGGTTGGTAGAGTCACAACCGGGGTTTTGTTGGCTGCATCTGCCCCTGCACTTGCCAACACCCGGCTGGTCGGGGCAGCAGATAACATTACTGCCCCAGTGACACGTGTCTCGGTCAGGGCAGCCCTGCGTGCACCTACGGTGTTCCTCCTGACCTGCTGGAAATCTTCCAGGGACTCTTCAAGTGCCAACGCAGCCTGCGCTGGCAGACCCTGAGCCTGGGTGGTGGTGTCCACAACTGCACCTGCAGCTACCACTACCCTTGGGGCCGTGGCAGTCGATGCAACGGACTGCCGGCTCACATGGGCGCCAGTGCCAGATGCAGAAGCTGCATCTCCCGGAACCACAGGGGGTGGTGGCATGACTGCACCAACACATGGCACAACATTGTGCTGAAGTGGCGCACCCCTGCATCTTCCCCCACTGCGGCCACCCTGGACACCCTGGAGTCCCCTAATCCCTGGTCACCCCGGCCACGTGCCTGACCATGCCCACCACGAGGAGTACGCCCAGCTGAGGCGCCCCTCACCTTTGGTGGCCTACCAACCATGGCACAGATGGAGAAGTGCCAGCACAGATGGAGAAGTGCCAATGGGAGGTGTACACCACAATTGTCCTGGGCAATTGGGGTGAAGGGGGTGGGATACAAGATGTTATAAGCAACCCTGCACCTACAAGGCTGTATGTGACCCCGGTGATAAAGTGACAGGTCACGCAATGCTCAGGCACCCCAAAACTGCAGTAAAACCGTGCACGCACCCCAGTAGCCCAAGTGTGTGGAATTAACCTCCCGCAGTACGCAGTGGCACCCTGGGACACGAAAAACACGTATGCGTGGGACACGCAGGCTACTATGACCTCGAAAACGGGTACGCGATACACAGGGGCACGCGCAGTGGGAAAAACAGCGTATGCAACTCACCGTCAGACTAGCGTGGCAATGAAAAACACGCGTAGTCAATACCCCCGCCAAAAGAAGAGATACGTCCTTGATCCGCTGTGAAGTAGTGATGGTGTGTGAAACAACACAAAGTAGCAACAGACACGCCGGTCTCCACGAAAGGCACGTACAGCGAACTGCCGGGACCCGCTCACCTTTACCCCGTGCTGAGGGAAACGCCCGCACGCGTCGCGTCACGTCACTTACGCGCTTAGGCCCTTTCCTCGGAATAAATGCATTAATACGCGGACATGCTTTTTTTTCATGTGCTGAATCACTATGCACCTGTCATGAGGGAAACGCCCGCGCGCAATGTCACAGATGCATTTACGCGCTAAGGGCCTTTCCTCTAATTACACGCTGACGTGCACTTTTTTCACATGCCAAATCACTCCGTATCAAGCTGGCCACGCAACAACACACGGAAGACCACGCGCCTGCCCTGAAGGCCATTTTCCTGCCCGCAAGAGACCCGAGCACGCTCCCACCTGCCATCTGCTGCTGCCTGCCTGCAAAACACCTGCCCTGCTCTTTGGTGCCTGCACGTCAGTTGCTGTGACCACCCCTGCTGGAACAGAAGACTCCCGACTGGGATACTACTGCTCCACAGCCCAGCCCCAGGACCCAGTTGCCCACCCACACCTGCCTCGGGGTTGCCATGTCGGACACAATACCATCTGGAACCAGTGGCAACCCCCCAGCAGGGAGGCAGAGGGGTAACAGCTTCAGTGCTAATGAAGTTGGTATCCTGGTGGATCAAGTCCTGAGGCAGTATGATGCCCTCTTTGGAAGTTCACGCGCCGACTATGAAGGACGGAAGAGGATAAGGATGGACATCGTGGCTGCCACCAACGTGGAGGAGGTGGCAGCCTGCAACATCAAACACGTCCGGAAGCGCTGGGAGGACTTCAGATCCAGGACCCTCAACAAGGCCCGGCGCCTCTTGAAGGCAACGGATGCTGAGGGGTGCCGGGTCCGCCTAACCAACAACCAAATGAGGGTCCTGGAATGTATACGCCCAGCGCTCCACGTCCAGGTCCTTGAGAGGCAGACCCGTCTGGAGTCGAGCGGTAAGTGTACATGCGTACTGAATGGACGCTGTGCATGTTGAGGTGTGGCAGGAGTGTGCATGTTGCACATATGTCTTTGTAGGTCCATGTATGGATGTGTATGTACAGGGACGTGAGCCTGCCACATGTGAGTCCTCATGTGTGAGACACATCGATGGTGTATGTGTTGGTAAGCATGCTGCCCAAATGCAGGTGTGGGTGCACACGTTTGAATTTCTGTGTATGTACTGTGGTATGGTTGTGGTGTCACACATGGATGCTGGTTCCACCTGCATGTATCTGCACCATGTACATGTGCATGTGTGTGTATATGACAAGCGTGCAAGTGTGATACACCATGGATGCATGTGACACTGACATGTAGGAGGCTGATTGCAAGATGTGACATGGATGGCAATGTAATCACTGCGACAGGTGGTGGAGATGTACAGATGCATGCATGTCTTTTGGCGCGGGTGCATGTGTTCTGCACTCCCTGTGTTGCATGTGACATCAGGCTCACCTTCGGCTACTCATGCTATTGTTTGTGTATGGATGGTGCTGGCTGGTGCAACATTCCCGTTTTGCTCTTGTGTGTGAGTTGAAATGACATGTGTGTTGGGGTGTGTGATGCCATGTCTGAAGTTTGCGACTGCCATTCATCTGCAACTGTCATGTGTCTATCAGACCATTGTACATTGCCCTGATGCCTGTGTTCTGTCTCTCCCTGTCTGCAGCGTCAACTGATGAAGAGGGCGGAGACGGTGCTGTGGAGCACAGCGGCAGGGATCCCACCGCCAGCCTGGAGACGCAAGGCCCAGCTCCCCTCCCAGGTTGACATCTCTTCGGGGAGTGAGGAGTCTGGTGTCACGTCCGCGGCCGCAGCTGCCGGGGGTCGGTCCAAGAGGCGGAGGTCGGAGGTGGACTCCTTGGCAGCAGAAGGGTCAGCTGAGACCCCACAGGGGCCTACGGAGCAAGATGGCATGGAGTCATCCAGGTTGGTGGGGGGGGGGGGGTTTGGTTGAGGAGGAGGCTGTGGAAGTCATATGCATGGGGCCTTGAGGGGGGGATTCCACTGGTGCCAGTGGTGCAGTCCAGGGACAGGGACAGGAGGCAGCACAGGCTGCCGCGGAGGTGCCTGTATGTAATCCTGTCCCCGATCCTGTGACTGCATCATCCGGCGCCAGCAGGGATGCCTTCGTCCAGACCCATTTTCAGGGAGGGGATAGCCGCAAATCAACTGGCCTTCCTCTCCCTGCGGATGTGGCAATCCGGGACCGTGTTCAGCCTGTCCTGGCTGGTGTGACGTTATGTGTTCATGACATTCGGGGTGACGTGCAGGGTTCTCGTGAGGACAATGCACATCATTTCGAATGCCTCGAAGACCGCATCGACCGGCTAGGAGGGATCACCGGTGCTGGGTTCCTCCGTGTGCAGGAGCTTCTGCCGACCCCCTCCTTAACTGAACCCCCTAAGCGCCAGTAGTCCTCCGTGCCATCTTCCTGCCCAAGTGTCACCCGGGCACCCTGTGGAGCTGGCCCTGACCCAGCGGCCAGGCTGGTGGAGGACACATCCCTGCCACAGTCGGGAGTCAGAGGTCTAGCAGGGGTGGCCACCACTACAACTGGACCCCAGCAGGAGGAGGACGTGCAAGCATCACAAAGTAGGGGACATGCACGGCAGCAGCAGGCTCAAGGTGGGAGCGATGATGGCTCGGGACATCAACATCAGAGGAGCAGGCATCAGCCATAGGGCAGGAGGACCCTGGATTGGGAGTGTCTTCTGTGTGGCAGCGGTTGGGCCATGCCATAGATGCGGAGCGGCGGCGGGCGGAAGAGGCACGGCTCACTATGGTCAGGGCGGAGAACTCCATGCGCAGGGCGCTGAGGCGGGTTGAGTGCCTCGAGGGAATTTGCAGGGATTAGGAGGTGAACATGGCGTTATCCCTGCGAGACCTCGGGGCCAGTGAACAGGCCCGCCTCCAGGACATTGAACAGGAGTTCGATGATGCCCTGGCCCGGGACATCAACAAGTGAGCCGTTGTACTTGCCCGCCGCCATTGTATATAGTTCATTAGTGTTAAGTTTCCTTTCTTTTTTCTTTCATTTGGGGCGCAAATGACTATGCCCCACATCTTTGTATATAGTTATTCATTAGGTAGGCTTTTTGGTAGGTTTCATTTATATCGTTGGGCTCATGGACCCTGGATTTGTTATTTGTAGATAGTTGAACTGTGGATCATCATTATTTATTTTTTTTTCACCATGGAGCAATGGATTTTCCTTATTTCTTTCACTTTGGATTTGCTTTGTTGGACGGAGACTTTGGACACAATTTCATTTGAATTCTTTTGGATTGTGATTTTATATTTTTTCTCATTTTGGAACATGAAGCATTTAATTTCTTATTTCCATTATTGTGTGTTTTCATTTGATTCACGACATTTTGTGTTGAATACATTTTTGTTTCATACTTCAATGTGTGGTATTCTCTCATTGGTTTTATGCATGTCACGATGTGGGTTTTCACATTCACTGGCACCCATTGTGTGTGTGTGACGGACATGTGTTGATGTACATACATGCCATTTGGGTTGTTTCATGTTATGGGCATTTCAATGTGGGGTGTATGTAATACTTGGTTGGTTCTTTGGGCAGGGGTGAGGTGCGGTGGGATTTGGGTGGCCATGAGGGCCATGATTGTGGATCGTGATGACATGTTGGGGGGGGGGGGCATGAGACGGGGCCTGCTGGCAGGTGCCTGTCACTGCTGGGTGGGTGAGTGGGGACATGGATCGGGGCCTGCTGGCAGGTGCCTGTCACTGCTGGGTGAGTGGTGACATGAGTCGGGGCCTGCTGGCAGGTGCCTGTCACTGCTGGGTGGGTGAGTGGGTGAGTGGGGACATGAGTCGGGGCCTGCTGGCAGGTGCCTGTCACTGCTGGGTGGGTGAGTGGGGACATGAGTCGGGGCCTGCTGGCAGGTGCCTGTCACTGCTGGGTGGGTGAGTGGGGACATGAGTCGGGGCCTGCTGGCAGGTGCCTGTCACTGCTGGGTGGGTGAGTGGGGACATGAGTCGGGGCTGCTGGCAGGTGCCTGTCACACCTGGGTGGGTGAGTGGGGAGATGAGTCAGGGCCTGCTAGCAGGTGCCAGTCACTGCTGAGTGGGTGAGTGGGCACATGAGTCAGGGCCTGCTGACGGGTGCCTGTCACTGCTGGGTGGGTGAGTGGGGACATGAGTCGGGGCCTGCTGGCAGGTGCCTGACACTGCTGGGTGGGTGAGTGGGGATATGAGTCGGGGCCTGCTAGCAGGTGCCTGTCACTGCTGGGTGGGTGAGTGGGGACATGAGTCAGGGCCTGCTGACAGGTGCCTGTCACTGCTGGGTGGGTGAGTGGGTGAGTGGGGACATGAGTCGGGGCCTGCTTGCAGGTGCCTGTCACTGCTGGGTGGGTGAGTGGGGACATGAGTCGGGGCCTGCTGGCAGGTGCCTGTCACTGCTGGGTGGGTGGAGGTGCAAGGGGACATGTGTCAGTGCTCACTTGTGCATGGTGACATGTGGGCTGGCTGGGGGGCATGGCCAGGGTGGTTGGGCTGCCTGCGGGGCATGCCCAGGGGTGAAGGGATGCCTGCGGGGCATGGCCAGGGGTGCAGAGTAGTCCCCTGTGTTGTGGGCTGCCTGCAGGGCCTGGGGAGGGGGGAGAGGGCACACCTGGGAGGACACACACTGGCAATTCGCATTGGGGCACCCCAGGAATACACGTTCCCCTCCCGCGGAAGCGAAAACGCGTGTTGAACTTCCCTCACCCGCCCGAAATACACGTACCCCGCTCGCACAAGGCCTATCGCGTGTAACACGTCCCGCACACCCCCGAAATACACTTACCCCGCTCGCACAAGGCCCATCGCGTGTAACACGTCCCGCGCACCCCCAGAATACACGTACCCCGCTCGCACAAGACCAGTCGCGTGTAAAACTTCCCGCGCACCCCTGAAATACACATACCCCGCTCGCACAAGGCCTATCGCGTGTAACACGTCCCGCGCAACCCCGAAATACACGTACCCCGCTCGCACAAGACCTGTCGGGTGTAACACATCCCGCGCACCCCCGAAATACACGTACCCCGCTCGCACAAGGCCTGTTGCGTGTGAAACTACACGTGCACCCCCAGAATACGCACAGGCAGTCCATCCACCCTCCCCATACCCTGCAGGCAGCCCATCCACCCTCCTCATACCCCACAGGCAGCCCTTCACCCCTAGGCATGCCCCGCAGGCAGCCCAACCACCCTCCCCATACCTTGCAGACAGCCCATCCACCCTCCCCATACCCCACAGGAAGCCCTTCACCCCTGGGCATGCCCCGCAGGCAGCTCATCCACCCTCCCCATACCCTGCAGGCAGCCCATCCACCCTCCCCATACCCCGCAGGCAGCCCATCCACCCTGGGCATGCTCCGCAGGAAGCCCTTCACCCTTGGGCATGCCCCGCAGGCAGCCCATCCACCCTGGACCTGCTCCACAGGAAGCCCTTCACCCCTGGGCATGCCCCGCAGGCATCCCTTCCACACTGGGCATGCCCCGCAGGCAGCCCACTCCACAGGGGGGACTTTGCCCACGTTTTACACGCCATTTCGCTGGTGCGAGCGCGGTACATGTATTCTGGGCCGTGCGCGGGGAGTTTTACATGATATTGGCCTAGCGCAAGCAGGGTACGTGTCTTCTGGGGTGTACGCGGGGAGTTTTACATGCTATTGGCCTTGCGCGAGCGGGGTACGTGTATTCTGGGACGGGGAGTTTTACATGCGTTTTCGTGGTTGGGGGCCTGTGTGCTGGTCCACTGGCCTTTGCGCCATGTACTGGATTTGTGCGCTGTTCATGGCGCACGGGGCGGGGTTGGGTCGTAACTGGCGCTGCTGCAGGGTCGCTGCGCCACTCTGCGCCACGGCTGGTTATGGAAGTTGAAATCCATGAATATGCTGTGTGCTGAAATGGGTTTTGGCACACGCAGCTGGCGCAGACTGCTGCACGCGCACACTGTGCGCCAGCCGCGTGCACCACTTGTGCGCCAAATTCTATGAATTACCCCCTTTATGTCATAACCTGTCATATGTGAAACACATTCTGTGGGCCGATGACTGGAGAATCACAGAGATGGAAAGATCAGGCTCCAAGACTCACTCCCTCTCAAAAACTATAACCGGCTCTCTCAATGGGATTCCACCTTACCCGACTACATTTCCGAACCTCAAATATCAGGATTGGTTCTTACGATTCCAAATGAACATCCTACACAACAGAATGACTTTATGTACATACGGAATCAAGACCAACAACACAAAGTGTAGACTGTAATGGAGAAATAGAGTCCTTGCAACATCTGACTCTGTTCTCTTAGGAATTTCGACTCCTGAGAAGTGTATCCCCATCCCCACCCTCTCTGGCTCCCTGTGATGTTCCCTTGTGGCCCCCACCCTTCTCGCACACATGTGTTGCCGGTTTGCTCGATTCTTCTATCCTCCTTCCCCCCCTCCAGCCTACTTCCTCAGGAGTCTGTCCTGATACATTCTGGTTTCACCATCACCGTCTTGTGGCCAATGCTGAATTTGACTTTTATGGACTTCATTGATTTACGTGCGTCATCCTTTCTTAACTCTCATGGTGGCCCCGAATCATGCTGTTACCATCTTCATCTTGTAACCTGGCTTGCAACATTATGTGTCACTACTGACTTCTGCAATTGTATTTGCTCTCCCCTCTTTTTGACTGCTAAGAAATGGTGGGAAGCCCTATACACGGGTGGACAAGTGGTCGCATAGACATGGAAGATAGAAATTTTTGGTGATGCGAATGGCAAAATATTTGTAACTAACTGTATGCCAAATAATAAAAAAATAAAAATAAAAGAAAGTTAAAGGTGATGTGCGAATGGAAGGTCTTGCTTTTGTTTCCAAGAACTTTACACCAATTTTAATTAAAAAAAAAAAAGAATACCGTCATTGGCACTAACAAGTGTGAGTCATGAACTGCTGAATTTGAACACTTTCTTTCTACTACTATCCATTCTACATCAACAAGCAGAAGAACAGCAATTTCAAAGCACCATTCTGCACTCGCCACTTGTTCAAATGAATCAGAAAGTGTCTATGGCAGATAGGTGATAATCTAGACGTCACTTCTCACACAACATTGTGATAAAAATAAAGGCACTTGAGTAAAATAACATTATTCGCAAAACAAAAGAGCCAACTTCTCCCTAAAACTTTTATTGCTTTTGTTATTGGATGTTATGATCAATATTTGGTATATAGTAGGCAGACATCCCGCAATGCCAATCCACCGTCTCCCAGAGGATGGGGGCTATCCAAGTCAGAAGCCTGGGCAAAGGGCCAAGAAGCCTGTAGAGAAGACCAGACTGAGTTTGGCTACGATAGCCTTTTTCTTGAAACTATATTGCTGTATCATATTAGATTATGGAAGGACTTTTCTTAGTGACTTTTGGAGTATTATTTTGGCCAAGCGTTAGGATTAGGATTTTGAATATTGCTAGATTACAATGTTTAGGTTTCAATATGTGATTCACAATTTGACAATTGTACACTTACGCATGTTTTATCTTTCACTGTTTATGTTCATATAATGATCGAGGTGTACCTACTTCTTTTGTTAACACTGCAGCAAAAGGGGTTATGATGTCAGCAGCTTCTAGGGTGGAATATTATGTTATGGTGGGTGGTTCTGGAATGGGACACTGTCAGTTGAAGGTTGGCTGTCTGGGATTGAGCCTGCTCTCGCGTTAGCTCCGTCTTAAATAAACAGTTAAAGCCTTCTTTGAGTCAGCATCAATTCTTAACATTGGCGACGAGGACACAACGTTCCGTGCGATCCTCTGCCCGGCCGCGTCCGGATTCGCTCCAGAGGTGAGCCTGCCTCTCTGCCGGCACACGATTCAGCGACAGCAGGCACCGGAAAACCGGAGGAAAATGTCAGGAGGTGTGAAGTGGGGAGGGGGACCTCTGTGCCAGGCGGTTTCATTACGTAAGGTATGCCGGCGCGCATCGTCTAGGAGGATTGTTAATCACCTTGCCTCGGCTGACTGTTGGGCTCGTGCTGGGCTGCTGTGTGTGCCCCCAAGCACGCGCTGCTGTGCGCGACCTGCATCCACTCGTGAAACTGGCATTGTTATTCCACACGCGCGCCAAAAGGGGGCGTGGCCTAGCCGCGGTTCCACCGCATAAAGGACTTCCAGCTTACGCACGCCAGAGAAGGGGTGTGGTATTAGCCCAGTAGCATTTTATTTGCTGGAACATAAGGTCTTTGTGACGCCAGTTGCCGGGAGATGGCAGTCACAATAGAAACATCAACCTCTGCAGTGTTTCATCACATCAGCTGACTGTGTGCAGCCGTCACAAAGGGAATTCAGCTCATGAGTAGTGTTGATTGGGCCAAGGGCTCACTGAGGATTTCAAGATGGATGGTGGAATTGTTAGGCTACAATTTCAAAGTCCGTTACATACCAGGTAGGGAAAATGTGGTTGCGGATTGTTTATCAGACTACCTGTTGGAAGTTTGGTTGAAAGTGGTGAAAACACAGAAACAGCCAGGGAACAAGACTTCAGTATTGCTGAGATAAAGTGTAATGCCATAGATAAGGGAGAATGGTTGCAAGCGGATAAAGAGGACAAAGAGTTGAATCAAGTGAAAGTTTGGACAAGGGATGGTTGGCCCCACAAAAATAATGTGGATAGATGTTATAACAGATTCTTTGAAGTGAGGGAGGAGCTAAATTTGTCTGAGGATGGGTGCAAACTCAGAAGAGGGAACAAAGTAGTACCGCCCAGTAGCATTAGATCACAATTAGTGAATGTGGCTCACCAAGGGCATTTAGGAATGGGAGGAACCAAGAGGTATTTGAGGCAATCATTCTGGTGGCTAGATGTAGATAGTGAAGTTGAGAAGAAAAATCAGATATTGCAAGGAATGCGAGAGGAGTGATAAAAGCAAGGTGGTGAGGGAGGTATCACTTGCTCCCGTGAGTGTACCTGGAGAACCATGGGAGAAATTAGCAATTGACTTGATTGGACCCATACAAGAACTTGGTGAGGGTTACAAATATTTGGTCGTAATGGTGGACTACTATTCTAAATGGTTAGAATGGAGAGCACTCCGAGAAGCTACCACTGCTGAGATTATATATTTTCTGGAAGATGTGTTCTACAGAGAGGGTTTTCCCACAGTATTAGCAACAGACAATGGAGTGCCATTCTGTTCAGAGAGGATGTTGAATTTTCTAATAAAGTTCAGTATCAAACATGTACGCACAGCGCTATACCATCCAAGAGCCAATGGGCTAGTTGAAAGAGCAAACAGGTTTGTTAAGGGTGGCATACAATTGGCATTGGCATCAGGTTTAGAGTGGTCGAAAGTACTAAAGGAATTGGTGTGGAACTACTGCACTACGCCTCATTCAACTACTAAAGTATCCCCATTTGTGTCATTGAAAGGCAGACAACCTGGAACCAAATTGTGTCCAGGTTGGCTGGAGATGGCAGGGAGTGTAGAAATAGATTGTCAAGAAATAATGAGGCTAATCAAAGAAGCACAAAATACATACAAGCAAAGATTTGACGAAGTCAATAAGGCTAGGGAAACAAAGTTGGAAAAGGGTGATCTTGTGCTGATAAAGAATCCACGGTTGGGTTTCAAGTGTGTCGAGAGCACATTCTTAGGTCCAAAAAAGGTTGCAGCTGTCAGAGGGAATGTGGTGATTCTAGAAGGTGGAGAGTGTTGGTCTAGCTCAAGATTGGTTAAGAGTTTATCCAACATGGATGAAGACAGCATGATAAGAAACAAAAATGAAGTGGATGGGGAGATAATAGGTGGCACCAAGGTGGGTGTGGAACATAATCAAGAACTGAAGAGAGCAAGAGATGAGAATGGTGAAAGTACAAGTGTTATGGGAAATACAGGAATGTGTAAAGGGAGAGCCAGGAAAAGGCCAACATGGCTCAGAGACTATTGTGTAGAATTAACTTCATTTTCTAGAAAGGCCAACGGAGGAGATATGTTAGGATTAGGATTTTCAATATTGCTAGATTAGAATATTTAGGCTTGTGCTTGACAGTTTTACACTTATGCATGTTTTATCTTTCACTGTTTATGTTCATATAATGATCGAGGTGTACCTACTTCTTTTGTAAACACTGCAGCAAAGTGGGTTATGATGTCAGCAGCTTCTAGGGTGGAATGTTATGTTATGGAGGGTGGTTCTGGAATGGGACACTGTCTGAGGTTGAGCCTGCTGTCGCGTTAGCTCTGTCTTAAATAAACAGTTAAAGCCTTATTTGCATCGGCGTCAATTCTAAACACCAAGCCTTGGATCTTTCCATTTTAGATTAGGGTAGCTGGAAGTATAAGGACTTGTCAAGAAAGGTTTTGCAGTTTCTGCTGGCCAATGTTTTTCAATTTGAGTTACTAGAATAGGGCGTCTCAATGCCAAACAAGGACTTACTAACACTAGAGATATTTAGAGAGATTGGGAAGCCCTTCATCACAATTACTTTGTTTAATTCTGACCATCACTTTGTTTAAATTAATACTTTATGTTGTTTTTACATCCTGTCACAGGGCGGGTTTCCAGGCGCTGCCATGGGAGAGGAGGGGGACCAGACACCTGTCCACTTTCTTGGTGCCAGGCTGCAGACTTCCTCCCAACCCATCCTTACCTGCAGAAGCGGCGGGGCCGAGCCAGCGCCACAATGGGGTGCTGAACGAGAGGATGTGGGGCCGTGTGGCCTGGAGCAGCAACTGGAGACAGAAATCAACCAGCAGAACGTCGGAGAGACCCCTAGCCTCCTGGTGCCCCAAGAGAAAGAAGGGGGTGTGCCAGAACAGAAAGGGATGCCACATGAGAGCCCCAAACCAGCGTGGCATCAGAGACGAGCCATTGCGCAAGTAAACAACTAACCCATCAGGGATTTTTATATTAAAAATCGGTCTACAAGAAAGTCATGATAAAGGGAGACAACAGTCCTATAGGGAGGTTTCCCTTGGGGCTTTCCATGCAATGCATGTGGTGAGCTGTGTAACTGAAAAGGAGCTGGGGCTGAAAGATCTTATGAAGCTTCCTGAGCCCTCCCCTCTCACACCCCCTTAGAAAAGGTAAGTGATTGGCTAGGGATAGCAGGCCAATCCTGGGAGAGTGAGGGTAATTCAAAGGGGGCATAGGAAGAGGAAGTTGTGGGTTTGTAGGGTGACGTCAGGAGGTGGAAGGAGGATGACAAAGAGACCAAAGGAGGACTGGGTGAAGCAGTGTGGAGATGGTTGGAGAGAGGGGTTCTGTGGAGTGATTGTTGATAAGGGAGAAGCGAAAGAAGAGTGGTACTAGTAGCAGAGAAGAGGTGGTATCAAGTGGCAGTGCATTGATAGTAGAGGAGATGTGGTAGTGTTAGAGAGGGGTAGTGGCAGTAATAGAAGAGTACCTGTAGTAGAGGTGAGTGGCAGTGGTGGCAGTGGAACGGGAGAAGTAGTGAGAAGGGGTAGTAGAGCAGAGGTGGTGGTAGTAGCAGAGAGGTAGCAGAGGGGAAGAAGCAAAGTTATAGAAGATCAAGATAGAAGAGTGGTAGTAGCGAGTGGAGTAGTAGTGTGGTAGTAGGAGGTAGTTTTAGAATTGAGTGGAAGAGTTGAAAAAGGAAGAAAGTAAGAGGAGGAAGAAGATTAACATCTATGGGTGGAGGCAGGAAGGCAGAGTGCAACATCGGAGGGACAGAAGCGGGTAGGAAGGAGAACGCGGGAGGAGAACGCAGTAGAAGGACATGGTGAGGCTGTGCATGCATGGCGAGTGGTTCCAACAGGGTGAGCGTAAGGCACCATTGCCCAATTCCCTCTATAACACCAATACGGATAGGAGAGGGAGAGCTAGAAGGTCTGAAGGGAGTAAGTCGGCCAACTGCTTTGGGAAACCAGTGCTGCCTGAGTCTCAGTATCAACCAGTAGGGGTATGAAACAGTAGGGGTTACTGAGCCATAGCACTAACCAAAGTTATGGATGCATGGGTTAGAGTGGTGGTCATACAGGGGACACAAGAGTGGAATGGCCCAAGCACCAATTACCAAAACCCCTGTGGCATCAAAGAATATAATATTATCTTAACCTGTTAGGAAAGATTTGCCTTAGGTGCAATTTTCCCTCCATTCATGGCCCCCTTCCGGCCCCCCCAGCTTTTTGCTTTTGTTTGGCTAACCTAACCTGACTTTTTCCAGTGGAGCACAGCCTGCAGCTGCGCTCCTCTGGGCTTAAATTCATCTGTTATGGGGAAACTGACACGTCCTTCAGACTTTTAGTACTGGGAAACTATGTTCCCTTAGTCTTTGACTAGGTTGCCATTTCTTGGTAACTTTTATCTTCGTGCCAAGTACCTTAAAGTACCATGCATAGGGGTCCTTTTGTTTTATGACCCTAGACACCCTCAAAGGATTTTTTGGTGATTGTACAAGTGTGCCTAGGACAAACTCGTGGTAGCAGTTTACTTTTATAGTATTTTTACTTATTTTTAATGAACCATATTGCATTTACCGCGTTAGGCTCAAGACTGTGGCCAGTGCTGAAAATGGCTGTGCTGCAAAGTCTTTTGTTCTGTCCTTTGGCCATTTTGTCCCTTTGCCTTTTCCCAGGTCTAGCAGACCTGGGAATTCCTTATTTGGACATGCAGCCTCCTGGGAAAACCGCAACTTTCGCGGGCTCCTGCATGTCACGTGTGCTAGTACCCAGGAAGAAGATTGGGACTATCTGGTCCCAATCCACACTACGGATGCCAGTTTGTCTGGTTTGCCTGAATGACTGGGACCACCGTGGATCGTAATTGGTCAACATCTGGCATGCATGCAAGAGAGCAGATCTTCCATTGGTTATCCCAGATATGAGCGCAAAACAAATCTTGGATACGAGAAGGGGCTCTACATCCATTTCAGGTCGATCAACTGAAGTTCTCTACAAAACTACAGAAGTAGCCAAGTATCCTGAAACGCTAAAGCAGACCTGTGGAACCGCCGGAGACATGCTGGAAGGTTTTGCTACGCTCACCTGGCTCCCACAGGGGCGTCGATCTGAACTGGACAGCTGCGGTCTCCACCAATGTGACGCGAAGTGCCGAGAAGACGGACTGGACTGGCCCACCTAGCTTCGTTTGCTTGGCCCGTAGGAATATTCTTCTGCAAATGTAGAAAGGGAATTAACCACCTGTGGAGTTGAGCGTTAACCCGCCCCCACTCCCGCTGTTCTCCCCACTGATCACCTTTGATGTCCCCTCTTATAGTCTCACCTGATGGTTTGGAAAGAGGAGCTCTCCATCCTGCATTGAGCGCAGGAGTGCGTTGATAACCAGTTCCTTCACTGGCTTGAAGGAATTGGTGAGGTCCAGAACAATATTGATTCTGAGATTCCCGGCAATACGCCGTATGTAGTTCGTAAGAGTTCAAATGTCTGACTTTCACTCTTGTCCGATTCCTTGCAGGTTGCAGCTTGACCCTAGCGAAGAGTTCCTCGTGGCAACTGGTAATATTCAGGTAAGGATTTGTATTATCCAACACAGTTCGATAAAATAATTTTAATATGTAACCTGCTGCTTTCTCTCTTATTCAGGTGCTGAGAGAAAGTATGAAGTCTCGGGGAATAATGCCTCCGGCGGTAAAATCAGGTAAGTCTATGGGGGGTAACTAATATTGCCTCTGTGTATTCCCTTGGCTCACCTTGCTGTTCTTGTCTTCCCCTTAGGTGCCGGAGTGCGGCGGAACATGCAGAAGGATGCGATGGAAATTGAAGATGCTGCGAAGGCCGGTGAGTTCAGCGCGGCGCTGCAGCAGGTGAGGCGACGTGCATAAAATAACTTCTTTCTTCCAGCTCGAAGGCGCGTTGAATCGGGAATTCAGGTAAGGATCAAAGGTATTGCTCTTGTTCTAACCTTTTCTCCTTCTTTCTCCCTTTTTCTAGGAGCTCCAGACTCGAGGTGGGCGTGACAGAACACTGGATGCAGACTTGCCGGCACGGTGAGCGTTACGCTGCTGGATGCAGAATAACGCGAAGCGTGTGCTGCTCTTCGGGCGTGGTTTAAATAGCCTCCAAAGTAGTCCCAGGTAAGTATTCCTCCCTAGCCCCACCGGAGTAAAAAAATAGTCCCTAGATAAAGTAGTCCCTTCCAAGCCTCCTTTGGCTTGGAGCTCTTGCAGCATGGTCTACATCAGGTGAGTTTGCAGCATGGTCTGCATCAGGTAAGTTTTAATCTATGAGCCTGGCGCCATAGGTGCCAGGACTGCACCCAAATAGCCCCTAGCAGGGGTTGTTGGGCTTGCTTAGAATAACTTGATGCCTGCTTCCGGGGTTGCTGGACTTGGTCTGGGTCCTGTAGGATTGTTTAGCGTGTTTTGGGAGCACAGAGCACAACACCACTGCACAGGATCAATGTATAGCATGTTTTTTGAAGTGCAGGGCCACTGCATGGGTTTGATGCATTGATATAATGTGGTACAGCAAGACATGTGTTATTGAGCATTTTTTTTTATGCAGCGCCACTGCATGGGTTTAATGCAAATGCTTCAAGCTATGTGTTGCCAGTGCAACATATGGAGATGTAAATGAAGACAGGCTACACAGGTTAAAAACAAACCATTTTCTCATTTAAAAGCGCATTTTATTTTTCTTATTCAAAATGCACACAATTTTTTTCTTTTTGCCTGAAATTACTCTGTTGCAGGAGACACATTTGAGGAGTAATGAACTAACCTCATTAACAAAAAACTAACACGCTAACTCATTAATAATATAATGTGTTCTACACTGCAAAATGAGGCAGGCTGAAACTCATTTCAGACTACATTCAGATATTTTTTCTTTGCTTCTATCTGCGCTCTGTCCACAGTATTTGCAGGAAGCAAAGACTCGAATAAGCAGGAAATCAGTTTGGTTACAGTTGCAACTGTATAAGCCAAGCCATTGTGTGCAGAGGGTGGATAGGGCATCATAGAATTTTATTGGTTAGGATCCTTTGGTAGGATGTAACCAGAGTTTTCTTGTATAATCCCGAGGAAGAAGCTAGGGAGAGACATCTTGACACAGCTCGGAGAAGGACTGGGTTGATAGCTGGGGATGCCTGATTCCTAAAGCAGATTCAACTTGGTTGCAGAGACTGGGATTTCCAGTCAACAAGTCCCAGTATGAGTGACAGCAAATGCTTGTCCTTGCTGGGTGAACCCCTCCAGAAGGCGACCAGCCAAAGAAGTTACATGCTGAACAAGCCTGGTAATTATCTCGCTGAAGTGTGGGGGCTGAGTGTGTGTGCCAAAATATTCAGTCAGCGTAGGAAAGGAGATTCCTGTGCTTTACCCACGTGTTTAATGTTGCAAATTGAATTCTTGTTCTCCGCCACTCTCTTCTCAGTGTATCACAAATAATGCTGTTACTGTGCTATTTCATTTATTTCTGTAAAAAGAGTGAGATTGTGTTTAAATTCAACTTTTATAATACACAAAAATATCTGAAAGCAGACGGGTGGTGTGTTTTATTTTCTCTTTCCTTTGTGCATTTACCAATACAGTGCTGATGATGTGGGGAGATGTTTAGACAATGCAGTTGTCATTTTTAAGGTAGCTAAAAATAAGATTTGGCTGCAGCTGTGTGCACAATGTCATTCAGTATGAGCAATTATAACTAACTGTGTGTGTTATAGTCTGCCGGAACTCTATGAGAGGCAGAAAGAGAGGCCCTGGACATAGCTCACCAAACGTAAATAAGTTGGTGATAGATACTGCATGTTAGCTCGCTGCCGTAGATAAGACAGCGAGAAATTGCCCATGGTGGTACACTAAAAATTAAAATGTGGTGTTCCTGAAATGCAAGCCTGAGGTCTCTCTAGTGATTACACGAAAAATCTAAACAAAAATAAGGGGTTCTGGATATTGGGGCCACAAATAAAACAAAGGAATTATGCTCACCAAAAATACCACCAACCACGCATACCAACCACGCATACCAACCACGCATGTCTGTGTACTGAAATCGTGCATATCCACTGTATTATTATTATACATAACCCAATCTGAATACAAGGAGTGATTTTTGCTAAATTATTTTTCGGCGGTAAGAAAATACCGCCAGGCCCCAAATCTACACAAAATACCCAACAGTCCCCAGGGGTAGGCATCATGACATCAGACTCAACTCTGTCCAATTCCAGTGCTGAATCGGATGAAGAACTGGAAGCCACTTCTGAATAAAGAGCCTGCTGTTGTCCCGTCGAACCCCTGTTCTGCATCGATCACTGAAGGCCTGCAAGGGTGCTTCGACCCTTTGGAATAGTGGGATCAACTACTCTCGGCACCTCCTGATTACCCTCCGAAAGAGCCTCATTGGAAGTGTTCCTGGGCCATCCAACGAAATGACCAGTTCGAACCCGGTGTATCGCATAGGAGCGCCGCTGTACCGAGTTGACACTTGGGACTTGGGGAATCGCCAGCTTGTGGTCCTGGGCCCTCTCCCACCAAATTTGTAGTCCTAACTCCTATGGGTCGCGATTTAAGAGTGTGTCACACCGCACGCATTTACGGTCCCCGTGTCGTACTGCTGTGGTGACGGTCGTTGTAGGAGCCTTGCCTGCCTGCCCCCACTCTGCCCCGAGACGTGCTGCATTGGAACTGTACTCTTCATCGAGAGCTGAGAAAAGGCCACTGTCCCACCACAGACGATCGTCCCGTCCCGTTGCGCAGCCACTCAGACAGAGCGATGTGCAACTGCAGTGGTTGAACCTACAAGTGACCAGGCATAGACTGGCAAAGTTTGGGCCGGACTGTATCGATGGTCGTTGAGTAATTGCATCACTTACAGGTGGCCCCCTGGCACAGCCATTGTTCTTTACGGTCGTGATTTCCTAAAAAGATACTCCCAAATGCTGGGCTAGCCTGCGCTCCCTAGTTATTCCCGAAAGTAGAAAGTAGCCCTGCCTCCAAAGGTGGTCCCTCCCGAATAGTAGGACACTGTTTTTCATCACCTCACCCCTTCCTGGACTGCAAAAGCTCCCAGAAGATGTAAAGTGTGGCTGGAGCAAGAGGAAAAGTGGATCGCTGCGCTGATCTGGTGGTCTTGGTGTATTTTCTTCCTGCTGCCTGATTGACGGTTCCCCTATGTTGTTGTTCAAGACGTCCTATGTTTGAGTCAAAATTAGGAAAGGGGTTTGAGGAAACCCTGTAGGTTCTGGCACTGGAATGGTTGAGGTGAGATTCTTTAGGTTGGTGCATGAGGCACAATCAAATGATATGTCATACTACCGAAAACTGTAGTGCAGTGGTTGTTTATTTCATACGCATGGACAGGCTCGTTTCTCCATAAGCAAAGCCAACACGTGTTTCGACCTAACAGGTCTTTATCAAGGCGTGGTCTGTATATGATTGAGGGCGCTGGTGGGCAGCTGATGGGGCCAGCGAGGCTTCCGGTTGTGGGATGTGTGGTCCGGTGATCTTTTGACCTCGCTGGCCCATCAGCTGCCCACCACCCCCTTATTCAGGGTGCATCAATCATATACAGACCACGCATGTTAGGTCGAAACACATGTTGGCTTTGCTTATTGAGAAACCAGTGTATCCATGCGTATGAAATAAACAACCACTGCAGTACAGTTATCAGTGGCATGATTTATCATTTGTTTGCGCCCCATGCGCCAGCCTCATGAATCTCACCTTAACCATTCCAGCACCAGGACCGACAGGATTCCTTCAAACCCCTTTCCTAATTTTAGCTCCAAGAAGAGGACCCGTTTTCCCTCATTATGCACGGCCGTGCGTTCTCACTTTGAGCACAAGGCTCCCCACTTCGTAGGGCTGGACTGCTTAAGTTAAGGATCGATTCTGAAGAGCTGCCTAATACTATATTTTTGTTAACCTACCCTTCAGTTACAGGTCGTGGCTGTGTTTTCCCCTTTACCGCGTTAGGCACAACTTAACTGTATATATGTGAAATAGTGAAAGGTGTGTGTGGTAACTGTTTTATATTACTGTGTTTTATTTGTGTTAAATTATTAGGGCCTAAAATTATATGTATTTTTTATTTACACTTGTCTAAGCCTATTCTGTGGAGTTTTACAGTGTGTGCTCATTGTGGGCTTCAGATCACTCTCACCCCTCCTGAGACATAGGGGGTCATTACGAGTTTGGAGGTAGCCATGGTGCTATTAGCGCCATGGCTGCCTCCAAACTCATGTCCGGGTCCAGGTTCCTTGAATGGGGACTTACCGGGTCATTCCAACCTTGGAGGACCCGGTAAGTGCCCATTCAAAATACCCCTCCCCATTCCCATTCAAGCCCCTATAGGGCTCAATGGGAATGGGGAGGGAGCTAATAAATGGGCCTGTTATTAGCTCCCTGGTCCTTTAGCGGCTCCCGCTAAGGACGTCAGGTTTTACTAGCCGGCCTTAGTGGGAACCGCTAAGGGACCTCATAATGCGGCGGTAAGGAGTTAACGGCACCGGCATTCTTACCGGAGCCGTTAACGCCTTACCACCAGCCTCGTAATGAGGCCCATAGTCCTGACCGCCTGCCAAGCTACTGTGATTGGTCTGGCTTGTCCAGAAGAAGGTTCCCCTGTTCCACTAAACTAGGGTAGCCTCCTAAACTTCTTCCCACCAGGTCAGAGTTTAGAAATCCATTTCAGCAGAACCTACCTATGTCATTTGACAAATACACACCCTTGAAGTGTACTTTCTGTGTCAGAGTGGTCTTGCCGTTGACGCCCTGTCATAAGCCCTATGACAGGTAAGTGTAAACTACACCTTGGACAGAATAACACCTATTAAAAAAAACAGTTGAACTATTCTTGGTGTCTTGTGTCCCTCTGCTCGAGCAACCACACTATACAATATAAATATTTGTCTGTGCCGGTGTGTTTGCATTTGTGTACAGTATGGGCTGGCTGTAGTAAGCAACACTAACAACTACTTCTACAGACTCTGTATCCGTGCCAAGAAAAGGGCCCACATTCAGGCATGGGTATCTGGTGCATCCAACACCACGGCTGAACTTTTCAAAATCTGCAGGGAACTGGCCAATCGTTCCGCAGTATCATCCTCCACTACTCCCTCTCAGGCCCACTGCAACGCAATCGCCGCTCACTTCACCAACAAAACTCAGGACATCCTGAACAGCATTGTTACACACTCTCCCAACCCATCCCTCACTCCCTTGCCTCCCTTGGCCACTCCCCATCCTCCTCCTCCTTCGCCCTCGTCACACCTGCATCGAGGACAACATTGGCTCTCTTGCCCCCTACACTTGCGAATCTCTGTAACCACTCCTTTGCTACTGTTCATTCCCCTCCTGCCTCAAGCAATCCCTTGTGCGCCCCCGCCTTAAAAAACTGTCAGCCGACCCTACCTGTCCAGTCAATTACTGTCCTATCTCCATCACCCCCTTCCTGGGGAACTTGCTGGAGAAGTTGGCCCTGTCCCAACTCAACTCTCACACTGAACTTTTTGGTGGTCTCCACGACCATCAATCTTGTTTCCAAACATCCACAGGAATGGAAACTGCTCTTTTGAGCACATGTGAATAACTGTTCGAATCCCTGAATTCCAATTCCCCAGCTGTCCTCATCCTTCTTGATCTCTTCTCTGCATTTGACACGGTCAACACTCCAGCCCCATACAAATGCTCCACGACACCCTTTAGTATCTCGGAGTGGGCACTGGACTGGCTGACGACCTTCCTTACTGACCGCTCCTCTATAGTCATCTTGGGCATCTTCTCCTCTCCTACTTCCTTCTCCACTTGAAACTTCCTGCTGACCCTCTTGCACCTTCCAACATCCCTGACTGCCTTTCTGCCATCCAGGCCTGGTGCACTTCCAATGATCTGTGCCTCAATGCCAGCAAAGCAGAGATCCTTCCCATTGGGACCCCTGCTCCCGACTTCTTCCCGTTAATTCTGGCCTTCCTCCATGGGCTCCCCACTGCTCCCTCCTCTGAAGCCAGAAACCCTAGTCATCTTCGACCCTCCTCTCTCCTTCCTCCCACACACTCAGGACATTGCCAATAAGTCCCATTTTCAGCTGTTCCTTCCCAAAGGAATTCTACCTTTTCTCACCTTCCCCCAGAAGCTCAATATTACCCGAGCCCTGGTTCTTTCTAGGCTTGACTATTGCAATAGCTTGATCCTGAATCTTCCTTCTTCCACTCTGCAACCTCTCCAGCACTCTGCAACCTCTCCAGCTAATCCAGAAAAGGGCTGCAAGACTTATCATTGGCCTCAAGCCCAGGGACTGCATCTCTCCTGCCTTAAAAAGTCTTCACTGGCTCTTGGTTGCCTCGCAGATTAAATTCAAATCCCTCTGTATTATCCACAAGGCTGTTTGGGGCAGGAGACCCTTATGCAACCACGGGCCCTGAACTCCCACACTGAATCGCCCCCAGCTTCTGACTATCCTCAGCACTTGCCTCAGCTCACCCTCCACCCTGGAGGCTCCCACTTACCTTACATTGCACTTCACTTGTTGCTCACCCACGAGCACCACAATACCTATCCCATTCCCCCTCCCTTCTGCACTTGCACATTCTGAACACTCACAAGGTTCGTCCTCCCCCGCCACCTCCCACTGTATTTCATTTTTTAATGTTTTTCAATTGATTCACATCCCCTTGTCCCCTCCCTGTGTCTCTGTGGGCACTTTGAAACAGTATTTACTTCCTGTATAAGCGCCTACCAAGCTAACAATAAATACATTCATAAATAAATAAATAAATACACACCACAACACTCCTGTAGGATTTACTCACGTGGGGAATGATAAATGAAAGGTCTTCTTGCAGAGTCGTCGTTATCTGTAGAGCACAGTTCTTCGGTTTCTTCTGCTCTTAATGAAAAGACAGAGGCAGCAATGAGAGGACCTGGTATTAAAAGCAAAGACAATCATATTTAATTAACAGGCTACTGCATGTGGAAGAACTACACTAGTAGCGGTAGCTGGATTGAACTAAGAAATGGAAAATGGAGCATGAATGCAAAGAGCCAAACCAAGATAAAGCGAGGGGCAGATTATTCCTGAGGAGAGTTGAAGGCCACGCTCAATGTAATGGTACAGACACAGACATAGAAATAGAGGGAATGGATGAAGAAAATGAGGGACCAAACCAAATCATCATAGTTGTAGCAGAGGAAGAAGACAGTAAAGGGCTACTCAAAATTCCCACTGTAAAAATTAGTTAAAACCGGCGTTTTCCGTGTTTGGTTCTATGTCATTCTATCGACAGGGGGTTTTTTTTCGTGGAGTTTTTTGCCGCTGATTTTTGCCAGAGAAACTCTCGAATTTCTTTTTCGTTTACATTTGGCTCCCCCGCCACCTCCCACTGTATTTCATTTTTTAATGTTTTTCAATTGATTCACATCCCCTTGTCCCCTCCCTGTGTCTCTGTGGGCACTTTGAAACAGTATTTACTTCCTGTATAAGCGCCTACCAAGCTAACAATAAATACATTCATAAATAAATAAATGGGGGGGTGAGGGAGTTCCCCTAAATTCCCCTTCCCAGTGTTTTAACTACTTATTTCCCGCACCCCTTATCCCGGATATCCCTTTACCCGCCCCCCCATACTTTTCGTTGAGTTTATTCTGCCAAATCGGCGGAAAAAAACTCCACGAAAAAAAAAACTGCCAATGAATGAACGTTGTACCGAATTGTTCAGAAAGGAACAGGAAGAGCCATACTCCACATTCCCTAGTCCATCCATCTTCTTAAACTAGTCTAGGTGTATTTGTAGGGGGTTCACTTGAAATTTGGTCCATATGATGGCACAGAGGAAAGATTGATCGTGCAATTCAAGCTGCACAGGGAGTGAAATGTACTGTATCATTTCATGCACATATTAAAAATAATGTTGGTTATTACAACGTGTGAGCAAGAGACGAAGTGTGCAGTGGACGTCAATACTGTGGACATCCCAGTTACACATTTTCTCAGCTGTGGCACACACATCTCTAAGCGAGTTATAGTCATTTTGTGGTCGCAAGTGTAGTAGCATCCATGTGCAAAAAGTGATTTGTGTCCGAAAAAGCACTTCATGCTCTTGATATAACGGCACAACTTGTTTGGCATGTGCATAACCTCCTGTGCATGGATTCGGCTGTCTGTGTGTAAAAGACACATGCCGAAAAAGAACATTTGTATGAAAAAGTGGATGGTAAAGAGTTGGAACTGCAAAGAAACCAATTATGAAACCGAGGACAGGCAGTACAACTGAGGGTTACACCTGCAATGAGCGTAGTCTGCAAGGAAACTTGCTGATTTGCTACCATCTACCCTGGTTGTAAGTTTCCCCGGTGTCATATTCGCACGGGTCAGGAATTGCATCAGGGCAATACGATTTTGCTTTTAACACGTATATAAACACTTCACTTCAGCTGTGCACTTGCCATGGCCACTTTCCTATTCTGAACTATCAACAGTGCGTATCCACCTATTCCACTTCATTCACTTCTATCAAACTGATTAAAATAAAACCCAGGTCAATGAAGTGCAGTTTCATTTCCAATGCCAATTTAATGCAGGCATTCCCCACATTTTGCAATAAATAAGGGAGCTGTGCAGTTAAAAATCGACAAAGGAAACACAATCTACACATTTCTGTGAGATTACTTGTGGTAAAATGGAGCGCAAACCCATTTCATGGAGATGGCGAGCATTGAAATGTCCAAGAACTGCAACCGTGCCAGTGCGTAAATGCTAATTGTGTTTGTGATTCACATATATTTCCATAAGGATTTAAAAATCATACAGACTATACGAAAGCCAAACATTTTGCATTTTCAAAATCTGCATTCAATTCTATGTTTGCCCCAAGTGAACCAACCAATATGCATGCCTAAACTTGAAGCCGCCTGAACTTATAACATTATCAACCCTTACAAACACCAATCTATATGAAGTAATAGTATATCAATTACTGTTTATGGCATGACCAGTTAACTTCGAGACACCCACTGTCAAGCAATAGCTGAAAACATATGCATCCATGCAGTTTCTATGATTCATAGTGGTAAAGAATTCAATTTTCTTGATCTCAATATCCACACAAAGCTGGCATATTGTTCACCTACCTTCACACCAAACCCATGTAGAGAAACATTCACAATAGTACAGACAAAAGTTGCCAGTGCTGAAATGGTGCTCTCTATGATGGAAAATCTCACTTTCAAAACTGTGTAATGAGGTTGTCCAAAAAGGCTTCTGAAGAAGGCTACAAAAAGAGCCCCTATGTCGCTCGCTGTCAACATGTTCAAGACCTCTGAATCAAGAGTGGAAGATGGCGCTAAAGTGGTCGGCATCACCACATATTGGCATGCAAACAATAAATTGTTAAAACAACACTCACACTTGGCCTTGAATAATGGAATTTCTTTTCCTAAACAAATTTTTGGAATCAACAAATAATGGAACAATTGCCAACCATGCCATGACTCCTGCTCACCCTTCTAAACGGATGCACCTTTCTTAGCCCAAATAGTGTGTCTACCTGTTGTGGTAACTGAGTATCGTGCCCATTTAGTAAACTGTCAACAAATTCACATAGAGCAATCGAAGTTGCACTATTGAACATCACATCACTACATAACACAGTGTATGCCAACAAATACCTCCGTAAACTACTATTAATTGACATGATCAGTTGACCAACGAATAACCGGGTTGATGGAATGAATGCCACAGCAAGATGGTCAAACCTATCATACAACATCATGTTGCCCACAAACATTCCTGATATAGTGTATTGTAGATGATGGGCAGCTGGCCCTCACTATACCCGTGGGTAATGTTGAAAATGCATTAACATTAAAAGAGCAGTTTGTGATTTCATCCTTTCGACACATGGACACATGGTCTGAATGACCAAAAGGATTAGAATAATGCAAGATTTAATAAAGGTTATTCCTAAAGGTCTGCTCTCTAAAACTACAGACAAAACTACAATATCTGATGGCCAATATAAAGTCTGGTAAGCATTGGTACCAAACCTTTTTTTGTTAATATTTGACACCAAAATATTCATAAATCAATTTCCTCCACGCCAGGTGCATGACCAATGAATCTAGGGACATTTTGCCTTTGGAAACCAGGTCCCCAGGCTCGGGTATGTTCCCTTTACAGAACCTCTATGAAATTCTCTTGTCGACGACATCCAATAACATTAGCCAATATCTCTTTCCTCTGCAGGTTCTGCAAGGGAAAAAGGATACACTGGGAAAGATGTTACTTTGTAGAGGATCACTTCGCTTTGTCCTTACGGAACATGCCTGATATCATATGATAACCCCTCACATAAACAGATGGTGACGTTTACCCAATGAGAGCAAGGCTTGCTGAATTTCTTTCATCACATTCGTGTACAGTTCCCTCTGCCATTCGTGCAACAGCCTCCACTCCTCGTCAGAGAAATAGGCAGCAACATCATGGAACGTCACTGGAGCCTGGAACAGGAAGTCGTATGTTACACTCTCATACATGTAGCTTAATTCAGTCAAATGTAATAATGAAATAATACTTCGATTACTTGCCGGTAATCTTCATTACACATAGTCCTGCTCTTCTGCCTCACAGATTGAGATTCCATAATAATGAAGGCCACCAGCCTTCCCATCAGATTATTCACAAAGCTCCTTGGTTTGTTTCTATATTCACGCAGGTGCCCTTCTCCTCTCGCACACAAGGGGATGAAGAGAGGAGTCAACCACATCCCCCTGATTACTAACCAGAAGATATGGGTGGATCCCAGTCCCAGGGAAGGAGACACAGGTGTCTGTTCTGTAACATGAAAGTAGTAGGGACTGGGTGTAATGAAGGTTACAGGTAAGTAATCTAAGCATTACCCCCCACGGCCACGCTTTCTTATCATAGCCCATACATAACAAAGACTCTCATTCGACCCCATGTGCCCAGTTGAACCGCACACCAAGTGACTTCTTACCAGTCACCAAACAATAGGAGCATCGGGGCAGGGTTGCCATGAGAACTGCAGAAGCAAAACTCTGCTCCACCAGACCAGGCAAGAACAAGTGAGAGTGCCTAGTGCAAGTACTTGGGGGAAGCCGAAGTGGCTACCTTGTCGATACAGCCAAAGCACTCCTTAGCCCAGGCCCATGATGTGGTAATACCCCTAGTGGACCTCCCCAGGACAGAACCTTATGGAGGGAATCTGAATGAGAGAAGGCTAGAGGGATTGTGTCCTTGATCCACCTATTCAGGGAGGGAGAGAAGGTTTTGTGACCCAGGTTTTCCACTCCAAAGGATACTAGAGAAGCTGCTGGTGGAACGAAAGGCAGCCATCCTTTCCAAGTATGCGAGGAGCACAGAACGAACATCCAACGTGGCCAAGAGAGCTCCCTGTGAAAAACTATACCTAGTTGGACATAGTGGTCTTTGAAGAGGTACAGTTATAAAAGCCAAAATTCATATGATATCATTTTAATCAACTGGGTTCCTGTGACTGCGGCAACTGTTTTAACTTGTGTGTATTTCTTTGTTAATTTGTTTTTTTCTTTTATCAGCTTGGTATCACATCATTAAAGACATTAGTCACTGCATTCACCATGTACACTCTCAAATAATAAAAGTAATACAGTAGGCAGGGTGCCAACAGTAAGGGGACTCATTCGTCTCACCATATGCAAGAACATAGAACTAGGCTTAGGTTGTACAAGTTCTGAGGCTAGGACTGTATCCAGAATACAATAACTAGCTCAGGCCATCACTGACTCGTGGATTATATGGCACCATCTGCAGGAGGTTTCCTTAACAAGTAATTTCCATAATACGCCAACATGTTCTTGGGTTAAGACGCCGGAGGCATTATGGATATGTACAGTTCTTCATTGTCATTAGCCCATACGATATCTGATAACCAACCTTCAATTGAAGTAGGCGTCCTGTGGGTCCAATGTTTAAATATACAATGCTTTGCTAGCAAGCAACAAAAGATGAACACACCTATGCTTGATTAGAGACATTTCACAGGACCAGCACCTCCATAAGCATACTACACACTCCACCCCAGAAGGCGCGCAACGCAGGACAGGCCCAGACCATGTGCATATAGTCGGCATCCACCTCAGGGCACCTAGGGTACTTCCCATCATTATCCCCGTTTCATCTTCACACAAGTGTAGTGGAACCTTTGCACGACTTTGAACTGCAGGATAGGAAATCTGGAATTAAAAAGCTACACTCCCCGTTAGGTTGTACATTTTCAGCCAGTCGCCAACTGTAAGGGGTGAACCAAGATCCACCTCCCATCTGTTACGTAGTTTACCCAAACCTAATGGTGTAGCCGCATGTATTAGGGCATATGAGGTAATGACAATTTGCTGTTAGCCCTGGGAATTAACAATATTATGTTAGGATTGGATCTTCCTCACGTTCACTGGGAAATGTAGACCATTTTGCCTTAAAGGCTGCTCTCATTCTAGAATAATGTAGATTGAATAGGGGCATCAAAGTGTGAATAGATGTGGCATTATTGATTGAACAGAATATTCCGTTCACATACATATACCCTACTACATCAGACCCTTCACCGCACCAGCCCAGCCGGACAGACACATCCATTATGGGCGGCATTTCGGGCGTGTTCCACAATGGTACATGAACAAAAAGGTCTGGGAGCCCCTCTACCGAGAACAAACACGGCCAAATAACCTGTTCTATGAGAAGGTGACCACTCAGGAGGGTTTGCAACCACATTGTAGCTTACTGTACTGTTCACAGGAGCCAAATAACCATTTGCATATCAGTCTGGTCCCACCCACTCTTTGCAAGGCCAGACAGGGACATTCTGAACCAAGTACAACAGATTAGGTAAAACAATCATTTTTATCAGGGTGACCCGCCCCACCACTGACAATTTCACAGGCTACAATTATTATCATCAAACAGTGATTGATGTGACCTACTTATAAAGATCCCCAGGTGCCTTATCCAATCTGCAGACCATCAAAGTGCATTAATTTCTGGGGAAGGTGTAGCAATATTGGTGAGCAGGAACATTTCAGATTTAGACCGATTTATTTGTAATCCAGAGTATGTGCCATACCGGATGACCTCACTGAGCACATGGACCAAGTTGAGATGTGGGTCCCTGAAATTAACAGTACATCGTCTGCATATAAAGAGATGATCATGGGAGCCCAAGCAACACAAACACCTCTATCAGAGTGTTTTATCCTAATCAAATGTGCCACAGGTTCTGTAATTAAAACAAAAAGCAATGGAGAGAGGGGGCAGTCCTGCCTCGTACCTCTGGTCAAATGTATGTCATCAGACAGCTGCTTGTTCATGCACACTCTAGCAAATGGTAGGGCATATAGCAATGGAATGCACTGAATAAACAAGGGACCAAAGCCACATTTTCTTTTTGCGCATCCAGTGACACTGCCACTGCACGAGATGTGGGCCTGATTTGTGCTATAACATTGATGAGCCTATGGCCATGCAAGGCTGTGGACAGTTAGGGGATAAAGCCGGCCTGCACCTGATGTACCAGTGCATCATATGAGGCACTAGGCAATTAGCAAGTACTTTCGCAAAGATCTTGACATTAGTATTCATTACAGAGAGTGGACGATACGAGGCACACTCCAATGGTGCTTTATCTAGCTTCATCAACAATATAATAGTGACCTCATGTACAGTGGAGCGAAGTATCTTAGCGGTCATAGCTTCGGCCCAGATGGACTGCAAATGCCACGCAAGAGTGTCACAGAACGTCTTACAAATTCTGCATGGAGGCCATCCGGCCCGAAGATTTCCCAACAGGCAAATCCACTATGGCCATTGTGTACAAATGGTATTAGTGCACACTATCGAGTAATAAAGAACATTTCTATCGATAAAAGAAAAACGTTTATAGAAACTTGGGTGCAGAGGAGGTAAACTAACCTTGACACGAGGTTGGGAAAAAAGCAAAACAGATGGTGTCCGTAATGACGGGCACTCCCGTCGCCTGCACACCTTTTTGCTGAAAAATCAGCCGAAAGTAATTCAAATACATGTAAAGTACATTTAGATATAAGTTACTTGTTGAAATTCTTGGAAATGCTGTAGAAAAGCATGATAATGAGAAAGTTGGATTTTCAAATCTTCCTTTATATTCAAATTTACACTGCATAACGCGTTTCAGGAATCACTCCATTCGTTAGGTGCAAATCAAGTCTCTACAATACAATAAGATGTGATGTTAATACTGTACGTGCTTTAGACCATTAAATTGTACATACAAATATATAGTCCATGATATAATTAATAGTGTGAGACTTGATACGTGATCATAAGATACTCAATGTTCAAAGCACATTCCACTTATAATGTGCATTTCACTAAACAAAGTTCAATTTGGATTAATTTTTTATGTCAAAATCTCAATAATATGTCTGTCAAAATCCATTAAATCTGGAAAGGTTGGCATGCAAAAGAGTATAAAGTGCATTAAACAAAATAAACGAGGTGCGGGCATATCTGCTCAGTATAGAACCATAGTGTCCATAGCCCATTTCACTTGATGTTATGCATCAAAGTAAAATCACCATATTTGTCGTGCCAGAGGAGGCATGGGGTCCAAATAGTTAATAGAGGTGTACCTCACAGGTATATTAGCGTCCGCTTTAAGAGCCACTGGAAAAATCGTATTCTGAGATCAGGAATGGCATGTCATCAGTACTATTAGAAACGCGATATTGCCAGGCTTTATTGTCTACATAGAACACAACAAGGAAATGCACTTGAGGAGAACCATCTCCGGTTCCGGAAGCATCTCAAGGCCTTCCACTTTGCATCTGCCTCTCCCTTGCTGATCTGCCCTCTCTTGACACTGTGCATCTGGCCACCCTCTGTCCCCTTGGCCCAGTTACCTGTTCACCCTGCTACCCTTCTGCACTGCCTCCCGGCCACCCCTTGCACTGGGGACTGTATCTGTAGCCATACAGTCCCCGATACCCCATATTCTTTTTTTTATGCACTTAGACTTACCCAGTTTGCTGCTGTAAACACAGCACTTGCCACTAACTGACTGCACTACCTCTGTTTATTGCTCCATTATATATTTTATTTGTATTTTTTATTATTTATCTGTTTATCCTCTGCTCTGCACTTTCCACTCTCTCCCTTCCATGCACTTTTCCCCTTTCCCTTTCCCATGCACTTGCACGATCTCAATGTCACTGGGCCTAGTAAGATCCTTGTTTTGTTCTCTCCTGTTCCCCTCCCTTGCCTTGTCGCGCTCTGAAACACTTGTGTACGAGCGCGATACAAATAAAATATCATATCATATCAAAGAAAAGAATCTACAAATTAATAGAAAAGTATCTTGAAACTAATGGAGAAAAATCATCCAAAAACGGGAAATCAATAGGACTCCAAGACAAGTCTATAAACAGAAAGTCGTTTGTCGCGCACTCTCGAAGTAGTCTCGATGAGGCTGAAAAGATGTATACATATTTGTCACTGTAAGGATTGAAAAATAGCTATAGCTATAGATGCACACTTGTGTGTAGTCTAAGACTAACCTGTACAAGTTTGCCGTAGGACGTCAGAAAAGCCATAGTGTCATGATCTCTGCTTCCAAAAGATCAGGACTTGCCCGACTCCCTTGGAAGCAGACCCATAACCCCGGTTCCGAGTGCCAGCCAGTCCCAATTGGGACCTTTTGGACCCCGTCCTGGCGCCAGTGGCACCAGGCTCATAAAGATGCCCAGTCCCAGCGCTGGAAGCGCCGGGCTCATAATGCTTGGGTGGACTTACTTGCAGCAGACCATGCTGCTTACTTACCTGCCAGTTGAACCCCTGATCCTCTTCTGTTTGGGACTACTTTTCCTGTTGGGTGGGGCAGGAGCCACTCCCTAGGTTCAGAACACTGGAACTCTTCTGGAAAGCAGGAACTCTTTTCTTACCTAGGCGTGGCTGTGGAAGGAGACATCTAAGCACTACAGGAGGCTATTTAAACCACACCCGATGGATGAATCTTGCTTTGCGTTATTCTGCATTCTCTGCAGCAGAACGCTCATCGTGTCTTCTGCTTCTGATCCTGGGCCTAAGGGAACAAAGGCTTACCATCCTGGAATCCAGTCTTCAGCAGCACCTGTAAAGACAAAGAAAGAACAGGTTAGCACTACGGTCTTCAGTGGCAGCGCATCTCTTACCTGGTCCATCGGCTGTCACCAACGCCTCGCGCTGCATTCCGGCATCTGAAAGACAAAGGCTTACCTACTCTTCGCATGCTCCGGAGGTCTTCGCACTGCATTCCGGCATCTGAAAGACAAAAGCTTACCAGCTCTTCGCACGCTCCGGAGGCCTTCGGCGCTGCATCCCGCATCTGAAAGACAAAAGAAGGTGCGTTTAAAGACATTGGGCAACTTTATTACTCACGTGCCATTACTCCTTCCCACGCCGAATCCAGTGGGTATTCCAGCACCCTTCAGCTTCTCTAAAGCTCCGAACTTGTACCTGCAAGATAAAAGGGACAGTTAGTGCGCATCGTGAAGCAGGCTACAATCGCTTACTTACGTGCTTCCAGGCGCTTCTATTCCTCACGCGGGTTCGATCCTCAACTCTCATCAGCCCGCCATCCGCCATCGCCGGAACCCTGCAAAACAAGAGATATCATTACAAAAGACTTTTAAGACATTTGAAGTGCCCAGAACTTACCGTTCGTGCAGTTAACGACGGACAGCAGTCCTCTGAGGTCAAGAGGCCTGCACCCTTATCCAGTGAAGAAACTGGTTACGGCACCCTTCCCCGAGGCAGATGGAGAGCTCGGCGTTCACTTACCTAAGGTGAGGGCGTTAACCTTTGGGGTTCTACAGGAGAAGAGAAAGGGAAGAGGAGAGAGGCACCCAATAACAGTTCATTAATCCCATATTTTCTATCTGCAGACATCTTACCCTTCGAGTCAGACATACAGTGCACAGAGGTCCAGCCCAAAGAGCCAACCGTGTGTTACACATCACCTTTGAAGATACGGCATTCACCCAGTCAAGACCGGCGCCTCTGCGGGAATCAGGTGAGCGTTACACATAGCCAGAGATGCGAACGGAGCTAAAGTTGTGAATCTAACATTCAAGCACAGAATTTAAAGTCACCGATAGCAAGGCATTTTAAGCAGAATAGGCACAATCTGGCCCAGATTAGATTTATGGTCCTGAAAATATTTAAAACATCATCTAGATGTGGCAACAAAATACAGAAACTCAAGCAAAGAGAAATGCAATGGATCCACATGTTCAATTTGCACCCAAACTATAAGGCCCTTCGTTATATGGCCCTCTACAATTGGTTGGTATGCTCGTGCCAGTCTGGAACATTCGGCTCACTAGCAGCACTTAAGCTCATACCGCAGGTGCCACGAGGTGGACTTGACTGTACCTCCCCACCCAATTAGCCCAACATCTCTCATCACCCATGCCTTCTACCATGAAGACTGTCTTCGAACTTGACCTTGCAAAGTATCCTTGCCTCTGGGAATATAAGGGAGTGCAAGCATGCACTATTTTTATTCTGAAGTTCTTCCCCCGTTTCTATTTTCATCCTTGGCTCACGTGACAGAAGATCACAATCTGGTCTATTTTGCTGCATTTAATTGTCATAAATAAATAAAACTATGGTGTACTTTCTTTCACCTTAACAAGGTACGATTCAGCATCTCCTGTTCACTGCCTTCAAGACTAGATAACCAGTCTTGGCTGCTTCACCCTTGACACCAGGCCAGTCAGCCCTTCCAGACTCATCAATGATCTCGGTTAATTCTTTGCTGCGACACAGCTCTCAGCTGTTCTCTCAATGGGTGTAAGCTTACTAAAGTTGTTACACCGATGTCCAATTTCTATTCAATGGCGGCTTTGCCTGCAGTCTATTCACTACTGATAGCCAGTGTCTAAGATTACTTGATCTACTTGCATTTCAGCATCTGTACAGTTATTGAATGACTTGCATTTTCTGCAGTGCTCTTCACACATGCAATCGTCTCTTTGCATATCTCGGGAGGATAGGTCAGGGGCAAAGTGCTCGCCTTGGAAGCAAGACGACACAGAGCAACACAGGTTCGATCCCCGGGTGCGTGCTTAGAAACCTCTGGGTATTAAGCGTGTTATAAATAATCATATGAAAGTTTGCTCTATTCTTTATTTTGTCATCAGTTTCTATAAGGGTCATACATCTTCTTCGCCCACTCGCTTCTTGTGACGTCACCAGCTCCTTTTCTTGCTCTTTTTCATATTCCTTCGGGGATTTCCTCCATGAGATTGTCATCTCTTCGGGAGTACATCTGATAAGGTTTTCTTAGTAGATACCTTTTCTTGAAGATTCAGCGCGGAATGGTCTCAACTGCTGGTGTCAAACATGGCACAATCTCAGGCCTCCAACATACAGGTGAGAGGGGGGCGGGACTTCCTGCAGAGGCATTCGGCTGCTCCTGTACACTCCCCTCAGCCCCTATGGTCGATCCATCAACCACAACTTCACCAGTCTCCACATTTTGGTATCTCCTCTTGAAGAAGTGCTTCTTGGGAGTGCAGATCTTCATCACTCCCTTCAGGGACCCAGCTGATTTGACATGTTCATCCACACTCCAGGTCATGTAACTGCACTGGCCATTCGGATTGCAATAGACCCATCATCCTACGTTCTTCTTGCGATTCCTTGGGTGTAAGAACTTTGTTCCCTTAGGTGCTGTGATGCTGGCCTATATGTATTTTCTGATATCTTCGTCTGACAATTCCGTGGGTCCAAACCCTGATTCGACACTGATCATGATCTTTATTCCTAATGCTTTCTTTGCATTCTTCTTACACTGTGTAATTATTATCCTGATCACACAGAATCCAAACATCACCATCACTAACACTGCTCCAAGGAACTTGAAGATGTTCGCCATCCACTGCAGAATCCAAGGGAATATGGACGCAAACCAACTGTAATCAGCAAAATCCACGGTCTCATCTTCCAGTATTTTCCAGTATTTTGTGTAGGTTTGTCAACAGCATTATAGCCTCCATCAAGGTTCCATTCTCATCATCGTGAGAAGGTATAAATGTGCAACATGATTGGCCGATTTTGGCGCAAACTCCTCCTTCCATCGCAGTGATCATGTCAAGGACATATCTGTTCTGTAGGGTCACCAGTCGTATGGCCCTCAATTCTTCCATGATAGCATTGAATCCGTTTATGGTGGTGTTGATTGTCTGCAGAAGCTTCCATCTGGTAATCTGTAACCATTTGGCATTAGCCATCGTCTGAATCCCGAGCATGAAGATAGTTGTGAAGATTGAGGCAGTCTTACTGAACAACCTGTGTTCATACAGAATAGCCTTATATGCATCTGTTGATTTAGCTGACAAGTAGTTCTCACTTCCAGTTCGATTGAGAAATTCCTACTGCATACGGCGCAGAGTGGCCCAACTTCCCTAGAATTGTCCTCGGGTCATGCATGCTGCAAGATGAACAAGGCAGCTGGCATTGTGTTCTGGGACTTCCCTTGAAATAAAGGTTTGCACTGTACACATGGCATAAGGTATGAGAGCGCAGACATAACAACTCTCCTTAGACGTTCTCTCTCCCACACTTTTCATGTGCCGATACCACATGTTATGACCCAGGTGTGCTGCATCGTATAAATAGGTATTAATCCCTTCACTTCCTCTGTATTTCTCTTATGTCTCATCACAAAGTCAGACCTCGTATAGTAATCAAGAAGCAAATCAAAAAGAGTTCTCTTTGTAGGGAGAACCGTAGGAGCCTCTACCTCAGTAGAGGTAAGCAAATCAAAAGCAGTAGTATGGGGTACCATAGTGGCCTCTACCTCAGCGGGAGCACTAGTATAATAGAGACTGTAAACGAAGAGGGATAGAAAGACAGAGTGTAATCATGCAGGAATATATCTTGCACCAAAATACTGACATCCACCTTTTGTGACATCCTGGTACTTGTAAGAACTGACGTTTAGGCTTAACTTTGATAAGTCAATGTAATTCTAAAGTTCATTTTTCAAGATTCCCCAAGACTCTCAGCAAGGGTTTACACTACTACTAAAATATCTATGAGTGTCCATACGAGTCTTTGTCCAAATGCAAAATCTGCATTAACAACTGGTCGCCTTATAGTCCTTCTTTGTCATCGATCGAGTCTGCACACACTGAAATTCTTCTTCTTGTCTTGCTTCTGGATCAGCAACAGTGGGGGTGGGGGGGAAGGTCTCGCCTTTATATACTTTAACATCACTTACGTGAAGCCAAGCTCGCCTGCCTTGGACTTTCACTGCTGAAGGGGTTATATTTTCAATGAAAAAGGGGCCATGAAAACGTGGCGCGTGCCACTATCTGGTGAAATTCTTAATTAGGACAGAATCACCAATAAACAATTTGGGTGCCGATAAAAGTTATCCGGTTGCTGAATTGTCTTAATCTGGGTTCTAAGGCTGACCCCCCTGACGCTGGAGTTGATCTGAAATGAGAGAGATGCTAGAGGTTATACTGGTCAAATATCCCTTCTACTCCTAGACGGAGGTGTAAGAGGCGTTCTCATCGGCCTCCCCGTCACTAGCTTGTGGGGGGTAAGGTGGTGCTCTGATCCAGGCTGATTCCAAAGGCCATATAAAGCAAAGGGTAGGCAATATTGCCATCCCTTCTACAATGACAATTTAATTTTGGCAATCCTTTCTTTCAGGAGGCAGTTGAGTCTCTCACATATCATGTTTGCTTGCGGGTGATAAGCAGAAGAAAACCTGTGCTTAATATTCAGTAAAAGGTCTACCCGTTCAAACACCTCATATACAAAATGTGTTGCATTATCAGATCTCAGCACTTCACACACACCCCATCTGGGAAAGACTTCACGTTCTAAAAACGTCACTGCACAAGTGGCATCAGGGTGTGTACATGGACCTTCCTCAATCCACCTAGAGAAGGGACACACCACCACTACCATATACCTCTATCCATTACACATCTGCAGCATATCAACATAGTCAATATGTAAATGCTGAAAGAGACCATTCGGTCGAGGTATTACTCCTCGAATTGTTCTCTGTGTATGCCCAGCAGTAAACCTTTGACACATGATGCAGTTCATTATAAATAGTGCAACGTGTTCCAATGAATTCAAAATAAACCAGTCTTCTGCAATTGTTGCAGCAAGACTCTCCTATGCACGGGGTAATGCAGCTGCTCAAGTGCGACCTTTAATAATGCTACTGGCATCACCGGCTTTCCAGTGCTATCCTGTTGCCATAATGCTTCAGTGGGGGATAAAGAACACCCCCTTTGTTTCCATAATTCCTGCTCTTCCTGTGGTGCACTTCCTTGAATCTCCATTAATTGGGTCATCATCAATTTATTAAACCCTTCTTGCCGCACATAGTTGTGAGAACTTTCTCTTTAATGCTCGGAGTATCGAAACTCAAAATATCTGGAGAATATGCAACCCTCTTGGCTTCTACTTCTGCGGATTCATTTCCGCAAGAAATAAAATCTGTTTGCTTAGTGTGAGCTGCGCAATTAACTACCACTATGGCTACTGGGAGTTGTAGTGCCTTAATGAGCGTGTCCAATAAGGATGTGTGCTGCACTGGAGTGCCGTCCGCACTGAGGTAGCCAATTCTTTTCCAACATGCCAGCCCTGCGTTTACGGCTGACGTCACATAGGCGGAGTGACTGTACACCATCACTTCCTGCCTGTCATGTTTCTCGAGCGCGACAATAAGCGCCAACAATTCTGCTGCTTGCGCTAAAAAGTGAGGCGGTAGCCTGGCACTTGCTACAACTTCAAATCCCCCATTTAACTTGTGCCTCACTACAGCTGTGTCAGAATGCCTTTCCCTACTAGTCTAATCAATTTTCGAAGAACAATCAACAAAGAGAATTTTCCCTCCTGACAATGCATTTTCGTTTACTCGATGTATATCATCATAAAATTCAACATCATTTGCACAGTCATGCGCACGATCGCTGTCAGCTATTGGCTCGGCTACAAACGTGGCAGGATTCACTATTTTGCATCCAACAATTTTAATTGCTGGGTTCAAAATTATTACTTCATAGGCGGAAGCTCTCTGGAATGTCAATGTACCTTTGGGCATCTCTAAAATGGCAAATAGAGCATGCTCCACAAAGAGAGTCATAGAGCAGCCCATAACAATACTTGTAGACTTCTCAACTGCGAACGCGGCGGCTGCCAAAGACTGTTTGCAAGGAAAGAGTCCTTTCATAACTGGGTCTAAAATCCGACTGGAATATGCTAAAGGCTTGTACCCCAATGTAGTCCTTTGTGTGAGTACTGCTGTCATGACTGTCCCATTTATGTGTGAAAATAAATAAAACTCCTCAGCATAATTGGGAATTCCTAAATCGGGGGCTGTACAAATTGCATTTTTCCCAGTTCCTCAAACCCTTCCTCCATCTCTTCAGTCCACTCTATTTTCACTTTATCCACTTGTGCTTTCTTTAAAGCTTGCAAAAGAGGTCTCGTATATGAACTGTAACCAAACACCCAGGCTCTAACATAGTTGCATACCCCCAAAAACTGCTGCATTTGTCTCACTTTAAATGGCTTTGCGGTTTTCATAATCGCCTCAGCTCTTTCAGGTGTCACCTTTTTTCCTTCATGTGAAATCAGCTGCCCAATGTATAACACCTCTTCTTGACAGTACTGTAACTTCTCTTTGTCTAACTTGTATTTTTTGTCTGCTAGAATAGTCATCAACTGAATCGAATCTTTTCTACACTCATCTTCCGTTGTGCTACAAATTAAAATGTCATCTACCTATTGTATCACTGCACTCTTAAGATCAATATTACCTAAATCCATCTGTAAGATTCTATTTAAGATGGATGGAGACTCACAGTTCCCCTGGGGAAAACGAGTATGTTTCAGTCGAGTTGGGCAAAACATAAAGGAAGTCAAGTCTTGTGTATCTTTGTGCAACGGGATCGAGAAAAACGCATTCTTCAAATCGATCACAGTGAAATATCAAGCTTCCATTGGGATACTGCATAGTATCGTCGCTGGATTTAAAACATCTTTTTTTATTGCATTCGGTTTAAATTAAACCTTTACAAATTAATATTAAACAAGAAGACACTTTCACAAAAAATTCACATAGCCATCATAATCAGAGAAAAACAAATCCTACAGAGTAAAACAAAACAGATAAAACATAATACAAACAATGCAAATAAATACAGAGTAGAAAGAATAGCCACCTAAATAAAAAAAAGACATCCAAACGGATTCTAAACAGCAAACCCGCTGAACAAAGTTGATAAAAAGGACATCATATCATTATAAGATTACACAATCCAAATTTAAAAAAACATACACATTCCGCCTTGACTGAACAGTGCAGAGAATATCCCTAACGGATAACAGAAGGAGGGATAATTTAAGCTCTTAGATTCTAAGTCCCCAAACCTTTGTCACCAAATAAGCGAAAAGAACAATCATTACAAGGTTTCTCCTCAGGTTTTATACAGGTTAAGACTTTTGATGAAACCGGATACAGCCAGGCCCTCATGAACGTTCTGGATACTGAGGCAACGCTTCCATGCCATTTCCTCACTGCAATGTAATTGATTTAAGTGCAGGGCCGACAAGAATTTAGACCTTAATATCTTTGGTGATTCACTATTCACACCCCAATACTAAATGACGTAACGACTCAACAGGCAGAACCTACAACCAATTGCATCATTTGTTATTTTGCTCCTAAGCTGGATTTCCTCAGTAGGTAGGAGATTACACCGTGACTTAAGTAGCAACCCATGATAATAGCGATTAAGGAATTGGAGCAGAATATAAGAAAGAGATCCTTGGTGCTTATGTTCATGCACAAGATGGCCCACGGATGCATTTGAGTGGAAGGCATCAGTCGTCTGAATCCAATCAAAGTAAAGCAGGGCCCTTTTACCCCTCAAGGGGTTGTTAACTAAGGTCTCCAGATTCGAGCCAATATCAAGAAGGATGGATTCACATCTTTCCCTTAGGTCGATAAGATCCACAGAGAAATTCACATTTTCACCCAACAAATGGTAAAGGGAATCAGGTAGTGGGGCCATAATCTTCTCAGATAGTTTTAGAAGGCGCCATTGCACCCTGGTCCATATTGATCTAACCCCAAGTTCATACCTTAATGCGGAAAGTGGGACTGCATTAGGAACACTGTGGATCCGCCTCCATACGCTACCCTCAATTTTATCAACACTTTATCTGATGTTAGTTCAAAGCCATAGATTCATTTAGGCACCATCTTCCCTTTGAAGAACATTATCGCTGGATTCAGGCAGAACCTGCCAAACTTGCGATCGATTTTTACCATCTGGGATTCTAACAGCTTGGCCTTATGCATCAAGGCATCAATGCCCAATTTTGATCCCTTATGTAAGCCAAAACTGAATTCCAGATACCCAGACGCTCTCAGATAGCTTCACAGGTGTTCCTTCAATATGCTCTACAAATCGGTTAGTCTTCACCCTCGCTCTCGTAAATGCAAGAATTTTGGTTTTACTGGGATTAATAATAAGCCCATTTTCTTTTGCATATCCCGCAAATTTATTTAGGAGCCTCTGCAGACTGACCCTAGTTAGGTCGAAGATCAAAAAATTCTCTGCATATGCATGCCATATGATTTTTGCCTGCCCCTTTTTAGGCACTATCGACGATTCATTAGCTAAGGTGAGCGCCACATCCGACATATATTGGTTGAATAGCCAGGGGGCAAAGACACATCCCTGTCTGACCCCACGATAAGATCTGATTCTCTGAGAAACATTCCCTTTTTGGCTTAATCGGACTTGGATCCCGCAGTTCTCATATACTCCCCTTGATAAGCATCAAAAGCACCCCCCCGGCATACCCCATGCTGCCAATTTAACCCATAGTTTACTGCGACCTACGCAGTCAAATGCGGGCGATAAATCAATCGAGGCCATGAATGTACAGCCCTTCGATCTCCTACATGCATCTTCCTTGATGCATTTGAGAACAAGTCATTGACATTTGTCGAATGGCCCTTCCGAAAATCGGTATGAAATCGGTCAAGGGGATGAGCCACCTTAGCCCAATCTTCTAAGTGTGAGAGCAAGAATACAGAGAAGACCTTACAATCGGCATCTATGAGTGAGATTGGCCGATAATTAGTTGGGTCAGACCTGCTTCCACACTTGAAGATAGGTATCACATGGCTGTGCTTCAAGACTGGCGTTACACCTGTACAGATAATATCTTTAAACTCCAGGTACAATAAATTCACCCAGATGTTCAAATCAGCCTTAAAGGTATTATTGGTTAAACCATTTGGTCCCGGTGCTCGTGACTTTTTGCATTTAGTTAGTCGGGCGTAGATGGTACTAATGTCTAAGGGAGGGTCCCAGTTAGTGTTATTCGGGTTAACCCTTTCCTCAGGTGGATCATTCGTTGGGGCCCCAAACCTTTCCTAAAAAAACTCAACCCATTCCAACTCAGAGATACTGTTTAGTTGGGAGACTTCATATTTAGGATCTTGACCATTGATTAGAGACCCAAATGCACTGACCTCAGCATTAATCAATACCCCTAACATGGACTCAGCGTCCTGTTGCAATAGGATATTTTTACTGATTTGCAGTAGTTTTTATAGGTCTGCTTGGTTTTCCTAAGAAGCTCAAGTCGAACTCCCCCATCCATATTCAATCCCTAAATCGGTCTCAGTTCCCTCCTCATGGTACATTTCAGAGGCTAAATACCGTTGTTACAATGGGTATGTCTATTCAACCCATTCCCTCTTGTTCCAGTCGTAGGACAGGTACCAGAGATAAAGACACCAATGAGCCTCTGCAGCTCGATTGCATTGAAAGTATTAATTTTCCAATCAAGGGTAGATCAAATCATAGTGTCCCTCACATTCTGATTCAGGGTACGGATGTTGATATCAGTTAATCTGACTGCATTACCTGCCGCATTAGCAACTACAAGTGGCTGGGACCTACATTCCCTAGTATTTAGTACCAAATCGAAGGTTACTGTTAAAATACAGTGGTCACTCCAATCATTGTTTGACACTGTAAAACGACACATCGATTCAGAAGAAAATTATCTAGGTAGATGTAATCCAGAAGAGAGGCACTATTCCCCCCCTGTGCCAAGTGTACCGGATTAGGAACTAAAGGACATTTTACCTCTACAATCTGGTTAATCGGTCTCATATCTTGTATAAATCTCCACGACTCTCCTTTTGATTTTTTTGATCGGATACACCGCGGTATTGCACGATGATTCCAAAGGCACCAGAATACCATACCTTGTTTCATCAGTGCTGAAATGGTCCTAAACATACCCTCATTAGCCTCTGGAGACATGGGGTACTGTCTTGCTCAAGGTAAAATTGCTCCTGGCTTCAGTTTTATTTTAACTTCCCTTATCCCCTTTAACAACCCTACATCATAAGGGCCTGTAATCCATAGGACGCTGGGCACCTTCTACAAGTCTTCATCCAGAAATGCTGGATGCTGCCGCATTATTGCCATTCGCTGTGGGACTTCCCTCTGCTCTATTCTTATCCAGTATGTGATGCTCATAAAGAACACCACTTCATCATCTGTTCAGTTTTCCCTTAACATTTCACTGTAGGTTATGTCCGTCAATCTATACCCTTCTTCGAGAGCTATTACTGTCCTCCATGGTCTACCCTCATCGTCCATTCTTTATTGCATCACCATTTTCCTGTGTACTATGGCTGCTTCCAATTCTATAGGGGTAGTCTGCCCCCCTCTTCGTCCATAGGTATCTGTGGTCTAAACAGAAATTCATCAGGTATTCTCACAATGTTTCCCACTAAGCCAGGTATCCATGTCAATAGCATGCTCACCCCATATAGGAAAACCTCTGGCTCTACTGAACGCCTCGCAGAGCCACTTGCCCTGTGAACACCAGTATAAATTCTCCCACGTTTAAATAGTTTATTCTTGGAGTGGAACACACTATCCCTTGATCGGTAAATTAAATAGTCATGTTTAGTTTTGTGATCAAATCTCTTCCCAAAATGTTAACTGGTGTCTGTCGTGAATACAACAGAGGAACAGACATGTTGCACTCTCCTATAGAGACTGGTAATTCATCAGTAAAAGGAACTCGACTCGTAGCTCCAGAGAACCCTTGAGCATTCATGGTAATTCCCGACATTGGATATTTTCCCTCTCGTATACATGAACTAGCAGCCCCAGTATCTACTAAAAAATAAAAAGATTTGCCTCCTAACGTCACATCGACCCTTGGTTCCTCTTGGGGGTCTGGTGTCACTGATAGTGCTGAACACAACAAGTCACCCTGTCAGCTATCTTATTGTGGGTACAGACTCATCCCCATTCCTGTGAAAGGATTTCCTCCTACCACAGTGACACCTCCTATTCTGGGTGTCAGCACTTGTCCTGTGTTTGCATACTGCTGCGTCTGCTTGGGGGCCTGCTGTGACTGCCCTTGCAGTAGATTCATCTGCACTTGTGCTGGTTGCTGTATCTGCTGCACTTGCGGCGCTTGGGTCTGGTACAATGTCTGATCTTGTGCAAACCTTTCCCTAGTTTGTGTGCTATATGGTGAAGGATAAGCTGTCCCCCTTCTTGAGAAGTGACCATTTCGTACATTCTTTTGGCTCCCACATACGCGTGCAATGTGTCCCGTCATCTCACAAGTCCAACATACAGGGGAAGCCCGCCTAACTAGTCCCCCTTGGTTAAATCCTCCCTGGATATTCAGATTCTCATTCTGTGCATTCTGAAACCCACCTTGATTATTTTGGAATCCACCACTTCCTCTGTAGCCCATACCTCTGCCTTGTGGCATGAACCCATAACCACTTTGGTCCATCGGGCGCTGATTATTTGCCTGCGATGTACCCACTGCTTCCTGCATTCCCAGTCCTCCTCTGCTTGTCAATACCACCCTTCCCATGGAAAACATTTGACAATTGTTTCTGAACTAACTTAGCTTCCTCGATTTTCCTATTCTCATCTTTCTTATTTTTCTCTTGCAACAACCGACAGTGATGCACTATTGTCAGTTGCATCTCAGCCCATGGTTTTGCGTCCATTCGCACTTGTTTCTTCATTTGCCTTTGCACTGGCTCAGGCAAACCTTGACACAAAATGTGGTAAAATAATGCCACTGTTTTTCCCACGGCTCGCACGTTTCAAGTTGCCATCGCTCTTGAATATCATGAATGTAAGCAATAGAGTCTTCATATTACATGTCATAATTGTACCCATATCTGATTCCTCCACACATCTGCTCTGCAGTTATAAAACGGTGCTCCATCATGCGCTGTGTTTTGTGCTGTCACACTTGAAAACTCTGCTCTCCTCCATATATCAGCCCTTTCTACAAGAATAGCTACCAAGAGACCCTTAATGTCCCCTATAGCCAATGTGTTTCCTCCTGTCATTTTCTCTAACTCGTATATCCATTTCCCAGCGCCCGAATTCAAACTCGGGAGCTTGCACCTTAAATTGTTCTTATCCATCTGCAGCCATGGAATATACTGTGGTCTTGCTCCCCCTTTTTCCAATAAGGGAAACTGCATAAACTCCAACCTGCAGTCGGCTCCCATCATCAGCCTATGCATGGCAGGGATGAAGGGGTGGAATTTAAGGTGTCCCTATTTACAGATGACACATTGTGCTATATTAAAGACCCAGGGTCCTCTTTCAGACAACTGATGGGGGCTTTGAAATCATATATGGTGCCCTAGCAGGCTAGAAAGTAAAGTAAAGCACTCTAAGCCATTCATACTCAAGATAGGTGTAGCGCTAATCTCTCAGGCATGCGCAGTTGCAGTGGTGTCTTAGGGTAATAGTACCAGTATATAAACTCTGACTTTGGATGGGTCAGATGCATCTGAATGCGCTCCTTATGTGCGTGTATTCCTCGTCTTGCCTTATCTTTACTGTGCTTCTCCTTTGGCCTCTGGCTGAGCCTGACTTTCACTTCTTCCTCTGACTTGCTATCGACTCTGCCTTCTCTCTCCTCTGCTGGCTACCTTATTCCTAGTCCTCCTGGTTTTGCCTGCTTTTGTTGCCAAATACTCTCTGCTCCTCCTTGCCTGTGCCTCCTTCCTGTACCAGTCTTCAGCAATGATTTAGACCCAGTGCTGACATCATCAGTTACCAGCAACTCAGCGACCCTGTGGCTTCCACGGCCAGCATCTCAGTGCGGTCTCTGCACCACCTAAATCCGGGGAAGCTGTCCCGTAGTGTGGGGTGTTCTCCTTGCTCTCCCCTCGAGTTCTAATGAGCGGTGTGCTGAAAGATGGCCTCTCACTTCACTCATTCTTCCGGCAACACTCGGGACAATTGAACAAAGGCCAAGGCTGGGGAGACTTCTTCACAACCTCATCAGTGACGAGACCAGGTACTGGACAGGTTCAGATGCCATCTACTTCTGGACACCATGAAAGCAATACAGGAGCTCAGGGAGGAATTACAAGCCGTGCGACTTGAGGTTGCAGCCCAGAAACAAGAAAATGAAGCATTACGAGGGGCTATAAACCGCAGTAGTATTGGCTGAGAGCGCAGTGACACAATTGTCGTCATATGATGGGGATCCCAGGAGTTTTCGGCTGCAACATTTCCAGTTGGACAAATCCAAGATTGGGTTTATTCAAGCAACCTAACCGGCAGTGATTTGGCCTGGGCAGCTCCATATATTATATATATATATATATATATGTATATATATATATATATATATATATATATATATACACATACACACACCAACAGCCCCATACTAGAAGACTTCAGTGAATTTGAGTAGGCTTTTCTGGCTGTCTTCCAATCACCCAATTGGGCCGCAAGAGCCCAGAACCAGTTTTTGAATTTAAATCAGGGGCATATGGAATAAATCACCTATTTGAGCCACTTCCGACAACTTGCTGCGGATTCCCAAAGGCCGAAGGTCATGCAATGCACACTTTTCCACAGGGGTCTACGAGAAGAGTACAAGGATGAGTTGGTCCATGCTCCAGAACCTGTGTTGTTACAGGGATTGATGGACCATGTCCTTCAGATTGATCATCACCTTGCTGAACATCTGGGTGAACAAAGAAAAAGGGTTGAAGTAACAGCACAACCAAAACCTCCCCTTCCCCAGTCCATTCAAGTCAGGAAGGGACACCCCGGAGGAACCTATGCAACTAAGGGCTTTGCAGGCAAAACAAAGAAGAGGGCGTCTCAACCGATTGTGTTTGTACTGCAGTGGCGGTGGGCATTATCTGGTTTCTTGTCCCTTGAGACCCTCCAAGTGTGCGGGAAACTAAAGGGCTTGTTGCAGGAATTAGAGGGCGCAACAACCCCACATACCATTGGCAAAAGCCCTCCAACCTTCATGGTATCGCTCATGCCACCAGTTTGTCTTTTGTCCTTGGCAGTTCATCTTCACTGGAGCCGGGATCTGCCACCCATTACTGCTCTTGCCCTACTGGATTGTGGGGCCCCAGGAAACTACATTGATGCCACGTTTGCACACCGGACTGGAATACAACCATCTCTATGCCAAAGCCAAGGAATTATCTTTTCATCAAGACTGCATGGAATTTTTGGGATACGTGATTAGTTCTTCTGGACCCTATGAAGGTGAAAGCTGTTTTGGATTGGCCAGTCCCTCAAGATATAAAGGCTACACAATGGTTCCTTGGGTTTGCTAACTTTTACTGACGGTTTGTGGCTGGTTGTTCCACTTTGACGGCTGACATCAAAGGTCTTCTTAGTTCCAAGAAATCATTCCAGTGGAATGACACCGACAACGCCATCTTTTTGCCCCTCAAAACCACCTTTACAAGGGCTCCTGTCTTACAACATCTGGATGAAATGCATCAATTTATCGTCAAGGCCGATGCCTCAGAACGGGTCATTGGGGTAGTACTTCTTCAACTCAATCCCAAGACCTCCATTGAGCATCCCATCGTTTACCATTCCAGGAAACTAAGAGCATGTGAAAGTTCCCCTCCTTTCCAACTCCTCCTCACCTGAATCACCGGCGGAATCTTCTTGGAGTTCCGTCTTCTTTTTTCTTTGTGTATTTCTGGTTTCTTTACTCCTTCTCTGATGCAAATACGGGCGTGACTCCCCGGAGGCCACCGTGACTGGATAGGAACCAAATTCCAGAAGCCTCCTAGGAGCCAACCCGCTGTTCCAGGGAAAAAGCCGTAAGCTGAAAAAACCCTGTGTGGATGGTCTTCTTCAGGTTGGGTAGAAGAGTAGAAGCGAGGCCAGTCCTTCCTCTGTGTAGTATGATCGAGAGAACAGAGAATTCGTGTCCAAAAAGGCAGTTTATAGTAGCCGGTGATGCCGAAGGAACTGAGGCACACCAGGAGCACAGGATAATGGCCGGATGGTAGAAGAACGCCAAGACAGCGAACCAACGAACTGGTGATTAGTAGCCTAGAAAGGGTAGACTGTCACTAGAGATAAGAATCTCCAGGCGGAAGAAAAACAGAGTAAATTGAAAAGAAACGGTAGGCAAGGTGAAAGTAAATAAGGTACGTAGCAGGAAGGATAGATACAGAGACTGAGGAGTTAAAGAACTAACCTCAAAGTGCGATTATCAGGGATCCAACCGTATAAAGAAAAGCTTCCCAAAAAATAGTACGTAGACCTCGGTGTAAGATAGTGGAAGAAGAGAAGAATAAACAACAGGAAGCAATAATAGGTAGCGAGAGATTCAGAAACACAGCGCTGGTAAGATACGAACGTACTTAGATACAACGCATCGGAGCACTGGTGTGTTGTGCGTAAATACGTGCTGGCGGCCATCTTTGATGATGCATAGACCGCAACACAAAGCTTCCAGCATCCATGTTAGGTGTACTTCCATCGGTTCCAAACCTTCCAAGTTCGATGCATTACAGTATGCCCCCTTCGATGTCGGACACCACCTGGCTTACTCGGGTACAACCTGTGAAACTTCTGAACAAGTCTTGGAGCACTTATATGGGTTTTGGGCTCCCAGGTTCTCTTTGATCTGGGATATCCCTTCCAGTGTACCAGATACTGCAAAACACCCTGTTGATAACGTGAATCAACAAATCTGTCCACTTCGTACTCCTTGGTTTCTTTGAGATCTGCTACACTCGTCTTCTTAACACTCCTCTGATAAGGATCTTCCACATAAGCCTTTAGTAAGGAAGTATGGAATACCAGGTGTATTCTCTTGAATCGAGGTGGTAGCTTCAACTTGTAAGCGACAGGATTGATCTTAGCTTCGATCTTGTATGGACCGATATATCTTGGAGAAAATTTGCCCATACGTGTCCAGCGAGGTAAGTACCTGGTGGACAACCATACCATTGAACCAGGACCCCATTGAGGATTTGGTCTTCTCTTAGCATCGGCAAATCTCTTGTAGTTCCTTCTGCTCTCCTCTACAGTCTGCAAAGCCAATTGATGGGTTTGTTGGATCTTGAACACTACCTCGTCTACTGCCGGAGCCTTGGTACTTCCGGCTGTATTGGTGGGTAAAAAATGCGGATAACCATAGGTACACTGAAAAGGACTCATTCCGATAGCTGTACGTACTGTGTTGTTATATGTGAACTCTGCCATGGATAACAATGATGCCCAATTGTCTTGTTCCTTGTTACAGAAACACTTCAGATACTCCTCCAATGTGGCATTTAGTCTCTCCGTTTGTCCATTGGACTGAGGGTGGTATCCTGAAGATAATGCTCTATGGATCCCTAGTTCCTTACACAAAATGGACCAAAATTTAGAGGTGAATTGTACTCCTCTGTCCGAGACGATCACTCGAGGAAACCTGTGCAGTCTTATGATGTCTCGTAGGAACACAGAAGCTGTCTCAGAAGCGGAAGGCACTCCTGTTAGAGAGGAGAAATTAGCCTGTTTGGAAAAGGAATCAACAGTAACCATTATAGCTGTCTTCCTTTGGGACGGAGGTAGATCTACGATAAAGTCCATAGATAGATTCTCTCAGGGACGAGAAGGTAAATCAGCTTGCTGTAGAATTCCTAAAGGCCTCTGTTTAGAGACCTTTGCACTAGCACATACCGAACAGGAGTGAACGTACGAGTTAACATCAGCTCTCATCGAAGGCCACCAAAAACTTTTGGCCAATAGTCCGTAGGTGGCCTTTTGTCCCCTATGACCAGCTAATGGGAGATCATGGCAAAAATGTAGCGCTTTGGCTTGAAGTTGCGAAGAAGGAAGAAAGAGAGTTGAACTGTAAAACCATAATCCACCTCTTTTTTGAAGACCTTTAGACATTGGCTTCTGTCTGGTCCATGTCTTGTATCTCTTCCTAACCTTCTGAAGAAAGCAGTTGATCACTGCTATAAATATTGTGGTAGGCAACATCCTTTCCTTCTCAGTAGGTGTAACATCCATTCCTTGTTCTTCCGACCAGCTTCTAGAAAGGGCGTCAGCTACTCCGTTTTGTGAGCCTGGTATATACGTTATCTGGAAATCAAAGTTGGAGAAATAGTATGCCCATCTGGCATGACGGGAATTGCGGCATTCCATCTGCTGGAGAACCCGCAGATTCCTGTGGTCAGTGCGAATTAGAAATGGATGCGTGGCCCCTTGTAATAAATGTCTCCACTCCTCACAAGCTCTTCTCATAGCTAATAGTTCTCGCTCAAGTACAGAATAGTTTTGTTCACTGACTGTAAGAGTACGCAAATAGTAGGCGATGGGATGTTCTACTCCTTCATTATCCTCTTGTAACAACACAGCTCCGAGGGCTCCGCCTGAAGCATCTGCTTCCACGATAAAGGGTTTTGACTGATCCGGTTGAATAAGCACCGGAGCTGCGGTAAACAGTCTCTTGAGGTCCAAAAAGGCTGATTGTGCGGTAGGATTCCATTCGAATGCACTTGCTTTCTTGAGAAGCATTGTCAGAGGAAATACCATCTCCAAGAAGTGAGGAATGAAACGACGGTAGAAATTAGCCAGACCAAGAAATCTTTGAATATCCTTAGGAGAAGGTGGTTCTGGCCACCCGGAAATGGCCTTTACCTTATCCGTATCCATCCATATTCCATCAGAGTATAAGATGAAGCCGAGGTAAGGTACTTCGGTTGCCTCAAAGGTACACTTTTGGACCTTAGCATACAGACTATTGTTCTTGAGCCTCTGCAGTACTTCCTTAACCAGTCTTTGATGTTCCGTTGGAGTGGAAGAGTAGATCAAAATATCATCTAAGTACACTACTACGGAAGTTCCTAGCATATCAGCGAAAATGTGGTCCATGAACCGCTGGAACACCATGGGGCGTTGACTAATCCAAACCGCATCACACAATACTCGAACAACCCCAACGGTGTTCGGAAGGCGGTCTTCCATTCATCGCCTGCATGGATCCTGAGTAAGTGGTATGCTCCGCGTAGATCGAGCTTAGTGAAGATCTTGGAGTCCTTAACAGCTTCAAGAATGTCCCTTATCAAGGGCATGGGATAACGATCCCGGACAGTAATTCTGTTTAGTTCTCGATAGTCTATACATGGGCATAATTCTTTTGTTCCCTTCTTTGCTACAAAGAAAAGTGATGCACATCCGGAGGATCTTGACTTCCGAATCAGACAGTTCTGAAGATTAGAGTCCAGATATTCTTTCAAGGCAGTCCTTTCCTGCTGGGACAACGGATACATCCTACCGAAAGGTAGTGAGACTTCCTCCTTTAAGTCTATCCTGCAATCTTCAGGTCGGTGAGGTGGGAGGAGTTTGGGAACAACATCTTCAAAAACCTCTTTGTATTCTTGATACTGGATGGGAATGGCAGAAATAGAAACTGTAGACTGGTTGATAGGGTAATCGGGGACTTCAACCAGTTGCTCCTTGATGCAATTCCTTCCACAGAAATCTGAGTTAAAACTCAGTCGATTAGCACTCCAATCAATAGAAGGGTTGTGAAGTCTCAACCAAGAAATGTCAAGTATTACTGGAAAATGAGCAGCCCTGATAGTGTCAAAGATTATCTCTTCGGTATGATCCTTCATGGTTACCTGTAAGGGTAATGTTTCCATAGTAACAGGTCCTGACAACAATGGACGTCCATCAACACCTTCCACAGGAATGGGCTTCCTCTTCTGCCTGAGCGGAATTCCCTTGTCTTGTGCCCATGAGGAGTCAATAAAGTTGCCTGCAGCACCGCAGTCCAACATGGCTAATACCGGAATCGAGGTTCCATTAGTAGGGTTCAATGATACTTGAAATATCATCAGTCGGTTGGCTTCTCCTGTGTTAGTGGTGTTGCAAGGGTTTGTGCCACCTTCCCCGCAGTCTCCCTTGCGTAGACTCAGGGTTGCGCGTTTCCCGAACGCCGAGATGGAATCTCTGTACAATCTTTCAACTGATGATCTGAAGACCCACAATACATGCACAAATTGTGTTCTCTCCTTCGTCTTCTCTCATTAGAAGACAGGGGTCCTCTGGTTGCACCAATTTGCATTGGTTCCTCTGCAGAAACACGATCCTTAAGTTGTGCACCAGTTTGGTGGGTGGTTCCATTGGAGTCCTCAACCCTTCCGTTTCTCCTGGCGTCTCTCATTCAACCTGAATTCTATCCGGAGTACCAAGGACACCAGATCGGAGAACGTCTCGGGTCTTTCGACCCATGCCAACTCATCCTTTATATCTTCGTGCAACCCTCTTCAAAATATGGTCTGCTGCGCAGTGTCTGGCCATCCTGCTAAGCTTGTCAAACCTTGGAAGTGAGAAATATAAGTCTGTACGTCTTGGTTCCCTTGCTTTACGTCCATAAGGGCCTCATAGGTAGAGTACTGAACCTCAGGTCTTTCGAACCTAGTCTTGAAATGGCCAACAAATAAGTCGTAATCATTTACCGAAGGATCATCAGAGGTAACTAGAGGTGTTGCCCACTTTAATGCACTACCCGTTAGGTTAGCTATCAGGAATCCAACCCGTGATCTACCCGACTCAAAATTCCTCCTTTTGAAAGAGAAATACACGGTACAAGCGTCGAGAAATTCATTCATTCCCTTAGGGTAACCATCATATTTGTTAATGGACAGGGGCATCGGCGGTAGTTCACCTCTTCCTTCATCTCGGGTAGCTATTCACTGACGAAGAGATTGATTCTCAGCCTGCAAATTCTGCATTTCGACTCGTAGCGCTTGAATGGCGTTACACATTTCTTGATCCTGTTCAGGAGTAGCCATTCTCTTTGTCTTTTGGCGTTGTATACTGTCAAAACTGGTTGTTCCACTTTGACGGCTGACATCACAGGTCTTCTTAGTTCCAAGAAATCATTCCAGTGGAATGACACGGACAACGCCATCTTTTTGCCCCTCAAAACCACCTTTACAAGGGCTCCTGTCTTACAACATCCGGATGAAATGCATCAATTTATCGTCGAGGCCGATGCCTTAGAACGGGCCATTGGGGTAGTACTTCTTCAACTCAATCCCAAGACCTCCATTGAGCATCCCATCGCTTACCATTCCAGGAAACTAAGAGCATGTGAAAGTTCCCCTCCTTTCCAACTCCTCCTCACCTGAATTACCGGCGGAATCTTCTTGGAGTTCCGTCTTCTTTTTCCTTTGTGTATTTCTGGTTTCTTTACTCCTTCTTTGATACAAATACGGGTGTGACTCCCCGGAGGCCACCGTGACCGGATAGGAACCAAATCCCAGAAGCCTCCCAGGGGCCAACCCGCGTTCCAGGGAAAAAGCCGTAAGATGAAAAAACCCTTTGTGAATGGTCTTCTTCAGGTTGGGTAGAAGAGTAGAAGCGAGTCCAGTCCTTTCTTCGGTGTAGTATGATCGAGAGAACTGAGAATTCATGTACAAAAGGCAGTTTACAGTAGCCGGTGGTGCCGAATGAACTGAGGCACACCAGGAGCACAGGATAATAGCCGGATGGTAGAAGAACGCCAAGACGGCGAACCAACGAACTGGCGATTAGTAGCCTAGAAAGGGTAGACTGTCACTAGAGATAAGAAACTCCAGGCAGAAGAAAATCAGAGTAAGTTGAAAAGAAACAGTAGGCAAGGTGAAAGTAAACAAGGTACGTAGCAGGAAGGATAGATACAGAGACTGAGGAGTTAAAGAACTAACCTCAAAGTGCAATTACCAGGGATCCAACCGTATAAAGAAAAGCTTCCCAAAAAATAGTACGTAGACCTCGGTGTAAGATAGTGGAAGAAGAGAGAAGAATAAACAACAGGAAGCAATAATAGGTAGCTAGAGATTCAGAAACACAGCGCTGGTAAGATACGAAAGTACTTAGATACAACGCATCGGAGCACTGGTGTGTTGTGCATATATACGTGCTGGCGGCCATCTTGGATGATGCATAGGCCGCAACACAAAGCTTCCAGCATCCATGTTAGGTGTACTTCCATCGGTTCCAAACTTTCCAAGGTCGATGCATTACAGAGATCTTAGCCATCATGTAAGCATTCCAAGAATGGAGACATCATCTTCTGGCAGGAATCCATAAAGCAGAGGTGAGGATGGATCATCGGAATCTGCGGTACCTAAAATCCATTTGTTGCACCAACAGTCATCAGGCATGTTGGGTCTTTTTCTTCTCGCAACTTGATTTCTTTATCTCTTACATACCTGGATTCCAGAACAAGAGAGCCGATGCACTGTTCTGTCTACACGATCATATGTCTACCTATGTAGCGTCTAACGAGCCAGCACTGCCCGTCAGGTATTTCCTGAATGCTGTTGTGCCATATTTGCAGCAAGTAAAGGAAGCAATGGAACGTTAACCTTCACTTGCAATTCTCCTTAAGGATCCTTTAATGATTTGGACGAATGGTCTTCTGTTTCGCAATGATCACCTGTAGATCCCAAGGGGCACCCTTCGTTCTGCGCTATTGTACTGTCTTCATGGTCTCGGGTCATTGAGGAGTCGAGACAACTTTGGAGTTGGTGTCACATCAATTCTGGTTGCCCAAACATGTCCAAGAGTATGTCTCAGTGTCCTGTCTGCGCCCAAACCAAGACTAGTAAGAGAATTCCTGTTGGTTGATTACATCTGCTAGAAGAAAAACCTTAACTATGGCATACCATTGCAACAGATTTCATTGTAGACTTGCCGGATTCTCATGGGCAAACCTGTATCATGGTTGTGGACTGTTTTTCGAAGATGGCTCATTTCATTCCATTCCATTCGCCTCAGTGCCAACAGCAGCTCTCATGGCCCAGGGCTTTTTCCATGATGTCTACAGGCTACACGGCCTTCCAGAGAAGGTCATTTTGGATAGAGGGCCTCAGTTCACCTCCAACTCTGGAAGACGCTGTGCTACCTTTTGGGTATACATTTTGCTCTAAGTTCTGGATATAATCCACAGAGTAATAGCCAGACTGAACGCAACAATCAAACCCTGGAGCAATATCTACTAATGCTGTGCAATCTGCTTGGTTTGAACATCTGGTTACGGCTGAAATGTCTTATAATAATGAATGCTATTCTTCTATCAGAACTAGTCCTTTTTTCTGTACTTACGGACTACACCTGAAATTCTTGCCTTTCACCTTGCCCAGACCCAGTCCTGTGCCCTCAGTTGAAGATTGGCTACAGCATCTCACTCAAGTCCTTCAGACAGTGTCACAGATTCTGGCAATGACCAGTGCTCTGCAGAAAGCAGCCGCAGACTGCAAACAGTTCCCTGCCCCGGCCTATACCGTTGGTGACATGGTATGGATGTCCAGGAGGGATCTGCCTGTTCGGAATCTGCCTACTAAATTGGCTCCTCAGTTTCTGCCGCCTTCCCGTATTGTTGCCCGTATTTCTTTCATGGCTTATGATCTACAACTGCCAGCTGGGTGGCGTGTGCATCTGGTGTTCCACGGTTCCTTGATGAAACCTTTTGTGAAGGACACTTATGGTTGTGCTCTTCCCCGGCCTCCACCGTTGGATTTTGATGGACACCCTGAATATGAGGTCCAGGAAGTTTGTGACTCTAAGTTCATCAGAGGGTGTCTTAATTTCCTGATTGACTCGAAGGAGTATGCAGCATGTGACCGTTCTTGGGAATTGGCCGGTATCTGGCATTCTCCCAGCGTCCTTGTACAGGGCGCAGCCATGTCTGTTCCAGTGAGCATGCGCGAGGACTCTGCACTAGTCTCTAGTCAACTGCGCATGCACAGTTGTGGCAGCATCTTGTGGTACCATGGCAATGCCGCCCGCGGCACAGAGTAAATAAACCCTGTCTTCGCACAAGTCGGATGTGTCTGAATGTGCTCCATATGTGCAAGTGTTCCTTGCCTTGCCTTGCCTTGCCTGAGTTTTCTAGTCCAGTCTGTTTGCCTGTGGCCACTCTATCATGCGCTTCTACTTTAGCCTATGGCTGAGTCTGACTTTCACTTCTTCCTCTGACTTGGTACTGTCATGATTCCTGCCCCTCATGTCCCCAGCCCTCCAAGATGTCGGGCCATGATAACCTACATGGCCCTCAAGGGCCTCTCTATCCCTCCAAAGACCCACTTGGAGTCAGACTTGGCGCTTGTGGCACCAGACTCACTCACTCCCATAGGATAACATTGGGGATTGGACTTGTAGTTCATTGATGGGGACAAGATGGATGCCCCCACATATTTCGGTTCCCAGAACTGCATGTGCAGTCTAGTCTTTTGGGTGTGGTTCAGCCCAGAGACACCTGGGATACCCAGAGACTATTTAAGCCACGCCCAGGCTGAGAAACATGCTTTGCATGTTCTGCACCTGCAGCGTGACACTCACTGTGTTCGGATCGGTCTCCAGTAGGCCTGCATTGATGGGGACAGGCCCATGTGAGTCCAATAACCATATCTCAGTAAGACACATAATGTGTATATGATTGTATACAATATAGTAATGGATGTCCTCAGCATGTTTTGGTACTGAACTTGTATTAGGAAGGGAACGTTTTACCAGTTTAGGGTCCAATACCATGCCTACCTCATTCGTTCTGGACATGCATCAGGAACTCTTAAGTTCCCCGTCCTGTGGGCTATTGCTATTGTGATTAGGAGGGATACATCCACCCTTGAAGCTGTTGCCGACAGATTGAGTTAGACAACATGGATCCTCTCTTGGAAACGTATGGATGTTAGAAGATAATAATGAGGCAGCACAGACTCCACTAATTTGGGGTCACAATTAACATCTGGCATACTCTTAACTTCCTGTTCTTCAAGATAACGCATTATAGCCTCTCGGCGTAAGCGTTGGGTGGCTTGCAGTGTAGTCAGCGTCTGATCCAGCTCCATGACACCAACTCTGGCAGAGGATGCAAACCTGTGCGCAAGGGGAGCAGCATGTCAAGCGTGTCTGTGCGCGGACTCGCACAGACTTGCTTAACTCTGATGTGCCAGCGCTGAGGCGCCTGACCCAAACATATATCGGCATTAAAACTACAAGCCAGAAGGGATTTGTAGTTCTAAACGTGTGTCAAGCAACGGTCGCAATGAGGCTCATGAAGGCTTTCCTAACCTCTAAAATGTGGCAAATAAGTACGCTCAAGGCTGCTCACAACAATTTAAGAATTTAAAAGTCAAATCTCGATATTTAAAAAAAAAATAATAATTCACATAACTAAAATTGCTCAAAAAACCTCAAACAAACAATCACACTAATAGGGGTGTGTGCAATGAAAGTGCTTAGTGAAACGAGAGATAAAGCTCTAGGGGCAGGTGTGCAGTCCTGGACCCTCGCTGGTGATTCTTTGGGCGGCCTCATTCTGTGGAAGAACAATAAGGGGAATAGGAAGCTATCGACTTGGCCATCTCCCCTTACTTCTCTGTGGGGCTCCCACTCACGCTGGACCGCTTAGGGTTCAAAAGGTCTGAAGGATTGTCGTATCTCAGACGGGAGAGAGTGGGACACCGATTTCTTGAAGGCAAGCTCAAAGAATTTGTAGATGTACGCGAGATGCTGGGAGGGGTCGATTTCAGGATTTTTGAGTATCTCAGGCTGAAACAGTAGCTCTTGGACTCGAAATTTAAAGATGATATGAAGCATGACCTTACTCATTTTGAGAAAATCCTGGAGGGGGTCCAGTCGACATTAAGGAGAGGAGGAGATTTAAGATCTACTGGGAGCGTGTGTTCGGGGACAAGGTACCAGAGAAACTCTTGGGTGGGCGGGGGGAATATATAAAGGTGACATTTCATGGGAATCTTTCTAGCAATGCTATCAAACATAATTTTAAGATACTTCATGGGTGGCATAGGGATCTGGTAAGAGTTTCAGAAATGTTCCCTGTGTATCGCCATTGTGTACCAGGGGATGTGGGGAATTAGGGTCTTCTGTTCACATGTGGTGGGATTGCCCTCCGATTTATTCATTTTGGGTAGAGCTGCTGAGCTGGATAAAGGACATAACGGGGTTCTGCATGCCGTTGGAACCCGTCACACTACTTTTAGGGATTCCACCCAAAGGTTATGTGACGGATAGATTTCCCCGGATGTGGGGGGCCCTTCTATGTGCCGGGAGGATAGTGATGGCCCAGAAATGGAAGCAACTCGCTATACCTGATAAGGTGAATTGGTCGAGGAAAGTATGGAAAGTATACTTTTATTACGAAAGTGTTGATCACCCACAAGTGCCTTGCAAAATCTGCTCTCCCATACCGCTCTCAGATCACTAAAGCCAACTCATTAAGACTGACCAGATCTACATACACACACCATCTCACCATACCGAGGTTTAGACTGTCTAGAGCCAGCGGATAAAATTTCCCAGTCTCTGCAGCGAAACTTGAAACTCATCACCAGCGGCATTGAGAGCTGAGCAATCGTACTGGTCATTCCGCAAACATTTGAAAACCTGGCTCTTCACCTAGCGAACTATGTGAATTCCCCCACCCCCTAATACTGCCTGAAAATATGCTTATTTGAATGCTTACAATGTAACCCATACTGCAACCAGAGCCTTGGGTTTAGTGCGCTTTATAAATGCATAAATAAATAAATAAACAAATATTCGATGGAGAAACTGACATATATGGCTCACAATGACTTGTCCACATTTATAAATGATTGGGCGTTAATTATATTAATTTAAAATGTGGTTCGAATAGTAAGAGAATTCACCACTTGACTCTCATATGGGGGTACAGACAGGTTCACAGGGGGAAGGGAGAGATACATGGAATGGAGGGAGTGACCCACTAACAATGGCAAGAACATTTCCCTATACCTAGATGTGCTCCCAAATTCACGATATAGGTTTATGCCTTCAGACGGCTAGGTGGATCTATCAAGAACTGACCCCAGAATAGGAAACCTTCCTGTTTTGTGTACTGATGTCCTATGGATAAATGTTTGGGGGGAGCTAATGATTGATTTAAGTGGGAATCACCCACAGGGGGAGTGCAGGGGAAGGGGTGTTATTGGCTGCCCAAGGCAATTGTTGGTAGGCCCAGGAGAGAAGTGGGTAGACTCATGCGGTCCAAACATTGGGGCTTGTCATTTAATGGTATTGTCACCATTCTTGTGTTTGTGTATTGTTTGCATGATCGTTTATAAAACTACCATAGAAACGGAGTGTTCAAATAAAAAGAAGAAAAAAAGTAAATTGCCGAGAGGGGACCTCTTGCGTTTGCACTTTCGTGCAAACAGGTCACAACTAGGCAATTTACAATGTGCACTGCACTGTGGCATTTATAATGATTTCCTAATGTAAACCGTCCGCTTTTAAAAGCAGGCGGTTTCCATGGGAAATCATTGGTTTCACGTCTGCATGCAAATATCATACTGGCGTGAAACCAAGTTGTATTTGAAGACAGAGGGAGAACGTGAGGCCGACACATAACTCCTGCTATGCCAATGTCCTCTGCCTTCAAAAACAATGAAAATCTCCTGAGGTGCGATAAAATAGGCATGCCTGTGCTACACCAGTCTTTAGCCCCACCATTTACACTCCAGGGACTTCAAAAAGTAGACCCTTTATGTAATAGAACCATTTCTAACACCTTTGAGCTGCGCCACCTCAACATCATCTGCCTTTTTCCCAGCTTCTCTGAGCTTCAAGTAATTGCCTGGTGTCTGGTGTGTATCCTAGCCATGCAGGAGATTGAGCATTATCTCAAACGGTGTAGTCTTTATGCACGATAGCATGTAAATAGTGAAATGCAGTGAAATGTATTTGTGTGGTGAGCATATATCAAGCATGAATACAATTTGCCATCTACTTTGCAAGTCTGAGCTTCGAGCCAGGCTAATCACTTGTTTTGGGACACCCGGTTACACTATAGCCAATATATTAAATCTAGGCACAATTTTGAGCGTAGCCGAAGTATTCAGTCTGGGTGCATTGTTTAGCGTAGCCAATGCATTGAATCTAGGTGCATTATTGAGTGCAGTTAATGTATTGAATCTAGTTGAAAATTGAGAACAGCCAATGTATTGAATCTAGGTGCATTATTTGGCGTAGCCAATGCATTGAAACTAGCTGCATTTCAAGCATAACCACTAGCTGCCCTTAGAATCTTGCCACTGTGCGAAACGCCAGCAGCACTCTGAAGTTTGCCACTTTACTAACCACCCCTGGTCCTTATTCCTCTTCCGCATATATCAAAAGTACCACACACGCCCAAAGGGCCAACCACACTACACACAAAACACACACCTGCCACAACAGATGACCACAAACAACCAAGACACTGGCCATACCCCTCCGATCACAACAGACCAGTGCACACAAAGCACACTAAGAAAGCTGACACGAACAGACGTCCGTTTCTCCTGCTTCTGCAAACATCAACAGAAGAACGCAACTGTATCCTATCCCTCTTCCCCTGACTAACCTAACCCAGCCCTCATTCTTTCAGAGCCATGTGAGCTCCTGGAGACCATGCAAATAGTAGTGGCGACCGGTACAAGTCAACATAACATAATAATAGCTAACGTAGCTTCTGGGCTGAAATCCAGTGCTTTGGGATGTGTTCCAATATTTATTTTTGTTTTGGTAAATAGTACCCGATGTTCTAATAAACTAAAACAAAGTCCTGAAAGACTACAATTGACTACTAGGCTTCTGTGCTAGGCTGAATGGGAGAATCTTCGTTTCTGGGAGGGAACAGGCAGTGCTGTTTGTGAATTTTGAAGGAATGCCATCTGACAGGAGAGCAGAGCTGGCAGACCAGAAGCAAGCTGGAAATACTCTCTTCATTATGGCCTATAAAGAGGGGAGGGATTGATTTTTACTCCTTTTTCTGCTTGGATTTTGAAGCATTTGAAATTGCATTTTTGGACTCCAGGGACTCCGAAACCAATTATTATTGCTTTTTGAGAGAACTACTATTTTTGATTGAATTGCAACTGCATAAGGAATTAATTCTACCCATGGCAATCAGTAGACTGCCCATGTAACTGTTTTATTCAGATTTGGCTTATGTTTACATCATGGTTAATTCCAATTCGCATGAAATCATTTTAGAGCATTTTTACCTTTTTTTTGTGCTTTTTGCTAAGAGACCATGATGGTATTGATAGGTGGTATTTACAATTAAATTTGATATTCTTTGGATTTTTAGATGTTTCAGGTATCCAGCCTTCAGTTCTCTTTTTCCTACTATCAGAAGACTGTAGTGAGCATGAGAGTCAGTTATACCCGTTTTTAATGTCACACTAGCACCTCTCCACTAGATCAATGGATGGAGAGGAATCTGCTTTCACTGGATGCTTGCCACATCAGAGGGTGGAGATTGGGTTAGAAGAATTCCCTCGTGGGTGTGTACCCAGTCTCTGGGGACCTGATTTTAACTGCTGAATGTTTCTATCTGATTACAGCATCTTTTGGCCTCCCCTCCCTGGACTTTTTCACTTCGATAAAGAACAACAAGGTTCCTCTGTTCTGCTCAAGGACCGAGGAACCTGGAGCCGGCGGATGGATGCATTATCATTTCTGTGGTGACAGGCTCCTTTTATAACTTCTCTCCTGCAAAGAGTCTTTGTGCCAATCGGGCACTCCAAAGCTTTAGTTCTGTTGGTCGGTGGTCCTGGATCACCCTCTGCTCCAATTAGCCTAGTCTTCTTCCCAGGATTGCATCCCCAGTCCAGTTTCCTGGAGCTACTGACTAAACAGCAGTTGGCGTTGGGCAGCCTGGTCTCCAATGGCAGGGTTGACATCTTTGTCCAGAGCTCTAGGAGGCCCTCCAACCTGTGGACATATTCTCTTCACTGGCAGTCTTTTGTTGCATGATGCGGCAGGCACAGCCTCCATCCTCTGTGGCGTGGTTCTCCTGCTATTGGTTGGTTCCTCCAGGAAGGGTTTTGATTTGGGGCCGTCTCACTCTTCCCTTCTGAGCTTCCTGCAAACCATGGTTAGCAGCTGATTCTAAGGATAAAACCATTTGCTAGGCTGTCAGGATTCTCCATCTGTCCTATGGTTATGTCTCTTTTGCCCCTGAGGGATCCTCTGTTGGTGCTAGCAATTTTTCAGGGCTCCCACTTCGAACCCCTGTGTAGGGTAGAGTGGAGGTTCCACACTTTCAAGGGCTTCTTTTTGGTGGTCATAATTTTTGTCAGGAGGATTAGGGAAATCGGTTCCCTTCTTTGCTCTCCTTCCTATTTGATTGCCTGTTCAATGGCCAGTATGCTTCGTTGTGATCTTTCCTTCCATTCCATGTTAGTGTCAGCCTTGCAACTGTGTGAGGAAATTGTTACCCCAACTTGCCATGGGACTTTTCTTCAGGCAAAAGGGAGTGGGATTAAATGACTACTAATGTACAGGAGAACAGGGATGAGTAGTGGTTTCTAAACTCCTACTCGACTCTACACTGCTTCTTAATTAGCACTGATATCAATCATAAAGTTTTACATGACATTCTAAAACGTTCATACCTGCAGTTATAATGAACAACCTAAACTAGCATGCAAAGAAAAAACAAGAATGTCCTTCTTGTGGCTGACATCTTAGAATTTGAGAGCTCTGGATGTTTGCCATTTTTACGTCTTGCAGAAACTCGGCTTGCAATCTGCAGATTTTCCCACTGCCCCTCCGTCAATAACCTTTCATCTGGAGACCCTCAGCACAGTCCTCCCATATGAGGGGTTCTGACTGGGACCACAGATAGTGCTAAGTCTTTCCTTTATTTCTTTGGATCAGGTGCCTCCACCGGAGGCTGCATTGTAGGGCATGACTGCTTAAGGGGCCAGAGAGAGGGGTGGTGGTAGCGGTGACCAGCCGCTCTTCCTCCGTTATTTCTTGCAAGATGGCAGCACCTCATGAAAGCCATGATTTTCTTTTCTCCCAGATTTACCCCTCCCTACAGCAACTGTGCTTCCATATGGCGACTGGGAGCAGGGAGCATGCACTGTGAGGGGCAGGGTTCAACCATCTTGTTCAGGTGGACCGTGCTATCTGCATTGGGGAAGGGGCCCACGAGGTTGGCTATGTCAGTGAAGTCACCTAAGAGGGGCAGAGCAGCAATGTTTATTTATGGACATGGCACCAAGCATGCTTGTTTGTGCTCAGCAGAATGGATTGCAGAAAGTCCATTTAGAAGTCTGCCAGGGAAGGAGTACTAGGGAGAGGTGCTGCTCTACTTCCACCTTTTTCTTCTCCAAGAGGCACATGCACCATAGCAAGGCAGCTGGGGCTGCTGCAAGGTCAGTCTCCCTGTCTCTACCGAGATCCCACAAAGAAGCAAATAGCCTAATGCAGGTTTCTATTCTATTTCTGCTACCCTGGGAGAGGACAGAAAGACAAGGGCAGTCCTAGGTCTCGATGGGTAGGAAGATGAGTGGGACCATCCAAGGACAGGTATATTCCCTAGGAGAAGAGACCAGTGATCCCCAAACATGTATGGAGGAACCTGCAGCAATGCCCCCTCACCCACTCAGCTCTGTTGGCGGAAGAATAAGACTGCCTAAGCTGGTATGATTCCCCGAAAGCAGAACAAATACCTGTGCTTTTGACGATACAGAAAGCCCCAGGCAGGTAATGAAAAGACCCCGAGTGTGTGGTCTTCTCCAAGTTCTTGAAGAGATGCCAAGTACATGTAGAGTGGAACACCTCTCAGAGATTATCAAAGTGGATTCCCTATAGCAGGGGTCCCCAAACCTTTGCACAAATTGAGCATATCAAATGAACTAGTGAGCAACATCCATTGTTCAACAAACAGAACAAATTGGCGCTCAATTGGGGGGAAAATGACTGAAAAAATGACTGAAACAAAACCTATAATTTAATATTGCTAATAGAACAGTCATTTGCAGTACTTAACAATTATCTAGACCATGTGCTATTCTAGACCAGGATATTTCCAATGGCTTTTAGCTTCATTTGACATTAAGTGTGTTTTGAAGTGCGTTGTAATTGGGTGGAAGGGACCTTTTACATTTACACTTTTATTTAAACGGGTCCCTGCTGCCTACTTTTCCTCAATTGCAGGTGGGCTACATAGGAATTCTTAGTAATTACGCCAGCATGAAAATGCATATTGGTACAAATCGTAAGTTACGATCCGCCCCTCCTCTCCGCCATAGGAAAATAGGGCATGATGTGAATGAAAGGCGTAAAAGCCTCATACAAGGCTTTTACCCCTTTCGGTTACGTTACAACCAGCTCAACAAAAGCTCCTAAGTAGTTGTTTACAGGAAGTGTTCAAGAAAGTAAGTGGCAAGTAGGACATTTTTAGTCAGATAAGGCCAGTGAAGTTGTTAAACAATATGGTAGAACTAAAAGATTACCAGGGGTTTCGGGTTCCCGCTCAAAATATTTCCAAGAAATGTAGTGCAAATGTTTACACAGTAAAGTTGGTTACAAATGGAGCACTGATCTTCAAGTGCAATTGGGAGTTGTGCCCAAGGAGAATGTGGGAGCTTTAGTGGTAAATGGTGCATTCTTTAGCATAGAAGACTAGTAATACTGGTCGGAACATAATAAGATTTACAGATCACTTCATTAAGGCTTTGCAGGTTACCTCCTAATAACTATTTTGACATGTCCTATCAAATAGTGCATTTTAAAGCACCTAGTGCCTGTTGCATTGCTGGAAAAGTGTTTCGGAATAAACATTTTTCTGAAGGATTTGGGGCCTCTTCCCTTTCCAAAAGGGATTTTCTACGACATCTTATGGCAAACATTGGTCATAGGTTTGAGCCTTTGAGAGCACTTCATAGGTGTGGTTGTTAACTATGTATTTGAACTAATTGATTGGCTTGTTACTTAAAACGTAGGAAGTTAATTGTATTTGAATATTATCTACCCATCATCCATGTGTCGGGCAGACAGAGTATCAAATGCTGACCGTGTAGTGTAGGTGCCACTAAAAGTAATATTTCTGATCAATATAATGCATGGTGGCATCAAACAATCTTCACACGTACAAAAAGCAGCATATGCAAATTATTTAATAAAGGAAAGTTTGGTATGCATGCCACTTACTTGTCCATTATGGAATTACAGCTGTGCAAAGGAACAGAAGGTGACCATTTTCTTTAGGAGACATAGGTACATGGTTCAATAATTTTGCTCATTATTGTATTTGCCACCTTGGCAAAGTATCTGAAGATGACAAATTTTAACCATGACACTGCAATGAGTAATGACATTTTCTGAAAAATAATTTGCATGGTGGCAACAAACTCAAATCTTGCGTCTACAAATATAAGCCAACTGGAACCACAGCAGGCACATTTGCCAACATTGGCTTGCCCAGTCCAGAACCCACAGTCCTAGCTATACTGCTATTTAGGTCTCATCTTTTCAGCACCTCCTTCTTGGCCTCCAAGTCATGAACTAGAGCAACTGGCGAGCAACATTTTTGGGAAAGATTTCACAATACTTTCTGATAAGATGGTGGGAGGAGAGGACCATGCAGACACCCTGTTCCATCTGGAGCAGCAATTGCAGTTGGTGTTTTATACCGCAATGGATGTCATTACTGTAGCTTCTCACACAGCATTTTTCGGCCTGGCGGCATCACATACACATTAGGTATTGGAAAACTGATATGTTATAAAAGAACATTGTTCTTCATCCCTCCTTTCATCGACAGCATCTGTTTGTCCAAACTCTAGACACAATGAACAAGAAGTTCTTTGAGGATCAGCAGTATGCAGCTTCATTTCATGTGAAGTTGACTGCCACAGGAAAAGTGTATCAAACAAAGCCTTTGATAGCAAAGACTACCAGACAGCTGCTAGAAAAGATTTTCTCTTCTGCACTTTTTCACTCTACTGATTTCGATGGGACACCCTTCTCTTTACTGACTTTTAAACCTGTCCTTACTTTTTGGAGGGAAGTAAAGCCTTCTGCTTCCCTTCTCCTGTGCTTATTGTTATGGGGAAACTGACTAGTTCCCCAGACTGTCAGTTCTGAGAAACGTTGTTTCTCTTTGCAATTCTTGTATTTTGGCAATTGCACGCAGTACCTTACAAGGCCGTGCAATGGGGTACTTGGTACTTTTTTAATCTTTTGGGGCTTTGGTCACTTTCTATATGTGCCTAAGACAAGCTGATGGCAGCAGTTACATTATTACCTTTTTTATTTTCTTCTATTTGTGCACATTTGCATTTACTGTGAATGGCTACTAAAATTGGCTAGCACCCAAAAATGCCTGTGCCACAAGGTTTATTTGGTTGTTCTTTGACCATATTGTAGATTGGCCTTGTTCCTGCACTCACAGGTCAGGAAATCCCATATAAGGTCATGCATTTGCCCTTGAAAGCTGCTGCTTTCGCGGGCTAGTAAATGTGTGAGCACAAGGGAGTGGCCTGGGACTATCTAGTTTCAGTCCACCTCATTAATGCCAGAGAGTCTGCTGCTATGCGGATGTGAAACCACTAGATGTCCCTGATTGGACAACTACTGGCTGTTTGAATTGTGTCAGATCCTTTCCATTGGTGGGCTTGCACTGGCTGCTAGCTCCATATCTTGATGAGGGGAGGATGCCTGCAGAACTTCTTCAGATCTACGTTGGAACCAAGAACCCTATGACAAAGAGCAGCCTGCTGACAACCAGAGGACACTTCTGCAGTGGACCAGCATCCTCTTCACTCACTGGCCCGGTGAAGCTCGGCTCCTTTACAGGATCTCAGAAGGCCCTTGTTGGGGCTGCAGCCCTTGGACTAGTGGGAGCAACTAACATCAATGCATTCTCGAGGTTGAATCCCACAAGAACCTTCGGAAGTGTCCCTGGACGGCCCGGTGGACTGACCAGCTACCTTGCCAGAGACGTTGCCGTTCCATGTTCAAGCCTGTCCCATCATGTCCCATAAGTCACCTTCTCCCTTAATATTATCTTCCTTGCATCAAGGGAACCTGTCCTGGTGCTGCTTCTGTGACGCTGACTGGAAGATCGCTTGCAAAGGGTGACTGTCACTGGAACTCGCCTTCCTGCATCCCGTGAAGTGTCCTGAAGGGCTCTGCACCATGAAAGTCTGCATTTCTACATCCTCTGGTGTGTATCTTGAAGTTGGACCTGACCGGAATAAGCACTCAAACCTGCAACCCCTGGGCAACCCTCACTCGAACAAAGGGCAAACGACCATGTCTCCAGTGACCCCCAGATGATGCATAATGGGCCCTAGGAAAATCGTAGTCAGTGGGGTAAGTAAACACAACTGTTCCTGTCCTCCATAGGATAACATTGGGTTTAAAGCCCTTTGTTTCCTAACTCCCTCTTTACTTACCTTTGGTCGTCAAACCTGGGTTAAGTATCCTAACCCTGGGCTAGCCTTGGGACTGGAAGAGAGAGGAGAACTTACCTGTGTTTGGACAAATATTTATTCCACTTTTAAATAGCTTTGAACTCTTTGTAACCACCACACACCTATTGCGTCCTGTCGGAGCATACCTTACCTGGAGAACCTTGTCTTGGAACCTGTGGCTTTTAGGCACTAGGCCCCATTCATCTTAGGGTTGAACTTCTTAAGTACAGGGAATTGCATTTGTGATTGGTTCTATCATTTTATATGCATCTGAATTACTTACCTGGTTAAATTATTGACTGATGCATTCTAAGTGAACCTACTGTTGAATGTATATATTTGTGATATATGGTTTTGTGTGATAGTACCTGCTATGTTATTTCTTAGTGTCTTCTCAAAGACCGAATACATAACTGTATTTGTATACATACTGTCTAAGCTGAATTATTGTGTGTTATTCTGTGGGAACTCATTGGATCCCTAGACCATGCTCACTCCTAAAATTAAGCCTTGGCTGCTCTCCCATGATTTGGTTTCGGCTAAACTAGAGACTCCGTGTTCATCATAACTAGAGTAGCCTCCTAAAATCATCCCCTACAGGGTTGATTTTAGAAATACATCTTAACAATGCCCATTAGAGGGCTCAAGGCCACTACATAAGGCCAAGTCGTCTCAGCAATCGCCCAGGTATCCAAAGCCGCATCAGCCAGTGGAACATCATTCCACGCTCCTGACTCCAGTGAGTCTGCAGAGTGTTGTTATAGGGCTACTGGATATAGTTTCAAAATACTCCACCAGACTCTGGGAAAGTGACAACAGCTTGTAACCACAAGTTCGCTTTCATGGAAGAGGTCTGCCCCCTCTTGGAAAGAAGGCTATTAGTCAGGTTCCCATTTAAGATATAGGGAATGGCTTTTACTCTGTGGTTTTCTAGTTCAGTTGCCTTTGGGAAGGTTTGTCTGGTCATAGACCTGAAAAGACTGTGCAAGTGGGTTGATAATTTCAAGTTCAAGATTGACAGCCTGCAGACACTGATTCCACTGTTAAGGCCTGGGCACTATATGGTGCAAGTATATCTCCAAGCCTCCTACCATCACATTCCAAGCCATCATAGATGCTGGAGATTTCTCTGGTTCATCACTGCAGGAGTGCAATGTCAATATCGGGCGTTACTGTTTTGCAGTAAAAACATCTCCTGTGGTGTTTTCCGAGGTGAAGGTACACCTGATGGGTCTCCTACACAGAGCAGCGATGATGCCATCCCCATACCTGAAAGATTGGTTCTTCCAGGCACAATTGTCATATACCATCAAGTTACTGACCAGATTGGGTTTCATGACCATGATACCAGCAACATCATTGTGCTTCACTGGGACCTACTTCCACATCTGAGAAAGGTGTTCCTCGCGCTTGCTAGCAAACAAGACTGACAGCCCTCCTGAGAAGGCAGGAGGCATCAACCATGTTGTGGTTTGTGATTCATGGCCACATGGCGGCTATGGTATTCCCAGTCACCTGGGCATGGTTTCACATCCATCCTTTGGTATCTCACATTTTGAACAGGTGGGATCCAGAAGTGGAGGCCTGCACTTGCGTCATCCCGGGCTCCAAGCAAATTCGGAGGGATCTGGAATGGTGGCTGAATCTGGAAAATCTCCTAGAAGGGGTTTGGGGTGCTGGAGGGCACCATTGGAGTATCATATGTCCCATGGCCTGAGGGATGAGGGTCTACAACACTATTAATCAAAGTGGAAGGAGCTCAGTGCACTCTGGGAGGCACTCCAGAGCTTTGCTCTCCTGATATAGGGGCTGAGGGTCTGATCAGAACAGACAAATTGCCTGAGACAATATCACCACAAATGTGTGCATTATTCACCAGGTAAGGCACAAGATTTCTATTGCTAGCATCCATGACAGTTCAGATCTTGGGTTTGGCTGAACAATAACATTTCATCCTTCCATTCCATGTTAGTGTCAGCCTTGCAACTGTGTGAGGAAATTGTTACCCCAACTTGCCATGGGACTTTTCTTCAGGCAATAGGGAGTGGGATTAAATGACTACTGATGTACAGGAGAACAGGGATGAGTAGTGGTTTCTAAACTCCTACTCGACTCTACACTACTTCTTAATTAGCACTGATATCAATCATAAAAGTGAAAGGGGCATAACATGAATGTTACACCTCCTTTGCCTCTTTAAAGCCTGGCCTTGGCCATCCTATCTTACTCTCCAGAAGGGTGTGAGCAAGCAAGCAAGCATCCAAAGCAACAATGGTTCTGTAGGTACCAGAATAAAAGAAATGTCCAATTAAAGCTGTATGAACTATAAGACTTAACAAAAAAAGACCAAATGAACTATTAAAGCGCTGCCAAACCTGTAAGGAAGTGTACAGATAATGTAGTTGGGTGAACATGCTCTCTGGGTATGATGAACAGGGGTTTGTAAGCAAATAGTCTTTGTGGCAAGTTCAAATGAAAGTAAATGTCTGTTAATATATAAAGGGGTCTTAAATGTCACTAGGGTCCATAAAAGAAGACTGGGAGGGGATGGGCAGAACAACTGTAGCTACTTCATTGTCTTCTTTCAGGAGCTCAACTGGGTTGAGCTGTGCTTCAGGGTGCATTCCGATAGGTTGAGTCATGGTTAAGTAGGTCAAGCTGGTTCGATGAGATTCAGCCAACACGGCGCAATACAACAAGCGGGAAAGTCATTGGTTTGAAGGCCCAACAGATCTCGATATGTGAAGGCAGCAATTCAACTTAATCGGCAAGCGGGCTTAACAACAGCGAGATGTCGTTCAGCAGTGGCAATTACTTGAAGCTCAGAGAAGCTGGGAAAAAGGCAGATGATGTTGAGGTGGCGTAGCTCAAAGGTGTTAGAAATGGTTCTATTACATAAAGGGTCTACTTTTTGAAGTCCCTAGAGTGTAAATGGTGGGGCTAAAGACAGGTGTAGCACAGGCATGCCTATTTTATCGCACCTCAGGAGATTTTCATTGTTTTTGAAGGCAGAGGACATTGGCATAGCAGGAGTTATGTATCGGCCTCACATTCTCCCTCTGTCTTCAAATAAAACTTGGTTTCACGCCAGTATGATATTTGCATGCAGACGTGAAACCAATGATTTCCCATGGAAACCGCCTGCTTTTAAAAGCGGACGGTTTACATTAGGAAATCATTATAAATGCCACAGTGCAGTGCACATTGTAAATTGCCTAGTTGTGACCTGTTTGCACGCAAGTGCAAACGCAAGAGGTCCCCTCTCGGCAATTTACTTTTTTTCTTCTTTTTATTTTAACACTCCGTTTCTATGGTAGTTTTATAAACGATCATGCAAACAATACACAAACACAAGAATGGTGACAATACCATTAAATGACAAGCCCCAATGTTTGGACCGCATGAGTCTACCCACTTCTCTCCTGGGCCTACCAACAATTGCCTTGGGCAGCCAATAACACCCCTTCCCCTGCACTCCACCTGTGGGTGATTCCCACTTAAATCAATCATTAGCTCCCCCCAAACATTTATCCATAGGACATCAGTACACAAAACAGGAAGGTTTCCTATTCTGGGGTCAGTTCTTGATAGATCCACCTAGCCGTCTGAAGGCATAAACCTATATCGTGAATTTGGGAGCACATCTAGGTATAGGGAAATGTTCTTGCCATTGTTAGTGGGTCACTCTCTCCATTCCATGTATCTCTCCCTTCCCCCTGTGAACCTGTCTGTACCCCCATATGAGAGTCAAGTGGTGAATTCTCTTACTATTCGAACCACATTTTAAATTAATATAATTAACGCCCAATCATTTATAAATGTGGACAAGTCATTGTGAGCCATATATGTCAGTTTCTCCATCGAATATTTGTTTGTTTATTTATTTATTTATTTATGCATTTATAAAGCGCACTAAACCCAAGGCTCTGGTTGCAGTATGGGTTACATTGTAAGCATTCAAATAAGCATATTTTCAGGCAGTATTAGGTGCCGGGGGAATTCACATAGTTTGCTAGGTGAAGAGCCAGGTTTTCAAATGTTTGCGGAATGACCAGTATGATTGCTCAGCTCTCAATGCCGCTGGTGATGAGTTCCAAGTTTCGCTGCAGAGACTGGGAAATTTTATCCGCCGGCTCTAGACAGTCTAAACCTCGGTATGGTGAGATGGTGTGCATATGTAGATCTGGTCGGTCTTAATGAGTTGGCTTTAGTGATCTGAGAGCGGTATGGGAGAGCAGATTTTGCAAGGCACTTGTGGGTGATCAACACTGTCGTAATAAAAGTATACTTTCCATACTTTCCTCAACCAATTCACCTTATCAGGTATAGCGAGTTGCTTCCATTTCTGGGCCATCACTATCCTCCCGGCACATAGAAGGGCCCCCCACATTCTGGGAAATCTATCCGTCACATACCCTTTGGGAGGAATCCCTAAAAGTAGTGTGATGGGTTCCAACGGCATGCAGAACCCCGTAATGTCCTTTAACCAGCTCAGCAGCTCTACCCAAAATGAATAAATCGGAGGGCAATCCCACCACATGTGAACAGAAGACCCTAATTCCCCACATCCCCTGGTACACAATGGCGATACACAGGGAACATTTCTGAAACTCTTACCAGATCCCTATGACACCCATGAAGTATCTTAAAATTATGTTTGATAGCATTGCTAGAAAGATTCCCATGAAATGTCACCTTTATATATTGCCCCCGCCCACCCAAGAGTTTCTCTGGTACCTTGTCCCCGAACACACGCTCCCAGTATATCTTAAATCTCCTCCTCTCCTTAATGTCGACTGGACCCCCTCCAGGATTTTCTCAAACGGAGTAAGGTCATGCTTCATATCATCTTTAAATTTCGAGTCCAAGAGCTACTGTTTCAGCCTGAGATACTCAAAAATCCTGAAATCGACCCCTCCCAGCATCTTGCGTACATCTACAAATTCTTTGAACTTGCCTTCAAGAAATCGGTGTCCCACTCTCTCCCATCTGAGATACGACAATCCTTCAGACCTTTTGAACCCTAAGCGGTCCAGCGTGAGTGGGAGCCCCACAGAGAAGTAAGGGGAGATGGCCAAGTCGATAGCTTCCTATTCCCCTTATTGTTCTTCCACAGAATGAGGCCGCCCAAAAAATCACCAGCGAGGGTCCAGGACTGCACACCTGCCCCTAGAGCTTTATCTCTCGTTTCACTAAGCACTTTCATTGCACACACCCATATTAGTGTGATTGTTTGTTTGAGGTTTTTTGAGCAATTTTAGTTATGTGAATTATTATTTTTTTTAAATATCGAGATTTGACTTTTAAATTCTTAAATTGTTGTGAGCAGCCTTGAGCGTACTTATTTGCCACATTTTAGAGGTTAGGAAAGCCTTCATGAGCCTCATTGCGACCGTTGCTTGACACACGTTTAGAACTACAAATCCCTTCTGGCTTGTAGTTTTAATGCCGATATATGTTTGGGTCAGGCGCCTCAGTGCTGGCACATCAGAGTTAAGCAAGTCTGTGCGAGTCCGCGCACAGACACGCTTGACATGCTGCTCCCCTGGCGCACAGGTTTGCATCCTCTGCCAGAGTTGGTGTCATGGAGCTGGATCAGACGCTGACTACACTGCAAGCCACCCAACGCTTACGCCGAGAGGCTATAATGCGTTATCTTGAAGAACAGGAAGTTAAGAGTATGCCAGATGTTAATTGTGACCCCAAATTAGTGGAGTCTGTGCTTCCTCATTATTATCTTCTAACATCCATACGTTTCCAAGAGAGGATCCATGTTGTCTAACTCAATCTGTCGGCAACAGCTTCAAGGGTGGATGTATCCCCCCTAATCACAATAGCAATAGCCCACAGGACGGGGAACTTAAGAGTTCCTGATGCATGTCCAGAACGAATGAGGTAGGCATGGTATTGGACCCTAAACTGGTAAAACGTTCCCTTCCTAATACAAGTTCAGTCCCAAAACATGCTGAGGACATCCATTACTATATTGTATACAATCATATACACATTATTTGTCTTACTGAGACATGGTTATTGGACTCACATGGGCCTGTCCCCATCAATGCAGGCCTACTGGAGACCGATCCGAACACAGTGAGTGTCACGCTGCAGGTGCAGAAAACGCAAAGCATGTTTCTCAGCCTGGGTGTGGCTTAAATAGTCACTGGGTATCCCAGGTGCCTCTGGGCTGAACCACACCCAAAAGACTAGACTGCACATGCAGTTCTGGGAACCGAAATATGTGGGGGCATCCATCTTGTCCCCATCAATGCACTACAAGTCCAATCCCCAATGTTATCCTATGGGAGTGAGTGAGTCTGGTGCCACAAGCGCCAAGTCTGACTCCAAGTGGGTCTTTGGAGGGATGGAGAGGCACTGGAGGGCCATGTAGGTGATCGTGGCCTGGCTCCAGCCCGACATCTTGGGAGGGCTGGGGACATGAGGGGCAGGAATCATGACATACTCTCTGAGGCGGGATGGTTATACCAGTGGCAACAACAAGGACACAGTCTTTGTCATCACCTTAAGAAGGTACACGGAGCGCTGAAGACAGAGCTGGGTCACAGGCCTGAGTAGACCTGCTCCAGCCAATCAGGGAACATAAATCCAGGGGTGGGTGGCAAAGGGCAAGGGCCAATGGTAATCCTGCAACAATGTAATAGATCGTTTTTGGGGAAGGCTCAGGCAAAGCCACCGGACATGTAAGGGCCAGTCAGCTAACCTCTATAAGTGCCGTTTATAGGCACTACCACCACAGCCATCCAATAGTTTTAGCTCTTAGGTGTTTGGGACAGAATCCCAACTTGTGACGACACATGTCCACAAAAACTCCCAACACAGGCTCAGGAGCCATGATTGCTGGAGAAATATTTCCTGTATGATCCCTGTCTGTTATGGAAAATTAAGGACAGTTCTAACTTGCCCTTGGCTGAGTCCTCTGTCTTTTACCGGGGGAGGGTTTGTTGGGTACTGGGTACTTTGCTGAGCGGTGGTGGTGTAACACAAACCCCGGTCCTCTGGTATACCTATACAAATTGGTAGCAGAGGGATGGTTCATTAAGCCCGTTCAGCATAGAGCCTCCTCTTCTGTTGCAGCACCTGCAGGACTGTGAGGTGCCCCATGGAGCACGAGTCACACAGTGGTGTACCACGTGGAGATGCCGTCAGGAGCCCTCTTGAAAAATATCCTGCCCACAGTCCGTGAAAAACCCAGCAGACCAGAAGGGCGGTGTGGCAGTTTTGGGGAGAGACAGTGTCCGAGCAGCGTCAGTGGATCACAGAGTGTAAGTATTGACTAGGCACACAGCAATTGAGGGGGGTGGTAAAGAAATGTTGTGTGTGGGTTATTGTGGAGTATTAGATATAGTTGAGAAAGGAACAGAGGTAGATGTCATTTGTTCGTGGTTAGGGAACATTCGATCTTGAGGTAAAAGGTTCAGGCGGTTAGCCTAGACTATCGACTTAAGGGTACGGATGACAGAAGTTATGTAAATATTGGATTTCCTGTGGATTGGGTATTTTAGCTTGGGTCATGGATGATTGTAGCCCCGTGTATAACACTTAGCAATGGAGGCTAGCTCAAACAGTGGAAGGTGTTCTTCTGGTGAAGTCTCGCAGAGGTGTTTTATCTACACAGCGATGCTGTAGGTACAGATTGAGCATGAGAAATATTGGTATCCCCTGTTAGGAGGCAGGACGATGGCCGTGGGTATATGTTGGGTGTGTTTTTGGAAATGTCTGTGCAATGGGACTATATCGTTGTGAGTTCTGTTAGTGATTTCTATCATTCACTTACTTATTAAAGAAGTGATGTCACCAGTAAGGTCTGTGTATAGGACTAGGAGGACACAAGGAGGTGCAGAATTTGGTTTTGAAAATCAAATAGAGTTGGCTGTTCTGTGGCAGTGCGTGGAAGAGAAATGCGCGAGATTGATGCGTGTGCCTGAGGAGGCAGAGAGTTGGTTGGAAGCCAGAGAAGCTTGGTAATGTGAGAAGAACTGGGATCTGTAAAACTGAAGATAAACTGTATTTTTTGTGTGTGATTAACAACAGAAGTGTCGAAAACCTCGACTTGAGGTCAGTCAAGTACGTATTAAAAAGCAATGTATTGTGGTAAAGGTGCAGGGGACACGCCCCTACAAGGCCCTGCTGTGATATAAGGACATGATTTGTAAATATAGCACAGAATGGCCATTAAGCACAGAGGGCAAATAGTCTAAGCCATGGCCAAAAGCAGGAGCTTCTCCAAATATGGGCAGCAACCGCTACACACACAACACATAAAAGAGGTTTATAAGAGGAAAAGCGTTGAGCAATCGTATGGCAGAGATAATGGAAGAGGTGGAGAGACAAGAAAAACAGGAAAAAGGAGGAACGCGAGAGTGCGAAGAGAAAAGCAAAAGGCAGAAGAGAAAGAGGGGGAGCCACGAGAGATGAGGAGAAAGAGAGCTCAAGGAGATAGCGAGCAAAAGGGAGGAAGAAGAGAAGGAAAAGCAAGGAGGAGTAGCAGCGTGCAGTGAGGGATATAAGACCGCGATTGGGAATAGCAAATTTTAACAACAACAAGGGAAGAGATGAGCAAGTAGGACAAGATTGCGGTAGGAAAAATTATAGGTCAGCTACGCTGCCAGACAAACCCAATACTGTGTCCTCCTTGAGAGGGGACGGCGAGAACCTAATTGACATAGAAGGGGAACCACAGGGAGGCACAGTACTGAGGAGACTAAGCTTCCAGGACAATATCGACAGCGACTTGGGAGATACAGAGTCTTACGATGACTTGGTAAGGAGTGAGAATGAGGGAGTTGGGGGACCTGTCCGTCGATCGACAGGGAAGCACACCGATCGAAGCTGGACATGTGGAGCAGACAGAGACACGGGAGGATTGTGGGGTGACAAGGACGAGAGACCACGCCGGTCTAGGGTTACATCGTGCAGCATGAACAATTTAAATCTGTATGCACACAGGCTTTGAATTGCCAAGGACATTCACTGCCACCAAAGACCCCGGGAGATTGGATGGGGAGATTGGCTTGACAGGGAGGCTCAAGGAGGATAGCTCAGGGGCAACGTGGAGCAACACAGGTTCAATCCCCGGGTCCGCACTTAGAAAACTCTGGGTATTAAGAGTGTTATAAATAACCTATCATATCATATCATGGGGAGATTGTCTTGACACAGTTCCCCTTACTGGAAAAGGGAAGGCTGCGACCTCAATGCATACCATGGAAACATATCAACAAGAAGGAAAATTTGAGGTGTAGTCTACCCTCGTTGACCGCGGGTGCAGGGAAATAAATATACGAAATGGAGAGGGTGACAGCAGGGCAGAGGTTAGCAGCATGGAACATAAAAGGTTTATTAGTGGCAACCCTCAGAAAGGCTTCGATGATGTGTGAAAAAAAATGGATACCCAGAACATGGCGCATGATGGTTCCCTGTTTGATAACGGCAGAGAAGCCATATGGCAAGCTCTACGTGCGCATTATCCAGACATGTCAGATATTAGTGCGATTATGGCACACAGAATGGGGGGAGACAAAGACCCCCTACAATATATTCAGGCTATTCGAGAGTTATGGAGACTTGAAACGCCAGAACTGTAGGACAAAACAGTAGCATTATTTTATGATGTAATATGTCAAGGGTTGCCAGAGCAGGTGCAAAGGCAACTAAAGAAGCTGGTTGGAATGGAGGCAAAACCGTGGTCAGAAAATCAACTTACAATAGTAAATTATTGCAGGTTAATGCAAGAAAGCGCGAGGAAAAAACGTGAGGAAAGAAAGCAGGAGGAGGCAAAGTTAGTGCAGAAGAAACTGACTAAATATGCCATGGAAGTGGCAGCGTTAACAAGCACGGGAGGACAGAGCACACCACAGAGACAATACGCACCGCCGCCCACGGAAGGAGGGTTCATGGGGTGGGTGGATGCGCAGTATGGCTTCTGAGGAAGAGGGGGGCCACCAAGGGGATGCGGTTATGGGCATCAAAGGCAAAAAAAGGGGGATTTTTGGGAGAATATCGCAGATACGGACAACAAATGCAGCAGGGTCCAAAAGGGTTCCCTGGAGGGTATCAGAGGCAAATAAGAGAACCACCCCAGTGCTGGGTGTGTGGACAGATGGGGCATATTTCGAGGGTATGTAGAAGCAGAGGGGGGGATATTTTGAGGGTATGTAGAAGCAGAGGGGGGATGCCACAGAATGGGGGAATGAAATACCAGCCAACATATCCAGGGGAACAGAATGAGTATTATGCCTAAGACCAGACACAACAACAAGGACAGGCACCAAACGCATACCTGCAGATGAACCAGCCCATGACACAGACACCACAAATGCAGGTGCCAGTGGAGCATTACCCCCAAACATCCCAAGCAACACAAAAACAGAATAACACACAGCCACCATTCACAGCACAGCAAAACGACAGGACACTGGCACACACCGACTCCACAGCAATTACTCCCATTAGGAAAATAGGTTGGGTTTACCATGGTGAAGGGCAACCCTTTGCAGGAAATGAAATGTCATTATACCCTCAATAGGACAGCCCACAGGTAGACCTGATGTGTTCCATCCTATCGATTACACCCAACCCGGTGGAGGAACCACGCACAGGGGCGACTAAATCCTGCATCCGGGGGGGGGGGGGGGGGAGTATAGAATGTCAGGCGACATCATTCATGCTCAGGGATTTATTATGCTGACGGAATTAGTTGCATTTACAGAAGATATTGCACTTTCTATTGGACAGCACAACCTAGCTCTACCCTTACTGTATTCCCGACAGACACCTGTAAACATAATGGGGAGGGACATCATAAGCAAACTCAACATGACCATCTCATTCACTGACAAGGGGATAGTGTGTTCTACACCTGGGATACACCTTCAAAACGTAAGGGAAATTATTCAGGCCTATTGTGGACGCAAGGTACAGAGGGGGTTGCTAGCAGATGATGAACTGTTTCGATATGGGACAGAAATAGTAATAGCATGGCTCCTAGAGATTCAGGGAAAATGTGTCATCTTCCAAATGAGTACATGTTCAGGCCAGAACTACCATTAGACGGGAAGGAAGGGACAATGGTACCACTTGAACCTACCCATGTCTTGCCTGCAATAACTGCAACAATACAATAAAATGGAATATCAATACACATTCCAAACTGGAGAAAAAATACAACTGAAGGATTATGCAACATGTGAATCTCCGAACATCATCTACACAATCAAATGTCCATGCTGTTTGACGTATGTTGGACAAATTAGCCCTAAAGCTTGAACACCCTGGAATGAGCATAAGTCAAACATAAGAACAAACAACCGTCATTCACCAATTGCAAGACATTTTCATGACTACAAGCACCAACTTGCACAAGTACGCTTCCAAATTCTGCAAGTGATCAAGACCAAAGATCTACGCATGAACGTGACAAAAAAGTTAGAACAACGAGAGGTGTTTTGGATTGATAGGCTTGACACTGTTGCCCCATCAGGTCTTAATGAAGAACTGGATTTATTTTGCTTTCTGTGAACATTGGATACTAAATATGAATATCGAATGTAACAAGTTTCCTGTACATTAATGGTGAATGCAAAAAGAATTCCCTCATGCACAATCACAGTATTGGATTTATAACGGGCATGTGAGGCTGAAACACGATTGGTATTACCTTTTTTTCTGTATACCTTTCAAAGTACTATCATGCAACAGGTAACGTAATTCTAAGAAGTTGGTTAAATAGGTTCATCTCCTTCTGGTACTTATTGACTTGATGCGATAGAATAAGCGTAACATCCCAAAACACACAAGTGTCTTCTTACACACCATCACTTGCGAGAGGATTAAATGTTTAGAACATGACTATACACCATATACATATTTTCCACAGTGACAACTATAATATAGAGATACTACACTATTATATTTTTCGTCTCTCAGACGGATCAAGCACCCCCTTTTGTTACCTCTAAGGGACATATTACGGTCACATGAGTAGCAACACTAAACATGCAAGAATTGTCTCAACGCATTAGCTGCAACACGGTAGCCACAAATTCCACTAACACTACAATTATACACCATGGTCACATGAGTTACAACACTAAACATGCAAGAATTGTCTCAACGCATTAGCGCCAATACGGTGGCCACAAATTCCACTAATACTAAAATTATACACCAAGAATAGCCAGCGTATGAGATAACAGCCCAATATTTTAACAACCCAGCTTTCAGAAATACCTTCCTTTGTGTAGGCTCTGTATACACTCATTAGCAACTCATTTGTTTTTAGTTACAGCACACCATGACATATATATTGAAATTGAAAACCCGCGCTAAACAGGCTTTAAATTGAATGATTAGACAGGCAGTACCGTGATTCCAAGTGTAGTCAGACTTTCCAACTACAGTACCCGGCAGACGGGACTCACACGTACCCACGTCACCACGCTCACACGCGATGACATAGCAATTGATAACTCGTTCGAGGGTCCCGGCGTCCTGTGGTCAAGGATAGCACTTGTTGCCGTAGACAACGACGCTGCCGGACCCTCGAACCCGTATAAAGGCATAACCCACATACCAAGTAAGTGTTTTTCGAGTTAATTGTATGAGTATTCATATCAAAGTGCTAACTCGAGTTTCCTTGTCTACGGAGGACTCGAGATTCGAATCAAAGGAACATGTTAGCCTCTACTACCACATTGATTAGGGAGTGTATTCTGTGAGCGCTCAGCAAATGTAAGCGCTCATGGCTACATTGAATAGACAACAAAGAGATATTTGACGCAAATGGGTAGAAGTGATTTTACATCTCATCATGGCTTTAAGCATAGCAATCTCATTCTTTTCAGGGAACAATCTAAGATATAGGCAAATACGTACCTGAAATCCAAACCGATACAACTTTTCACTTTAATGCAACAAGCTCCTTGGAACAACGATATAGAGGTGCAAGAAACATTTGAGCTATACGCATGAAGACTTTTGCTTGAGAGGCTAAAGAAACAGCCAACTGTGTCTAATGGAAAATTAAAAATACAATTTATAGCAGAGCATACAACAAGTTGACAGGTATGTTTTGTTTGATAATATGAAGAAAAAGTGTGTTTAATTTGAACGAAGTGACATGACATGTAAAACAGGGGTGATGTTAACCCCATTTCTGTTCATGTTTTTTTAGAGCCCGCCCCTAGGAAGGACGTCAAGTCTGAAATGCATCGGCATGGGCCTCTGCTAATCAATTTTTGAATAAAGACAATTTTATACAAAATTGAAACTTTAATTAAAATGGAGTGAATTATTTTGTCAATCCACTCAGATTGACCTCTTAAGAAGTATCTCAATACTGCATCACTCTAAGGATTAATTTAAAAGTAGTTTTACTACAGATCAGGCGTCTTCAAACTCAGTGGAAGTTCCACTGAGCAATTCCTGCCTACCCCTTGAATTAGAGGCACTAATAATGGGAGACGACTAGAAAATAGTGCATGGGATAGATGATAAAGGGCGAGCATGACGATCAGTGATCGTCGTGGGAGAAGGGTACAGATTGACTACCGTTACAGATGAAGAATTAGTCAGAGACAATTGATCAGATCACGAAGTACGGTTTGAAATTAGTATTACATATTGGGTGAAGATCCAGAGAGGTACCACAGAGAATGGCAATGATGCTACAAGCAAGCACCATTGACATTTCTCGAGGAAGACTTGGCAAAGGTCCCCAGCACTTATGGTCCACGAGTCCCTATGACGTGGGGTTTCTGAAAGGGATAGGAGCAGTGAAAATAAAACTGAAGCCAGAGCCATTTTACCACGAGTTAGGCACTATCCCCTGCCGAGGGAGGCAGGCGAGGGCATTTATGAGACAATTGCAGAACTAGTGAAGCAAGGCATCCTATTACCATCAGAATCACTGTGCAACACGGCAGTGTACCCTGTCAAAAAGGCAAAAGGTGGGTCATGGCATTTTATACAGGACTTGCACCCTTTAAACCATATTGTTGAAGCAGAGTTTCCTTTAGTTCCGAATCCAGTGACAATTTTGTGTAGCATTCCCAGGTAAGCTATCTACAATGAAGGTCACAGGTTTGAAGAATGCTTTCTTCTCTATACCACTACACCCAGACTCACAAGACTCAACTTTGTTTCTATATAGAAATAAGAAGTGGAAACATACTAGACTCCCTCAAGGGTACTGCAAATCACCCTCCATATTCAACAGGGTCCTCCAAACAGACTTAGGAAATGTAAAGTTGGAGAGAGTTGTTATACAGTATGTAGACATAATGATGTGCAGCAAAACAGAGACATAGAGTAGAGATTGCTCTGTGCATATGTTGACTGCATTAGTTGAAAAGGAGTACAGGGTAGACATGGCTAAATTACAATATTGCCAGAAAGAAGTGTTGTATAATGGACAACTGATATCACAAGATGGACGAAAAGTGACACCCGAAAGAGCAGAGATGATACGCAAGACAGCAAAGCCCACAACCATAAGACAAATGCAGCAGTTTCTAGGATTATGTAATTATAGCAGGGCATGGGCATTTGACTACAGCACTTACACTGGGCCCTTACTGAGTGCACTGAAGGAGTCACAAAGAGGGGAGGGTACATTACAATGGACAAAAATAATGACTGAGGCATTTGACGAGCTGAAAGAAGCAATATGCACAGCTCCAGTGTTAGGGATCCCAGACTATTAAAGTGAATTCTTCTTATTCTCACAGTCCAATGTAGTGGTTATGGCTGCTGTACTGGCACAAAAGACAAACTTGGGGCACAAACCTCTAGCATATTACAGTGGGAACTTAGACCCAGGGATAAGAGGACACTACGCATGCGAACAGACACTGGCGGCTGAAGCATTCGCAGTAGACAAATCAGCAAATATTACCATGGGATCCAGCACTACTCTTTTTGTGGAGCATGCTCTCTTTGCAGTACTGGAAAGACCCAAAAGTACATTGACAACACAGAGCTTCAGCGTATGAGGTGTTACTGTCAAACCCAGCTCTCAAGATAGTGAGATCACAACTTGTCAACCCGGCAACTTTCATCAACAAGACCCTAGAAGGCCCCTATGTGCACGACTGCACGACCAACAAAGAAGAATACAGTGAAACTCCAAAGGTAAAGGAGAACGCACTTGAGTGAGGAGATGTGCTTTATATTGACGGGTGGTCAACAATTGACCAAACGACTGGGGAAAGACATACTGGGACAGCTGTAGTGAGATTAAAAGAGGAGGGGACAAGCAAGGTGGTGACAAGCGCACGTCTACCGTCACATTTTTCAGAACAAGCAGCAGTATTATTAGCTTTAATATTGGCCCTGGGGCACAGCAAAGGAAAGGAAGTAATGGTGTATTCAGATTCAGCCTATGTGACATCCCCAGTGCATTCTGAGCTGTCACCTAGGTTGAGGAGGGACTACAGAGTTGCTGATGGGTCACAGGTGCAGCACGCACTACTATTGGGCAGACTGATAGAGGCACAACAGTACCCACTGCGCATGGCATTGGCAAAGTGCCAAGTCCACGTGAAGGGGGAGGACCTCATCTCGAGAGTCAACAAAGCAGCAGACATGGAAGCAAAAACATGCTGCTTATTTTGGGGACATTTTAGAAATGGATGCTTCGTACCCAGCGCGCAACTATGTGTGAACAATGATATTAAAGGAAGGATATAACACATTACCAGTGACACAGATTATGGAAATGCAGGAGGCTGCACCAAAGGAGGACAATGAATTGTGGATAAGGTTGGGGATGTACAGTGTCTCAGAAAGACACCTTATGACAACAAGGTAATGCCATTCTCATTATTGCACACTGCACTGACACAATTACACCATCCTACCCATATGGGGAAGCTGGTGCTTGCTGCTCATATTGGAGAAGATTGGTTCTGTCCCAATTTGGCAGAACATGGGACAGAATTTGCGACTAATTGTCTGGTTTGTAAACAATTTACAGCAGGTCATACACTAAGGGTAGGGAGAGGAGCCATACCTTGCACTATGGCTCCATTCCAACACCTTCACATTGACTATGTTGACATGCCCCATGTATACCAGGGTTAACACTACATGATAGTGGTTGTGTGCCCATTTTCCCGATGGATCGAGGCCGGTCCCTGTTGCCATCCTGATGCCATTAGAGCGTCAATTCCTGATTCGAGAAATCTTCCCACGATGGGGCGTGAGTGAGGTCCTGCGGTGCGACAATGGTCCTCACTTCGCCAATGAGATGTTCCACTACATCACAACCTTCTTGGGAATACAACACAAATTCTCTTGTGCTCATCACCCACACCCAAACAGGGTCTGTAAGCTTCTCAACGGGCTACTCAAGGAAGGCATCGCCAAAATTAAAAAGACCCTTAACAAGAGCTGGTTACATTGTCTTCCATTAGCATTATTCACGTTGCGCAATAACACCAGGGTCTGACCACCATTTAACCCCACATGAGATGGTGACAGGACGGCACATGAGACTTCGAAAGATGCAGAAATAATTTCTGATGTGTTGGTTCAGGAAATGTACGATTACACAGCTTCCTTGATGGCTAGTGCCTCTTATTTCTCGTCAAATACAGCGACAATGGGAGAGGCCTGATGCAAGAGAAGAGAACAACAACCCGGAAGCAAACATGGAACTTTTGAAGCTACCACATTTGTATCCTGGAGATCAGGTGTCATTTAGAGACTTTACCAGATGGTGGTATGAACTGTGCTTTACAGGACCATGTACAGTAGAGCAGGTCACTGATCGTGCAGTTAAATTACTGGAAAAGAAGGCCTGGAATTACCTGGAGGACACAAGCCCTGCAAAGCAGTGGCCTCTCCTAGCACCAACAACTAAAGGGCCAACGATCCACAAGCAGAAGAACAAAACAATTGCCTCGACGCATCACAATCCAGCAAAGGCCAACCTATGATTACTCGCTCCAGAGCAAGAGAGATAGGGAAAGGACTTCCTACACATCCAGAGGGAGGGAACACTGTCTCTTTATTATTTTTCTGTCCTCACACTGACAGCATTCTTCGTAAAAGTGTGACTGTTTTATTGCATTGTCCCATGCTTCCCATTGATCCTCATGCCAAAACCCTCCAAGGCCAATTTGTCAGAAGATCGAATAGCGCAAGAAGATGCCATCCTAAGGTTTTTTTTCTGTGGTATTATAGCTTATTTGGCCCAAACATACCCACAGTTAGATATAGGAAACCCTTCTGTGCTTGCAGTACTTTGTGATCCTAGACTACGCACAGTTTGGGAAAAACTATTCCTTCGTGCAATTACCCAACACCAAGTTCTTGGTGCTTGAATTGATAAAATACGAATACAATAATGCTTTTTTAGTGCATTGCAGGTAGGCAACAAACATCTTGAAGACTACCTAAGAGTACAAAGAAGAGTAAGTTATGGGAGAGATTGTTAAAAGAATGTTTATTGTGTCCTGTGTCTTATTGCCTCGCCCTTATCTTTTGGCAAATGTCATGTGTTGCAAGTGATACCGCTGTAACCTCTACTAACGCAACCCCAACTCCAGCAGGTGGAACGACCATGTCAGGTGGAAAGGTAAGCACAGTAAGGAGAGGTAGACACAGTGCTGATGCAAACATGGGAGGGGTGGATCTCTAGATCACTGATGCTGCTCGAGTACATAATAACATGTGGTACAAGCACATGACTAAAGTAGGTAAACAAACCACTGGGGAGAGCTGCTATGTCTGCTCACTAATCATCTATGCAATGTGCAATGAGTGCATCCAGAAAGTTTGTAGTAACTGAAATACCAGCAGCAAGAGCACAATACCTTATGTACCTGTCATGTTTACTATCCGAGGAAGATTCCAAGGGAGAATGGCAACATTGAGATGGATGTCCAAAGCAACTTTGCCCTATAAAGATAGCTATATAAAAACACTTGACATGATGGACAGTTACTGGAAAAAGGACCAAGCTATACAATTTTTTTTTTTTTTGTTTTTAAGTGTATATGGTTTATTTATTTATACAATACATAACTGACAGCCCACAGAAAGGGGAGACCAAAACAATAACACTAAAAGAATTACCATGTCCTAAGAAGGGACCCAAGGAAATGTGAGGAGAAACAGGATGTTGGGAAAGACCACAGATACTTGTGTACGGCCAAGTGTACACAGCTGAAGGTTGGAAGGAGCAAGTAGTAGGTAGCAAAGCACACACGCTTTCCACAAGTTCCAGTCAACTCAGTACAGGAAGAAAATGCTAAATGCCTGAAAGAATGGGACGCAAGTGTGAAATTACTGAACTGGGTGGAGAATGAAGCTGGACCAATGCTCATAATACCACTTAAGAAAGCAGAATTATGTTTCCAGAATAATGGAGCAGTAAAGGTTGAAGAAAACAAATACTGCAAGCAAACACTGAAGCATCCAGGCATGAAGGTTGTGATGGCAGTAATAATGGATCATTATTGGTCTTGCGGATCTAAGGCATATGAAACGCTCCCACCCAACTGGGGAGGAGCATGTTCACTATTGCACATCAAACACCAGCACTAGTAGCGCCACAGAAAGACATCAAAACAGAAGACTTTCTTAAGATGGACAATGGAAGAGGAAAGAAGAGATCAGTAGAAGTGAGTAGAGTGAAAAGAGAACTACTTCTCATCAGCATCACTGGACGACGTACCATCCCAACGCCGATTGTTCAGTAAGATGAAAATGTTCTTTGTGTCAGTAGTTCCAGGTGTACAGACATACACAAATGCAAACTGGCTCCAGATTACAAGATGGGAGCTGATGCTGACAATAAACTCAAATGTAAATGGCTTCAACGTGATAAAAGAGCTCTGAGCAGCAAGATTTATGGCCCTTCGAAACAGATATATTCTAGACCTTCTCACATCAATGGAAGGAGGAGTTTGCGCCAAGATTGGGTCTTCTTGCTGTACATTTGTGCCTGCAAACGACAAAGCAAATGGCACACTCACAGAAGCAGTAACCAGATTGTCAAAAATGCATGCCAAGATGGAGGAGGAAGCAAAAGGTACAGGAAGAGATCAAAGTTGGCTGTCGTATATATTTTCATGGATGTCAACATGGATGGAAGACAGTTTAAAAGTATTAGTAGGAGCATTAATACTGGTACTAGAAGCACTATGTGTGATCAAGATCTGCATCATGCAATGCCGCAAAATGACAAAAGACAATAGGAATGAAACTTTTAGTAAATACAAATGGTGAAGGAGATAAGATAGTGGAAGAAAGAAATAAAATAAGGACACAGATAAAGGAGTACCCATTGTTCCCGACTGAGATAACATTCGATGATCCCATGGACAACAGAAAGTACTGGCCGAAATGGGTATGGTGCAGCCCGAAAGGAGAATTCATTTACATGACGGAGTATGGATGACCATGCCAATTACTATGAGGAGTAACGAAGATATGGCTTGTGAAAGCAATGGGGGCTAGGTTTGGTGGAGTGGTCGACAAGGGGGGTTACTGAAGAGAGGGTCCCTGTAATGCCCCTCTGGACCCCTATAAGTATGACAGCCCGAAGAGGTAGAAATGCAAGATGCCAGTCACTGTTTGGCCAGCCCCCAGGAGGGCAAGTGACTTCTACACATGCAAACAGATATTCTCTCAGACAATCATTCAAACCTTATCCAGCTGATGTCTTGATGGATACAGGTGCCTGAACACTGGAACTGGTTGACTAATGATAAATATCCAGCTGTGCTGACGTCATTAGAGACATCACAACAAAGTAAAGTTGGCCACAAAGCAAAGTCGCATCCCTGCACAAAGTTACATGGACCCACACAAAGAACATGCTTATACAGTCCTGTAGATAGAGGACAGATACATATACACACCGTTAGAAGCCTTTCTTATTTTCTTTCATTAGCCAAACGCAGAAACGCCAGAAAACTAGAGATGCAGAGCAAGCTTGCAGCTGCTTATTTGCAACTAACCATATGGAACTACAGGGTCATATATGGAACCTGCAAGAACCCCTAACCAATAAGGAAAATAATACAGTTTAGACATATAGAAATCAAAGCATAACTATAGTAGAATTACATGAAGCCACACGCCTCATAATGAGGGACGAAGGAAAACAGATTTTACAGCACCAGGGCTGGTGCTCACAGGCAAGGTCGAAGATGAGCAGAACATTCCTAACTCCAGGGACAGGGAGACACCTGCGAAATAGCAAAATAGATCCTCACTAATTGCAGACAGAAGAGCTAAATTTTGCAGTCCTCCTCCCACGTGATCCGGCCGAGCCGAACAGTAGCCATTTATCCGCGGTGGGATGAGGAGCAGTTCCCAGCGAAGCAGACAAGAACTGATACATGTGTTTTACAACATTGCAACCTACAGGCACTCTCTAAGGACAGATGGTGGACACAGGGCATCATTACAACTTTTCCGGTCCGGACCGCGGTGATTCCGCGGCGGGGGTAACAAAGCTTCCGCCAGGTTGCAGAAAGACCGGCTGATTACGTGCTGTCGGTCGCGCGCACCACACGGACACGGAAACGTTGTAACCGCCGTCACAGAAACACCCACGGAAATGGACATAGCGGCGCCATAAGTAGCGTAAAACCCGTGTCCGCCACCGTCGCCACGGACCCGGAATTACCATGATCGCCGAAACCGGAAACAGAGAGGCAGCCATCATATAAAGCACAATCCATTGCCATCCAGAGTCAGCACAAGCTGAATCCACACTGTGAGAAGCCAAAAGGGACCACCAGCATGTCTGCCAGGATTCCAGCCCACAGGCAGCGCAAACAGTGCTTTAGTGAGGCGCAGCTAACTGTTCTGGTCGAGCACATAGTGGAGCATGCTGAGATGCTGTTCAGTGCCGATCAACGACGTGCCACACAGCAGCGGAGGAAGGAAGTGTGGGCCTAAGCAGCACGCAAGTGCACCGCTGTGGGCATGACTGTGAGGAGTGTAAAGGACTGCCACAAGTGGTGGGACGACCTCAGGCTGAGGGTGCGGAACCTGATCTCCACAAACCGCCAGCGCAGCAGTGGGACAGGTGGAGGACCCCCTTCCCCACTGAGGCTGCAAGCATGGGAGGAGCGTTGCAACAGTGTCCTCCACCTTGAGGGCATCCATGGGATCGGGGAGGCTGAGGCCACCTGCAGATGCTGGTAACTGCGCAAACATGAATGCCATATGAGTATATGTTGAGGGCAGGAGTGGCCCAAAGGACCCATTAACAATCCCCCCCGCCCCGAGGCAGGGCATGACTGGGCCAAAGGACCCATTAACAACCCCCCCAGGCAGTGCATGACTGGGCCAAAGGACCCATCATGATCCATATGGTGACCAATATCACTACAATGCTTTTCCGGCAACAAGCAGATGCATGTAAATGCCACTATTAAATGATCAACCTGTATGATGCATGTGATGCACCCATCAGGCACCACCACATAACTAACTGCATGCCCTCTGTGTCCCCACAGCCGTATCAAGTGACAGTGATACTGCACAACAGCCGAGGCGGTGTTTCCATGTCCGCACTACTTGTGATGCTCACAGTGTTTCGTATTGCCGGTAACGCAGGGGTTTCCATGCAAGGCCGAGTTTACGGGAGCTTTAACTCTGCGGTGGCAGTTGAAGGTGGTACTATTTCCGGGTCCACAGGTCATGATTAGGCAGACGCGGAAACGGTGCCGGTATGGTTTTACCGGCGGCGTTCAGTCGGGACAGCCCGACCTGTAATGAGGCCCACAGTCTTTTTCATCACCTTAAGAAGGTACATGGGGCGCTGAGAACAGAGTTGGGTCCCAGGCCTGAGGAGACCCGCTCCAGCCAATCAGGGAACATAAATCCAGGGGAGGAGGGCAAAGGGCAGGGGCCAATGGTAAACCTGCGACCCTGCAACAAGGTAATAGATAGTTTTTGGGTAAGGCTCAGGCAAAGCCACCTGACATGCAACGGCCAGTCAGCTAACCTCTATATGTGCCCTCTGTAGGCACTACCACCCCAGCCACCCAATAGTGTAAGCTCTTAGGTTTTTGGGGAAGAGCCCATATTTGTGACAACACATTTCCACAAAATCTCCTGACACATCCTCAGGAGCTGTGATTGCAGGAGAATTACTTCCTGTATGATCCCTCTCTGTTATGGAAAATAAAGGACAGTTCTAACTTGCCCTTGCCCTTGACGGAGTCCTCCGTCTTTTACCGTGGGAGGGTTTGTTGGGCCCTTCGTACTTTGCTGAACGGTGGTGGTGTAACACGAACCTAGGTCCTCCACTATACCTATACAGATCTCTACAGCACTTCAGAGAACATCCCAGAGCCCTATCCTCCCACTAATTTGTCAAGGGGTCCCTGTCAATTAACTACATCCCTTCAAAAACGTTTTTTTTACACAATGCATTAATAATCTTGTAAAAATATACTTTTATTCATATTTCATGTATAACAGTCACATAATATTGCACACTTAATAATCCACAGTCACACCATTACATAAATATAAAGTGTATGTTAAAATTAACTCATATCCTGTACATATCTCATATCTATGCACTTACTCTATCAGAATTTTCCCTGGACCTAGTATGATAACAACTATGTTGGTCTCCTCCCACTTTCCCTTACTGGTCCCCACCCCTCCAACACTATCTGAAATGTCGTCAGGCCTAGTACGATAGTCGCTTGTTTTGTTCCTCTCCCTCCTGTCTCCTCCCCTTTTCCCTCACCTCTTGTAAATCTCCGGCTCTACCAGAAATGTCGTGAGGCCTAGTATGGTCGACGCCTGTCTGTTCGCATTTCCCTTCTCCCCCCTCCCTTCCTTCCTTCCTTATCTCTGTCTTAGCTCGAAATACTATCTGAAATGTCGCCAGGCCGAGTACGATAGTTAATTTCACATTCTTGTTGTTCATGGCCTGTAAAAATGTCATTTTATTTTCCCTTTTCCCTTCCTTGCCTTGAAGAGCTTTGAAACACATTATGTATAGGCGCTATATAAATCAACTATCATATCATATATAAGATGTATCCTACAAAAGAAATGCAGTCCTCCAACCAAAAAAAAACACAACACCTACCAACAATGATATTTGCTATGGTAAACCAAAATAGGTAAACAAAATCAGATAACAAACCTATTACTACACACAACAATTTTCAATCATCACAGAGAAATGAAAATGTAGGCTACATGTTAATGTACACCTAACACACTATAAATCTAACATGGGTTGAATTATTTGCAAGCTGCCAGATTGTGCACTCAATTCACATCAATCCCAAGATGTTATAGCAATGGTTACACAACTTTCTCTTATGTACCAACTCGAGTTTCGGATATGTGGGTGTACTTATTTTCTCTATCCAGCCTTCGTCAGGGCATGCCATGTTTCATTGGAGGAGGCATCATATCATAACCACAAAGTTGTCTGCAATGCTTCAAGCTTTTGGTGCCTGGGGCAATTGCAACTTAGAAACTTTTTGTATCCTCATAGGCAGGCCTCCAGATAAGGTGCGTACTAGGCCTTTTTACACATGAAACTCTTGTAAATACGACAGCTTTATTATTTTCCTGTGTACATTTACACACAAATTTAGAGCAGAGGGCAGTGCAAAGGGTCAGGTTACTTGACAGAAACCTGAAGGCTTCTTTTGAGCCATGATAAAAACCTCTGAAACAAATGTATTTATTTGAAGCCTTTCATATTTTCCTAGCATTTTAGCATTGTAAAATGTATAATATGGAAAATTAAGCTGCAATTGAGAATTAATATTTTGTAACAAATTATGTTTTTTTTTCCAGTGAAAGCAAATCAGTATTGCACAATTGTATTTTTCAGGAGTTCTTGTGCTGTGTGCATAATCATGCGGAGGCAGATCATTTTTACACTTATAATTAAATGCAGATTCTAATTGTAAAAACTGTGCGTAAAATGATGACTATGCATGGTCCAGTTTACATCCATTCAACCTTGCAGTCAATGGGTACATTACTATTAATGGTCAGTGGCAGCAGAGTCTTTGTTCAAGGGTAAGTGATTGTCATTACACAATCACAGGTGTCCTAGCCGCTCATAACTACAAGACTACTATTAAATCATCCAAACCCTGACTCACCAAGAAGTGCAAGCACTGTTCAAAAACAAGCAAATGAAAGTTACATTTGTTATTGAAATAAAAACTCAGCAAAACCTGTGGCTGTGATAATCCGGATAGGTATTTAACTTTATGTAGCGCTTCATGCATGGTTCGTCCAACATCTAGGCACTGTGATTATTACACCTCAGTCGATACTCAGTTAACCGAACTCTGAAGGAAGGATGTTAGCCAGTAAGATAGCTCAGCCAGAAGAGCACTTGTTGCTACAATCTGTGCGTGATCTGTAGGTTGCAGGTTCGAAGCCCGGCAAGGCCAACTTAGTCTTTCATCCTTTCAAGGTCAATAAAGGAGTACTGACTTCGGTTTGGTGATAATAATGATAAATAGGTTCTATTTACAGCGCTTTGCCAAAAGCGCTATATAATTAACCATTTGACCATGACATTAGATAAAGAATTTTGCATGGAGTCCTTTCCTCTCTGCACTGTAACATTGACATACCATTAGGTAGTAATAGCACAAGGAAATGAGGACTTTCATCAAACATCAAGACAAGTCTGCTATCGAACCTCAAAACACACAATACAATTCATGCTTGCTTTACTATGTAATTGGCTACGTTTTTGTGTTTTCAACATTTAAATATATACAGGAGAAATAGAATGGCCAGACCTTAGAGAAATAATGAAAGGTGTATTCTGTCACACTGCAGAAAGCTGCCGCATAGTAAGTATTTCCATACAGTTTTAAGCCCACATCGGCTGGATGTCACATACATTTTACTCTCTTGCAAAGGAGAAAAGTCATTTTTACTCTCCTAAAATCACATTTACTCTCAAAGTTTAAAAATGGGGAGTAAAATACTCACACCTCAAAATCTTATCTGGAGCACTGATCATAGGTTAGACCAGGTAACTGCTCTCGCCGACCCACCAAGACAATGAGCAGAATTCATGCAAGTCAAAGTCTCCATGTACAGACCAAATAGAACCTTGAGGTCTAGCAATGACATACTTCTTGAACCCACACATTATTCAAACAAGAAACAGAGAGGTTTAGCTTTTGTCAACATCTCAACAAAACTCTAGAATTTGCTCTGCATCGGAATCTGCACAATAAACACCTGACCTTAAGGAAATCAATAAAAACATGGCTCTTTAACATGCTGACCTAACTCGCCAAGCCATGGGTAATGGCAGAAGAGAGGCCAAATATTGTTGACCACTGCACAATGGGTTTGGTTACTTAGCAAGCTACCTGCACGACTGTGATTAAGCCCTACCACATAAAAAGATCATCCTCTTTCCCCCAATAACTGAAACTAAACCTCTGCACACACCCACAAACACACCACACACAAACCAACTATGGCACACAGACAGCATTGTTAACACTCCCCTCCCCACTTACACCAAACATCAGACGTTCTCTTCCATTAACTTACACAATAATCAGGCCCTCTTCCTGCTCCCACCTGTAGGGCTAAAAACCTCGGGGTCATCTTCGACTCCACACTCTCCTTCTCTCCTCACATCTGTAACGTCTCTAAGAAGTCACACTACCAGCTGCACCTCCACCTCCACAGAGGTATTATTCCTTTCCTCTCCTTTCCCCAGAAGCTCACTGTCTCCAGAGCTCTGGTTCTCTCTAGGCTGGACCACTGCAACAAAATCTGCCTGCCTCTACTCTCCGTCCTCTCCAACTCATCCAAAACAGGACTGCAAGACTTGTCCTTGGTCTCAAGCCCAGGGATCGTATCTCTCCAGGCCTGAAATCTCTGCACTTGCTCCCAATGGTGGCGAGGATTAAGTTCAAAACCCTCTGCATTGTCCATAAGGCCTTGGGCCGGGGGCCTCGATACCTTCAACTCTCTCTTCATAAATATCTTCCTTCTCAAGCTCTTCGCTCATCCGCCTCCAACTCCCTCAGGGTAAATCGCTTCTCCAAGCAATGAGTTGGTGGTAGATCTCTTTCTTCTGCTGGTGCCTCCCTATGGAACAGCCTCCATGCCTCTGTGAAACTTGAGGAGAACCATCTCTGGTTCCTGAAGCACCTCAAGACCTTCCTCTTTGCTTCTGCTTTCTCTCCTCTGCTCCCCTGCTGATCTCCTGGTTGAAACTGAAACTTCACTGGTTTACCTGGCTACCCTCCGATCTCGGGCCCAGGACCCCTCCCTGCCAGTTGCACACCTGCACTGCCCCCCTGGCAACCCTTGCACTTTGGGACTGTTTCTGTATCCCTACAGCCCCCTACCAGCACTTGACCCCTGATGTCTGCCCTTAACCTTGCACTTGCCACCAGCTGGCAGCACTTCTTATTTATTGTCTTTATTTAATTAATGTATTCATCTTTATTTATTTTTACAGCTATCCTATGTACCGCACTGCCCCCTCCCCATTTCCCCCTGCAGTTCAGTTTATAAACTAAATAAATACATATACTTCTCCACTTCTCTCCTCCACTTGCGTGATCTCAATGTCACCTGGAATAGTAAGATCGCTGTCTCTGTTTTCCCTCTGATCCCCTTCCCTTGTCACGCCTTGAAACACTTGTTTATAGGCGCGTTATAAATGCCATATCATATCAATACCAGCTCAGCCAATGTACCCTTGCTCCATGGGCACAGAAGGCCTGCCATATAGACTCACCGCCTGCATGCTCACCAACCCATTTCACTTAGAAACAAACCCATACACAGTCACCATTTTTTCGAACCGAAATGGCCAAAACTACAGCAAAAGCACTCTTGCACTCTGCCTCTCCGCCCACTAACAAATCCACCCCTTCTCTTATTTTCGGAAACGCTGGAGCACCTACTGACTATGGAAATGGCTGAGGAGCGCAGTATTGATCCCAGAAACATATCATCTCTTTCAATCGAACAGAGTTGAAATCCTCAGCATACCAACACCACCTCTCAACAAAGGAACACGTACTCAATCTAATTTCAGCAGGTAACAGCATAATAACTTCAAACTGGAAAAACTCAAAACTAATCGACATAAACTCCTGGTGAGCCTAGATAACTTTCCTGCTCAGGTGATACATACTAACAATTGTAAAAAATAGGAAATCAAACACAAGGCCCTATTTTGGAACTATTTCACCTAAGACGAACCCCTAAAGTTCTCCTTGTGTACAAATAACTACACCTGCCCCACAACAACAAACGTAGGTTTAGCCCGACACTCTCCTCATATAAATAAAAATGAACACTGACAGAACTTTCAAATTTACCGTGGTCATACGTGAGAAGTCTCTACAGTTTTGTTTTTATACTTTTGGATTTAAAATGCAGTAAAACTACTAGTTCCAGAATTCCAAGCAAAAACAGGTTTTGGTTAACTTCGCATGCATGACCACGGGAAACGTGAGAGCTCTGGCATCAGACATATCATGTCACAATAAAAATATATTTATATCTAACAACGAAATACAATGCACACAAAACTGCATTTAAATTTATCTATTATATTTACTGATGTGGATATGTTGAGTGGATATGTTGTGTTATTCCGGATCCTGTTAAGCGATACAAATATTTTAGCAAAAATAAAAAGCTGCATGAAACAGGGCAATTTATTTTTGCACCTGTTCCGATGGTCTTTATCTTTTTTTTTTTATAAACCTAAACGCTCTTTAAATAATCTTTTTAAAGGTGGCATTAAACACTTTCCATTTAGATCTCCTCCTCTCACCAATAAGCGTGCGCTTACTGAACGCTAAGTGACGCTTCCTAAAATGAAGAGGAGATCTTTGTAAAACCACGAGCAGAGATTTTAAACTGAAGTTTTTAGGCGTGATTTAAGCGTGTCTGCAGTTTTGTCTTTACATGTTATATGTGTAGTTTTGCTTTCCACATTATAAACACAGGACCTCGTGTCCCAGAATGCAAAGGAACAGAGGGACTGAAATATTAACTGACGGCGGACATGGTGCAGTTACAACTCTGCAAGTCGGACTTCTGTATTTAGGATCAATGTCATTCAAAAGGGACATAACCCTGACCATGGCAGTACTTACCTTAGCAGGGTCTTGATGGGACATGGCTTTCCTAATTATACTACAGATAAATGATTACTATGTCTGCCGTAAATGGGTGATGAGTAGTGTCTTTCAGACCGCCAAGCAGCTTCCACCGCAATACAGTTCAACTGGCAACACTTGATTCTTCCTCACATGCCCAAATCACGGATCACTAACAAATGTCACCAGGAAACGTTCAGAGACAGCTGCACCAAAACGATGAACTTCCACACAGAGGGAATCTGAAATAACTGACTGGCAGGTGTCCTACCTAATTTCCGTAAACATGGAAGCCATGTTGCTCTAGTGATGATTTTATTAAAACCAACGGCACCTAATTGTCATCTCAAACTAAAAGGACCACGTAAACTATTAATCTAGACTCTTCCTTCTGTAAAAATAAAAATCACTCCTCTAGTAATCCCATCGATTAGCAGTACTATGTTTACATTTAAACTTAATTAATAGAAAAAAGTGTATTTTAATTTCACGATCAAGGTTGTTTAGGTAATGACAATGCCGCCATTGTCCAATTCTAGCTTGTATCATAATTGAAAAAGCTCGGCCAAAAGTTTCCTCGCAAGTGCTATGCTCCGAGTGAAAATACTAGTCTCCCCGCGATTGCGCATTGAACACGCGAGCATGCGCTCTGGGGGAAGGTGTAAGGACATTTGAGCGAGACAGTGGAAAGATGGATGAGCAATGTTTTTGCAAACTAGATTTTTTTTTTTAGGTAGAAACAAGGTCTTCAATTCATATATAATTATATTATATAATACTATATAATATGATATGAACGTTCATGCGAGGGATAATTTTGGAGGGAGTAAAGGCAATACATTACCTTTCAGAGATATTTCTCACTTACGCGCACACATCTTCCCTTCCTCGTCCCATTATTTATTTCCTTTAGGGCAGTGTGTTTTCCCTGATCTGTCTTCTGGAAAATGCATTATTTTTATGCCTTTCCTTTTCAGTTTGGGTTATCGACATGCATGCCAACATTCTGAGGGACCTCGGAGGGATATTTCATGAGAGAATCCGGGAGGAATTAATTTGCCCATAGGAATGCACTGGGGGTAGAATTACTTGCGGTGGGACATTTGTCCATCTTTGTACCATCACACTTGCTCATTCTTCTTGCCCCTTTCCTCTGCCACCCAGTAAGGTGCAGAATGAGATATGTCTTCTTTTTGGCATAAAAAGCCCACAGATTTATTTTCACAACATAATAAATTCAAAACACTGCACACAATTTTGTGAAAATAGTTCTGGAGGTGCGGTGACTGCTTCGTGTCCAAAACCTGCTTCTCCCTTTTCCGAACAAAGTGCACAGTAGGCCCAACTCCCCCAATCCTTGCAGGTGTTCCTGGGCTGGGGGAGTGTCATTTTTTTCAGGGGAAGCTGAGCCTGCATTGCTACCACCAGACACCCCCGCCGCTTAGGCCCCCAAGAGGCGCTGGTCCCGAGAAGAGCGAAGACCCTCCCGGCTTTCCCATGGCTCATTCGGAGTCTGTATCTTGTCACTGGTCGCCAAAACACTGCCTCGACGTCCCGCGACGTCAATGGCCAGGCCTTGCCGTACCGCTGTTCCTTATGCAGGGTGGGTGGGAAACAAAAACCAGTCCTCCGGTGCGGCTGTTAAAATGGATTTCTGAACTCTGTCCTGGAGGGGCAGAGGTTCAGAAGGCCAGCCTAGTTTCTTGGAACAGGGTAACCTCTGGACAAGCCAGACCAATCAGTGTAGCGATGGTGGCGGTCAAGACTAGGTCTCAAGAGGGGTGAGGGTGACTGAAAGCCCGCAATGAGCACACAAAGCAAGGACAGATGTTATATTAAAAATATAGACACATGTATTACTAGGCCTTTGTAACATCGACCATAGTAAAGAATCACGGTAAAACTCCCATAAACCAACACATCACAAGCAATACAATATTTATACAAGACCAAGGGGTCTAAGGAATTAGAAGCACGAAATCTGCAGACCACCTAGATGGGGAGGAAAACAGGCAGTGCAGGTAATCGTTAGACCCAGTTCGACATCAGAGGCCACCTAACTAGAAGGAAGTCCGAGCCCTACGAAGAGTGGAGCCTTGTGCTCAAAAGTACCTGCACACGTGGGTGCCAACGGGCAAAAGAGGAGTCTCTTCAGGGAAATCAGGCAATTCAGAGAGGTGAACAAAACGATGATGAACAGATCCCCGCTACTCAAGCGCGGCCTCCACTTGTGGGCAGAAGCAGGGCGCAAGCGCGGACAAGGGATGCTGTTTACGACAGCGATGGAAAGCCACAGCTCCTGCGGAAGGGCGACCGGTTAGGGTATTGACTACTCACCGGTCCCCGATACAGGCAGACCCAGGCTTCTCCGGTTCCGTTTCGGTACTGGCAAGTTCAGATGCGATCAGCAGGATGTCTCGACGTTGTGTAGATTCCGCGACAGCAGGAGTCAGGGTCGAGGGTGTCCCCAATGCAGCGAACACGCACAGATTGTTACCACAGCAGGGCAACTCGGCAACGGCATGTATTCCGGTCCTGAAGCACACGTCTCACTTCAGACCTGGGAACGCCAAGTGTACGAATCGTGTGAGAGTGCCGAGGACACGGGATTAGCAGTAAGCCAGACGGCGGTGACAGAGCAAGGTTCCTGTGTAGGCTGGTCAGTCCACTGGATGGCCCAGGGACGCTTCCGAAGGCTTACGTACAGGATTTGGTGAAGATGCCAAGAATAGTTGTTCCCACTATTCTAAAGGATCGAAGCGCCTTTGCAGACCTTCTCGTTCGATCAGAGGCCGAGTGGTCTCGCAGGACGACAGCAGTGCACTGTGCCACACCTTCAGCGGGTCACCAGCGATTCCTCGACTCAGCTTCTTAGTTGCAGGATACTTGGATCCTTATCCTTTGTTCGTGAGAACTCAGGAGATCGTCATGGTAGTGGGGTTTTCACCCTCCTCTTATCCAGAGTTCCCTTCGTGCCAAAACGAGAGAGGGCCCAATGGGAGATCCGCTCACAAACACTCACACCATACGTGGACCTATCACGGACCACGGTGGTCCCAGGCATTCAGGACACTCTAGACTCTCTGGCACCCAGGATGTGTATTGGGAACAGACATCCCAGCCCACATCCTGGAGGCACACACAAGGCATGCAGAAGCCCGCAAAAGCGTTGTGTTTCGCGGGAAAGTGCATGACCAAATAAGGACTGCCCCGGGTCGGCTCGACCTGGGGGAAGGTGAAGGGGCAAGACGGTCAGCGGACAGGACAAAGAACCTCGTGGCATGGCCATTTTGGAGGCCAGGCCACCCATTTGGGCCAAACGCGGGAAGCACGGTTAACATGGCAAAAAGGGGTTCAAAACACAAAGAAACGATAGCTGCCACCAGTCCCGTCCGTGACACACTTGCACATTTCATGATAAATCCAGCAAGAGTTTCTAGGGCCTTGGGAATAACTAGAGACCCAAGAGCGCGGTAATGTAAGTTACGGTGCACTCTTGTTTCATGTTGCTCAAAATCTGCAACATGAGGAAAGGACTAAGGGAAACAAAGTCTCCCAGTACTGACTGTCTTACAGGCATGTCAGTTTCCCCAGAAGAATTGAGCGAAAGCCCAGAGGAGTGCGGCAGAAGGCTGCGCTTCTCTGGCAAAGTCTAGATCAGGGTGTAAAACAACAGCAACAAGTTTGGGGGTTGCCACATGGAAGGAAAATTACCTACAATTATGAAATCTTTCCTAACACTCGCCCCTCCCAGACTAAGGACAGGGGGAACTAATCTACCCCTGGATGAGTTTCTTGTTCAGGTCGGTTAAACATTCTGGACAACCCATCAGCATTGCTATGTTGGACACCTGGCCTATGCTCAATAGTGAAGTCAAAGACTTGCAGACTTATGGACCACCTAAGCAACTTTGGATTCTCTCCCTTCATGTTCATTAGCCACTTTAAGGGCTTATGGTCAGTTTGCACAGTGAAGTGGGTCCCATAGAGGTAGGGCCTCAGCTTCTCTAGGGCCCACACAACAGAGAAACATTCTTTCTCTACTGTGGACCATCTGAACGCTCTGTCCTTAAGCTGGCGGCTAATGAAACCAATAGGGTGTTCCTTACCCTTCTCATCTACTTGTAATAGTACAGCTCCTATCCCAGTGTCTGAGGCGTCTGTCTGCACAATAAAAGGTCTTTGGTAATCAGGGGCCCTGAGTACAGGGACCTGGCACAAGGAATCTTTTAAGCCATTGAAGGCCTTCTCACACTCGTCGGTCCAAGTTACCTTCTTGGGTTTCTTCGGAGTGGTGAGAGCAGTCAGAGGGGCAGCTATGGTACCATAGTCTGCCATGAAGTTGCGATAATACCCCGTGAGTCCTAAGAAGGCTCTCACTTGGGTCTGTGTAGTGGGGGTAGGCCAGACTTGTACTGCTTGTACTTTACTGGGTAGAGGCTGTATCCTCCCTCCACATACTTCATGTCCAAGGTAAACCACGGAGCCTTGTCCAATCTGGCATTTACTAGCCTTTATGGTCAAGTGTGCTTTCTGAAGAGCCTGTAGCACAATCCCGAGGTGTTTCACATGGTCTTCCCAGGTGGCGCTGAAAACTGCTATATCATCCAGATATGCAAGACAGAATTCATCCAACCCGTTTAACACATGATTCACAAGCCTCTGAAAAGTGGCAGGTGCATTCTTCAACCCAAACGGCATTACCCTGAACTGGTAAAGACCGTCTGGAGTTGAGAACGCTGTCTTCTCCTTGGCATGTTCTGCTAGGGCTATTTGCCAATAGCCTGCAGTGAGGTCAAACGTGCTGAGATACTTGGAGGCACCCAAGGTATCCACCAGCTCATCTGTTCGAGGCAAGGGGTGTGCATCTGTCTTGGTGACAGCATTCAGAGCCCTGTAATCCATGCAGAACCTCAATTCAGAAGTACCTGCCTTTGGAACCAAAACCACAGGGCTGGACCAAGTACTACTAGAGGGTTCAATCACCCCAAGATCTAACATTTTGTTGACCTCTGTCTTAATGTAAGACACTCTGTCTGTCTGTCTGACATTCTGTATCCTCTACTTTTGGTAGGTACGCTGTCTCCTGTGTCTATGTTATGTTTGCACCAAGGTGTCAAACCAGGGGACTGCGAAAACAGGGGGGAAAATTGCCTAATCAAACTTTTCACCTCAGCCTGCTGATCAGAAGTCAGGTGAGGGGCCACTCGGACACCCTCAAAGGAGCTATCTGAAGGACCGCTTTGGAACAGGTCAGGGAGAGGTTCAGACTCCTCTTCCTCAACGTCTGAAGCCAGCAGCAGTGCTGCGATTTCGACTCGTGGGATGAAAGCCTTCAGCCTATTTACATGAAACACTTTTGGGGCCTGTCCAGGCCTTCCAAGGTCCACTAAATAGTTAACCTCACCCAGGGGCTCCACCACTGTGTAAGGGCCTGACCATGTATCCTGTAAAGCTCTAGGCCGTATGGGATTCATGATCAGGACTTGTTGACCAGGTGTAAAGTTGATGAGGGAAGCCTTTTGGTCATACAAATGTTTCACCAGCGCTTGTCCTCCCTTCAACTTATCACTAGCCAGACCCATCAGGAGTACCATCCTTTTTCTGAGCCCTAACACATAGTCTACTACGTTGTTAGTAATGGGAGTGGGCATCTCCCATCCCTCCTTGACTATGGCTAAGGGTCCCCGCACAGGGTGACCAAACAGAAGTTCGAAGGGGCTGAAGCCAACGCCCTCTTGTGGTACCTCTCGGTAGGCAAACAGTAAGCATGGTAAAAGAAGATCCCATTTTCTTCTTTGAGGTTCTTCCAGAGCCCCAATCATACTCTTTAACGTTCTGTTGAACCGTTCCACCAGACCATTGGTCTGGGGTGGTATGCGGAAGAGAACTTGTATGTGACCCCACATTCTTTCCGCATAGCCTGCATATACTTTGACATAAAGTTGCTGCCTCTGTCAGACACAACTTCTTTAGGGAAGTCAACCCTAGTAAAGATGCCAAGTAACGCTTTTGCAACTGACTTGGCAGTTACAGTTTTTAATGGGATGGCCTCAGGATATCTGGTAGTATGGTCGACCAGCACCAGGATAAACCTATTGCCTGAGGATGTTTGCGGGTCAAGGGGACCAACGGTGTCGATCCCTACCCTTTCAAATGGTATTCCCACAACTGGGAGTGGTACCAATGGAGCTTGGATTGTTGAGCCACTCTTACCAGACAACTGGCAGGAGGCACAACTCCTGCAGTGACTTTCTACTTGCACCCCCATCTTGGGCCAGTAGAAGTGCATGGATAACCTTTGCTTGGTCCTCTTAATACCAAGGTGACCAGCAAGGGGCACTTCATGCGCCAACTGCAGGAGGAAGGGTCTTACAGCAAGGGGGACCACCAACCTCCTATGGTCTCCTTCTGTAGACTCTGTGGGCTCACTATATAGGAGTCCACCTTCCCAATAAATCCGATGCTTCCCAGGAGGTTCACCCTCAAGCTGGGAGAATGCCTGTCTCCTTAGGATTTCCAGAGATGGGCACTCACGTTGGCCTTTACTGAATTCCTCCCTGTCAGGACCACCTTCTACTAACAAGTCGTTTAGTTCAGGATGGTCATTGGGGTCAAATACTTCAGGTATCGCTGCCTCCTCGTCAGGTCCGGGCGATTGACCAACTTCCTCCACCGCAGTGGTAGGTGAGTTTGGGGGAATATTTTCTTTCTCTCGTTTTGGTTTTCTGACTCCTTTAGCCTTGGGTTTCCCCTTTGGCGGGGGCAGCTCACTGATCTTGCTCAGTGCTGCCCTTGTTTGAGACTATGTGCAGGGTCTGTCAGCAGTGTCTCCCACGAGCCCTAACGCTCGGAGATCGTTGCCCAACAAGACCTTTCCTGGGACGCTTCTCTGAATGCTCACTGGAATCCTGACTGCTGCACCATTGATAGTAAGATTTACAGGTATTACTGGGAACATGAGAGGTGGGCCGTCCGCCAACTTAGTGGGCATCAGAGTAGCTCTGGCAACTTCCCCTGAGTCTACTAAGGTAGAATCCACTAAAGTTCGACTGCACCCACTATCCCTAAGAGCTGGAGTATCTACTCCATTGATCAGCACACTGTCTTTAAAGTAGTGCTTGGTGTTATCTGGAATCCTAGCATAAGCCTCTGCGACTTTAGGCTCCCAGGAACCCAGGGAAACTAAAACTACCTCAGCTTCTATCCCACTGGGGAAGGAGTCTGAGGAGAAGGATGCTCCGGTAATCTCTTCTTCCTCGTAGGAGGAGAAGGCCAGATTAGCAGAGCGGACCCCCAAGGTTTTGACCTTACATCTGGGATCCCCCTTCACGTGGTCAGTTGCTCCACAAGCAAAACAAGATCCATTGGGTCTGTTTACATAGGGAGGCTTATTATAACCAGAGTTCTGTTTTGGAGGCTGACCTCCACTACCCTGTGAGTTCTCTTGTGTCTTACCCTTATTTTTCTTTTTGTGGCCCTTTTGAAAAGAAGATTTATCAGTTTCTCCACCCTCCTTATCTTTGGACCTTTTCCCTTCCGCCTGCTTATCAGGATGAATCTTGTCCTTATGGGACACTTGATGTGACACCCACAAATCTGCTGCAATGGCACGTTTATTTGGATCTATCTCCTTAGAATCTGCCAAATGCTGCTTAAGCTCAGGGGAAGAAGACGCACAAATATGTTCCAGCATGACAAGAGTTATCATACCTTCAAAGGTAGAAACCTTATAACCTTCGACCCAGCCAGTCAAGTTTTTTAAGGATTCGGTTACATAAGATACCCAAGTACCACCTTCTTTTTTCTTATACTCTCAGAATCGTTTTAAATATTGGGCAGGAGTCTTTCCAAACTTTAAAATGAGAGTTTGCTTCAACATTGCAAAATCTGCTCGCTCAGCCTTCGACATTTCCGTAATGGCACTGCAGCCAGAATGGGGCAGTCTGAGGCCCAGACCCATGTCCACGACCCTTGGATCCATTGGCAACTTGAAGCTTGGCCAGTTCCAACTGGTGATCCCTGTCTTTCTGTTTTTCTGCCTGTTCGATTTTTAGTTTGGCCATATTGAAATCAAGCTCCTTCTGCCTAAACAGCAGTTCTTGCTTCTTGAATTCAAGTATGGCCTCCCCATCAGCACTGGCAGAGTAAACATTGGACATTTCATCCTCCCTGTCCTCATGGTCGCGATGGACCAGTGCAGCGGCAGAACTGTCTGTTCTACCAGTCAGAGCAGCCCCACCTCCTTCTGCACTGTCCTCTGAAGCTATAGCGCTAAGCTGAGCTTCTTGCCACGCCACGATTCTTTGGATCATTTCCATTTTTGTGCCTTGCGAGGAGACCCCTCTTTCAGCACATATCTTTTTCAATGTTTCCGATTTAGAAGCATTTAAAGTTAACAAGGTACTTGTTTCCATACTGTTAGATAGGACTATGGCCTTTAAAAAGTTATAATACGACAATTCACTACTTGTTCTGTTAGGAATAACTTGAAATGCCTTAGCTCGTGCGCAACACTGGATACCTTCAGTCGTGTCCCACCGCTATACACCAATTTGTTAAGATGGTCAAGACTAGGTCTCAAGAGGGATGAGGGTGACTGAAAGCCCGCAATGAGCACACAAAGCAAGGACGCTTACAAATTACTCCAGACAGGTGTTATATTAAAAATATAGACACATTTATTACAAGGCCTTTGTAACATCGACCATAGTAAAGAATCACGGTAAAACTCCAGTAAACCAACACATCACAATCAAAACAATATATATACAAGACCGAGGGGTCTAAAGAATTAGAAGCACGAAATATGCAGACCACCTAGATGGGGAGGAAAACAGGCAGTGCAAGTAATCGTTAGACCCAGTTCGACATCAGAGGTCACCTAACTAGAAGGAAGTCCGAGCCCTACGAAGAGTGGAGCATTATGCTCAAAAGTACCTGCACACACGGGTGCCAACAGGCAAAGGAGAGTCTCTTCAAAGAAATCAGGCAGTTCAGAAAGGTGGACGAAAAAAAGGTGAACAAATCCCCGTGACTGAGGCAAGGCCTCCACTTGGGGGCAGAAGCAGGGCGTGAGTGCGGGAAAGGGTTGCTGTTTACAACAGTGATGGAAAGCCACAGGTTCCTGCAGGAGGGCGACCGGTTAGGGTATTGACTACTCACCGGTCCCCGATGCAGGCATACCCAGGCTTCTCCGGTTCAGTTTCGGTACTGGCAGGTTCGGATGCGATGAGAGGGATGTCTCGACGCCATGTAGATTCCGCAACAGCAGGAGTCAGGGTCGAGGGTGTCCCCGATGCAGCGAACACGCACAGGGTTGTTACCACAGCAGGGCAACTTGGCAACCGCGTGTATTCTGGTCCCAAAGCACACGTCTCACTTCAGACCTGGGAACGCCAAGTGTACGAATCGTGTGAGAGTGCCGAGGACACGGGATTAGCAGTAAGCCAGACGGCAGTGAAAGAGCAAGGTTCCTGTGTAGGCTGGTCAGTCCACTGGATGGCCCAGGGACGCTTCCGAAGGCTTACATACATGATTTGGTGAAGATGCCGAGAATAGTTGTTCCCACTATTCTAAAAGGTCGAAGCGCCTTTGCAGACCTTCTCGTTCGATCAGAGGCCGAGTGCAGGGTGCCAAACCTTCAGCGGGTCACCAGCGATTCCTCGACTCAGCTTCTTAGTTGTAGGATACTTGGCTCCTTACCCCTTGTTCGTGAAAACTCAGGAGATCGACATGGTAGTGGTGTTTTCAGCCTCCTCTTATCCAAAGTTCCCTTCGCGCCAAAACAGAGAGGACCCAACGGGAGATCTGCCCACAAACACTCACACCATACGTGGAGCTATCACAGACCACAGTGGTCCCAGGCATTCAGGACACTCTAGACTCTCTGGCACCCAGGATGTGTATTGGGAACAGACATCCCAGCCCACATCCTGGAGGCACACACCAGGGATGCAGAATCCCGCGAAAGCGTTGTGTTTCGCGGGAAAGTGCATGACCAAATAAGGACTGCCCTGGGTCGGCTCGACCTGGGGGAAGGTGAAGGGACAAGACGGTCAGCGGACAGGACAAAGAACCTCGTGGCATGGCCATTTTGGAGCCAGGCCACTCATTTGTGCCAAACGCGGTAAGCGTGGATAACATGGCGAAAAAGGGTTCAAAACACAAAGAGAAACGATAGCTGCCACCAGTCCCATCCGTGACACACTTGCTCATTTCATAATAAGTCCAGCGAGAGTTTCTAAGGCCTTTGGAATGACTAGAGACCCAAGAGCGCGGTAATGTAAGTTACGGTGCACTCTTGTTTCATGTTGCTCAAAAGCTGCAACATGAGGAAAGGACTAAGGGAAACGAAGTCTCCCAGTACTGACTGTCTTACGGGCATGTCAGTTTCCCCAGAAGAATTGAGCGAAAGCCCAGAGGAGTGTGGCGGAAGGCTGCGCTTCTCTGGCAAAGTCTAGATCAGGGTGTAAAACAACAGCAAAAAGTTTGGGGGTGGCCACATGGAAGGAAAATTACCTACAATTATGAAATCTTTCCTAACAATAGAGAAGAATGTTGTGCAGCCAATCCCCTTGGACTGCCTACTCAGTATGGAGAAAAGAATGGCGCCGGATAAATCCACCCCATTTATCAGACATATTCTGAAAGTTTGGAAGAAGGGCTGAGTAGACAATAGGTTAAATACCTAGTAAGTTCTGACTCCTCGCTTTGGTGGAACTCAGTGCTATGCTTTAATAATCATACCCTCTTGTGGTCTTCTTGGTAGTCTGCTGGCATCTGGCGTCTGGGGCAAGTGCAAGACAGTGTTTCGATGCTCTCATTCGAATTCCTTAAATTTAAATATAAGCTTGGTGTTTCAGAAGTCGGTCGCTATCGTGTCTTCTGTGAGGTAATTGCAAATGTTTGCGCCTTTAAATGCCTCACTCCAGTGTCCCTCCATTAATGTACTTATCCAAGAGCTCTCCTCTTTCGGCCTCTACTATATATAAGTTACTAATGCAAGCAAGTACCAGTACTCCTTCAAAACAGGGTAGGGCTCTGTGGTCTCTGGAATTGGGTTATGAATAATTGCAGGGGGATTGGTGTCGAATCTGTGCAGGGCCATCCAGATATAAAGTGGATCTGAATCTGAGGTTCTCCCAACAAAGAATTGTGCATGGTGTATACTGGATGCCTTCGAGAATGAAGAGGTGCAAACTTGTGCACGTAGACACATTCTGGAATTGTAAGATAGAAGTTGTTAATTACTTGCACATGTTTTGGTCTTCTGTAAAAATTGCAAATTTTTGGGAGGAGTTCTTACACATATGGAGCTTGTTTTAAATCTATCGCTTACTCGCTCGCCTTGGTTTTATGTATTACGTTTGTTCCAGTGGGAATTCAGATATCTGTTGACCAACTTTTCTGGTCTTATAGAGCATTTCTGATAGCAAAAAACAGATTTTTAACTGTTGGAAGAGCGATGCAAGGCCAACAATTCACGCTTGGTTACATGATCTAGCCATTCTTTCGATTTGAGAGAAATTAAGCTATCAGAGATTGAAAAGAGTAGACAAATGTTATGCAAAATGGAATGTCTTCAACTAATCGTACGTATGAATTCTATCAAATCTCTTTTTTTCTTTTCTTTTTCTTTTCTTCTCTTGCTTTCTCTTTATCTCTTCCCCCCTCTCTCTTTCTCTGTCTCTTCTTCTATCATTTCCCTTCTTCCTTCTTTTGCTTCTCTTTTTCCCCTGGTCTCTGTCCACTCTTTCCTTTTCTCAACTCAACCGAGCCTTGTGCTCCTTGTAAATACTGTACAAATATGTTTTCAAATTACTTACATGATACTTGTTTTATTCAATGATTGTTATTTTGTACCACTTTGGTCTTTTATTATCAAATTCTAATAAAGAATATTTTTTAAAAAATTCTATTTCAAGGTCTTGTTGGGCTCTTAATAATAATTGTTCTGCTGTTTCCATTTGATAACTCAGACCCATTTACATTCCTACTATTGAGAACATATACCACAGAAATCAAGAGAGAAATAGATCCACAGATTCTCATACATATTTTTAAATGCATTCTTTTGTTTTACAGTCTGAATAACAATTCTTGATCTCTGTGCACCCCCTGGCCCTTTCACCGGCATGAACTGCGTCTCATTTATATTTTTAGGACTGCTCTTCCCCAGGCGTGAGTGGAGGGAATCCGGTATCCCTTTGTATGTCATGGACGTGGATCCAAGTTTTGTTTTCCTCCACTTTGACGGCAGTTGATGTAGCAAAGATCACTCGATGAGGCCCAATCAAATACATTAAATTATTGCACTTCTGTATCATAGCAACAAAGTCAATGTGCAGTTTTCTGAAAGGACCTGAAGGCTGGGGAATTAACCCTCTCACTGCTTTCATGGTGTTACCGGGATTGAATTCTTTATAAACCATACAATTCCCTACAAACTTTCTTATCTGTTCGTGAATGTTTGGTATAAACCACTCCTCCTGGAGTTCTGTTGCTATTTGTTGTTGGGACATATGTGATTGGTAATGTAGTTGCTCTAGAGCCACAAGAAGCAGTTCTATGGACATTACTACCTTCCCTGTCAACTCCTGTCTCCACAAGTTTGTAGGCGAGAGCATACATCCTTTCTTTGCCCAAAGCTCCTTCTCCTCTTGAGGTGTCTTTCCTTGCATTTCTACTATTTGAAGCAAAGGGACTGCAGTATATGAGACTGGCAATCGTACCTGTTGGGACACCATTTCCATTTTTGGAGGTTCTGAAAATGGCAAATATGCTGCTTCCTTTGCCGTTCTGTCTGCAGCATAGTTACCAAATGCTATTAAGTCAGTTCTATTAGTATGCGCTGCACACTTCACTATCCCTACCTCTAAGGGCAATGTTAGTGCTTCGATTAGTTGCGATAGCAGCACGGCATGCTGGACTGGGATCCCATCAGATCTTTTAAACCCTCTTTTCTTCCATCTAGATAACCCAGAATGTACATGGAGGTGACAAAAGCAGAGTCAGACTAGATAGTGACTGCCTTCTGCTTACACATCTCTAGCGCTTCGATGAGTGCCAATAGTTCTGCCGTTTTCATGGAATAATGCAGAGGCAGTCATTTCTCCACTCCAACTCGGTGTTCCCCATGCTCAGGAGCTACAACAGCCACCCCTGTGTGCCTCTCACCAGTGCCCAGATCAATTGTTGATGACCCATTGAATTGGGGGCCCTGGTCCCCATCCTCCATCAAGCACAAGACATCCATGAACACTTCATTGATCCAGACAGAAGCAGACAGAAAATCAGATGCCTGGGAGTTTTTCAGCAGTCTTTATTGGCTGTTATAACAAGACACACTCTCTCAAAGAAACCTTTTCCTCTAACCTGCTTTATAGTCTATTTGGATGATGCAACATCTTTATGAAATGACCACCTTGGTCAGAGTATGCTTCCGATAGGCCTCCTTAGTTAGAGAAAAAACATTCCTTCACCATCATTGGTTGGCTTATCTGGTGTACACCAAGCCCACATTAGCATATCTGGCATCCACAAGTTTCTCTGACACATGAAACTAATAAGCCTCTTTTAGACTTGGCTGGCCACAACTATGACAGAGCTCAACTCCTGTCAAGAACACCTTTACACTGAAACACTTGTGTACAGGCACGTTATATGACATCCCTCAGGAACAGATGGTCCCTTTGCCACTGATGGTCTCGCAGTCGGGTGTCGTCCATCTTTACTCCCAAGATGGCGGCACATGTTGCCTGCGACGGCACAGTCTCTCGATACTCTGAGGACAGAGTAACTCCGCCCCCTCTGCAGCATATCAACCTACTTCTAAAACGCACGGACGTGTTGCTACTCTCTTACAACAACGCTACGTAAGTTCGGAAATCTAGGCTTTGCTCCCTCTTCTGTACACAAACCTACCAAAACTTCTATATTGTGTCCTCCCTTCCAGATTCTTCCAACCTTCAGCCCGAGACACCATTACCCATATCATTCACCTACGAAGACTGTTTCCCTCTGTCTGCAAGTCCAGGCTCGTTCCCGACTATCGATACTTGGCTTCCCTCTTCGGTGCAATACTGTAAACCTGGTGGGTAGCGTAGGGTTACAGACATGATTCCGATTTCCCCTTCTCTGACTATAAAACTCACCTGAGATCCTGATTCATATTCACAGCCCGGAAGCCGGCACCACTCCTGGCGAACTCCGGTTTCATCTAATAGCTGAAGTCCTTACCTCGCAGCAGAGAAGCCAGTGTCATTCAATCTTCCAGGTACTTTGTCAGTTTCTCTCAATCCCATTTCTATCACTTCCTTCCCTTGTCCTACTATTCTGAGCCTTGATTGTTATTTTAGCGACATTTCCCAAGACTCCGCCTCCCAGAGGATAGACGCAGTGTCTGTCTTTGGTTCTCTTTGAGGTTATAATTATTTTGTGTCTTCATTTCCCTTTAATTTTCCTTTACCATTCATCTGTTTAACTCTTTCCCTTTTCTATCTTTACACCTTCTTAGATGCAATTCCTGGAACATCCACAAGGGATACGCTTCGCTGGCTGACACTCCTGAAGTAGACGTCTTTCTGGATCCAACAGGGTTTTATTCCCCAGAGGGTTTCCTTGGGACTACTCTCCCCTTCTGACTATCACAGTCGTGGAGGGGGAGAGAGGATTCAGGGGGATTCCTATAGTCATCCCTACACATCTTGCCAATCTATAGACCCGGACGTGTTCAGGGGAATCCGTCTATTGGTGAGTACTTGGTAAATGGTATCATTGTGCTTTGGTTATAATTGACAATTGATGACATGTTATAAATACCATATCATATCATATAATATCGTCATTGCATTAATATCTACCCCTTATCTGATTGTCGAGGTCCTGCCAAGTTAGTTAGTGCCTTATACTGTCGGAGAAATAGATATACTCTATTATATGGTGTCAAATAATACAGCTGGTCTCTCAGAATGGTCTGCGTGACACACCATGTGCCCTTTTAAGAACATAGATTAATGTATCTAAAACTTCCCTTACTTATCTGGTTTCATCATAATCTTGTAGCTTTTCCTGCCAAATTCCATTTTTATCCTAAGAAACCTAATTACCTCACTGCGAGATGCCGCCAATGACTATCATCAATGTATCAGCCTCTGCTGCTTGTCTGAAAACTCTTCGGTCATAGTCCTCCACACCTGGCTTATGACTGGAAATCATTTTACACTTGAGTATCCATTTTGAAATATAGTTTTGTCTGAAACTGTATTTTGCTACAGGGAGCTATTATTTATTTAATAAAGCATCTATCACTTTGTTTCCTTTATTCATCTATATCCTTATGCACTTATGGAGTGAGTGTAACATTTAAAGCACCCTTTATTTCCTGGGCCATCCCGAATCAAATGTGTGCAGTGCCATGTTTACTTTTTACCTTCAATAAAGGCAATCTAATCCTGATTTCTGCAATGATGGATGGGAGAGTGAACTTATTTGATCTACCTATCATGTTATCTATATTCAGTTGAGGGGGGAGGGGTTGGCACACCCTATACACCATCAACAAAGGATACCTCGCCTTCTTCCAAGGCATCCTCCTTAACATTCGCCCTCTCTTCTTCTTCTCCATCATAAGTTGCACAGTCGTGGACAACGTCGCCAGGTTTCACTGGTTCGGCTAAGAATGTTGCCGGATTAATTAAATGACACCTTACCGGATGTATGGAAGTATTTGACAAAATAACTTTGTACCCCAACACTATTTGGGTTGTCAAAGTGGACTTTTCCAAGACAGCAAAAACTGCATGCTCCACATACAACGCCACCTGGCAGCCCATAGTAATGGTACAAGACTTTTGTATCGCAAAAGCTGCTGGCGTGAGAGCTTGTTCACAAGGGAACTGACCTTGCATAACTGAATCCAAATGCCTGCTGTAGTAAGCAAAAGGGTCGTAAACCTAATGATGTTTTTTGAGCTGGGACTGCTGTCATTACCTTTACATCTGTATGTGAAAATAGAAAAAATGGTTTCTGTTAATTTGGGGTCGCCAAAACTGGAGCATTACTAATCACCGTCTTGAGTTCCAAAAACATGTTCTCATTTCCTCTGACCATCTTATCAGACCCTTCACCTTCTGTGCTTCCTTGAGCGCTTGAATAGGGGCCTCATGTTACTAGAGTAGTAAAAAATACAGGACCTACAATAGTTACAGAGCCCCAGAAACTGCTGCATCTGTTTTACTGTAACTGACTGAGGCGTATTCTGAACTGCAGTGGCTTTCTTAGGCATCACCTTTCTCCCTGCAGACGATATTACCTGACCCAAATATACCACCTCTGTCCGGTAATACTGTAATTTATCTTTGTCCACTTTGTACCCCTTGTTGTGGTGTTGTCCAGGGGTCCAATCTTTATCCCTGGCTTTTCAACCACTACCTGGCACCTCTTGCCCACCGCATCGCTACTTTCTGCTCAAACTTTCAGAGTTATGCGGATGATACCCAGCTCTCTTTCAGGCTCACCTCAGCCGCCTCTACCCCTTCTCTCTTACCAGACTGGCCACAATTCACTGATTAGCCTCTCGCTAGCTGCACTTATTGATCTACCTGCACTTCTCCCCTCCCCCATGGCACTTCTCCGCTTACACTTCCCTGCACTTGCGTGATCTGAATGACACAAGGCCTAGTAAGATCTTTGTTTTTTCCTCTGTATGTTTCCCCCTCCTTGCCTTGTCGTGCCTAGAAACACTTGTATACAGGCATGTTATAAATGCCATATCATATCATATCATTCTCCGTGAGCAGGGTGAGGAGCTTGATTGTGTCTCCATGGCACTGCTCCTCTGAAGCACTACAGACCAATAAGTCATCTACGTACTGAATTATGGTACTGGGCACTTGTAAGTTTCCCAAATCCATTTGAATGACCCTGTTAAAAACACTTGGGGATTCAGAGTACCCCTGGGGTAACCTTGTGTGCTCAAATCTCTGGCCACGATATGTAAATGCTGTGAGGTCCTGGGAATCGGGGTGTAAGGGGACCAAGAAAAAGGAATTTCTTTAAATCAATTACTTTAAAATGGGTCGACCCAGCCGGGATGTTACAGAGAATGGTGGCAGGATTTGGTACCACCGGAAACTCTGCTTCAACAATGTTGTCCAGAGGTCACAAATCCTGCACCATCCTCCAACTGGACCTTTTTGCTTTCTTCACAAGGTAGATGGCCATATTACACGTGGATGCAGATGGTTGTATAATGTCCTGGTTTAACAATGCCGTAATAGTCTCAAAAATCCCTTCGTCTGCCTCCCTAGACATGGGGTATTGCCTACCTCGTGGCAATATTGCTCCTGATTTTAATTGAATCTGTCCTGTTCCTACACTTTTCAACAACTCCCAATCATGAGGATTGCTGGTCCACAAGTAGTATGGCACTTTCTCCAAATCGTCATTCCAATATGGCGATGTTTTCCTAATGGCGAGCATCATCTGTGGTACTTCCCTTTGCTCTATAATTACCTGGCAAGGTACCCAAATCTCAAAGACCATCTCTGCTGTGTCTTCCTCATCCTCAAACAATTGCTCATCGGACATGTCTCTTAACAATGAGGTCGGATAGATACACAACACTGTGTGCCATTTCGCCTCCTTCCTCATTGGTGCCTGAAAGAACCACCCTGTCCTTCTTGAAAACCCCTGCTTCGAACAGATGGCAACAATAGTCCATATCGCTATCTCATGTGACTCAGCAGGCTGAAACAAAAATTCAATAGGTATACGCCATGTTCGATCTTTTATTCCGGGACCCAACTCAACACTATCATCACCCCATGCAGAAACAATGCTGAATGCTCTGACACCCCACTGGTCGTGCTAGCACTGTAATATGCAGGGGAAAGTGCTGCTTCTCTCACTGGGTACAATTCTGGAGTCAAGCATACTATTCCGTCTTTTGAAAAAGTACTCAACATATTAAGCTTGCTCAGGAGGGACCCTTCATAAAAGATTTGCCAGGGTATTCTTGCAGTATAAAAAGGGAGCAGATTTAATGTGCTTACCTACCTTGATACGCAGATCCTCTGTATAAGGAACTGACAGGACAGTACCAGAAAATCCCTGTGTTTTCATCGCTATGCCTGAAAGAGGAACATCACCTTCTTTGATGCATGATTTCGTAGCCCCTGTATCGATCATAAATGAAAACTTCTGCTCACCTACCTTTACTCTTATCCGAGATTCCTTTTCTGGATCAGTAGTAACTGATAGAACTGGACACATCAGAGATCCCTGTGGGCTGTCCTATTTCTGGTACATATGAGCACTACAAGGTGATAAAGGATTTCCTCCGAACACACTTGCTCGCTCCGGTGTAGTGTGTGACTGTCCAATGGGGTGTAGGGTTTTTATCCCAAGCCTCTACCAATGCCTTGGCTGATACGGTCGGTGGGGGTGCATATATCTGTGCCATTCCAGCGCCTGGGTTTTGATCAACCAGGACTTGCTGCAATGACACAGAGCTTGGGGTGTATGGCAAAGTTGGGGGATTCATTTGTGGGGGACCTGCATTGAAATATTGCTTCTGGCTTCAACTGTCCCGTACCACGTGTCCCATTCTCCGACACGCCCAACACTGCTCTGTAACGCTCACCTGATTCCCGCAGAGGCGCCGGTCTTGACTGGGTGAATGCCGTATCTTCAAAGGTGATGTGTAACACACGGTTGGCTCTTTGGGCTGGACCTCTGTGCACTGTATGTCTGACTCGAAGAGTAAGATGTCTGCAGATAGAAAATATGGGATTAATGAACTGGGGTTATTGGGTGCCTCTCTCCTCTTCCCTTTCTCTTCTCCTGTAGAACCCCAAAGGTTAACGCCCTCACCTTAGGTAAGTGAACGCCGAGCTCTCCATCTGCCTCGGGGCAGGGTGCCGTAACCAGTTTCTTCACTGGATAAGGGTGCAGGCCTCTTGACCTCAGAGGACTGCTGTCCGTCGTTAACTGCACGAACGGTAAGTTCTGGGCACTTCAAATGTCTTAAAAGTCTTTTGTAATGATATCTCTTGTTTTGCAGGGTTCCGGCGATGGCGGATGGCGGGCTGATGAGAGTTGAGGATCGAACCCGCGTGAGGAATAGAAGCGCCTGGAAGCACGTAAGTAAGCGCTTGTAGCCTGCTTCACGATGCGCACTAACTGTCCCTTTTATCTTGCAGGTACAAGTTCGGAGCTTTAGAGAAGCTGAAGAGTGCTGGAATACCCACTGGATTCGGCGTGGGAAGGAGTAATGGCACGTGAGTAATAAAGTTGCCCAATGTCTTTAAACGGACCTTCTTTTGTCTTTCAGATGCGGGATGCAGCGCCGAAGGCCTCCGGAGCGTGCGAAGAGCTGGTAAGCTTTTGTCTTTCAGATGCCGGAATGCAGTGCGAAGACCTCCGGAGCATGCCAAAAGTAGGTAAGCCTTTGTCTTTCAGATGCCGGAATGCAGCGCGAGGCGTTGGTGACAGCCGATGGACCAGGTAAGAGATGCGCTGCCACTGAAGACCGTAGTGCTAACCTGTTCTTTCTTTGTCTTTACAGGTGCTGCTGAAGACTGGATTCCAGGATGGTAAGCCTTTGTTCCCTTAGGCCCAGGATCAGAAGCAGAAGACACGTTGAGCGTTCTGCTGCAGAGAATGCAGAATAACGCAAAGCAAGATTCATCCATCGGGTGTGGTTTAAATAGCCTCCTGTAGTGCTTAGATGTCTCCTTCCACAGCCACGCCTAGGTAAGAAAAGAGTTCCTGCTTTCCAGAAGAGTTCCAGTGTTCTGAACCTAGGGAGTGGCTCCTGCCCCACCCAACAGGAAAAGTAGTCCCAAACAGAAGAGGATCAGGGGTTCAACTGGCAGGTAAGTAAGCAGCATGGTCTGCTGCAGGTAAGTCCACCCAAGCATTATGAGCCCGGCGCTTCCAGCGCTGGGACTGGGCATCTTTATGAGCCTGGTGCCACTGGCGCCAGGACAGGGTCCAAAAGGTCCCAATTGGGACTGGCTGGCACTCGGAACCGGGGTTATGGGTCTGCTTCCAAGGGAGTCGGGCAAGTCCTGATCTTTTGGAAGCAGAGATCATGACAGCACCCCCCCTCAAGGCCCCTCCCAAACCGGGCTTCTCCGGGGGTTTTGGCTTGTTAGGAAATGTTCGATGAAATCTTTTGATTAGACGAGGCGCGTGGACATATTCTGCAGGTTCCCAGGATCTTTCTTGGGGACCGTAGCCTTTCCAGTCAATCAGGTAAAATAGTTTAGATTTGGAGATCTTGGAATCCAGAATGCTTTTGACTTCAAACTCGAGTTCTCCATCAACTAGAATAGGTTTTGGAGATGTAGTTAGTCGGGGTTGAGTCCAACTTGACCGCTACTGGATTTACTATGGTAGTGATGGAATAGGGACCAAGGTATCTTGGGTTGAATGTGCGTGGTCCTTTTAGAGGTAGATATTTGGTGGATAACCAGACTTGATCTCCTACTTGATATTGGGGGGCTTCCTTCCGATGTTGGTCTGCTCCTTTCTTGTATTGTTCTTTAGCCCTTTGAAGGTGAGAAACGGCTTCCTTAAAGGCTTGGGTGATTGTAGAATGCAGGTGGTCTACTGCTGGTGTTCCAAGATCTTGGAGTGGATCCAACTCCGAGGTTCGAGGGTGAATACCGTATAAAAGAAAAAACGGGGTCTTCCCAGTTCCCGAGTGGACAGAGTTATTGTAGGCATATTCGGCTATCCAAAGGATATCTTTCCAAGTTTTTTCAGTTTGTTGTAGCATGCAGCGCAAATACTGTTCCAGAGTTTGATTGGTCCTCTCGGTTTGTCCGTCGGTTTGAGGGTGGTGGCTGGTCGAAAGTCTCACATCAATTTGAGCCGACCGACAGCAAGTTCGCCAAAAATGAGAAATAAATTGACTACCTCGATCCGAAATTAGAACTGAAGGAAAACCGTGCAGTCGGACGATGTTTTCGAGAAATTCTCGGGCCAGAGTTGCTGCTGTTGGTAAGCCTTTGAGTGGAATGAAATGCGCCATCTTGGAGAATAGGTCCACGATTACTAGGATCGTATTGTATCCGGAGCATGGAGGTAGATCGGTGATGAAGTCCATAGAAAGCGTATGCCAAGGGCGAGGCGGGATGTCAATAGGGCGTAAGAGGCCGGCTGGTTTTTCCTTTTGACTCTTGTTTTTGGCGCATACTCCACAGGACATTATAAAGTCTCTGATATCTTTTTTCCAAGACGGCCACCAGAAGTAGCGCTTGATCTTTTCCGAGGTCTTGGTCATACCGGGATGTCCTTCCATTAAAGAATCGTGATAACAAGAGATTACCTTTTTCTGTAAATCTGTGCTGGGCAGGTATAACCGTTCTTGGAAATATAATAGGTTGTCCTTCACCGTAAAGTCCTTTCCCTGCAGATGCCAATTCTGTATGTCTGCTGGAGTTACCAGTAGCCTGGCCTTATCCTTAACTTCCTCTATGGATTGTGTGGCGATTACACCTAGAATTCTTTGTTCGGGAATGATAGGTACAGGTTTAGGATTGATCAAATGTTCTTCCACTCCCATCCGAGAAAGGGAATCAGCTTTACCGTTTTTTGTACCAGGTCGATAGGTAATTATGAAGTCAAACTCGGCAAAGAATAGTGCCCAACGGAGTTGCCTAGAGGATTGAGCTTTTGCGGTCTTCAAATATTGCAGGTTTCGGTGATCTGTAATCACAGTAACGGTGTGTCGGGCCCCCAGAAGATAATGCCGCCAAGCCTTAAAGGCGGACTTGATAGCTAGAAGTTACTTATCAGTAATAGTGTAATTGATTTCAGGAGGCGAGAATTTGCGGGACCAAAATGCCACGGGATGCAACTGATTGGTTACTGGGTCCTTTTGTGATAGAACTGCCCCCATGGCAAGGCTCGAAGCATCAGTTTCAACGATGTAGGGGAGTTCTGGGCGAGGATGTTTTAAGATCGGTGCAGAGATAAATCTAGTCTTCAAATTCTGGAAAGCTTGTTCCGCCTCGGTAGACCATTCAAAACGTTTCTTTTTCTTTAACAAGGCGGTGATGGGCTGGTCTATTCGAGAGAATTCGGGGATAAACCTGCGGTAAAAGTTAGCGAAGCCTAACATGCTTTGAACACCTTTTACGGAGGATGGCGATGGCCATTTGAGAATTGCATCGACCTTCTTTGAATCCATACGCACTCCGCTAGGTGATAATATGAATCCCAAGAATTCAACTTCAGTCACGTTGAAAACACATTTTTCCAACTTAGCGAAAAGTTTGTGTTGACGCAATCTCTCGAGGACCATTTTCACGTGTTTCCGATGTTCAGTTTCCGATGAAGAATAAACGAGGATGTTGTCAATGTAAACAACAACACACACATCTATGAGCTCTCTGAGGACATCGTTCATAAAATATTGAAAGGCGGCCGGGGCATTGCAAAGTCCAAAGGGCATGACCTGATATTCAAATAGCCCATACTTGGTGCGGAAGGCCGTCTTCCATTCATCGCCCTCTTTTACTCGTACCAAGTGGTAGGCTCCTCTAAGATCCAGCTTTGTATATATGCATGCTTTTCTGACTTGGTCCAGGAGTTCAGGGATCAAAGGTAACGGATATCTATTCTTAACGGTGATCTGGTTCAGGGCGCGATAATCTATACAAGTTCTAAGATCCCCTTCTTTTTTTGGAACGAAGAACAAAGCTGAGGAAGCAGGGGACTTGGAAGGACGAATAAACCCATTCGCTAGGTATTGATCCAGGTATTGTCAGAGGTGAAGATTCTCAGGCTCGGTGAGGGCATAAATTCGACTACAAGGAGGAGTAGATCCAGGTATCAGGTCTATCTGGCAGTCATAAGACCTATGAGGAGGTAGAGAGTTAGCCTGATCCTTCCGGAAAACATCTTGGAATTCTAGGTATTCAGGAGGTAACTGGGGAGCCTCCGAGGAAATTGCTGCCAGTGCAACACCAGGTCGAGGGTGACAAGTAGAGACAAATTCTGGAAACCGAACCGTTCTTGCTCGCCAATCGATCTGAGGATTGTGCTTCTCTAACCAAGGAATTCCTAGAATAATCTGGAACTGAGGGGCCTTGATCACATCGAACACGATCTTCTCATGGTGTCCATCTTGACTTACTAGCGTCACTTCTTGGGTGGTATGCGTTACTGGTCCGGAGGCTATCTCCGTACCATCCACCGTAGTAATGACGTCCTTTACAGCCTTTGGACAAAGAGTCAGATTCATCCTCAAAACCATTTCATGATCCACATAATTGCCGATGGCACCGCTGTCGACGTAAGCTTCAATCGCATGTAATCGATCCGGATGTTCAGGGCTAATGAGGACCATAGGTATCACGAAATGCGAGGTCACGGAACTGGTTTTAACGCTCGGCAAGAGGACCTCTATTCTTGTCGGGCGAGGTCGTTTCCCTGCTCAGAGTTTGTGACCCTGGTAACTGCAGCTCCTACTGCCTTCTTGGCTGGTTTCACCGGACAGTCTCGAAGAAAGTGCCCCGAGTTTCCGCAATAGAGGCATAATTGCAACTGTTTTCTCCTTTCCCGCTCCTTTTGTGTTAGTGGTCCTTTCAGGCCCCATATTTGCATGGGTTCCCCGGAGTCTACTCCTTTGGTAGGAGTTGGTGGTTTGGAAAATACTCGAGCATCAAACTTGGAACGATCGGCCTTCCTGTTCTGCAGTCTGTGGTCAAGTTGAACGACTAAGTCAATATAGTCCAAACAGTCTTGCGGGGGATTCACCACTTGGGCTAACACATCTTTGAGCTCTCCACGTAGACCTCTATAAAACAGCGTAATCCTTTTGTCCTCAGGCCATCGAGTTTCCACTATCAGTCTGTTGAAAGACGCAATATAAGCCAAAAGGTCTTGATTACCCTGTCGCAATGAAAGGAGCTCATTGTCCAAGGGCTGCCCCTGTGAATGTCTTGCAAACAGTTTTTCCATACTGAGCTGAAAAGCTTGAAAATCATGGAGAACCGGATCATCTTGATTAACTAGAGGGATCGACCAGTCTGCCGCATTGCCACTAAGGTACGAAAGCACGAAAGCTACCTTAGCTTGATCAGTTGGAAAGGCTGCTGGCCGGCATAAGAAGTGCAACCGGCACTGATTAATAAATACTGCAAACCTCTTTGGGTCACCAGAAAATCGTTCGGGCGGAGCCAGAGGTACATTCCCAGGTAGGTTGATCTGCACTGGGTTCGTAGAGGATGTTGAAGGAAGATTTGCCCCTGATGCGGGTAACAGAGTTTGTCCGGCTTGTGACTGTAGCAATTGTCTAGCGAGATCGTCTGTTCGCTCCTTGGAAATAATCAGTTCCCTTCTTAGAGCATTCGTTTCCTGACGGGCTGCATGCACTTCTGCTCTTAGTTCCCCAAGTAACTGGGCTAGCTGGTTGGTATCCGAGGTTTCCATAGCGCCTGGGTGGGAGTTTTGCGGTTGGCTTTGCGTTCTGTAACGCTCACCTGATTCCCGCGGAGGCGCCGGTCTTGACTGGGTGAATGCCGTATCTTCAAAGGTGATGTGTAACACACGGTTGGCTCTTTGGGCTGGACCTCTGTGCACTGTATGTCTGACTCGAAGAGTAAGATGTCTGCAGATAGAAAATATGGGATTAATGAACTGGGGTTATTGGGTGCCTCTCTCCTCTTCCCTTTCTCTTCTCCTGTAGAACCCCAAAGGTTAACGCCCTCACCTTAGGTAAGTGAACGCCGAGCTCTCCATCTGCCTCGGGGCAGGGTGCCGTAACCAGTTTCTTCACTGGATAAGGGTGCAGGCCTCTTGACCTCAGAGGACTGCTGTCCGTCGTTAACTGCACGAACGGTAAGTTCTGGGCACTTCAAATGTCTTAAAAGTCTTTTGTAATGATATCTCTTGTTTTGCAGGGTTCCGGCGATGGCGGATGGCGGGCTGATGAGAGTTGAGGATCGAACCCGCGTGAGGAATAGAAGCGCCTGGAAGCCCGTAAGTAAGCGCTTGTAGCCTGCTTCACGATGCGCACTAACTGTCCCTTTTATCTTGCAGGTACAAGTTCGGAGCTTTAGAGAAGCTGAAGGGTGCTGGAATACCCACTGGATTCGGCATGGGAAGGAGTAATGGCACGTGAGTAATAAAGTTGCCCAATGTCTTTAAACGCACCTTCTTTTGTCTTTCAGATGCGGGATGCAGCGCCGAAGGCCTCCGGAGCGTGCGAAGAGCTGGTAAGCTTTTGTCTTTCAGATGCCGGAATGCAGTGCGAAGACCTCCGGAGCATGCGAAGAGTAGGTAAGCCTTTGTCTTTCAGATGCCGGAATGCAGCGCGAGGCGTTGGTGACAGCCGATGGACCAGGTAAGAGATGCGCTGCCACTGAAGACCGTAGTGCTAACCTGTTCTTTCTTTGTCTTTACAGGTGCTGCTGAAGACTGGATTCCAGGATGGTAAGCCTTTGTTCCCTTAGGCCCAGGATCAGAAGCAGAAGACACGATGAGCGTTCTGTTGCAGAGAATGCAGAATAACGCAAAGCAAGATTCATCCATCGGGTGTGGTTTAAATAGCCTCCTGTAGTGCTTAGGTGTCTCCTTCCACAGCCACGCCTAGGTAAGAAAAGAGTTCCTGCTTTCCAGAAGAGTTCCAGTGTTCTGAACCTAGGGAGTGGCTCCTGCCCACCCAACAGGAAAAGTAGTCCCAAACAGAAGAGGATCAGGGGTTCAACTGGCAGGTAAGTAAGCAGCATGGTCTGCTGCAGGTAAGTCCACCCAAGCATTATGAGCCCGGCGCTTCTAGCGCTGGGACTGGGCATCTTTATGAGCCTGGTGCCACTGGCGCCAGGACAGGGTCCAAAAGGTCCCAATTGGGACTGGCTGGCACTCGGAACCGGGGTTATGGGTCTGCTTCCAAGGGAGTCGGGCAAGTCCTGATCTTTTGGAAGCAGAGATCATGACAGCACTCCATACCCTCCGTAACCTCTTCCCATCGGCCCACTAAACCGCAGTCCCATCCCTCCAAACCTGGCAAATGCCCCACCACCCTGTGAAAATACACCCCAACCCAGTGGAAACCCTCTCATTTTGTCTCGCTCCAGGTATGTACCCATCCATCCTTGTCCCATTCCGGTTTCCATTTGTCCCGGCCGTCCTGATTGACTCTGCTGTCCCTCTGTGGAGCCCATTATCATTGCTCCTTCTAAACAGATCTTTGCAATCTTTTTCTGAACCAGCTTGACCTCGGCCTTTTGTGCTTGCTCCATGCTTTCCTTCTCCTTCTCCTGCCTCCTTTTATAAAAATGCACAATGTGAGCTTGAATCTCCTGTCCTTTTTTAACAAGTGGTAGAAGATAGCCACATTCTTTTCCTCTGCCTCTCCCGTCTCTGCCCTTCACATTTCTTGAATTCATTGAATATGGGCGGTAGGATCCTCATTTAGGTTCATTGTTTTCACCAAGATAGAGTTTATATCTGGCATATCGGGGTACATCAGTCTCAATGCCCCCAAACGTGTGCCCTATAATTATTAAAGGCCACTCCATCATGGGTGTTCATGTTCAATTGAACCGCCAAATATCCTGCTTTTATCGAGAGCTCATCTGCCCGTTCACCTATCAAGGCCGTGAAAAGGTTTTTCATGTACCCAATCACTAACATGATACCGTCGGTTTGCTTTTCCAAAGCATAAATCCACTTCCCCGCCCCTGCAGTGAGCAAAGGAAGCATCTTCATTAGATTATTCCGGTCCATGTGTGACCACGGGACATAGTACACCTTCTCCTGACCCTTTTGGAGTAGTAGGAATTGAGTTACCTTCACGTTTACTGTGGCTTTTGCCATCTGTCCTCAGCCTCTCCCTACAGCCATGTGAGCCATATGGCACATCTGAAGGCCCCATGGTGTACTTTCCCTGATTACTGTTGGAGCAGGAGGCACATATTCTACCTTGTGTCCTCCCTGCTCATCATCTGGTTCCCATTCATCCTCTGCCTCCTCTGTCCCTTGCACCACATCCCCTAATCTTTCTAAGGGGGTGGAAGCATATTCGACACTGCCGTAGCATGCTGCTTCTCTTTCTCCTTGTTCTGATTCAGTATCTGTGACGGCATGTCCTTTCTCCAAGTCCACATTTACTACCTTTATTACTGATTTATCTAACCTAGCAAGGTTCTGACCATGCCTCCAACTCCCTTCCTCAACCCCCTTCACTTGCCTATTACCTCTTCCTGTTCTTTACTCCTGCTCTGTTGTAACCACATTACTTCATTCTCCACTAACTTTACTGCTTCTTCCCGTTTTCATTCGTATAAGGGGTCCTCTTCCCCCCACACCCTTCAGACATCCATAGATGTGCATGCTTCTTATCTTTTAAGCAGAGACAGGAAAAATCAGACGCCTGGGAGTTTTAAAACGTGTCTTTAATCAACACAACCAAAACCACACTCAAATGTGGCTCAATTTCTTCCTCCAACCTAGGTCTTTATAGATTTTTTTTGTAAACCTTTATTTATTGTTATTTGACAACGCAGCAAGGACAGACAGAACCTCAATACACAGGGCAGCATGAGCACATGCAGTTACAAGTTTCATGGGTTTGTCGCATTTCAATATATCCGTTGGATATGGCTTTGATTTACTGGTCTCCGGTTGGCTTCTGCCACAGTTAAAATCCATGCTCCACCCCTCATCAGTGGACAGTGTCTGCAAGTATGCCTTGAAAGGAGGCCATGTATTTTGTGGCTTTCAACAGGGTGCCTGTAGAGAGATCCAACACTCCTCTGTGTCTGATGCCCAAGTAACATCTCAAAGCCATTGTCCTACAGTGGACATATTAAGCCGAAGCCACAGCATTGTACTGCAAAAAGCATACACAGACTGGCCATCTTACGGCCACACCCATGCAGCGACAAGAACTCGTGAAATAAGCAGTTAATGGGAGAGGGCTCAATAGTTCGATCAATCATCGTTGATATGGCTGTGCAGACCTTAACCCAGTACTCAGATATTCGGGGGCATGCCCAAGCCATTTGGAGATATGATATGATATGATAGACTATTTATAATGCGCTTAATAGCCAGAGGTTTCTAAGCCGGACCCGGGGATCGAACCTCTGTTGCTCCGTGTCGTCTTGGTTCCAAGGCGAGCATGTTGCCGCTGAGCTATCCTCCCGAGACGATACCCCACATTGTCAGTGTGGCAACTGGGACAACGGGGTGAATGGTACTGAGACATGGTATGCAGTTTGGCAGTAGTGTAATGAAACCTGTGTAGTACCTTGAATTGAATCAGGGGAAACCTTGCATTTAGGGACACATCACGAGTACGACCGCACATACCATCCCACCTCTCTTCGGTTATATCTACTCCCAAGTCCCTGCCCCAAGCCTCTCAGAGTCTAGTAAGGGGTTTATGACTACGTTCTTGAAGCTGCCTACACAATTGAGACCTACACCAATGGGAACAGTCCTACCCATCACAAGCGCAAGTAAAGGTTCATCTGGGGGCTGCGAGGGAAACTCAGGTGCCACATCATTCGAACTGCACATCGTAGCCCAGCGTATTGTAGCCACCTGGGGGGGGCCCACTCAGACACCTGCGCAGGTCAGACCAGTTCACAAATGACCCCTGTTTGTACATATCACCCAGGGAGGAGAAACCATCAGCAGACCACTTAGCCACTGCAGCCTTACTTATATCGGGGAACCCAGGAATGAGGTTCCATAACGGCAAGTCTTTGTGGAATGGTCAGAGGCTACCCACCCGCTTCCGGATTTTGTCCCAGGCCAGAGCAGTAGTGGCTGCAGGGCAGGGTAAACCCGGGTCCCTCCACAAGGGGGGCAGTGTCAGGGAGCCAAGTTCCCTGGGTCCGGCAGCAAGCCATTCAATTTTCACTTGTGGGAGTGGCGAGCCCTCGGCAGACCAGCACGCTGCATAATGGGCTTCAGCCGTGAGCCAGTATACCTCAAAGTCAGGAGCCAGCAGGCCTCCCTGACTATGCAATCTCACCACAGTAAATGACTTTAGTCTCACCACTCCGGGATGCCACAGGAAACTATTTATCACAGTTCTGAGTTTAGTAAACAATGCAGTACCAGGCCACAGAGGAACATTTTAGAAGCAATACATAATTTGGGACAATCCCAAGAAGGGACACCTTACCTGTGAGAGTAATGGGCAGCTTGGCCCATGAGAGCAGCTCCAGACTGAGTTCCAAAGTTTTGTTCATATAGTGAGTCTTGGTGCCTCGTGATTGTAACCCCTAGGTATTTTATTTCTGTTGGTGCCCACGCAAATCCCAAGAGGTCCGCCGGGGCTGTATTGGCCTCGGTCAGGGGGAAAAGCTCAGACTTAGCCAAGTTAACCCAGAGGCCGGACAAAGAACTGAAATTAGAAACATCACACATAACAGGCTCAAGATAGCGCTCTGGATCCCTTATATATAAAACCACATCATCTGCATACAGAGAAACGATCTTGGACGAGCCAGTCAGCCATATACCCATATGCCCATGTTTCAGTCGCAGGAGATGAGCAAAGGGTTCAATGACTATTGCAAAGATAAGTGCGGACAGAGGACACCCCTGTCTGATTGCCCTGCAAATATTGAACGGATGCGAGAGACGGCCATTGGTGCGCACACTAGCGACAGGCTTGGCATATAGCAGTTGTATCCAAAACACAAACCGGGGACCAAAATTGCACTTCTCGAGCACAGCCCAAAGGAAGTGCCAAGGGACTGAGTCAAAGGCATTTGGCACATCTAACATAGCAGCGAGAGGGCAGACCCCGGGGTCGTTTTGGGCTAGGACATTAAACAATCGCCACAGATTAAGGGCCGTAGAGCACCCGGGACGAAACCAGATTGATTAGTATGAATCAAGTGCGACATATATGTGGCTAGACGGAGGGTAAGCACCTTAGCAAATATCTTAGTATCACAATTTATCAGTGATAGGGGGTGATATGAACCACAATGTGTGGCAGGTTTACCTGGCTTAAGAAGGAACATTATCACTGTCTCTCTAAGTGTAGGGGATAGTTCTTTCCTAACACAGGATTCATTCCACATAGCTGCAAGTCGGGGGGGGGCAAGAAGGAATTTATAACTTTTATAAAAGTTAATAGTGAGCCCGTCCAGTTCTGGGGCCTTATTGGAGGTCACAGCATCAATGGCACAGGCAATTTCTTTGACTCCAATGGGGCAGTCAAGGGCATCCCTAGTTTCATCTGATAGTATCGACAGTGGTAGCTCATCTAAGAATGTTTTGATGGCAGTACACAGGGCCTCATCGCAGCTAGTAGACAGTGTTGCATAAAAGGAAAAGAACGCTTTGTTCACTTCGCTTTCAATGTGGACCAGTATTCCATCAGAATCCTCAATTAAAGGAATATGATATCCCCCCCACCTCCTGACGGACAAATCTAGCCAATAGGCTACCCGGTCGCTTACCCTTGCTGTATTGCCTTGCAGCTATTGGGCTATCCAAAAATGTGCGTTCCCTCTCCGTCACCTCCCTGAAACTATCAAGCGCCTCTTTAATGGCACTTAGAGTTGTAGAGGCCGGGTCCGAAGCGTATGTTGCTTCAAGTTGCTCTAGAGAGTTCTCACACTTCAGGATATTCCTACGTATTGCCTGTAGAATCCTCACCTCTTTGGCCATTGCCATGCCCCGGTTAATGCTTTAAAAGCATCCCATAGAATGGCTAGGGAGCCCACAGTACCAGTGTTAATAATAAAATAGTCTTTCAAAACATTCTCCCAGCTGGGCTCTGAACACCGGATCCAGTAGCGCATGGGGCTTAAGCCTCCAGGACCGTCCGGGAGACTGCTGTTCCTCCCAGGCTAGGGTCAGGGTGATTGGGGAGTGATCCGAGTACGTCCTCTGGAGTATATCTGCGTCTGTCATGTGATTGATCAATTTCTCAGATATTAACTACAGGTCAATCCTAGAATGTGAATCATGCACAGTTGAATAAAAAGTATACTCCCGGGACTGAGGGTGCAATCTTTTCCAGGCATCTACTACCCCAAGACCGGCCTGCTTATCCAGTACGGTAGGGTAGCTCTGGGCAATAGTCAGGCCTTGCTCCCAGATCTGTCCAAGCTGAGGTCCAAGATGGTGTTAAAATCTACCCCCCCCCACAAGACCGGGACAAGGGGATATCTGCCGAGCATGTCTGTTATCTCGGTATAGAACTCATACATGTTAATTAGCACCACCTCCATCCCGGCCAGTATACTGTGCATCAGCACGTATCACCCTAAGGGGTGATGTGTGTCTTTGGGAATGTACTGGAGAGATCTATGAACTAGAGTCATAGATATTGTGTGTAAAGCGCTGTGCGCCCCAACTCTTTGCAAACCTCTCACAACCTGCCACATGTGAGTGTGTCTCCTGCAGAAAGAGGATGCAGGCTTTGTGCTGTTCCACCTATCATTGCAGTCTATGCATCTTAGCGTAGTTACCCAGACCTCTGACGTTCCAACTCATGCATCTTAACATCTCAGCCATTATCTAATCCCTGCGAATGACAAAACCGAGACCCGTATCGGTCCCGCGCATAGTTCCCCAAGTGAAGTATCACAAGATATTGCCACCGTCTGATATCCCTGTCACCTTTGTCAAACATTTTCTGTAACCCGATTCCCACCAACCCACCCACCTCCCCCAAACCCCTCCCAATCAGGGGGATGAAAACCAATAACTATAACAAAAACCATTGTAAATTAGCATGGGGGCTGTTTGGGTCATGTAGCCTGCTTACATCATGGCAATAATCAGTGCGAAAAGTACAAGGCACCTAAGTAGAGAATCATATAGACACAACTAGAGAGGATAACGACTGCACCAGTCGCAGGAAGGAGCGCCTTACTAAATTGTGTCTAGTAAGAAAATAGTGAACAATTTAACAGCAGCGCATCCCTGTTCGGGTTATTTAAGAATCTCGCGATGATCGGGTGAGGGGTGGCAGCAGGTTTGGGTTTCACCAAAGGTGAGCGGTGTGCCTGCTCTATCGCAAAGTGGGGCGATAGCTTGGGTCCATCAAGTAAGGAGAGGAGAGTATGCTCCACAAAGTTTTCCATGGATCTGGAAATATTGTCTTCAGGAACACCAAAGATACGTATATTATTACGCCTGGATCTGGGCTCTAAATCCTCGCTCTTCCTCCCAATCTTGTGTACCTGCTTGGTGAGCATGGTAAGGTCGGACCTGAGTGCACTAACATCATCCTCCGTTGCGCCGACTCTGCTCTCGACCTCGGTTACGCAGGTATCAGTGTTCTCCATTCGGGACTTAATAGCGCTAATCATGCCACTCATGTCATCCAGCTTGGTATTGAGAGTAGTGAACCCCTCCCTCATATAGTCCATCATCTTCTTCATCTCAGTGGGTTCACTATTGCCAGGAGAGGATGGGCCTGCCCCAGATTTGAAAGGGTCTCCAGATTCTCTGGGAGTAGTCTTGGCAAACATATTCATAGAACCTTGTTTCTTGCCACCTCCTTTAGTCATGGTGATAGCCCGGCCAAGGAGAGGAGGAGGGTGTTGAGAAGGGTGTAACGAGATAGTGTGCCCCAGAAGAGGGAAGGGGGAAAGTTGCGAACAAAGGATGTGACGACCAGGGTGCTACCCTTCACAGCCCCAACCCAGGAGGAAGTGTGCACCAACAGCCTAGTGTCTTCAGGAGCAGTACGTGTTAGGCGATCCTCTGCACACCAGGCCACGACACATCAGAACACTGCTCACATTCCCCCAACCTCTCCTCCCAAGCTTCGAGGCTCAAGTGATTCGGTGAACCCACAGAACCGAAAACTCCGTACCAGTGTACGGGCTCGATTGCAACCCTTTCTGCATTGGCAACTGTCTTGGAGAACATATAGCAGAAAGGGCGGCCTTACGTCTTCACGCCGGTCACGTGATACACTATGGCGTTCCCCATGTGATCTTGGTGGACGTCACATGATCCAGAGAAGTCACATGACCCAGGGGCGATCAGTATAAAGGTCTGAGAGACAGAACGCTCATTGCTTCTCAGCTGGCTTCGGACACTGTTTGGCGTTACAACTTGCTCCTTGTTACCTTGATCACGGAACTCTATCTCGGACTCCCTCGGACACCCCTTGGTACTTTTGCTTGGAACTGTTTACCTGTTGACGGATATTTGGACTGCACCTCGACTTGTCTTTGGATCATCCCTTGGTACCTTGCTGATCTTCTACGCCTTTTCCCTACTGGGGATTCAAGTCAAGCCCTGACTCCCACAAGTGGCTACTCTTCATCCACGCTAAACCTGCGGTTCTACCATTCCAGGGACCGCCGCATCTAATGAGCCTCGAACCTCCCTACTAGGTTACCTGGGTCTCCCTTACACCAGATAGGTAAGACACTTTAGTTACTTTCGTTTACCTCATTGTATTGTGCTTGCCTGATACTTAACCTCATTCCCTCTTGACAGCAGCATCGGTGTTCCAAGAGGCTCCGTGGATCTGAGAAGACATCTCTCACCTGTGGCCTCAAGGGTCGTACAGCGGGTTTCTATTAGTTCCCCTGTGCGTCACTTGGGGACGGAGGTCTCATCGGTCTACACGACACTCAAGTCAGAACAGACTGAGAAGCCGTAAAGTCGTGTTAGACGATGCAGGGATCCACGGATGAACCCATAGCTGCTTTGGTTCAGGCAATTACAGTATTAAGGGCAGATATGGCCGCTGCAAACACAGTGATCCATCAAAGGTTGGATTCCATACAAAGTGTTCAACATTCCCTTCCTGCAGACCCTGAGTTTGGAGATACCAGCTCCTCCACTACACCCCCTCCCTTTACTGCTCCTATAGTCCCAACTCCGATGATACTCCCAACTCCTTCCCCTTAGCTGCTCCTGAACGCTATCAAGGGGATCCCAAGAAGTTCAGAACCTTTATTAATCAGTGCAAGTTACATTTCTTATGCAGACCTTTGGCTTTTCCTACAACCACTGCTAAAGCTGCCTTCGCCCTTTCCCATTTGGCCGGAACAGCAGCCGCTTGGGCTAATCCCCTGTTAGAGAACAATAGCCCAGTTCTTTATGACTTTGATTTGTTGGTCCTAGAAATGGCCCGAGTATTCGATACCCGACACAAGGCACAGTCTAGGGATTTGGAGTTGTTGGAATTGACTCAGGGTAAAAGGACTCTGATAGATTACATCACCCGGTTCAATCAGCTAGTTGCGGAAACATCATGGCCAGAAAACAAGAGGGCGGTGGTCTTCTATAGGGGGTTGAGTAACACCATGAAAGATGCATTAGCAGTGATCCCTTCTATGCCTACTCAGTATCAGGAATTGGTTGATCTGGTCTTGCAGGTAGATGCACGACGATCGGAGCGTAGAGCTGAATTGGGGGCCTCTTCCTCTCCCACTCTTGTTAGCACTCCTGCTTCCAGTACTGAAGAACCTATGCAAGTGGGAGGGTTACGTAGTCCTATTACAACATCTGAGAGAGAACGTAGAAGGGTGGATAATGCATGTTTTTATTGTGGCACCACTGGACATTTCGTGAAAGAGTGTCCTCGACGGCCCAGGAAGAGTCAGGTTTTTCGGACGGCTCGACCTTAGAACCGGAGAACAGGTCGAGTGTTCCGTCATCTTCTCCGGGTACCTCCCTTGCCTTTACTCGTGTTCAACCCATTTCTGTAAAGGCTACCCTATGTCCCTCTACAGGCCTTCTTCATGCAGTCAATATCATTATTGATTCAGGTGCCACTGGTAATTACATAGATATTGATTTGGCCCATTCCCTCAACCTACCTTTAGTGGTAAAAACACGACCGGAACATGTCCAAGCCGTAGACGGCTCTGCACTGGTTTCTGGTCCTGTTAGACATCAAACTGCACCCCTCTTGTTAAACATACAAGAAGTACACACAGAAACCCTGAGTTTTGATTTGATCACCACACCCCAATTTGGTATCATACTAGGGATTCCATGGTTACGTGAACATAATCCATTGATCAATTGGCAGTCAGGCACTGTAATCTTTGAGTCTGAAATCTGTCAGAATTATTGTCTTCCGGTCCATCAAGCCCCTGACACACCTTCTCGGGCCTTGGGGGCCTTAGCCCAACTCACACTGACTGTCGACGATCCAGAGCTTGTGCATACACATACTGTTGGGGGGTTGGTATCTGGGATTCCGCCAGAATACAGAGAATTCGAATCAGTGTTCGATCGGGGCTCGTCTGAGGTACTTCCTCCACACAGACCATATGACTGCCCAATCGAATTGCTTCCCGATTCCAATATTCCTTCGGGCAGGATCTATTCTTTGTCCCCTTCGGAGGAACTGGCGTTGAAAGACTATGTACAGAATGCCCTACGATTAGGACACATCCGCCCCTCCACTTCACCCGCGGCAAGTCCTATCTTCTTTGTACCCAAGAAGGAGGGGGATTTACGTCCTTGTGTAGATTATCGGCGTCTTAACGCTATCACTAAAAAGGATAGGTATCCCATCCCGTTAATCACTCCACTTCTAGATCATTTAACACATGCTTCCATTTTCACTAAGCTTGACCTACGCGGCGCCTACAACTTAGTACGCGTCCGCGAGGGAGACGAGTGGAAGACCGCTTTCTGTACTCGGTATGGTTTGTACGAATATCTAGTCATGCCCTTTGGCCTATGTAACGCCCCGGCCACATTCCAACGATTCATGAATGACATATTCAGGGATATTCTGGATGTTTATATGGTTGTGTACTTGGACGACATCTTAATCTTTTCTCGTGATCTTGATGAACATGTAAAGCATGTCCGAGAAGTATTAACCCGTTTGAGAGAACATTCCTTATTTGCCAAACCTGAGAAATGTCAGTTCCATAAAACTACTGTTGAGTTTTTGGGTTTTCACATCACCCCTGGGGCGTTATCCATGAACGAATCTAAGGTCAAAGCAGTATTAGATTGGCCAGTACCTCAAACACTCAAATCCTTGCAGGCTTTTTTAGGATTCGCCAACTTTTACAGACGTTTCATTTCTTCCTTTTCCACAATTGTAGCCCCGCTTACGGCCCTGACTAGTCCTCAGGTACCATATCAATGGCAGAGAGAACAGCAGGAGGCTTTTGAGGCTTTGAAAACCGCCTTTACTACCGCACCGGTACTCCAACATCCAAATCCTGATCTTCCGTTCATAGTAGAGGCGGATGCCTCTTCCTTTGCCCTCGGTGCGGTACTATCACAAACATGTCCAAATACAGGCAAATTACATCCAGTTGCCTATCATTCCCGTAAGTTTTCCAGTACTGAGTCTCATTATACCGTTACGGAGAAAGAACTCTTGGCTGTCATGGATGCTTTCCGTGTCTGGCGTCATCATCTTCTGGGGGCTAAACATCCCATCACGGTATACTCAGATCATCGGAACCTACAGGATCTGGCTTCTTTGAAATGCATCAATAGCAGACAGGTCCGATGGCATCTTTTCTTTTCCGCTTTTGATTTCCATATCATGCACCGTCCTGGCACTTCACATGGGAAGGCGGATGCCTTGTCACGTTCCCCGGGGGGGGTCCAGTTGCCTACATTCCCCGACACTGTTCTCGGTAAGAGCCATGTGATTTGTCTCTGTACACCCTCATTGTCACTATTAGATTCGGTTCGGTCCTGGACTAGCAATCATTCTGACCAGTTACGAGAATGGGATCCAGTATATTCTGATGGTTTACCTTTCGTACATGAACGCCTGTTCCTTCCTACACCTGATACACGTAATCTAGCCCTTGAGTGGTCTCATGACGCTCCCTTTAATGCCCATCCCGGACAAGAGCGCACTTTAGATCTTCTCAAGCGTTGGTGTTGGTGGCCTTCTATGAAGCGCGATGTGGAGTGTTATGTCAGATCTTGTGCGGTATGTGCTCAGGCTAAACATCAAAGGGGTCGACCGGTTGGGTTGTTGCTTCCGCTTCCGGTACCTCCCAGGCCCTGGCATACATTGACAATGGATTTCGTTACCGATCTTCCCAAGTCGAAAGGCTTCGATACCGTCTGGGTAGTGGTGGACACGTTCACAAAAATGGCCCGTTTTGTTCCTTGTAAAGGTATCCCTTCGGCCCCTGTCTTGGCGGACTTGTTTTTTGAACATGTGTTTATGCTATTCGGCCTCCCTTCGGTCATTGTTTCCGATCGAGGTTCACAGTTCACCTCTCGGTTTTGGAGATCCTTGACGAAACTATTGGGCATTGATACGAGGTATTCTTCGGCCTATCATCCGGAGACCGATGGTCAGACCGAAAGGACGAATCAATCGATGGAACAGTACCTTCGTTGCCTCATATTGCAACATCAGTCCTCTTGGTTGGCCGTTTTGCGGCTCGCGGAGTTCGCGTATAACAATGCGGCTCATTCAGCTACTGGTTAGTCTCCTTTTTACGCCCTCTATGGTCAACATCCCAAGGTTTTGCCGGTCCCTGATGCCTCTGGTTCTTCGAATCCTGCGGCCACGACATGTCTTAGGGATCTTTCTGCTATTCATGCGAGTACAGTGGTTCATCTCACTGAAGCAAAGGCCTCTATGAAGGCCCGTGTGGATGGCAAACGTCGTGCTGCTCCCCCTCTGGTGGTGGGTTCTAGGGTCTGGTTATCTTCCCGACATCTTCGCCTAGTGGGTTGCCGGAAGTTGCTGCCTCGCTTTGTCGGGCCGTATGTGATCTCACAGGTTGTTAATCCGGTGGCTTTCCGTCTAGTGCTCCCCAGCTCTTGGCGTATCCATCCTGTGTTTCATGTCTCCCTCCTCAAACCCTGTCCTGACTCAGTCCGTCTTCGTACCCCTGTTGCGCCGGTGTCCTTGACCTCTCCTGATGTTTTTGAGGTGTCGGCCATTTTGGGTTCTAGATGGTTTAGGGGTAGGCTCCAGTATCTGGTGGATTGGACGGGTTACGGCCCGGAGGAGCGTTCGTGGGTTTCCGCATCTGATTTGAACGCCCCGCGGTTGGTAGCCCGCTTCCATAGGGATCATCCGTCCTGCCCACGGGGTCGTGGGCCGTTGGGGGGGGGCTATGTTAGGCGATCCTCTGCACACCAGGCCACGACACATCAGAACACTGCTCACATTCCCCCAACCTCTCCTCCCAAGCTTCGAGGCTCAAGTGATTCGGTGAACCCACAGAACCGAAAACTCCGTACCAGTGTACGGGCTCGATTGCAACCCTTTCTGCATTGGCAACTGCCTTGAAGAACGTATAGCAGAAAGGGCGGCCTTACGTCTTCACGCCGGTCACGTGATACACTATGGCGTTCCCCATGTGATCTTGGTGGACGTCACATGATCCAGAGAAGTCACATGACCCAGGGGCGATCAGTATAAAGGTCTGAGAGACAGAACGCTCATTGCTTCTCAGCTGGCTTCGGACACTGTTTGGCGTTACAACTTGCTCCTTGTTACCTTGATCACGGAACTCTATCTCGGACTCCCTCGGACACCCCTTGGTACTTTTGCTTGGAACTGTTTACCTGTTGACGGATATTTGGACTGCACCTCGACTTGTCTTTGGATCATCCCTTGGTACCTTGCTGATCTTCTACGCCTTTTCCCTACTGGGGATTCAAGTCAAGCCCTGACTCCCACAGGTGGCTACTCTTCATCCACGCTAAACCTGCGGTTCTACCATTCCAGGGACCGCCGCATCTAACGAGCCTCGAACCTCCCTACTAGGTTACCTGGGTCTCCCTTACACCAGATAGGTAAGACACTTTAGTTACTTTCGTTTACCTCATTGTATTGTGCTTGCCTGATACTTAACCTCATTCCCTCTTGACAGCAGCATCGGTGTTCCAAGAGGCTCCGTGGATCTGAGAAGACATCTCTCACCTGTGGCCTCAAGGGTCGTACAGCGGGTTTCTATTAGTTCCCCTGTGCGTCACTTGGGGACGGAGGTCTCATCGGTCTACACGACACTCAAGTCAGAACAGTACGGCTGCAGCGGCAGGCAGTTCTGTGGAAACTAGCAAGGCAGAGCTGTGGGGCCCAAGCTGCAACACAGCCAGAGATTGAGGCAAGGCCAACACCCCCCTGAAGATCTGCGCAGTATAGTAGATCAGGGTGTAGTGGGACGGGTAGGATCTATGGAGGCAACCCAGTATATATTGGAGCAAAGACCAGGGGCTCAATGTCCTAAAGTCACTGACCTGGAGTCCGATGATTGGAACCTTGCCGCAAGCCCACATCTCGTGGTCCTGGGCGCCCCCAGGTACCGTGTTTCAGGTATTGCAGCAGTGCAACCCAGTGGTTATTCTATATAGCAAGCAGAAAGCCAGATTCAGCTGGTGTCCGACCGCAGACTAGCACCTCCGGAAAACACCCGCTCACCGAAAAGATAAAGGAGCAGGCATCGGCTTTTCAAGAAGGATTATCCCGTCAGTGCATCCACAGTCAATGTCAGTGGAAGAGGAAAAATGCTCGGGGCAACCTCATCCGCAACCCCAACAACCAGGAATTTCTTGGCAAGGATTTTATTATATACAGCTAAGAGCAGTACATCCGCAGTCTACAACTACAAATTTGCCATACATTGAAAGCACCATAGTGATTCCAAATGCTGGTATTTTGTTCTCAGCGATGCACTCCAAAGGCCCCGAACCAACGTATGCTGTTAGATTCGTGAAGGCAGTGATTATCAGTCGGCGCCACTCGTGCACTATGACTACGGAACACTGTTTATGGGCTCGGTAGTTCCTGATGTATTCTTCAGTTACACTCTGCAGTATTGGCAAGATGACCTGCCACTTGTTTTACAGCCCGTTCTCCTCCTCGAAGCCGAGAGGCCCCAACAAGTTCAACCAGTACACAGCACAACCCGCCGCTGGGTCCCAGGCAGCGCCGCTACTGGGGAGGCCAATAATCAGGGGTGAATTATACTCTTCTTCCAACGGCTGAAGCACGATCAGCCACCCCACATGCAGCCAGAATACAACACAGTATGTGGGTGCAACCAGGGCGCAGTGCGAGGGGCAAGGACAGGGGTCCGGAAGAAAAGGCTGCAGTCCTACACTGCCTGGTAGCACAACCTGGGAAATCCAAGAGTCAATGTAGCAAACTGGTTGGATCACGGCCGTGGGGGGCCCCCACGCATCAACCCTCCATCAGTACACAGCAGCTCCAGCCCAGCACCCCGTCCCGGGCACCCACCAGTACACATCGGCAGATATCCCTCACCGTCCCCCAGCACAGAAATATTAGTATATAGTCACTGGGCAGGCTGTGCGGCAAGACTGCAGCCACAACAGGATTCCAGGTCCAGGAGGAGCACCGCAGGGTAACGGCGGCACAGGGAGTGGAGCCAAGAGGATGCTCACCGAGACCATGTACCACAGTTACTCACAGTTCACTCTGGGATTCCAGGCATTAATCGTCATAGGCATGGGTAAAGACGTTGCAGTCAAGAGCAGAGGAGAGAAGTCATACGGAATCCGCGGCACCCCCTGTGGTCGCATGGGCAGCAGAACAGCTCCGCTGCATGGGGTGTTGCCCACACCCCCTAGACAAAGCCACCCCCACACAGCAGCTTAGTTCCACCGGATAGACTCAGGCCGCAAGGTTGGCGTCAGTATTTCTCTGAACTGGAGCCACGGAAAGGATCGAGGCTGGGTGCATGGGAGCTGTGTCTTCCTGGCTGCCCCAACAGCCGTTCCCATGTAAAATCGTGCCGGTAAAGGATAATGAATTTCTGTGATGTGTCAGCAGGCTACAGAGCCACTCGTTCAAGTGGCCATCTTGTTAGCACTCAACAGCGCCCCCTCTATAGATTTTCTAAGATTACGCAACACTTTCATGCTAATTAGCACCTTGTAAAATGGTATGCTTTTGATAGACCACATTAGTCAAAGGGCAAACATTCCTTCATTACCATTGGATAATTTATCACACATGCACAACAATTTCACATCAGCATATCTGGCCTCCACAATTTTCTCTGATGCACAACAAAATTAATATGCCTATTTTAGACTTGGCTGGACACAACTATGAAAGTGCTTACCTCCTGCCAAGAACATTCTCCAGGAGTCAATGTCTGCACCTTTATCTTTTTACTGAGGTTATACCATTTTGTTTTGGTACTTAACACTGTTGGATAATATATATATATCCTCTTATTTTATGATGCCAAAATAAAACAGCTGGTCAAATTAGTTTGCATGACACACTTCATCCCCTTTTCCATAAGAACATAGATAAATGATTCTAAGCTTCTATTAATTGCCTGAGGTAATCTCGTTTTGTCTGATTTCTATGGCAATTCCATTTTTAACCTAACAAACTTCATTATCTCACTACGAGATGCTGCCAAAACCTGTTTCCAAGTGCGTCTGTCCCTCTTGTTTATCTGAAAACCCTTGACATGGTTTACAATTTCCCCCACCTGGCTTAGGACTGGAAGCCATTTTACAATTCAGTATTCATTTTAAAAGAATACATATTTATCTGACACTATGCTTTCATTCTAATCAGGGAGCTATATTCTGCATTTAGTTAAGCATTTTCATTTTGTAAATACTTTACTTATAATATATCCTTGTGTACTTATGGAATGTGTGTATTATTAAAGCACCCTCCATTTCTCGTGCCCCCAAACCAAGTGTGTGTAGTGTCTAATGCACTTTTTATTTTTAATAAAGGTAATCCAATGCTGATTTCTACAATGATGGACAGGAGAGTGAACTATTTGATCTTCCTATCATTTTATATATATTCAGTTGAAAGGGGAGGTGTTGGCACCCCCTGTACATGTTGTTCCTGCCTCTCTACTACCAACCACAATTTGTCTTCTATTCTAGTGACGGGGGCACCGCCCGCCTACCTTGTAAACACTTCATCGCTCCTTCCCCGTACAGTTCTCTCTTACTCTTGTTCCTTCAGCTCCAATTCCGGTGCTGATCTAAATGTTGAATAGACTTTTCTCATTCCACCTTCCATTTGAGATCCATCAATAACTTTTACTAAAGGAGGAGTTGTCCTCCTGTTCCCCTTATGATCCATCTTTCAAAGATTGGAGCTGACAGACGTGTCACCCCTGTCCGTCTTGTAACTGCCAGAGTTGTTACCGGAGAGTATGGAGGTTCAAACTCAGGGTTAGCATATCCTTCTGCGGGTGACAAATGATAACACCCATATTGGGGCGGTCCGGAGGAAACTCCTAAACCGTCCTTTCTTGCCCCCTCCTCAACAGTCATAATTGTATGGGTCTTCATGTTCTTCTCATACATCCTCCATAACTCCAAGATATTCAATCTATTCTCCAATTTCATACTGTTATGCTTAGTTACCAGGAAAGTATGCAAATTCTCCAACATACCCTTATCATAAGACCCTTTGTTAGGACAGGAATTAGGCATTTTGCCTTTCGTTTTCCTCAATCATTATCAATGGTATTTTAAAATCTTCACCTTACATCCGGGGAGCACCCCACATAAATGATTCAATGGAATCTCCATATTCAAGACCAAGTAACTCAAACACATTTTCAAAAATCGCCATATACACCCCAAGAACCAAACCCACAGCACAAACAATCACTACCCACAAAAAACCCTTTTCCTTTCCCTTTTCTTAAAAAAAAAACTATAAAAACTATTTCCCACACTCACTCTCCTTACTTGCCTTCACCACAACCGTCTCCATAATCAGACACTCCTCAAGCATACATTAAAGACAGCATATTTAACAAAACACACGCCAGCCAAAAATCCTCTTTACTTCTCTGAGATTTCTCCTTTACTCGAACATAAAAAGAAGCCCAATGTTTCCACTACAACACCGCTATCTCTCTCTTCTTTACTAGTACAACACTCTTGATTACAGTGCTGTCTTTTCCTGGCTATAGGAAGATACCCTTCGCTAATTTGACTATCGAAGAAAAAGCAAGTTCGGGAGAGCAGATGCTGTCCGGGATGCTCCTCCACCTTAGTGGCCAGCCAGTTCACTGTAGGGCTACTTACACATCTGCACTGGAGTAAGCCTGGCAATACCTCAAGCATACCAAAGTGTCCATATTCAAATGGAATTCAAAAACATATGCTCACATGCATCAAGAAAAGGCTCTCTGTATCCCAAGTAGGGTCTAATTAAAATCTCTGCAAACACAACCTCTCCAGGATAAATCTTCTGATTTACTCCACAGCATATCCTTTTCTATCAGCCAAGGTCCCTGGTCCATATAGACATTTTCCATCTATGGCTGAGCTCCTTTTCTTCACTGCTTCTACTAATACCCCTTCTCTTTCCCCTCCCCCTGTTCCCTTTCCACCTGCTTCGCTTCCCATCTTTACTTCTGCCTGCTATCTGGGTGTCATTTTCAACACGTCTCTCTCTTTTACTTCCCACATCACTTTCATCTCTCGTTCTTGCCGTTTTCAACCTTTCAACATCCACAGGGCACGTTGGTTTCCACCTTTTCATTCCTCTAAGCTGCTCATGTCTTCCTTAGTCTTTTGACAGCTGTTCCACTCTTTTTGTCTCCTTCTTGATCTCCCTGCCTATTAGCTGTCCCCTCATCGATCTAGCAATCGATCTTCAGTTCACGTCCTGTGTACCCTTGCCCCTCGTGACTCCATCTCTTCAACCTAACATTCACTTGAGTGGCTATCCTTTGAAACTTGTCTTCTCTTTAACTTTCTTCGTATTGTTTTTAAATGCCTTCATGGCTTAGCACTGCCTTATTTGTCTTTTCTTGTACCGTTCTATTCTCCGCCTCACACTCTCCACTCCCAAACTCTTTTTCTCCTGGTTGTTCCACTGCTCATTTTCATTCTTTTTCCTTACTTGCTCCTAAGCACTGGAATGGCATCCTTCTTTACCTGTGCTCTCTATCCTCCTTCTCTCACTTTAATTCTTGTCTCAAAGATGATCTCTCTCCCTGATTTATTCATATGATACGTGCATATTAATTTGACTGTATTGATTTCTTTGTAAAGCGCTTATTATATAATATATATATAAAATTAAAATACAAAAATAAATGTTTTACCATTTAAAGGCTCCTCATAAATATATACAGGCTCCATCCATACCAGCTGTCAAATTAGGGCTCACATCTGTCCACACAAGAACAGATGAATTCACAAAACAACCTAGCTAACCTCTCTGAAGCGGCTAGGAAAAGATAATTGGCATGATGGATAAGCAAGTGGGCCATAACCGCCACGACAAAGGGCAGTAGATGATGTCAAACCAATGGTTCAGGACATGGTAGGCATGGGCTAAAGACGGAAGAGGAGGAATAGTGATATAATGAACATAGGGGAACTCTCCAGGTCCCTTCCCACCTCCCTTAATTCCGAGACTCTCATTTGGCTCACCTTGTTGGGCGGTCCAGATTGCAGCTCCCCTGGGAGCCAGTTTAGAAGGCAAAAGTTTGAGTGGAGGAACCAGAATGCATCAGGACGCATGTGAACCGAACCCACAAGGTGGATGCAGGAGGATCTCCGGATGAAGCACTTTGAAGCAGAGCTGGCACCTGTGATCTCAGGAGAGATCTACAGAGTGGTGCCAACATGTGAATCAAAAGAGACAAAACAACCACGGAGCCAAGCGCTGGAGTACTTGAAAGTATTGCAAGGGAAAGCACTCATGTTTTGCAGAGTTTGTATAGGCAGAAGACATAGACAGCTACTGCATGCCACCATACATACTCAGCTTGGCTCATCCTGCTGCATACCACTAGCAGATTCAGTGGGCTGGATTAACACTTGTGCTGCCTTCCCAAAGCACCAGAACCGTTGGCTCCAGAGACCCGTAGGAGCGCCTGAGGACCCTGACACAATCCTTCGGAATAATGATGGTGCACCCAGGAGGTTCCCGGCAGTGCCAGAGCCTTGTTGAGAATAGGCAGCATCCCATCATGTGGGCACATTGACGAAAATCATATTGGTAGGTCTCGAAATTCATGTCCTGAAAATGTGCTGCACAATTGCAAATCTTGACATGTTGTGCAAAAAAAATGAAACAACTGTCAAAAATATCACTGTCTGGAACTTTAGCTGGCTCCAACCCATCAAGGCTGTAACTTATAGGAGTGCAATGTGGATACACAAGTATGCGGAGTGCTCAAACCCAAACCAACAGGCTTGTCCCAAGTGAAATTCGCTCTCTAAAAGCATAATGGATGTTCTCCCCTATATTTAGAGCATACCCACATTTCATCTCTTTCTTGCACGAAAGCGGGATGTCATTTGGAGGTTTCCGATGCAACCCTCCCCTTTGGCTATTTGGCGCTACTTGAACATAACAGGAGATTGTGGGTGCTTTGAGTTCTCAGGGCATCTTCCACCTAGCCTGAAGGGAAATGAGGATAAATATGTGAGGGGTGACTCCTGAACATAAGGAATGCCTCAACAGGGATCGAAAAATTAGGATTTGTTGACCAGAAAAAAAGCAGCTCCTTGGACAGATAGCACTCGTTAGATAGGAGTGAGCTCTAAGGAACCAGGAGCTAGTACATGGTGCATAGCAAATCTAACTTGTGCACAAGATGCAAACTCTAACTTTTTGCCCATTATATATTATTCAGTATTCTTTAAATGCCCCTTAGGTGTGTCCTTTAACCTTGCTTATAGACATTGCCAAACCTACAGTTAATATTGCAATGCTTATGTTTTTATGTCACCACTTGCCTGGGGAGTCAAAGATAGCTCCAGTAGCTGTTGGTGTCAAGCTAACCACGCTCCCCTTGGCTGATACCAGGAGCTAAATAGCGCCCAGCTCCTGGCAGTTTTGAACCCTGCTCCACCTATTGATTGCATGGCCAATAGCACCTGGACAGCGAATTACGGGGCTCCTCCAATGACCTCTCCTTGCACACGTAAATAAGGTATACACTTCACTGTGGTTGGTGGGTTTTATTCTAAACTCCATAGTAAACAGTACATGTGTTACACTGTTCCGTCGATGGTCGCTTTGGCAACAACGACGAGTGTGTATCATACAGTTACCCCACTCACCTAACATGGCCGACTACTCTGGCTCCAACTATGCACGCAACGGTATAGCGGTTGCACGTTCTGTGTATCCGTACCGAAACGATCACGTGACTCTTTATAGTGCGATGAGGAAGTCAAGAATGCTCCTGCAGTATTTCAGCGGTTTATGGACCACCTTTTCGCTGACGTCCTCCTTCATTATGTAATTGTTTACTTGGACGATATCCTTGTGTTCTCACAGAATTTAGAGGAACACATCAAACATGTCAATCTAGTATTGGACCGTCTTCAGACCAATCAGTTGTTTTGCAAAGCAGAAAAATGTGAATTCCACAAGGAACGGGTTACCTACTTAGGGTTCATCTTGTCTGCCAAGGGAATTTCCATGGACCCTCGTAAGATTTCCACTGTGTTGGATTGGCCTCCCCCCACTAACATCAAAGAGATTCATCGATTTTTGGGGTTCACTAATTTTTACAGGAAATTCATTCCGGGGTTCTCAGAAATCAGTCTTCCTATCACCAATCTTCTGAAGAAGGGAACGTCCTTTGTATGGGACGATTCCGCTCAAGAAGCATTCACTAAACTCAAGGGTCTATTTACTTCCACTTCCTTTTTACTTACTCCGGATCAATCTCGTCCCTTTATTGTTGAGTCAGATGCGTCTCACTATGCTTTAGGAGCGGTCCTGTTACAAAAGGACGATCTGGGGGAAGAAAGACCAATCGCATACCTGTCTAAGACCTTTTCTTCCTCCGAAGTCAATTATTCCGTCCTCGAGAAGGAACTGTTGGCAATCCAAAAAGCCTTTGAAGAGTGGAGACATCTTTTGCTTGGCTCGATGCACCCAGTGGAAGTTCGCACCGATCATCGCAATCTCAAGGTGCTGCAACAGGCTCACACCACTAACAGTCGACAGGCTCGATGGGCCCACTTCTTCCTACCATTCCGGATAGAATTTACTTTCCTTCCAGGTAATCAAAACCTATGGGCAGATGCACTTTCACGAAAGGATCCCCCTATCAGGAAATTTCAATCCGAACTGCTTTTTCCGAAAGCTAAGTTTCTGGCTTCGATCACTGATTTTCTACAAGCACTCAGACAAGAGACAGCCCGCCATGAGCGACTCTGCCAGGACCTGCCGAAGACCCATTCGCTAACCAAGTATAAGGAATACTATTTCTTTAATGATCAAGTTTTGGTCCCAACCCCGATGCTTCAACAAGACGTACTCTCCATGTGTCATGATTCCAAGGTGGCAGGACATCGAGGATATCAATCTACGCTTGACCTAATCACACAGCATTTCTGGTGGCCGGGTCTGACCAGGGACGTTTGTGATTATGTAGCCGCATGTACAATATGCCTCCAATCTAAGACTCCTAGGAGCCCGCCTTTTGGTCTGCTTACCTGTATGCCCATTCCGGACAAACCATGGCAGATCATCTCCACAGATTTCATTGTTGATCTCCCATTGTTGTCGGGCTACACCACCATCATGGTGACAATTGACTACTTTACGAAGATGGCTCACTTCACTCCGCTAAGCAAACTCCCGGGAGCAGCTATGATCTCTAAAATCTTTATCTCTGAAATTTTCTCCAGACATGGCCTCCCTAACACTATTGTATCGGACCGGGGTCCCCAGTATGTCTCGCAATTTTGGAAGGGTATTTGGAAGGTGTTGGGGATAAAAAGAGCCCTCAGCTCGGGGTACCATCCTCAAACGAATGAACAAACAGAGCGCCTCAACAAAACATTGGAGGGCTACTTACGTTGTTTTGTTTCAGCTGCTCAAGATAATTGGTGTGATCTCTTATCTTTAGCAGAATACGCCTACAACAATGCTAGACATTCGGCACTGAAGACCAGTCCCTTTTTCTGCTCTTATGGCTTTCACCCGTCTTTCGAACCTACGGTCTCTAAGTCCTCCTCCAACTGTCCAGGATTAGAGGACCTAGTTGACAGGATTCATAAGGGACAACAACTTGCTCAAACAACTTTGCAAGCTGCTCAAGATCGAGATAAGCAGGTAGCCGACCGTCGTCGACAAGATTCACCATCCATCTAAGTTGGCGACGCAGTCTGGTTGTCTGCCCAATTTCTCCCTCGACATTTGGTGCCGTCCAAGCTATCACCCAAATATTTCGGTCCATTTAAGGTGGTAGCATTAGTTGGTTCTGTTGCGGTTCGATCAAGCTGTCTGTGAAAGATTGATTTCAACGCACCTCTGTAAATCATCCCCCACCAATCATGACCGATACCGGACCAGAATACGAGGTGGCTGGCATTTGTGATTCCAGATATCATCGAGGTCGGTTACAATTTCTTGTAAATTGGAAAGGGTATTCCCCTGCCGAGAGGACTTGGGAGTTGGCATCAGGAGTGCATGCTCCTACTCTGGTCCGGAGATTCTTCCGTCTTCACCCGGGGAAACCGGGGTCACCAGCCCGTAGGAGGGGGCATACTGTTACACCGTTCTGTTGATGGCCACTTTGGCAACAACGACGAGTGTGTATCATACAGTTACCCCACTCACATAACATGGCCGACTACTCTGGCTCCAACTATGCAAGCAACGGTATAGCGGTTGCACGTTCTGTGTATCCGTACCGAAACGATCACGTGACTCTTTATAGTGCGACCAGGAAGTCAAGCAATCGCGTCGCTACTCCGCAGCATGGCGCTTCGTAAGTTCGTCTCTAGGAACTCATGCGTACTAAACTTTTTCTTCCCTTAAACCAACTTCTGATCCCTATTCCTTTTCTCTCATGTCATTATCTCATAGAAATTCTCTCCGCCTTAGCCTACCAACTGATCCTCGTAACAGATCATCGTGTCCCATTACAGCACTCTGTTCCATTTCTGGGAAGTGAGTTTCCTGGGAGCTCCCATTAATCACTTTCCCTTTCGTCCCTTACCCGTCTCCCATTGTGTATATTAATCTCTCGCTTCTATTTTCATTTTTGGGAAAGGTCTTCCTTCGTCCTTAGGCATAACAAACCCCTACTGGTCAGTGACCACCCCGAGAACTGCAGTGTGCATTAATCTCCATTTTTGGAGTAAGTCTAGTAGCTATTCGATCGGAACACTTACCCTTTTCATATAAAATCAATACTCACTTCTCCGGTCTTCTGCTGAGGACTCACGCTCAGGACAAGCACGCCCACAGCCGACTCCTCGATCGCAATCATCCAGGACACTGGAGGTCGACTGCAGAACAGATCCGCCGCCGTGTTCCAGCAGGGTTTTTCTCCCCCGGAGGGTTTTCCATGGGAATTGTGTTTTCTCCCATGATGAGGGTTGTCATCGGCAGGGAGGGAATAGAGCTTCCCGGGAGACCTTCCCGTTCACCAGTGTTGCTGCCCTCGGAGACTACCAGCTGCCCAGGTTAGTGGTTCCCACTACTTGTAAGCTTTGTTTCAAGTGTATCAACCTTGAGGCGTAACAACATGTGTATAATTCGTCTGGCTTTTTGCCGGTCACATCTATTTATATATAAATATAGATTATTATTACTGGACTCAATGCAGTGTGGCGGAATTTACTTCAACGCCCAAGGCCAGCCGACATTGCCTTTTCATCCTCCTCCACATCAATGGGAACTTGCCCAAACCCCCTGACCACCAGGAGATCTATCTTGGCCTGGAGTGAGCCCCGTGTACCTCTCACATGACTCCTTAACCTCACCTCCTACATGCTTGTCACAGCTGCTGATCTGGCAACCTGATCCCGGAAAGCTATCCCCGCACCAGGTTAACAGTCTGTTTATTTCAGTCCATGTTTTTTTTAGAAGAAGGTATGGGAGAAAAAAGGATGCATTGTCTCTCTGTATCTAGGAGATGCATACGGGCCTATACTTCATCAACTAACACAAAAAGAGACCTGTGGAGGTAATCCTCGCATGAAAGGCTTCTCTAGCCCAGACTTTTCAGTCTATTTAGTTCTTTCTATGGTTACTAGCAAAGCACCAGCTTTCCTCCCTTGCGGTAGTGTACTCACCACACGACTACTACACAAACTTCCCTTTCTAGTCACACTGAATTATGCAGCCCACTGTCATTCGGTTGGTCTCTCCCCAATGTTTGCCTATTCCTTCCTTGGGTGCCTTACTCATGTCCAAATGCATGTTTTTTTTGTATATGATTAAATGAACCTTTCACACTACATAAAAACATTAAAACGTAGAAAAATGTATAAAAATAAATGTTTCACATATAAAAATATAAAATATTGCTACCAAACAATTCATTGTATACGCTGTGCATGAAAGAAGCGACAGTAATATAAATGATCAATCACATAATCTAGTTTTCACATTTTTCCAAATATGATACGGCCCAGCAGTAAGAACAAGGGATTCAGCCCCCTAGAAAATGCTCCAGAATTGGTCAGCTCTTATATTTTGATATTTAGCATATTCCTTATCATACATAGGTTGCAGTCTAGAACATTGGGTCAGGATATGCCATGCGGTCTCAATTGTTTCTCCACATAACCTACAGGTTGTCATCTCTCGAGGCATTCCTGCCCAGGCCCCAGTATAAGCCAAGACCGGTAAGATGTCAAAGCTTAAGTAAAGTATAAAATGTATCAGTCCAGGAGAGCGATATTTGGTAAGATAGCTACAAGGGCTATCCCCAGGCAGCCTTGGTGGGTATATTGCACTTATCTATGTCGTAAAGTCAATTGATCAATAACCAGAGCACGATCATAATCTAGTGTTTTTCCACAATTTTAGCTAGATGGAATTCAATCATTGATTTAGGGGCTGCATTCAGTCTAATGACGGAGAAATTAGACAATACAGTTTTCTCCAACCCACAATACCAGATACTCCTGGTCACCCTCTGTGAATGTTCTACTGTAAGGGTCAAGAGGTTTGGCTCATAAAAGGCTCCCAAGGTAATCTTGTTCCACAGCCTACAAACAGCAAGTTTCCCCAAAGAGGTCAATGACTGTAATCCGAGTTCAAGCCTAACTGTCTGTACTGGAACCGAACAAGGTAGGCCCAGGAATGAGCTAAGTATTTTCACGTCTAGCCGTTCCAGCCATCCCACAGATCTCTCCCGGAGTACCTCCAAGGCATATATTATCCCCTGTATAATTGATTGCTTGTAAACATTCAGCTTGGCCTGAATAGACCCCCACCCAGCCTATTGACAATACTCCTAAGAGCAAGCCATTTAGTCCAGGCCTTGCTAAAGACAATCTCTCCCACATAGGACTGGTCTTTCGAAGCCTTAACTGTCATGCCCCAATACTTATATTCAGCAACTTTTCCTAGGGGCTGGGTATCTATTTTCTAGACAAAAACGGGGCACCATACGCTCGCTTCCCGATAGTCATGATTCTTGTCTTGGTGACATTCACCGTAAGGCCATTTTCCCTCGCATAGACAGTGCATCCAAAGAACACTGTAAGCCCATAGCTGTATGGTCAAAAATGACTGTGTTGTGGGCGTAAGTGAGGCAATGAATGGCTGCAGAGCCGAATGGATGATTGTTCGCTGATCTTAATCATGGTTCAAAATTGGATACTTAAAGATTATATAGAGTAGGGTCAAGCACACAACCCTGCTTCAACCCTTTGTTGGTAGAAATAGGTATTCCCAGGTTGCCTGTTTGTGAGAGGCGAATCTGTAGCTCAGTATCGGTATATAACTGTTTAAAAAAATACAGGACAAAATTGTCTATCCCCCCAACTCTCCAGTTTACAGCAGAGTTTCCCTTGGTATACACTGTCAAATGCTGAGCTATAATCAACAAAGCACATATAGAGTGCCTGGTCTGGGGTAAGTAGTTTAACCAAAATTAAGGTGAATAAAACCCACAAAGGGTGGCTCGTAGAGCCATTTTTCCTAAATCCTGTTTGAGTGAGATTAAGATGAGCACAGTTTTTAGCCCAGTTTGACATTGTCTCCAGTGACATATTCACGAATATTTTGGATCCACTGTCTAGCATTGCCAGTATTCTGTAGTTCTCAGGCAAATGCTGAGGACCCTTCTTATGGACTGGGATTAAGACAGAATATTGCCAGGTCCTAGGAATGATACCCGTCTCACAAATGTGTAGGAATATTTGCCGCAAAGCCACTGCCCAATATTCGTGTTTGTGCTTACAAATAATGTTACAAAGCCCATCCGTCCAGCTGACCAAGAAGCTGCCAATTTACTGATGATCAGGTACAAATCTGCTTCCTTGACCAACCCCCCCACCTCCGTATTAACTATGGACCTGTGAGGTAAGGTCGGAGAAGCATCCTGTTCCCCCCCAATAATTATCCCTGATAAAAATGTCCCAATGGGACCCATCTACGGCACATACTTCGTGGGCCCCACCCTTAGCCAGGTTAGATCATATAAGACATTAACCTGAAACTGGACAGGAGAGAAACTTTTTGGATAGACCGCCTGGGGTCACTTACTCCTCATGGGATGAACGAAGGAATTAACTTCCTTTGCTACATCTGACTTCAATCTGTGATTTTGCTGCTTAGTTTTCCGATGTTTACATTCAAATTTTTTGATCCTCTGGCTCATCCAAACAGTTGTTTGTGGTAGCATTACTACAAACCTTACTCCTTGAGTATGAATGCACACTTTTGATAACCGTGCAGTTCGGTGTATCATTGCGAATACCAAGTGTGTTGTTACACTAAGTATAATGATCTGCTTGGAGCTACAGTTTGTTCAGTTGATATTTTGTACTCTGCTTTCCTTTTCTTTTTATTTGTATTATCATTTTGGACTTTACAGACCTCTAGGATTGGCACCACTTATGTTTCCATAATGAGCCAATAACGCATAATACTTAGTTTCATTCACATTCAATGACTTCTCATTACCTTGGTCTGTGAACCATTACATTCATTTCTGCACTGGATCAGCAGACATGCCATTAATCAGACGTTGCTGACGCATGCCTGTGGTTACACATTGGCCCTCATTACACCCCCAGCGCTAAACCATGGCGCTATTAGCACCATGGTTGGTGCCGGTGTTGTAACGAGTCCGCCATGGTGGAATGGGGAAATACCACCCCATTCCAAGGTTGGCGGGGCGGTAATTCCCCATGCTGCCATGGCCCTTCCCCTTTCCCATTTTTGCCCCATAGGGCTCAATGGGACTGGGGAAGGTGCTAATTACGGCACCGTAAATTAGCTCCTAGGTCCCTTTGCGGGTTGGTTTTTTTAACGCCTGCTAAAAGCAGGCATTAAAGTGCAACCCGCAAAGGGACCTCGTAATCAGGCATTAAGGGTTTAACGGCGCCGACACCTTTTACAGCGCCGTTAACCCCTTAATGCCTGGGTTGTAATGAGGCCCATTGTGTTATTCTTTCATAGCTGCATTATGTTTAGGCTTGCTCTTACACCGGCACTTGCCATTGCAGCTTACTTTATTGTATAAACATAGCTCCCGGGCAAGTTTTGTTGCCATTGTAGAGAAGGAGCCAAGTACTCCCACCTCAATCGACCCGCCCCTTTTACCTGTATGCTGGAAACCAGAGTATGAGACGTATACAGAACAGTTGAATCAACAAAGAGCAGAATATGGACTCAGTCCAGTACCAATAAAAGGGCCAGTACCTAAGAGGATCTGGGAGCCAAGGTACCCATTGAGAAAACCTTATCTGCATACAAAGAAATATGATGGCCATCTGAATAAGATTCCTGAAGAAGCAAAACCAATGAACGGCAAGGATGAATGGTAGTATTACTAGCCATTGCCCAGTATATGTTATATGGAGCTGAAGATGAAGGACATAAAAAGATTCAGTGATCAGAGAACACGTAATATTCTATACGGCATCAAGAAAGCAATAAGGATAAGTGACATCTTGGGCTCAAGGTGAAGAAACGTATGCCACAGAAACAGATGACAATATTAAATCATTTTACACGTGTACAGATGCAGAAGAAACGCAAGCAGCAAAGTAATCGTGAAGCTAGCTCTAAGCTTATAGTAAAATAGATAGCGGCAAGCGCCAACGTATACATACATAGGAATGAGAAAATTATGGATGTTTCCACTAAACGTATTAAAGCTGGTTGGACATTAGCAAAATGGCCTCAGCTCGGTGTTAAAAGCAGACATTGAATTACAGAACCAGAGCTCAGAAAAGCGAGGTTGAATGAGCCCCAAGAAGCCAAGGTCTTATCAAACTGGAGTAGACTGACTTAGGATACAAAACCGCGTGAAAGAACAAACCTCCTGTCCAGAAGGAGTGAACATAACAAAGGAAGACGTCAGAGGTCTATTGGAATAAAATATTAAATACACAAAAAGGCTTGATTTTATGGTCTCTAGTCACATGGAAGCTTGAAGTTGGACGAACGAGATGATCACACCTACGCATGGAGGCAGACTTTGCTGCTCACTCCCTAATTTTCTCAGATCTAAGAACACTATCAAGGACGAAGTTCAAAGGCCTAATTTACAGGAGACCACTGAGGTGATGATGGATTGATATGCTAATTGGTAGGAAGCTAAAGTTAAGGCAACCTCACCAGCATCTGGACGGCCAGCCTGTCGCTGCTAACGTAGGTGGAAAAGTATTGAAGATGGACAGAGTGCCAACCAATTGTAGAGGACCTGCGTATTCAGGGGTCCTATAGTGTGTAAACCAATGGGATGTTGTGTATTTAGTGACGTTCACAGTGGTCATTTTTAGAGGAAGACTTAGTTGCCCACCTGATGTTAAGTAACCAATCACATAGTTACACTTTTTTAGACCAGTATGGATCATATACTTAGATGTTCACTTAGAGCCAATCACTCCCTCTGTTAGGTTTTTGTAGTTTGCCACGTAGGATGATGTTGGTAACACATAGGTTAGACGTTATTAATGACACATTTTGCATATAAAAGTACAGTTTTTCTTAAATGCTTTGAGTTTGAAGATTGAGCGTTTGCGTTGATGTTCGTTATGCTCCCTGTTTTAGAAAATGGATATTAAAGTCTTCCTTTTGTCAACTTCCTGAGTCGGCTCTATTATTTGGTGTATGAGTAAGATCTGCATCCCCATCCATCTCAAGGGTAATTGCTGCTCATCAAGGGAGCTGGACTATCCAGTTCACTGTGTTCACGCTGAAAATACCTTCTATGTGGGCGTTGCCTCCAACAGAGCTGTGCCGCATGATATGTAGCTCATTGGCTACTTGCACTAGTATCATGCGCATCCGAGTTTTACACAATATGTATAGTAATATGAGAGATCACAATCTTAATTATTTCTGTCTACTTTTGTTTTTAACACAACTTGTCTATGGCGACCTGGCATGCCCCGATCTCTCCATTCGTGGTAAGGTTGGGACACGATTCAGTCGCCATAGCAACAGTATTTAACATCTGTAAGCGCGTTTTCCAGTCTCTGAACAGGCGATCACAGGTAAGCTGCAGTTTCACACATCGTTCTGCGCACAACAATACTACATATGATTTATAACATAAGGCACTTACACCTGTGTTCCATTTACTTTCAGAATTGTGAAATCGTCCCAACCTAGAGATACTTTGAATTCACAACGCGCCCACGTGTGCGCTCTTCAGATTCAGTTCACGTTTAATAATGGTACAGGTAAGCGTTTTCCGCTTCCACAACCATGGGCACAGCCACTTTCAGATCGGTTACATTTTCATTGAAGTACGGGTACTTTATCCATTTTCAGAACGCTGAATTAAGAACATTTACATCATTCTCATATGAGATCCCGATAACTGACCACATGGTCACAAGAATAAGGTACCTTTCATTTAGTTTTCAGTTATTACACACTATGTGTACAGCAGCACATATTTACATATTTTTACCTTTTTTCTATTTCTTTCATTTTTGTCACATCTCTGTGTATTGAATTGGGGTATGTACTTTATTGTTTTTTGCACTTTGTGTTTGCATATCATGCTTTTGCATATTACGTTTATTGCATTTTCTCTACGATACTGCTTATGAATATAATTGTGTCGATTCTACATATGATTATTTGATTATGTATTGCAATTACATGTAGGGCTCAGCCCTGACGAAGGAGTGATTTACTCCGAAAATGCATTGGCACATGAGATCTTGACATGCCGAGGTCACAGCTGGCCCCCTCTTCTGTTTGAAATTTAAATCAACTATTTGATTACGCACAATTACGATTTTGGTCTGGAATTTCGATCTTACCGTCAGCATTGAACTTTTGAGAAATCACTTAAATTGAGGCCTACCATTTTTTTTAACTTTAGCAAGTTGATGATAACACCCCCATGGGGGCACAGTTTGTGAGTGACTGACTAGCTGGGTGGATTCCATCCCGTTTTCTTTGTGCTGTAGTTTTTAGGTCCAGGTGTCTCTGGACTTTTTTCAGTCAGCTCCTTTAAAATTTGAACTATTATGGACTACAGAGACTTATATATTATTATTTTGATATTAAGTTGATTTAGTGGTGCCTACCCTTTTCCTATTGCTAGATTGTATTAGATGCCAGAATTTTCTAGAGTCTCTTTCTTGGATAAGTTTATTTAAAATCATCCAAACAGCGCTGGCATTGCTGTATCGATGATTTGTAAGCCAGCGTTTATATGTACCTTTCAAGGCAGAGATTTCTTGGTTTCTCACTTTAAGGCTAGAATAATAGTGTCTTTTGACCAAACGGATGGCCGCTCTTAACTCTCTTTTCCTACAAGCAATAATTGCATTGTAGGGAGTTCCCAGCTTTTTAGTACCACGCCTAGCAATGATAGACCTGTCAAATTGTGGCGCATACCTAGCAACCAGAGTATCTAACTTCCAGCTACAAGACTGTACTGTCGAGATCCCCCTGGCTTCCGCCCTAGTCAGCCTAACATTTAGTCCTTGAATATGACGCAGCGTCCAACAGAGTCTATTTCCCTGGGCATTGACCCTGGGATTATATACTATCTGCTGAGAAATTTCGATCTTAGTGACCTGTAAAGTCATATTCAATATGGCATGATCACTTATTGGTACTGGCATAATATTTAACAGGGAGGAGTGTTTACTTATTGGACCATTTACAAACATAAAATCATGGCAGCTATAATGTCTGCCATTAGTCCATGTATAAAATACATAATTCCTTGACGAATAGTGTATCTGTAAATCAAATTCACCCAGCAAATCCTGCCATTTCCGACCTTGACTGTGGTATTTCATTTTAGTTGCTACGTTTCCTGTAGACAACCCCACACTCATAGCAATCCAGGTTAAAATCCACTGCCACCATAATCCCTCCCCTTGGATGCAGCAGTTGTCAACAGCAGAGGATATTGATGAGAGCCTTCTCCAACCTGCTGGTCTGCGTACCTCGAGGTGGATCGTACAAGGTGATCACCAACAGGTTCCCACCCCCAACAGACAGCCCAGTGATTTCCACACAGAGTAAATATTCTTTAAGACCATCCGTTATAATCTCTTTTGATAAATAAGAAGCTTTAACTCCCATGCATAAGTCTCCCACCGGGCAACCAGCTATGGGGTGGGGATATGGAAGAAGAAACAGTACAGAACCATCCAAGTCGAATCGGGAGGCAAGTCAAGTCTCTTGTAATAGAAATATGTCATTTGTCATCATATATTCTAATACAGCCCTATTGTTCATGAATGAGACATGACTTCTTGAATTCCAACACATGACCTTGAAGATAACGTTTCTACGGGTGTCCAGATTTCATCGTGGGATCGAACCTTGGGAGCAAAACCATGTACCCTCCTTCCTCTCCTTCAAACGCCCATAAACAAAACACAGTGCATCTACTCTCGCCCGGCCCGAAGTATCTTACTATAAGCTTCAGGCACAGAAGCAGCATTCTGAGTCGGGCAGAAAACATAAATATCAAAACCCATATGAGAAAAAGCCCTAGAATGGTTGCAGATGGATTCCACCACCATGGGTGAGGCAAAAGCAGCAAATACCCAGTTCGACACACTATTCAAAGTAGGTTATTTCAGTCCCTCTATATCCTTTGATGTAACAGTGGGAAGGGCCGGGATTTGAGGTATTAAAGTAAGCAACCAGGACCGATTTAGAAAAGGACTATCACCCGTAGGGAGTCTTTCAACAATGTTTATGTATTTCAACCCAGCAAAACACGCAGGTTCAGGCAGTGAGGGAACAAATGCTGATCTAGCAACCCTCGAGGCCTTAACATAGGCAAGCCAGTTTTCATGAGTAAAAGGCCTGTGTGTTATATTGCTGCCCCAAAGATTCAGTGCCCTCCTATAACTTCACGTTCGACCCTCTGTGAGGAAGCAACAGGTAAGACAGAATAATCCATCCCCTCGTGACTCACATGGGGATGGAGGGGTGCATTTCCTGCCTCACTAGGCGCTTTAGCTTGGCTTTTTTTTGCCAAACTAGCCCCCAGTATAGCCGTTTTGATGTTTTCCTGCTCAGGCTTTTTTACATGATCAGAGAACCTTTACAGGAAGAAGCCATAGTGGGCCGTTGTTTTGGCGCCAAAGGGTGCGCCTCACCCAACCATTTATCCAGAGGGCCATGCAAAAGTACTTGCCGTACCGTGAAATCTCCCAGCTTCTTAGTGATGGTATAATAACCAACGAGGGGGGGCTGGGGAGGTCCTGTGCTCTGAATTGAGGGGGCTGAGATTTCTTCTTAACCTTAGACGATTTCATTGAATTTATCCTCGTATTTTATTGGTTTCGAGGCCAGGTCCTTTTCACACTGGGATCTTTGATAGTCTTCTCACACAGAGACAAGCGGCTATCCAACATGGATGATTCCACACACAATGCATCCAAAGCTGGGTCCTCTGTGGAAGCGATGATGTTCACAGTATCAAACTGATTTAAAGGATGGCGATGGCCCGAGGAGAGAGATCAGTCTTTTCGTTTCCCTGCCCCCTCTGTTCACCATGAGTTACCTCAGTCAGCCCTTGATTTAACTGATCACCAAAAATAGTGTGCCAATCACATGCGCCGTCAGCTGGCCCACGCTGCTTTTAATATCAGACTGTCCCATTGCCAGGCTAGAACATTATTGCAGCAGAGATTCGATCTTGGCTTCCACGCGCTGCATGGAGGCTGCAGTAATAGAGGGTAAAGACATTTGCCCCCCACCACGCTCTGCAGCAATACGTGAATGAGGCTGTCCATCTTCACTATCCGTACTAGCATAGTCTGAAGAGGATAGATATTTCTCCAGGTCCGGAGAGGCCGGGAGGTTAGTAGGCAGATCACCACTTACCATTGTTGAAGAAACGAGTAATTTCAGTCTGCGGTGTGCGGGCCCACACCTCTTTACCCTTCTTTCCCATTGCAGTCTTGGGCCCAGGGTGTTTCAATTTTCCAAGGAAAACACTGCGTGCACGTTTTCCTATAGTAGGTGCTGCACTGTGCAGCCAGTAGCAATGTTTTTTACAAGCAGACATGATTACAACCAGTCAAAGAAAGGATAAGCAGTCACTCAGGGAAAGCGTACCTTGCAATGTAGCAGTGACCTACGTGCACTGGGGCAGCAATTTCCAAGAAAAGAAACACCCCAGACACAGAGCTGCTTCTTACTTTCCCCCAACACCAGACGCCAAACACCAAACACACAAGCTGCCCACCGCCAAGGGACCATATACACTATGCGTTAGGAGGCATAATGTCAGTTTCCTGTCATTATGTGATTGGATTCTCCCCACTCCACTAGGGGAGGGAAGAACCTGAGGTGATCCTGACTGGGACCCCACTCAGTCAGGGACTCTACTATCACCCACCTGAAATAGGTTTAGTCCTTTCTCTGTCCTTTACTATACCAGTGAAATGTCCTCTCAGTCAATGGCTGCAGTCAGTGGGTCTCATTAGAAGGTTGGAGGTAACCATGCCGCTTTTAGCGGCATGATTGCCTCCATACCGCAATCCGGGCCCGGGTTCCTCGAATGAGGAATTACCGGGCCATCGTAACCCGGTCCATCCCCATTCGAGCCCCCATAGGGCTCAATGGGATTGGGGATGGAGCTAACAACGGGCCCGTTAATGACGGGCCCATTGTTAGCTCCCTGGTCCCCTCACGGGACCCGGTAAGGACGCATGGTTTTTCCAGGCGCCCATTGCGGGTCCCGCGAGGAGACCTCGTAATAGGGTGGAACGGGTTTACCGGCACCGGCACCTTTACCGGTGCCGGTAAACCCATTCCGCCAACCTTCTAATGAGGCCCATTGTCAGTCACCCACTACTAAGTAACAGCTACTTCCGGCCAGTCCTCCTAAGGATGTCATACTGCCATTTACAGTCAGGTCTGCCTCACCGCAGTTCATAACCACCCGAACCAATAAGCAGGCCACATGACATCACAGCAGTGCTGCAGGCCCAGGCAAACTTATATATTGTCTAGCCAGTGACATAGAAAATCGCATTTAGGAGTCAGGGAAATGGCATTAGGGTTACACAACCCCTGGCGACTCCCTTGCTACACATCAAACTTCCCTTGCAACTCCTGGCTCAGATGTCATAGTGGCAGTGTTGTAAAACAAAAGTAACCAAGGCTCTGATTGCAGCTGTTTAATATCACAAGTCTCCCCCACCTTTTCCTACACCAGTCTCTTATTGGCTGCTGTGTTATTAGGGGAGGGAGGGACTGACATCCGTGTCCACCCTCCCTGCATCAGAATAACATTGTGGACACATTGAGTATGGTAAGAGCGTAGGTACCAGCTGGGAAACACAAAATGCGTGCGTTCTTTTTGAAGAAGAAAAATGCCTCGATGTGTTGCTTTATCGGGAGACATAGGTGTGGCCTGGGTTAGAAGAGTGTCGGGAGCTGCAGATAAGGTGTGCTGTGTTGCCAAGGAACGGGTTGGCATGCTCAGTGAGGTTGGAACCATGATAGAGGAGATGAACCACATTACTTTGGATGGAATCCATGCAGCATTAACTGACATGTGACAATAGTACTGGGTGGGGCATTTAGAGCTACTTTTGGCCTATGATTGCAGAAACCGGTAATGTAATGTAATGCTGCACCTTTACATGTGACCACTGCACCATGCATACGAGATGTTGAGTGCCATTTCTGGGTTATTTGTGCTACTCTTGGCATTTGATGGCAGCATCTGGAAATGTGAGGCTGCACATTAGCTGCGGCGGGTATACCATGCATATGAGACTTTCACTGGCATTGGAGGGCATTACTGGGGCATTTGAGGCTATAGTTGGCAGAGGACAGCAACAACCGAATATGAGGTCCCATCTTACAGATGGTGACTCTATCCTGCATTTCAGATGTTAACTCGAATTTCTGGGACATTTCAGGATTCTCTTGGTATATGATGGGAGTAGCTGGTCACGTGAGGCTGTACATTGCATACTACATGTGAAGCATCAACTAGCATTGTATATCACTACTGGACATTTGTGGCTGCCTTTAGCATATGATGACAGCTTCTGATCACAGAACGACCTCTGCCTTAATGCCAGTAAGACAGAGATTCTACTCATCGGCACACACACTCCCACCTTCCCTGCAGCTCTCTGGCCGGCCTCTCTTGGCCCTCTTCCTGCTCTTACCTGCACGGCAAAAAAACCTCGGGGTCATCTTCGACTCCAAACTCTTTTTCTCTCCTCACATCTCTGACGTCTCTTAGAAGTCACACTACCAGCTACACCTCCTCAGAGGTATCCTTCCTTTCCTCTCCTTCCCCCAGAAGCTCACTGTCTCTAGAGCCCTGGTTCTCTCGAAGCTGGACTACTGTAACAGCCTCTACCTAAATCCGCCTGCCGCTACCCTCCACCCTTTGCAACTCATCCAGAACAGGACTGTGAGACTTGTCCTTGGCCTCAAGCCCAGGGACCGTATCTCTCCAGGACTGAAATCGTTACACTGGCTCCCAGTGGCTGTGAGGATTAAGTTCAAAACCCTCTGCATTGTCCACAAGGCCTTCTGGGGCCTTGGGCCAAAATACCTTCAACTCTCTCTTCCTAAATATCTTCCTTCCCGAGCTCTTCGCTCCTCCGCCTCCAACTCCCTCAGGGTCAGCCGCTTCTCCAAGCAACAAGTTGGGGGTATATCTCTCTCCGCAGCAGGGGCCTCCCTCTGGAACAGCCTTCCTACCTCCCTGAAACATGAGGAGAACCATCTCCGGTTCCGGAAGCACCTCAAAACCTTCCTCTTTGCCTCCGCTTTCTCTCCCCCTCTCCCCTGCTAAAATCACTGAACCTGCACTAAATCTGCAACTGGCCCAGTCACTGATCTCGGTCCTTGGCCCAGCTCACTCTTCCCTGCACTGCCTCCCTGGCAACCCCTACACTGCGGGACTGTCTCTGTATCCCTAAAGCCCCTCCTCCCGGCACTTACCTTGCACTTGCCACTAGCTGGCCTTTATTATTTATCTTGTATTCTACTAACCCTGTACTGCACTTTACCATTTCCCTTTCCCCTTGCACTTTTCCTTTCCCTTCTACCCTTGCGCGATCTGAATGACACTTGGCCTAGTAGGATCGCTGTCTGTCCCCCCTTGTTCCCCACCCCCCTCGCCTCGTCGCGCCTTGAAACACTTGTGTATAGGCGGGTTACAAATACCATATTATATCATATCATTAGGATGTAGATTATATACGCTGACTATACCATGCATACACACCACTAGCTGGCATTGGATTGCATTTCTGTGTCAGTCGAAGCTTTATTTTGCATCTGATATCGGCAATTGAACACGTAAGGCTACATCTGAAATGTGTTGATTTGTCCATTCATATGAGACATGAACTGTTATTGTTGGGACATTTCGTGGCATTTTAGGCTGCCTATAGCAGCTGATCAAGGGAAGATGACTATATCAATTATATGAAGAATGTCACACTGCCCTTGGCATCTGCTTCATCTGATTGCAGAAGCTGGTCATTTTAGGCCGTACATTAGATATGGAGACTTGAACTGTCACAAGAGGCATGTACTAACACTGGATGGCATACCTGGGCATTTGAGGCTGTCCACGACATACAATGGCAGCAATTGGCTTTGTTAGACTGCTCATGATATATGGTGACTATGCCATTCATTTTGGAGAACTCATTGACATTGGAGAGCCTTTTTGTGTCATTAGAAGCTTTATTTGGTATATGATGGCAGCAGCTGGACATGTGAGAATGCACCTCATTTGTGGTGACTACGCCATGCATATGAGGCCTTAGCTGTCATTCTGGGGCCCTTTCTGAGGTATCTGAAGATGCCCTTGGCATATGATGGCAGCGGCTGATCATGTTCTGCTGCACATTACATATGGTGACTATACCATACATATGAGGCATCAAGAAGCATTGGATGGCATTGCTGGGGAATTTAGCGCTGTGCTTGGCATAAGATGATAACTATTGTAAATGTAAGGCTGCACATAACATATGGTGACTGTACTATGTCTGCGAGGCACTAGTGGCCATTGGATGGCAATTCTGAAACACTACAAGCTATACTTGGCACATGCGGGCAGCACCCGGCTATGTGTGGCTTCACCTTCATTGTAGTATTCATACCATGCTCATAAGGTATTATTACCTGGCATCAGAAGGCATTTCTGAAACATATGAGGCTGAACTTGGCATTTGATGGAGAATGGTGCCTTTGAAGCTGTACCTTTCATATTGTCATTATCTCAGGCACATGATGCATAAGGTCGGAGGGGCACACGATGCTTCACTTTAAATGGGATGGCAGTGCCTAAACATGTTAGAGTGTGCATATACTACGCCTGGCATGGGAGGATCCCTCTATACATGTCAATTTTCTGGTGCTGACACTCGTGTCAGCTGGTCTAGCAACCCCAGTGCTCTCCCTTTTTTCTTACAAACTAACCTGGTGAAAGACCCCACACTACTCGGACCCTCTTCAGCACTTCATAAGTCTATGACGCAACCACTCACCATCTAACTACATCTAGTGCCATGCTACGTCGGTTCTAGATAGGGCCATCACAATACAACTCTGCTCTAAACTGAGATGTACTCTCCTGAATCCTACACTCAGGCTTACCAAAAACCTATCACATTTGAGAAAACATGCATCCCTACTTCACCACCATATCCTCCCCACTCCCCACTCATCCCAATTGTTTTTCTCTTGGTTTTTGGTCATTTGTTTTAATCTAGTTTCTTGTTCCGATCACCTCCTTCCCAAAATGTCCCTTCCTTTCCACAGACTAAGGTCTGGTGACACCCTGTCAGGGTCATAATATACAATCTTTCGGACAAAGCCGGGCGGTGTAAGACTATTACGGTAGTAGTGATGAAACATAACACAACATAGAAGCTGAACAGGGTGAATACATTTCAGACGTAACACCCTGGCACGGCGAACACCTTTCACCTGCTGCAATCCCATGATAAACTTGGTTCAATCGTACACTCCGCCTTTTCCTTTTAATGCCTTCTTGAGCATCTTCTCTATCCTCCACCCTCATCCCAACTTTCTCCCGGACTTTTCTCCTCCCTGCCAGTACTGGATCTTCCATCATACTCCTCCTTTGCCTCTCAGACAGGTAAAGCGATTCGTTCGACGCCATAACCTATGGCAGGAGGAGCTATACAAATGCAAGGTAAAATACCATAACTTGTGGCTAAACTCCTGACACTTCATCACCCATTGCTGAAACTCTGTTGCGCATGCAGACCACTTGTTCTTTTTGTTAGTTGATGTAGAAGAAGGCAAAGGGGGGAATCCTAGATTCAGACCCATGGACACAGCAGAAAAGTTAGGCAGGCCAGATCATGTGGATCTCATAGGAATCCAGCAGGAGCAGAGCTGTGAATCCACCAATAGAAGAAATCAAGAGCGGGCCCCCCTTTCCCTACCTTCACCTCTATGCCATTCCTTTAACTCTAGGTATCGTTCTGTCCAAGTCCTTATGTTGCATCTTTCCAAATGGATCCATGTGTGGGTACCCTATTGCTGTATCCACTTGTTGTACAGCAATCTGTTGCTTCACAGCTAGGTTTGTGCTGAAAACACAGCTCATGCATACATACATGGCGTTCAACATGTGTTGGTATTGGAATCTACAAAGCAATACATATCTTCATTTGCTGGCACTTTAAAGGATTCTCTGAGCATTGGCTGGACGTAGTTACATTTGCAATGGGCTCTATTGACAGCCAGACCCCAGTTGTTTTATAATGTGATTTACATCCCTAAAGGAACCTACTGACTTCTGTAGCTGAAAACCAATGTATGCCCTTCTAGCAAATACTTTTACAATCCAGTGCAGTGATTTGTATAGTCAATATTACTATTGTTAACAGATTAAATAATGTGAGGCAACACAAACATATTTACAGAAATTCCGATGCCCTAACTCGTAATTTCTCTACTTCTTATGTACTGTACCTGTTATCTTTCTAAATTATTAAACATGTGGAAATACAAAATGCAGTTACTATCACGAATACAGTATTATATTTTTTAATGACTCAAACATTAAGACACACTGTAGTTAGTATATCATACATAGTTCACTGTTAAGAAACATATTATTTCAAGGCTTCGCCAACTGCTCTTAATGTCTAAGTATTGCACCTGAATTATAGGAGCATTACTAATTATAAACAGGAAGCTTGCATAACTCCCAAAGATGTTATTTGAAAACCTTGATTAATTTGCTTCCTGGTCATGCCTAGGTCTTAGGCTATGCTTCTCAGTACAAACATGGCCCTTCCGAAAGGTTCTAAAAAACTTGGCTATTTGCCTAAGATGGTCCAAATGTAGCGGCTAAGTAATTTGTACAGTTTATTGTTATGCTTGTATCAGATCACACCACCAGTTTATAGTTAACTCTCAATGTAAATGGATTGCAACAGCGCCCTGATGCCCGTGGGCGTAGGTGCTTGACAAATGTCAAAAAATCAATGAAAAAAAGAAAAGAAATAAAGACATAAGTAAATAAAGACAAAAGCTGCTAAAACGACTATGGCGAAAGCCTTCACCAAACCTCTGCCTAAAACTCTATGGATCCGTTGGGCGTGCTGGAAGCCCAGCTGGTTTCCCACTGCTAAGTGGCTATTGAAGGATTCCTCCGAGTAATTTTGGCTGTGGATGGATTTCAGAAGGCCTTGCTGTTCAAGCTTTTGTTGAGCTTCTAGTTTTCCCTTTATTTCCTCTGCCACTTCCGGAAACAACTGGCAGAAAATGTCGTCTTTCAGGTTGAATGTTAAGCTTCTTGCAGCCAGCTTTCTCTTCTTGGAGTCGGTGCTCTCCATGCTGCCCTCAGTCTCTTTCTTCTCCACCATGATACTCAAGAGGCCAATCAGGATGGCGGAAACGGACCAGGCGGGATTCCAGGTTTCCGGATGGTGGCTGCTGATTGAAAGGCATAATGCTTGATTGCACCCAAATCTGCCATTGGGTGTAATCATGTAAATGCTGGGAGGCCGAAAAGGAAACTGCTTTGGAAAATCCAACATTCCATGATAGTATCCACCTTCATAGGGTGTCCCCTGAGGACCTCTCATGACATAGTGCCATTTAAGAAAATCTTCCGACAGCGGTTCGGCACGGATGTAGGGCACAGGGTCCTGCTTTAATCGCAGGTAGTCTTGTTTAAGCCGGTTCATTGCTGTTGTAGGTGCACGCTTCATATTTTTGGTACTCATCTTTCATTCTTGATCTCTCTCCTCTCTACCTTCTTCAGGATTGCCTCCTGAATGTGCTCCAGCCCCAGAGAAACAAAAACCCTTATTTTTGGCCTTTTTCAGTGATGCTTTGTGTTGAGGTTGTTCCATTACCTATATATGTCAGGGGTCACAGTTAGAATTTTCAGCATCTATTAAAAAAAAAAGAAGAATGTCATTTTATTTCTACATGTAAGAAACATACCATCTAAATGAGCATTTAGCAGGATTTACTTATGATCAAAAGTAGGAGGGACATACGCAAGAGTCTCTGGATGGATACACTGAGGACAGTTGGGGGGGGGGGAGGGGCGGAGGGCTTGTGTGATCTTCTTCCTCTGCAGACTAGATTCCAAAATGTGACTGCAGTGTTAACTAAGAGGCATACTTCTCTCAAGTGGGCGGGGAGGGGGCAACTCAGCCATGTGCAATGTGAGGTAGGAAATATATGGAAGTCTGGCCCATCACCAGCAGAGGGTTGTGAACTTCTGGGAAGAATCTAAGAGTTTACTTATTGGGAGAAATACTGAGTTAGGCGAAGAAGGTTTGGGGAATATGCAAACTTAGGGAAATAACATTGGGTTCAAAAATGGTAACCGAAATGAGAGAGTGGGTTACATGCAACAGCCCAGGCCTGCATGGGGTTGATGGCGGTGTACACAAATAGGTAGCCTGATAGAAGCATGGGATTTTCAGATATACATTCTGGGTCGGTATGGTGAAGTAAAACTACATCAAGATGGTGGCCGCTTCCCCTGGAGCTCCTTTGGTTGTGAAGGAGTGCACAGGCTTAGCAGACGTTACAGGGTGCATGCTTGAGACTGGCGTAACTAATGGCACTGCCAATGTGGTCATCTCATTAGCCGCAACCCTGTCACTTTGCGGTGTAGTGATGATTCATAAACCGTCAGGCCTGTCCTAAGTGTGAGCTGATGGAGACTGTGACTTCTCATAATGATCTATGGTGCTCATTTAGTTCAAGCGCACAATGCCACCCTGCCATATCCACCAGTGGGCATGCACCAGCCCAGACCGTCTGCCAGGCCCTCGTGGGAACGTTTCTTCCAGTGCCTGATGCTCATTGGCAGGTATATATGTGGAGTTGACCAGTCGACTGAGGGTGCTCTGATCTGATTCAGAGGACCCCCTGCCCTGAAAATGTGATACGCAACAACTGTATTACAAAATGCAGTTCAGCTGCTAGAAAATTTAAGCAACTGGTACCAATCAGTAAATTCAATATTTTCTTTTATTTTTTAACGTTGTAAAAACATTTTAATGAAGGGATTGGAATCAAATAATGTAATGTGTTTAATGTGGTTTTCGAGAATGAAAAAGGAAACTGACTAGTTGCAGACACATAAACCTTAAATTATGAGAAGAAGTTGACCTTATTGGGATTTCTGTTTTAGAAAACAGAGGCTGGGGATCATTTCATGATTACGTGTGTATATGCAAAAGCTGGCAGATTAAGGTCTGGCAGGGTGCCTAGAAGGAAGAGATGGACACCAATGAAGGCTGGAGGAAGAGGAGGCCCACTCCTGCCTGAATAAGATCATGTGTACACCACTGTGGAATGGGCTCCCCCGGATGCGTTACATGCAACCACACACACACTAATTAAAGCCACGATGCACAATGGCTTGTGAGTGTGTCCTATTGCTGGGACTTGCATTTTTGTTAAAACATTAATACGCACCAATCGGGGGATCACTCCGATTGCTATGTGTGAGGTACATAATTACTTTGTTTTTCTGCCTTCTTGTAGTGAGAAGATTGACTAAAATCCCAGCCGATATTTTGCTGTTCTTTTTTCATCATGCCTGTATTCATTTTATTGTTCAGAAAAGAACATTTTCCACAATACATGGTAGCCTGCAATATCCATACAAACGCCTGGACATAATGTTCTAATCACAGGCTAGTTGGGCAATCAAAACTGACCTGTAATAGGAAAATGGGATCACAACTGCTCTCTAATCAACTATCACGCTTCAGTTGTGACATCACAATGCCTTCTGCTTGAGCCAGCACAGAGCAGAATTACAACTGTCAATGCAACCGTGACAAGCTTTTCAAATTCCTTGCTTGTAAACCTATTTTTTTGTGACCCTTGACAGCCATTAATTGACAATGACCTGTTTATGTTAGAATGTTTAAATTGTGCATGGTTGGGTTTTAACACATGTGAGCAAGAATCTGCATGTTATTACTTATTTTTAAACACAAAATGAAAACGTTTTTTCAATGCATTTTATTAAAGTGCCTAAACAATTTGTATGCAGCTTAGAGGCTGTATATTAGCTTCTTTAAATCCAAACAGATTCTACATCGATTATATGGATCAGCAAATGAAAGATCCTTTACATTGAATGAAGCAAGAGGCCACATAGTAAAGGGGATGACAGTGTGTGGCCATGTAGTATAAAGAATAAAATACCCCCGACCATACGTAAAAAGGATATTGCAAGTCACCTTGGCTTTGTTCATCTTTTTGGTCATGGAACTCCTCTGTGACTTATAATATCCTTAAAATGTACAGTAGCGGGTACTTCTGTGACATGACAAGCTTGAAGATTCTGGTTGCTTCGAGAGTCTGAATACATCAATTGGTTCTGACCAGACAGGCAATATTGCAAATCACAAAAGAAATCCCTGACCTATATCTTCTTTCAACCCACAACATCAATTATATACATTTTACATACACTGATTGTACCAATATTGTACAAATTGCTCTGAAGACTCGATTGGGGGCTAACGCGCTGCTGGCGGCTGAAAATGGCTTCCAAATTTTGGGATACATGATAATGAGCAGGAAATCAGATGAGAAAACAAAGAATACATGTGACGGTAGTAATAACAGATGGGGGAGGAAAGTCTATCAGGATCCTACAACATCTGTAGACAAAGAGTCAAGTACAAGTAGAGGAAGGGATGCAGGAGTAATAAATCAGTCTGGTGGTCTGTTTGACTCCAAAAATAAAGTATGGTCTCTGTTACCTGACATCCTTTTACAGGTGTTTTAGAAACTGGGGAAGACATATGTGTTGCTTTAGCCAAATGTGAAATTGACATGATAAGTTGGAACATGAAGGGTCATAGGAGCTTCGCAAATGATTTAACACAAACAGAAATATTCTGAAAATACAATCTGATTCTGCTGCAAGAGACCTGGCTAAAGGTCGGAGTTAAAATAGACGGTTTCTCCATATTAGAACAAAAGGTAACTCATTTTAATGAAGGACGTCCCTCTGGGGGTTTATTCATTTCCTCCAGGAACTCAATAATAATAAAATCAGAAAGATTGAGTAATACCTAAGGCAACCTCGCAGTAAAAATTCCATTACCAGGTTGGTGAAAATCTGAAAAGTCTAATAGTATTGCATTTCTATTGGAAACTCTCGCGTTCAGGCTTAGAAACATTCTTGGAAAGTCTATCTGAAATATTGTTGGAGGATTTCTCCACGGGGAGACAATAAGTGTAATAATGGTGGTTGACATGAATTCATTTAGTTTGTTAACAAAATCATCTCTGTACAAAAACCTCCTGGCTTGTGAAAATAGAAAGAAATTGATGACCTTTGTTAGTGAGTGGGATCTGGTGCTGGGCAATGGAAATATCAAGGGGGATCTACACTTGGCTCCAACATGGAAAAGTGGTCTGTCGAGTTCCATCATAGATTACATGTTCGATCAGTGTGCAAGTATGGAGATGTGCAATGATCTCTGCCTTAATGCCAATAAAACAGACTCTCCTCATCAGCACACCAGCTCCCTCCTTTCCTGTCGCTCCCAGGCCGGCCTCTCTTGGCCTTCTTCCTGCTCCCACCTGTGAGGCTAAAAACCTCAGGGTCATCTTCGACTCCTCACTCTCCTTCTCTCCTCACATCTCCGACATCTCTAAGACGTCACACTACCAGCTGCACCTCCTCAGAGGTATTCTTCATTTCCTCTGCTTCCCCCAGAAGCTCACTGTCTCTAGAGCCCTGGTTCTCTCTAGGCTGGATTACTGAATTAGCCTCTTTCTAAATCTGCCTGCTTCTACTCTCCGCCCTCTGCAACTCATCCAGAACAGGACTGCGAGACGTGTCCTTGGCCTCAAGCCCAGGGATCGTATCTCTCCAGGACTGAAATCACTGCACTGGCTCCCAGTGACTGCAAGGATTAAGTTCAAAATCCTCTGCAGTGTCCACAAGGCCTTCTGGGGCCTGGGCCTTCAATACCTTCAACTCTCTCTTCTCAGGCCCTTCGCTCATCCACCTCCAACTCCCTCAGGGTCAGTCGCTTCTCCAAGCAACAAGTTGGTGATAGATCTCTCTCCTCGGCTGGGGCCTCCCTCTGGAACATCCTTCCTGGGTTTCTGAAACTTGAGGAGAACCATCTCCAATTCCGGAAGCACCTCAAGACCTTCCTCTTTGCTTCTGCTTTCTCTCCTCCTCTGCCCTGCTAAACTCCTGACTGAAACTGCACTGGTCACCTGGCTACGCTATGATCTCGGGCCCAGATCCCCTCCAGTTGCACACCTGCACTGCCTCCCGGACAACACCTGCACTTGGGGGCTGATTCTGTTTCCCTGCAGTCCCCTACCAGCTCTTGAAACTTGATGTCTGCACTTGCCACTAGCTGGTCACATTTTTACCTCTTGTTCTTATTTATTTTATTCTATTTATTTTACTGTTGACCCTATGTATTGCACTGCCCCTTCACCCCTTGTCCCCTGCACTTTTCCCTTACCCCCTCCCCTGCACTTGTGCGATCTCAATGTCACCTGGCCTAGTAAGATCATTGTCTTTGTCTTCCCTCTGTTCCCCCTCCCTTGCCTCGTCGCGCCTTGAAACACTTGTGTATAGGCGTGTTATAAATGCTATATCATATCATATCATATCATTAGGACAAATAGTTACATTAATATGGTAACTGCTAAATTCTCCCAAGGGGAATCAAGAGCAGTGATTGGTGGGCAGAAAGATCTGCTGCTGAATCAGGGGGGAAAAAGATTGTCGACGTTTGGAGTGGGAGGTTACATGCTGAATAGAAATCTGAATTAGACAGTGACCTCTATGTCACGAGCACTTTTCTGGGACTTGTATACACCCTTACACATCGGGAACAAAACTAGCACTATCCATAAATATGCCTTCAATCATGAAACATGGATACGCAAAAGGGAGCTGCGAAAGAACATCAGCGCTCTCAATAAGGAAGATGCAAAGAAAATAGAGATCTTAATGGGAAAGAAGAAACTGGTGACAGTATATAGGAACTGGAATAGAGCACATAGATTCCTAAAGCAACAAAGACATGGGGAATTTGTTGAGCACCCTCCTATCAAATAATGTGTGTAATTTTTGGGCGTTAGTAAACCAGGAAAGCGGGACTCAAGCGCAGTTGCAAAGTAATTTCGTAACAGAGGATGTCTGGCCAAAACATTGTAAAGAACTATATAGAAATCCGTCTGGAGATGAGGTAGCTAGGACTGTCAGTGGGTCCTAGTCACTGAAATTGACCAGAGAGGTGGTAGAACAATTAATAAAGAATTTTTCAGCCGGCCAAACGGTCTAACAAATACAATTTTCAAATCAGATATAGCTGTATGACCTATTGGCTTTGTTCAATAATGTGATGCGTCTGAAATGCTGCCCGACGAGCTGGTGAACTGCAATTATAATTCCAATTTACAAGAACGCTGATCGGTCAGATTCAGCTAACTATCGCCCTATTGCCCTTTTAGATGCAGACAGCAAGCCGTTCGCGAGTGCTGTCCTCCAGGAATTAGAATAGCAGGCAGAGAGCCGTGGCATTTAGATAAAGCCCAGATAGGTTTCCGGAAAGGTATGTCCATGTCCTTGAACAGCCTAATTGTGAACATTCTGCGCGAGAAAGCGTGAAATGCACTGATTGACTCTATGGCGCCCCAATCAACTTATCGAAAGCATTTGATACCATTAATAGAGGGCGCCTTTGGAACAAGTTAAGATCTTGGGGTATTCCACCAGGGCTGTTAGCAATAATAGTCCATCTTCATGAGAACTCGTCCCTACAGGTGAGATTTCACGCATTATGCTACTTTAGATTTGCACGGTACAAGCTCATTATTTTGGACTGCTATTTGGACTGCATTACTTTGCTGTTTGAGTTGGCCATACTCTTGGGAGTGTGGCCTTCGTTGAGTCAGGTTTCCACAAAAGTGCAGGGGTAGCAGCTTCCCCGTCCTTGCAGCCAAAACTTGGAACACACTGCCTGTAGCCCTTAGAACTGAACCGTCTTACATCAACTTCAGGAAAAATGCAAAAAGTTGGCTCATCTCACAGGAAACACAGTAACTTGTACAATTGTCAATTATCTTAGCCCTGTACCTATTGTGATGCACTTATCTGTCAAACTCTTGCATTATATCAACTACATGTAAATGTGTTATTAACTGTATCAACTACATGTAAATTTGTTATTAACTGTATGTAAATCTGTAACATATGCCACTCTAAGAAATGCGACCAGATACCCTAGGGTTAGGCGCGCTATATAAATAAAATACAAATACAAAATACACAAAAGGCAAAGGAGGTACATCTATTTACTGTGCCTGATTTAGCTTTCTGATTGGGTTCACTCTTGAGTGTGACACTATGCCCCATGGCCACCCCCCCCAACTAAACACTATGCCCCATGGCACCCACCCCCAACCAAACACTATGACCCATTGCCCCCACATCCAAACCAAACACTATGCCCCATGGCCCCTAGCCCCCAACAAACACTATGACCCATTGCCCCCACATCCAAACCAAACACTATGCCCCACGGCTACCACCCCCAACCAAGCTCTATGCCCCATGGCCACAACCCCCAAACAAACACTATGCCACATGGCTCCCACCCCAGGCAAACTCTATGCCCCATGCCCCCCATCCTCCAACCAAACACTATGCCACATGGCCACCACTCCCCAACCAAACTCTATGCCCCCTGGCCCCTACCCTCAAACCAAGCACTATGCCCCATGGCCCTTATCCCCTGCTAAACTCTATGCCGCATGGCCCCTCCATACAACCAAACACTATGCCCATGGCCTCCACCCTCCAGCCAAACACTGTGCCTCATGCCCCCCACCCTGCAACCAAACACTATGCCCCATGGCCCCCAACCAAACACTAGGCCCCATGGCCACAACTCTGCAACCAGAAATGCTGCCCCCTGGCCACAACCCTGCAACCAACAACTGTGCCCCCTGGCCCGCACCCCCATGCCATGCCTCATGGCCACCACCTCCATCCAAACATTATGCCCCGCACACCCCCAAACAACAGCGTGACCAGTAGACTGCATCAGTGCAAGAGCCTTTTCACAAAGACGGTGAGCTAAATCGCATTGGCATCAACAAATTAAATTGTCTAAATCCTGGTTTCACTACTAGCAAGTGTGCGATCCTGGGCAAATCATTTAATCGCACTGTGCCTTATCTGCAGCTCTGTAAGTGTTTCACTTCATAGCTTATATTAACATATCATGCTGTAATAAAAAAACAAACCTAATGACTAGAGAGTTGCTGCTTATATAATAATAGTACAATGTAGGTATTTTGCACCACAAAGTTATTTGCCACTTGGCTTACTTATGGCGACCTATTCTAAAGTCCCTTCCATTGTACCTCTAAACACCAAAAACTGATGATGCTCCTTGCAACATCCTTTTCCGTGAAGTCACTTCTGTTAGTGCAATCCATATGCAAGTTGTAGGTGTTAAAATACCACTAATGTTACCAAACAAAGTTGATGGAGGGTGGGGGGGGAGGGCGCGAATGAAGCCGTATGTATGGAATCAGGCACACTGTATTAGCGGGGAAAGTAGCAGGACTTTTTTAGCGCCTCACCCGACCCACTCTTGCAATGATGGATACTCCCCTGCACACACCCCAATTCCCCAGCACACACACACACTGGAAAAGAACGTGAGAGTGCCCCCACTTACCAGCGCCGGGGATGTTGTTGTGCTGGCCAAGGGTGGACACCATGGGGTTGTTGCTGGCAGGAGGGCGGGTCATGGGGTGCCCCTTGCAGGTATTCCTGCTTGTTGAAGGCGGGCAAGCAGGAAAGCTACTCAGACTAAGGCCTACCGGTGCGAGCTAAGCAGCAGTGCACCCTGTACTACCATCGCGACCAAAGTAGCGTTAAAAATCGGTGTATGCTCAACGTGCTGCAGCTGGCGTGGCAAGGCTGAAATGCCTTCTGACAACAAGCCATGCCACGCCAGCCGCAGTGCTGGCCTTCTATTGGTGGAGCACATGCACTACGTGACTCATAAGAGCCAAGTAGTAAATGCAGTCCACCAATAGAAGGCCAACATTTTCCTGGCCCGGCAAGTAGAAAAAAGACTTTCCTAACAGAGGGCAGTCGTAGCTGTTTGCGGGCCACCCTCCATCAGGGTAGTCTTTCATCCTAGCGGGCCGGGAAAATCAACATGCCGGCCCGCACTTGGCCCACAGGACGTATGTTCGTGCTCTAAATGGAGAAGCGTGTTCCTGAGATTCCGCCATAATTTAATACCGACGAGCGAAATCTTGGTGACTCGGGGCAAAGATCAGAAAACAAGAGAGGAATTTTCCCTATGTAAAGATGAGACTGGGCAGACATGACGCCACATTCTGATTCGCCGAACCGAGTTGCGGTTACACTAATAGTGCTGGCAATATCCCGGCGCAATTACCGCTGGGATACCGCCAAAGCCCTGATGAGGCCCTTTGACTGCAACTCACTATTAATAAAAACAAAGAATACATTAATGTGATGGTGAGTATGGTTTTGCTGCTAACCAATACTAACTGGAGTGCATCCACGCATGTGCGTATCTTCTGCCTGACTTCTTTCTGGGTTATTAATACTTTCCGGTCGCAGACAGTAGCTATCTACTCATTTTGCACGTACTTCTCGGTGCTTACGCCATCTCTATCTATCCATATGTTTTTTCTTACCTGTGATATACTTTACTCCAGTTCCTTTGTTTTCTGTCAGCTTCTTTTCGGTGATTACTTATCACGTTTTGTAGCGTTTTCGCCTTCATCCTGTTGGTTCCGTCTATCCGTTCTTCTTTCTTCAAGGTACCTTCGTATACAACTCTGTACCCTCATTCAATTCATACCTTCCTGCTATCTACATCCCGTGTCCCGTATCTTGTTGATCCTACACCTGCGACAAGATTCCTAAGGGAGTTTTTGACACAGCTGTATTCGCTTCTGTCGAAGGACCGGAGACCATTCCCTTGCTACTGCGTTTCAGGGGTGAACTTTGGAGGATCTCTACTGTGGGAAGAGGGAAGTTACCTTTCTCTCCTGGTCCTTAATAGTTCCAGCATCAAAGGCATCACTGCTGCAGTCAACCCAGAACTGCTATCACACCAGGGTTTTTTCTGCCACATCGGCTTTTTCCCTGGATCTTTTTGGGGGCTTGCTCCTCGGGGTCCCCCCCTGATCCCGTCTCCCTGCAGGTCAAGGTGGCCTGCAAGGGAGCTCACCCTTACTTGCACGAGAAAAAGGAAAGAAGGATGAAGTAAACTAGAAGGAACTGAAAGAAAGAGGTATTGGACATCTTAGGGGAAGATTCAGGTGAGGAGAGGGAACGGGGCGGTACCACAGACTTTGACACATTGTTTCTTAATTTATTTGATACAGTTTGACTCATCAACACATACATAGGGTAGCTGGTATGCCATGGAGTAGATCATCGAATTAACACATGACACATAAGTCAGTTCAACATCCTTATTCTAAAGCTTAAAATGCATCAGAATGTTTCCAAGTCATTTGGGGCGTTAGTGAGGGGACACTGTCCATAGGTTCGCATCAGCCCTTCTTAGCTCAGCAATGTATTTTTTTCATCTCTAAGGTTGGCTTCTGCCTCTTCTTCTCTTCTAGGAGACGTCAGCATTCTCTGATTTTAGGTCAAGAGTGACAGTGGCTTCTTCGGCTCTATCAGGAAGCAGGATAGATGTGACAGACTTCAGCATTCTCAATGCTTCTTCAGCACTCTCAGGATGCAGGTAGGTGAGGCCCAGCAGTCTTCATTCCTCTGGGATCCTTCCAGCCACTCCAAAAGCTATTTTGCAGATGTGAGACTCGTCAGTCTCTTTGGCACTATGTGGCTTCTTTTCTAGCCCTGAGTAAAGTTCAGCAGCTCCCCCAGGGTGCTTCTCAAACTACCTGCCTCACTCTCTGTCCGACTTTATACAGTGAAGGATCCTCCCCTTCCCCGCCTCCTTCTCTTTGGTCATTGAGAGATTCCTAGCCTGCCTAGTTTCCTGGCCCTGCATAGGCTTTTGTGCACTTAGACCTCTTTCCTGTTCTCTTGGGCTTCTGGTGTGATATCACAAGGGTAGACAGAGGCAGGCAGGTAGGAAATCAAAGTCCTCTATTGTGGAGTTGATTTTCCCCTTCAGCAGCACCACGCAAGCTGTCAGCTTCTTGCTCTCTCCATTCAATAGTGTAACCTTGGGCTGGCAGCATGTTCTCTCCTGGCTAGATCTCTGCTATTGCTCTCTTCAGGTAAGAGGCATGGGTGTTCTGTTTAATACCACCACAGCCATGCATTGGTGAAGCTGTGCAGGCAGTGCACGTTGTGTATTTATGTGTCTGTTTTAAAAGCGATCCACCACAGTCAACAACATGTTCTTTCTTTTAATCGCTCAAGCTTAAGGGTTACCTGTGTCTTTCTTTTCCCTCCACGTCTGTTCCTGGCCCTCCACAACACTGCACCATGCTCTCATGCCTCCTTTGGCTGTGGATCCAACCCTTTGTATCGGGCTATTTCTCCTCAAACCTTCACGTTCTGCCGTCTCCTCACTCCCCCTGTTCTGTTCCAACCTACTCCTTGATTTCCTCTACGACTGGCACCTGATCTTCACAACCCTCCTCCTTGTCTCCTCCCAGCACATTCTCTTGAGGTTCACCGGCCCAAAACTGTTCTTCCTATACCTGCTCCTCCTAACTTCCTTCTTAACTCCTTCAGCCAACTCCTCTTTACTTCCTTCTACACTCCTCCTGATGGTCACCATCCTCCTCCAACTTTCCCCACTTTCAATTCCCCCTTATCTGTTTCATTTTCATTCACTACCACCGCCACTTGATGTTCATCAACATCCTCCTTCAGTGCTTCTTTCAACTCTTCCTGTTGTTGACCACCCTTGCCGTGAACTCCTTCCACCTTCTCCTAATGCTGACCTCCTTACTCCTCAACTCCTTCCACCACCTTGTCTTGTACCCCTCTAGTCTCCAACCTTCTCTTCCAACTTCTCCTTTGTCCCAACCTCCTCTGACTTTTCATGCTGTCCTCCTCCTCTCCTTCTGTCTCGGGGGGATAGCTCAGCGGCAATGTGCTCAACTTGCGAGCAAGAAGACACAGAGCAATACAGGTTCGATCTCCGGGTCCGCGCTTAGAAAGCTCTGGGTATTAAGCGCGTTATAAATAACCTATTACATCATATCATATCATATCCAGGCTCTTCTATCTTTTCAAGTTCCTGCTTCTCGACAACTGTCTTCAAACTCTCATCAGTAGTTCCATCTCGAAATACCCTCACTGTCTAACTGAGAGCCCAGGCTTAACACCCTTAGCCCTGTAACCCCTACGCCTAGGGTGAACTCTCTGTGTGGGTCTGCACCTGTGATGGCGAGTTTGTGCAGGACTAGGACTGGCTATGGTCAGTGGTTTCACCTGGCGTGAGTAATAGACTGGCGAGTCATACCAAGTCTTGAAAAGGGCTGATTCATTATGATATATGTCATTTATAATGCGCTGTACACAAGTGTTTCTAGGCGTGACAAGACAAGGGATGGAAGACCGAGGGAGGACAAGACAATCGTACTAGGCATTGTGCCATTCAGATCCTGCAACTGCGACAGCACAGCGTGGAGGGGGAAGGGAGGGAGGGGAAGTGCCAGGGAGAGGGAAGGGGAAAGTGGATCAGGCAGCATTGCTCTGAGTGAGTGCAGCCTGGTGTAGGGTATTTTGTGGAGATTTGGGGCCTGACGGTATTTTATTACCGCCGAGAAATAACTTAGCAATAATCACTCTTTGTATTCAGATTTGGCCATGTGTAACAATAATACAATGGACATGCATTATTTCAGCACCCAGACCTGCATATTTGGTATACGTGGTTGGTGGTATTTTGGTGAGCATAATTCCCTTGTTTTATTTGTGGCCCCAATGTCCAGAATCCCTTATCTTCGCTTAGATTTTTCGTGTGATCACTAGAGAGACCTCAGACCTGCATTCTAGGGAAACCACAATTTCCAGGGATAGTGTTGGTGCGCCACCATGGGCAAACTCACTGACTTATTTACGACAGAGAGCTATATGTGGTAGTCTTGTGGTAATTTCCACTACCTTATATACGGTAGGGAGCTATGTTCAGAGAGTCTCTCTTCCCGTTGGCTCATGTACCTCCAACAAGTTATACTACAGTCACTCACAATTATTCATACTGATTCTGACATACACACATCTGTCTTAAAATGACCATTGCACTGTTTAAAAATCTCCCCACATCATTGGCATTGTAATGGTAAATAGAAAATAAACCACCCGTCTGTTTTCAAATATTTTCTGTATTATAAAATTTGCATTTAGACATGATCTCATTCTTTACAGCAATAAAAGGGAACAATCAAAGCATTTTCAATGACACACTGCAATTATAGTGGCGGAGAACAGAACTTAAATTGCAACATTAGCATTTGATTAAGACACGCACGGGACTTTCATTTTTCTACACTGACTGCATACTTTCGTGCACACACACAGCTCCCCCAGTTATGTAATTACCTTATCTGTTCAGAGGATTCTCTCTGTGAATGTGGCTCTCTTGGCTTAACTCCAACAAAAAGGAACGCTTGCCTTCTCAAGCCGGGGTCATTGCCTGGAATTCTCAGCTTTTTCAGATAGGACTGCCTCTGCCAGTGGAAAGGTAATTCTTTCAGCTTTCCCCAGTCTCGACTGCAGCAGGACACCCCCACAGCCAGGTCTTCTCCCCAGTAGTGCAGAAAGATGTCTGCCTGTCTTTTTCCCTGCTACTGCCCACTAAAACTTTCCTCTCAGCCCTCTTTATGACGTGTTCCAATGAAATCCATCATCTCTCATCCTCCTACTTTTAAACAATAGCTTCGCTTATACATTTGCAATTGTTGCAAATCTGACTTCCTTCCTCCTGCAGTTACTGTGCACAACAACACGGATAATCAGGCAGAGAAGAGAGGAAAAATCTGCACACTCATTTAACTGGTTTTCAAAATATGCCTAATTCTGCAGTAGAGAACACATTTTATTAGTGAGTTATATTAAAATAAGGTTTTATTAGTCAGGTTAATGGTTAATATGTTAGCTGTTAATTTTCAAATGTGTCTCTAGCAATATAGGCATTTCAGGTGAAAAATAGTGTGCATTTTTAAATGAACACGTGTGCTTTTAACTGTAAAAATAGCTTTGCATCTTATATGTTAAAATCGTTTTTTGACTGAATAGTCTGTCTTTCCTTGTTAATCTGCTAACCCATATAGCAATGCACCGCACCCTTGTGGTGGTGCTGCAAAAAAAAAAATGCTACTTGTGCAGTAGTGCTGTAATGCTACTTGTGCAGTAGTGCTGTACTCTGTGCTGTAACATGCCAAATATCCTTACATATACCCTCCTTTTGTTTTTAGAACTTGGCTATAATCCAAGCCAATTCCTAAAAACAACTTGTTCTTTCTTTTTCTCTTAAAATGCATGTGTATTGGGATATCTTTCTCTTCCTGACGTAGTCAGTAAAATCAGTAACATTTTCATTTTTACTGATAGCACAATCAACCATCCACCCATGATTAGCACCAGGATAGCCAAACCCACTATTGAGCGTTCCCCCCAGGTTCCCCAATTAAATCTTTCCACTTCTATTATGCCCAGATTACTAATTGTAATATTGTTTTTTCGCAAATTCATTTTCATAACATGTCTTTCTTTGTGATTCAATAAATATTCCACATCTGGATCTATTGGAAAAGTATCCCTTTGAAAAAAATCGATATTTTCCACTTGGCTTTCCCAAACATCATTTGTTACATGGAACAATGTTAATCCCCCAATTGACACAATTGCATCCTTTGGAACCTGTAAATAAAAAACATTATATTTTACCTGTTTAACCACGTATGTTCCATGGTTTAAATGTACTACCGTCATGTTCTTTAAACAGGTACTGACCAACCATTTACCTCTGACCATCTTAGCCTGTGCCATTTCTTCACTCCCCATATTACTAATAATCACTTCACATCCCTCTGATATACTTGGGTCAGATTTCAATCCACAAATAGCATCTGTGGCATCAGGAACAAACGGTTTACCTGGACACATATAATTTTGTTCTTTAAATGTTACACATGTTTCCAGGTTTGGTATTAAATAAACTTCAGGTTCCCATGACTGAAATGCCACCACTTCTGGAGTCTTAATCTTAATGAATTTGTCCTCTTGCCAAAATCCCACGTTGTGTACCCACTTCGTTTGATAAATAAGTTCAGGGGCTACAAATGGGATGCATAGCAAAAATCCGATCTCTAGTCTTTCCAAGTCCACATATAACGGCATTGCATTCCCCATTTCGAATGCAATTCTTATCTGTATAAGGTCAATTTCCCTCCTGGTCAATCTTTCTATCATTTGCCGAATGATATCCTGCGAAACAAAATACAAGGGAATATGTCCTTGAATCAATTGTGAAACTGCAGTTTGAACTTCTCTCATATAATTCGTTAATAGTCTATCAACAGGACTCATTATGTTCAATATTTCATTTAAAGTTCTGTCATGCTTAAGTATTATTTTAGTCGCCCGTTGCATCACATCCGCTTGTTCATTTAGAATGATTGCAGTTTCATTTATGAATCTTACTTGTTCATCCAGTCCCCCTCTAATTCCATCTAATGTCTTTTGTATTATTTCTAGGTCAATACTCAGTTGTTGTGCTTTAGTACTCAGTGTTCCTACCGAAATAGAATTGGCTGTTGATATTGTAGTACCTATTATTGCTCCAATTATAGACATTACCATTGATATCGCGAGCATCACCGCACCTCTCTTTCCTCTCTTCTTCTTAATGTCTGCTGAATTCACGAATGTTTTTTCCAATTGCATTAATATATCTCTTATTGACTGCTTAGCGTCCTCTTTTCTTATTTCCAGCCACTCTTTAGTCTGTTCAATCTTAATTCCGGTATTGTTCAAATGTTTTTCAATCAAAATCTCAGGATTCAATGGTATGTAGATATTTTGGAAAATCATCCTTCTATCACTCATGATGAATCCTGGTGCTTCTTCTACCGCGATACCAGATGCTGGTCCAGGTTCAATGACAACCTGTGCTTCTGAATTCTTGAAGATCCCTCCAAATATCACTATCGTTAAACATGTCATCGGTATCATCTTCAATGCTGATCGCTTTGTAGCCTTGGTCTTCACCCCTCTTTGGGGCTTTCCCGGAATCCGTCCTTTTTCACTTTTGGCTAAGCACATTGGTAAATGAAAAGACATTTTTCCCTCCTTTTTACCCATTTCTGTGCGAGATATTTTATTCATTTCTCCATGTTCAGAGGTTTTTTGGAGTGTGGCCACCGTTCGCCCATCCATCTGGGTAACATCAGAGACCACATTACAACCTTCCAACTGAACATGTGTCACAACATCATTCAGCAATTTGTCATTTTTTAATTCTGTGCATTTGTGATCATTTAGTGTAATACCAGCCCTTTCAGCCTTTTCAAAAATATGTGGCTCAAAGAATTTTTCAGGTGATTGATTTGTACCCTCCTTGTGAGTATTTCCTTTTTCTGTCTGTGTTTGGTAATTGTTTTGCTTGCCCAGGGAAGGAGCTATGGCATCCCCACTTACTCCCTGTTCACTGGTATTCCCCATGCATGAGTCATTTTTCTTAAATCTGTCCCTTTGTTCTTTTGGAATTCCTAATGTTTCTTTTTCATTTGTGCAAATCTTTACTGTTTTATTTAGCTCTAAGTTAAACCGTACCTCTTTTTTAGAAGTATTTGCACTTTCTGTCACAATTTCATTTACTGGTACTTTCATTTTTAATCCATTAGACATCTCAGAGTCGTTATGCAAAATTATATCAGAGCAATCTGTCATTTTGGCACTGCAGTTATCATGAGTACTTAGTCACTTTTCGGAAGCCCCCCGGTCATTGCTATGGCCATCAGCCCCCTCTTTGGAATGTTGTTTTTGCGCTGTATAGAGCTTTCCTATTTGCTCAGCTAACATTTTCACTTGGGCCTCAATGCATTGGAACCTTTCCACCTCTCTAGGATCCTCTTTCTGTGGCCTAGGTCGATATTGGTTGTTTTCCCCCTGATTGGATCTATTCTGATACCTCTCAGGTGATTGATACCGGTTGGGATGGTTTCTGAACTCTTGATTCATTTGTGGAGGGGAGCGGGTTGCACCCATCCTTTGATTATAGTCCCCTGGTGGGGAATCATTGTACTGGCGTGGACTGTAGTTCACGTTTTGCTTCATGTCCTGTCTCTCAGATTGTGGGTACTGGCCCCTATATTGATTTCCATTATCAGTAAATCGATCCACATATCGGGGCCTATCCTGATTACCATATATCATGGTGCTGGGATCAAATCTGCTCTGTGTCCCCAATGACTGGTAGGGACCATCATTTCTTTGATCTTGATTTTGTCTCTGGTTATTGTTCATACCTGCCATATCAGACCGGTATCTTACCCGGGGTCTATCTCCTAAATATCTAGGGCTGATGTAGCTCTCTCTATTACTAGGATCATGTGATTGGAACATTGGTACAGTAAATGGCGATCTTTGTTGATTACCCCTTTGTTCAGGTGTCACATTATTTTTACCTTGGCTTTGAGCAGACTCAAGGGACATTTTGGCTGACCTGATTTCCATTACTGTGGCTGAGGGTTCTTTAGATTTAGGCCTAGTATCTTTCATTTTATCACTTTCTCTACCCTGACAATAGAGTACCTCATATAGCTTGGTGCTTTGATGTACAATCCATTCAAGGGACTTGTCACGGTCAAATTCACGGACCAATTGGGATATGATGTCTTTCTGTAGCCCATAGAAGTATGCGGTTTTAAACTCATTGGAATTTGAGTCAAAAGATACATCAAAGCGAGAGAATGCTCTTTTTAAGTCTTGTAAAAATTGGCGAGGTGATGTATTAGGTCCAGCAGTAATAGTGTACGCAACTTTCTTTGCCTCCTGCAATGACTGAAAAGGAGAAAAATGACGCCTAATTTCTTTTTCAAACTCCAGCCATGTCATATTCTGCTGTTCATTTAATCCCCTTATGATGCTGGCCGTCGGGGCATCTAAAGTTAAATGAAAATATTGTCTGTACTGTTCCTTAGGTATCTGGAGCGCTTTAAAAATGTCATGCACCGCTTCTAAGTGATCCTCAATGCAGCATTCACCTCCCTTTTTAAATGGTTTGATCAGGGCTTTAATGGATTTCATTATTTTTATGGGGCTACTTGTTGCAATGCATGGAATTGCACTATTTTGTGATTCAATCCTGTTTTCAGGTGTATGAGATTGGTGGCTGCCCCCAATGGGAGTATCAAATCCCCCAAGGGCACTGCAACCAAGTTCAGTCACCGGCCCAGTCACTGGGGCACTAGCTCTTTGGGCAGAGCTAGAATTCACCTCCACTCCATTGAATGTGGTACCCTGCCGCCTCTCCTGGGACCTGGGAATGCACATTTGCTGTTCTAAGTCCTTACACTTTTTAAGGAGTCTGTTGGCTTCATCATGCAAATAATTATTTTCATCACTCATTTTATTAATTGCCTCCTGCATATCGCACATTTGCATTTGGCATTCATTGAACTCTTTATTTCTCTTGTCTCTTTCTTGAATCATTTTAATCATTTCTTGTTCTGCACTCTGGAGATCACCTTCTTTTTCGCAATGTTCTTTTTGTAAAATCTGCATTTCTGAAACAACCTCATCTTTATCCTGCCTAATGTGATCCACTAAGGCTTTTAAGTGTGTCAATTCTTGCTCACTATCTTCAAATTGTTTCTTGCTTTTGGATAACTGAGTATCAAAGTCTCTGCATTTTAATTGCATGTCTTTTTGGCATACATCCAATTCTGCTCTCAACATTTCCTGATTTTTACTTGCCCCATCTAATTCAGTCTTTAACCTGTTAATTAGCTGAGTATCATTCTCTTGCATTCGCAGGGACTTGTTTAAAATAAACCATATTTTGCCGCATAGCCGTATTAAACAGTCTTTCTCTGCACTTTTATCGGCTGCATTCAATAATCTTGTAAGGCAGACCTGAATTATGCTGCCTTCTGCAAAAATATTGTCTAGTTTTTCTTTCTGCACCTCACCCTGAATGCGGTTACTCCATTCTAAGGTACTGTTCGAAGACCAATTCCCATGTGCAAATAACTTTGCCTCTAAATATTGCACTAGATCTGAGAATGTGGTTTCCCTTTGTGACATTCTGAAATTCGTTTTTAGTGGCACACTGCTATTATAAAATGGGTTCCCTTTAATGTGCAAATGGCAGTGTGAGACACGCTTGCCACGCCCAGTAGGTACTCTATGATCACTTTCCCGGCCTGCAACGCACCATAAATATGTAGGGTATTTTGTGGAGATTTGGGGCCTGACGGTATTTTATTACCGCCGAGAAATAACTTAGCAATAATCACTCTTTGTATTCAGATTTGGCCATGTGTAACAATAATACAATGGACATGCATTATTTCAGCACCCAGACCTGCATATTTGGTATACGTGGTTGGTGGTATTTTGGTGAGCATAATTCCCTTGTTTTATTTGTGGCCCCAATGTCCAGAATCCCTTATCTTCGCTTAGATTTTTCGTGTGATCACTAGAGAGACCTCAGACCTGCATTCTAGGGAAACCACAATTTCCAGGGATAGTGTTGGTGCGCCACCATGGGCAAACTCACTGACTTATTTACGACAGAGAGCTATATGTGGTAGTCTTGTGGTAATTTCCACTACCTTATATACGGTAGGGAGCTATGTTCAGAGAGTCTCTCTTCCCGTTGGCTCATGTACCTCCAACAAGTTATACTACAGTCACTCACAATTATTCATACTGATTCTGACATACACACATCTGTCTTAAAATGACCATTGCACTGTTTAAAAATCTCCCCACATCATTGGCATTGTAATGGTAAATAGAAAATAAACCACCCGTCTGTTTTCAAATATTTTCTGTATTATAAAATTTGCATTTAGACATGATCTCATTCTTTACAGCAATAAAAGGGAACAATCAAAGCATTTTCAATGACACACTGCAATTATAGTGGCGGAGAACAGAACTTAAATTGCAACATTAGCATTTGATTAAGACACGCACGGGACTTTCATTTTTCTACACTGACTGCATACTTTCGTGCACACACACAGCTCCCCCAGTTATGTAATTACCTTATCTGTTCAGAGGATTCTCTCTGTGAATGTGGCTCTCTTGGCTTAACTCCAACAAAAAGGAACGCTTGCCTTCTCAAGCCGGGGTCATTGCCTGGAATTCTCAGCTTTTTCAGATAGGACTGCCTCTGCCAGTGGAAAGGTAATTCTTTCAGCTTTCCCCAGTCTCGACTGCAGCAGGACACCCCCACAGCCAGGTCTTCTCCCCAGTAGTGCAGAAAGATGTCTGCCTGTCTTTTTCCCTGCTACTGCCCACTAAAACTTTCCTCTCAGCCCTCTTTATGACGTGTTCCAATGAAATCCATCATCTCTCATCCTCCTACTTTTAAACAATAGCTTCGCTTATACATTTGCAATTGTTGCAAATCTGACTTCCTTCCTCCTGCAGTTACTGTGCACAACAACACGGATAATCAGGCAGAGAAGAGAGGAAAAATCTGCACACTCATTTAACTGGTTTTCAAAATATGCCTAATTCTGCAGTAGAGAACACATTTTATTAGTGAGTTATATTAAAATAAGGTTTTATTAGTCAGGTTAATGGTTAATATGTTAGCTGTTAATTTTCAAATGTGTCTCTAGCAATATAGGCATTTCAGGTGAAAAATAGTGTGCATTTTTAAATGAACACGTGTGCTTTTAACTGTAAAAATAGCTTTGCATCTTATATGTTAAAATCGTTTTTTGACTGAATAGTCTGTCTTTCCTTGTTAATCTGCTAACCCATATAGCAATGCACCGCACCCTTGTGGTGGTGCTGCAAAAAAAAAAATGCTACTTGTGCAGTAGTGCTGTAATGCTACTTGTGCAGTAGTGCTGTACTCTGTGCTGTAACATGCCAAATATCCTTACACTGGGCAGCAAGGCTCTGGGTAAGTGCGAGGGGTCAGGGGACTTTAGGGTTACAGTTATAGTCCATAAGTGTGAGTTAAGCCTGGAGGCAGTGCAGGGGCGACTGATCATGGAGCCTGGAACCCATTGAGCCTCATGCGTTAGCAGTTTCAGTATGGAGCTGAAGCACTGAAGAACAGTGTCTGAGCTATTTTCCCAGTTCTCCTTAGCTGGTATGATGCACATTGGTGGACTATGTGAGAGGATTTCATTGCTAAGGTAGGTGTCAAGCCATCCTGCTCTCAGTATTCCACTTTTCATGGCTTCTTACTCTCCCATGTTTGACTGGTGAGTGACACTGCCAAAACACTATCACCTTTCAGAAGCACGAGCCTCAAGCCTCCTGATTCACATGTAGGATAGTTCATTCAAAGAGGCATGGAGCTTGGGATGAGCCAGTCAGGTTAGGTGAGCCATGCGTGGAATTACTGATGCCTCAACCCTATGAGCCTTTCAGTGCCAACAGCCTGTTAGTAAATTTACCTCAGTAGGTTAATAAGCCTGCTGCATAGATCAATGTTTAACCTGCTAGTTCAAATCCGGCCAATAGCTCAGTGAGCTACTATAATTATAATAATAATTTAGCATTTATATAGCGCTAAGAACCCTCGGGTATCTGAGCACTGCTTATTATTACTCACAGTGCATGGTGCTCATTTATCCACCCCAGAAGGATGAAAGGCTGAGTTTGGCCCTGCTGGGAGGCATAGATGTCAAAGCAAGTGCTCTACTCGCTGTTCTATTGGACCGGCTATGACAATAATCACTTTTTCTGTGGTCTTCACCAGACGGTAAAACTCAGGGCCCAAGTTATAGGCTCGAGCGAAGCGAGAACCTTAATATCGGACTGGTGAAGCTCACAGAACGTGTGATTTTTAGCATTATCACCGGAGGCAAACCCTGAGGTGCTAATAGCAATTAAAAAAATAAAAACCCGGCTGCGCTGTTTTGTAGACTGTGGCTGGGGAATGGTTGTCCCGACTTCCATTTTCATGGCTGAAGGAGAAGGAAGCGAATTGGTGCGGGCCTGGCAGAGGCCCCATTAAGGTAAGGAGAGGGGGTGGGTGATGTTAAGGTGCTTAAGGTGAGTTGGGAGGCAGTATAGGAGGGGGAAAGGCAGTGCTGGGTGCAGCGTGGGTGCTCCAAGCAATTGGGTTGCTCTGAACCCAGGCTTGGATTGTTACATTCAGCCGGGTTTAGGACAGCCTGATTGGCTGACGCACCCGCCAAGGGTGCTAATGAACACACATCGCTACTTGTGTTTGCATCTAGCGATATGTGTTTAAGAGGAAGATAACAAGTTTGATTTGTAGCAGAACTGACTTAGCTTTCCGGACATCTAAATGTTCAATGGTTTAGAACACACACATCACATTGGTGCTGCCATACCTATAATGACATAAAGTGCAGGAAAAAGCATCAGCATGGTAGCAAGTGCAGCATCTGTTGATACAAACCTCTAAATCTGCAGGGTTGAAGGTGGGGCAGATGTAACAGAGAATGTAATATGCCAGCAAAGGAGACAGAGCAACAGGAAGAGAGGCCAAGGAGTTTACAGGAGATAGAGCAACAAAGACATTGAGCATAAAGAAATGATGATACCCATTTGACCCCCTCGCATTGGCCAGTCCAGACACCCTCCATAGACTTATTCCCCGGCAGCAGTATATTTGGTGTGCTAGTATCAAAGGCAAGATCCAAGGAGTTGAGATTCTGTGCGGACTATAGAGGTCTTAATGCAATCACCACGACTGATGCCCATCCTTTACCTAGGACAGATGAACTGGTGGATAAACTTGGTTCAGCCAAATACCTCAGTACATTTGACCTAACCTCAGGCTATTGGCAAATAGCTCTGACAGACCATGCCAAGAAGAAAACTGCATTTCCAACCCCAGGAGGCCCAGGAGGCCTCTACCAGTTTAAGTTTATGCCTTTTGGTCTAAAGAATGCACCTGCTAAATTCTAAATGATGGTGAATCATGTTCTGAATGGGATGGAGGAACTCTGCATGGCATACTTGGATGACATTGCAGTGTTCAGCCCTACTTGGAAGGAACATATTGACCACTTAGGTTATGTATTGCAGGCTCATGAGCAGGCCAATCTGACCATAAAGGCAAGTAAATGTCAAATTGGTCAGAGTAAATTGGTCTACCTTGGACACGAGGTAGGAGGAGGGGAAATAAGGCCATTGCCTAGCAAAGTACAAGCTGTACAAGACTGGGCCACCCCAAGTGAGAGCATTTCTAGGTAGGTCTCACAGGTTACTATAGTAATTTCATTGAGAACTATGGGACCATAGCTTCTCCCTTGAATGTGATCTCCTCACCCAAATTCCCCAAGAAGGTCAGGTGGAATGAGGAGTCCACTAAGGCATTTGAAGGTCTTAAGAAAGCCATTTGTCAAGCTCCGGTCTTAAGAGCTCCTGACTACAACCAATCCTTTATTGTACAGACAGATGCTCCCAATACAGGTATAGGTGCAGTTCTGAGTCAGCCGGAACACCCAATCTGCTTGATCAGTAGAAAACTGAAGGAACCTGAAACAAGGTGGGCAACAATAGAACGTGAATGTTTTGCCAGTGTGTGGTCTTTGAAGAAGTTTAGACCATACTTGTATGGCTTTACTTTTGTGATTCAAACCGACGACCAACCCTTGAGATGGTTAATGCAGATGAAGGGGGAAAATCCTAAATTGTTCAGATGGTCAATCAGCCTACATGGGTTTGATTTTACCATTGAACACAGGTCAGGGTGTAATCACCAAAATGCTGATGGTCTCTCCAGAAAGTATGACCGACTGGAGTAAGGAGATTCATCCACGGTGGATTAAATCCTCCTGTCCCTTAGTCTGAGGGGGACGAGTGTTAGGGAGAATTCTCAGAAATGTGCTAATTCCCTCCACCTTAGAGACCTGCATGAACTTTGCTGGATTTTAAACATTGTGTTTCTTTTGGTTATGGAGCCTGCCATATTTTACATTGTGTCACACAGCACCTTCAGTGCAGAGGCACAGGGAAGTCTTCCAGATTTCCCTAAGGTTTAACTACCTTCTCTGGGATAAACTACTATTTCCCAGAGCAATAAAGTGAAATTGACTTTACTTACATTTGTAACATTCTAGACTCAGCACACACTATCTTACAATATGGTGCTGGAGGGGTTACTTAGTATCCCCTTTGTCTAGCTTCTCATGTATCATTTTTATGTTACCCTTTCCTCACTGAATGGCTGGTGACAGTGGTTTACTTTTAACTACCGTGGTATGCATTTGCCACGGGCTGCGTTCGCAGCTGCAGTAAAGCACCCAAAGGTGCCATTTTTGTCAACATGGCCCTGGTCTTCTTTTTTTGCCATTTTTTTGTGGAAAGGTCCTTCTTGAGATTTACTCTGCGCGCCAAACCAGGTCTGGTCCCTTTGTTCGCTTTGCCATTAGCAGGATTCACGAGTGAAGCCCGCCTCTGGCTCCAGGGTGTCTGGTGGGGGCAGGAAGTGAGTGAGGTGCCCGAAACTCCCTGTGCTTAGTCTCCTAGGAGACCCAAAAGCACTCTGTAGTGATTGGCTGGCTGACTGTCCGGCAATGACAGCCACCCTGCTGGGTGATTAACAGCTACGCTGGAATGAAGGGGAGAGAACTGAATAAAATGCAAGGCTTTTGGCTTGGAAGGCAGAGTCGACCACTGGACGAAGGAATGGAAGAAGAACTTGAAGAGGACGTCTGCTGCAACTCCTGGACCGTTGGTTTGCCTGGTGAAGCCCTGCTGCTGTGCCTAAACTCCAAATTCGCATCGACAGAGAAGCCCCTGCAGGGATGACTTGTCCCTTTGAGTTGGTGGGACCAATCACCTCCAAAGTAATTCACCTGGACATCTTCTCGGAGCTGATTGAATTTCCACAGAGTTGCTGCTGGAAACCGAATAGCCAGGGAGAGGAACACCAGATTGTGTGCGTTGCTTTTAAGTTGGCCAAGAGCTCCAGGAAAATCCTCCGGACTCCCAGGAAGCAGGACTGACCGAGCATGAGCCCCCTTCAACAGAGTGCAGGACACCAGAAGCAAGGAAAGTCCATTTCGACAGCCAGAAACCGCAGTGTTGCTATTTGCGGTATTCGCAAGGAGCTAAAACATCGAAGTGCCACTCGTTTGAAGATTGCCGGTTGCGAGCAGTGACTGTCCCATTGCAATGCAGGAGTCCCCAGAAGTCCTCCCTCTTGTCCCCACGACTGAGGCCCAAGAACAGTGAGATCTGCAGAGCTGCACAGGAACAGGAGCCATCTGCTGCACTTTTTCTTCAATCCAAAGGTACTGTAAAGTCTGGGAGAACTTACCTCTTATTGTAGAGTTGCTTGCATCTTCTACTACTCACAAACCTAAACAGCTTCTTCAGTCTTCTAAAACATTGTGCCAAGACGTTTTATACTTACCTACCAGAAGTACTTCAGCTCATATAAACTTTTGCCCATTGACTTTGGCTTAGCCTATTCCACTGAATGACTCTGTTTAGGGAATCCAAAAAGTATTTGTCTGCTTAAGAATATTTGTGGTATCTTGTTTGTTCTAATAACCTTTTCCTTTGACCAATTCCTAAGAATGTTCTAAATGTAACATTAAGATATTAATGTCCCCAGCACCCTAGCTATTGAAGTCATTTGAGGGTGTAGGTTGTGACTGTGGGCTATCCCAAAAGGGTCTTTACTGATTTAGAAACTAAGAATGTGATGTTTTGGGGTGTATTTGTGTGTTGCTTTTATATTGCTCCCTTCTGAAGAAGGCTTATTCTAACTGACTGATAAATAAATTAATAATTGTTTATTCAAGAAAACTTGTGTGTAAGTGTTTATTTGAATACTTGTCACTGTGAATCTCTGTGTAACTCACCTACAGCTCACATTGACCCCTCTTGAGATAAGCCTGGCTGCTCAACACACTACCAACCTGTCTAGTACAGACTTATACCAAAGGTTGGGTTCCTATTGTCAGGAGGTCAGGGTTGTTGTAGTGCACCCAAAGGGTACTGCATACAATCTTGCCTAACAGAGATGAGCCCAGCTGACCCACGTGCCATCAGATCGACTGGGAAGCAGCAGCCAATTGCAGCTGGCAGCCCCTATAGAGCAGGCTGTGCCATACAGGCCCACCAATCCACACCCTGATTTTGTACCCTACAGAACGATGTCACGTATGATGCACTTGTAACTTATAATATGCTGCTCGTGTAATTTTTGGCAGAGCTCCCCCGGGGCAGCAGAGTTCTTTGCTTGCATACTTTATTTTATATAAAGTTTGTTATCCTTGCAACTTATCTCTTGGTCTCATTCCCTGACGGGGTATGCTATCATTATTTTGGTCTATTGTGAGGACGTGTGTTTGGGAGCCCACCTTCATTTGGTGACCCCTTAGCGCCCCCACCTGCGGCTGACCAGTCCCCAAAAATGCATACGAAGAAGAAAAACGTTTTTGTGGGTTCCGGCTTTGCGAATAACCCGCTGCTTGCCAGAGCCGGGTGTAGCCCCAGGGAGAGGCCCAGATGTTGTAGATAGACCGCGAACAGAGGCTCTTGGAAGAACATGGACACGTGAGTATAAATTGCAAGGAAAAACAAATGTTGGGTTGTGGGGAATATAGAGCGGTATGATTGAAGGGAACACGCAAGGGTTGGGCGTGAATGAATAGTGTGATTGTTGGAAGTGACGCGCTTGTCCTTTTTTATGGCCATTAGTTTTTTATAAGAGAGATAAAGTGAAAATATAGAGGAGAAATGGGAACCTAGCTCTGAAGGCGGCACCGCAGTGCACTGTCCCGACCAGTGTGGAGAATGAATAAGGAGACAAAAGTAGGGGTCCCATATAAATAGAGGGCTCAGAAATAAGAAGTGGTTGATGTTTTAGCTTGTTATTTTAGCTTATTGTTTTCAGTATTTTTATATATGTGGAGGAAGGCCCAGGAGGGGCAGACGGGATGTGAATGACGAGTAAGTGAGGAAGGGAATACGCTCTAAAAAAGGGGGAATGCGGTACATATTTTGTGTTCATGGTTTTTTATTCGTTTTTTGTTGGTTTTCAAACTGGTTCATGTTCCTTGCATGTATTGTAAATTGTGATGTTAAGGACAGATGTTATAAGACATCATTGACAGGTCCTGAAAGAAGGCCTCTGGTATAACAGAGAGGGGAAGGGGAAGATAAGGGCCTACAAGAGTGGGGGAACAGTACACAAAATGTGAAAGGTCCTCAGTAATGGGGATGGATACTCCACTGTCCCATATTTGTAAGCAACTAACCCTGTATAGTGAACAAATTAAAAAATACCACAATCAGTGGGTAACTGAACCAACGGGGGAGGGGCTATTGCATGCTTGGCCAGAGGACAGGTCTTTTGATAAGGGAACATTAGAGCACCTGAACACGTATTTGACAGCAAAATATAGAGGGCAAACATCTCCAAAAGAGAAGGGAAGTGTTAGATTTGTGGAGGATGTTCGAGGAAACCCCTGCCACAAACAAGAAAAAGAGGGTCAGAAATGCCAACATAAACTAAGGTAAACGAGGGAGAGAGGGAGAGGGGGGACGAGGAACCCAAGAAAATATACCCATTGCTCACAAGGCCAGCGGAAGGGTACACCGATCCAACGTATGTATCACGGGACAGCACTCCTTTTACCCCAGGTATGGCCCCACCCCCTCCATACGACCCATCTACCACCACCCCACCCCCACTGGAGTAAGTACCCAAGATCTTCAGGTGGCATTAACCACAACCCGTACCGAACTGGCCCGATTACGAGCAGTATGCGAAGCAGCATGAGTATCTGAGGGAGGGCTCCAACCCCTGAAAGACCCCCTCCCATACCTGAAGATGAATGGAAATTGGGAGACTTCCTCTTTAGGATGGACTGTGCGCCCATACGGGCAGTATGAGTAGAACGGGAAGGGGAAATTGATAGTTTGGGATATGATACTGTGGCCTCAGTGAGGGACGAAGAATACTGGAGTGATTTTGATGAATCAGAAGAAGGTGCTGTGGGAGGGATACAGCAGGTGCAGGTGGCCACCCCGAGGGTGGAAGAGATATGGGAGCGGAGGCTCCGGAATAGAATGGGAAGGATGGCCTTAGCAAAAAAGAAAGGACCAAAGGTGAACAGCGGGAAGGTAAAATCAAAACTACAGATGACCCTTATCCACAAGGGAGCAGGGAGGTCCCACTACGTACCCTGGGCGCAGATGGATAAAAAACAACCTCCTCAAGTCGCTTCCCGCACTCACAGCGGGCACGGGAAAATGGATTTATGCCTTCAAGAAAAACACTGCAGGTGTGCGCCTGGCAATAGGAGATATTAAGAGTCTCTTGGTGCCTGCGGTAGGAGATCAGGCAGACTCAGTGTGGATGAAAGGGGGTTTCCCGCGTCTGACAATAAGTAACGACACTCATGATGGGGCATCATTCAATAAAGTTTGGGTGCAAGCATGGGATGCCCTGCGGAGAACCTTCCCCGATACCCCCGATTTACATTCCATAATGCAGTGCACTATGGGGGATGAGGAAGATGCTGCGCAGTTCATTCTTCGGGTGCAGGATATGTGGTGCGCGGAGACAGGCACCGTGTGGGACCAGTCTACTTCCATCATTAACAAGGCCTCCCAAAGGAAGTACAGAAGGCCCTTGATAAAATAGCAGGAATAGAAGCCAAAGGCTGGCCTGAGATTCAGAGCATCATAGTTCCCCACTGTAGGAGGATAAAAGAAAGGGAGAAAGAAACAATTTAGAGGAGATTAGCAGAAGAAGCGAAACCAGTGCAGACAAAATTGGCGAAGGTCGCAGCAGTTACAGCAGCTCTTCCCTCAGAGTAGCCAGGGGAGGAGGGGGGTGTTTCTGTAGAAACACAGGAAAGGATGGCTGCAGTATGGACAGGCAACGGGCAGGCGCAGTGGGGAGGAGAACAACAATATACAGGACCCCAGTGGCACGGAAGATCTACAAGAGGACAAGTTTCGGGGACAGAGGGGAGAGGGCTATGGGGGACAAGGGCCCAGAGGAGGGAACCCAGGGAATGCTGGTCGTAGGGTAGGTGGGTCACTTTTCATGGGAATGCCACAGCAGGGCTGGAGGGAACTATCAGTACAACCAACCCTATTACAATCAACCCCAGTGTGACACCCCCGTCCTGGGAGCCTGCGCAGTCTGCCACAAGGAGGGTACGAGCAGAATCAACAGTATGAACAACAACCCCCTCCACCACCTTGTTTTAATACACTCCATCTCCCCCGCACAATATGCAATCGCAGTAAAACCGCCCCAACCAGATGGCCCAATGGCATAACAATCCCTTCGCCACCACCTAAAATTGCGCACCGGCACCCTATCAAGGGGCGTGTGTGCTCAATGTATTATTTTTGGCAGAGCGCTCTTGGGCAGCAGAGTTCTTTGCTTGCATACTTTATTTTATATAAAGTTTCTTATCCTTGCAACTTATCTCTTGGTCTTATTCCCTGACGGGCATGTTATCATTATTTTGGTCTATTGTGAGGACACGTGTTTGGGAGCCCACCTTCATATGTAAGAGCGACAACGTATGATGGGAGAACTTAGAATAGCCTTGTGGAATGTTAGGCCGCAGGGTGGCACTTCCACGCCGGCTATTAAGCCCCCACGAAGTGGGGGCTTATGGAACCCGACCAGAGAGAAATGTAGGAGCCAGCCACCCTGGCCGCGACGCAGGCCATCTCGTCCGCCGGCCGCCACTCGGGCCATCTGGTCCTACTCCCCTGGCCAGATGGTCCGGTGTTTATTGTTGCAATTGTTTAGTATAACTGCCACAGAAGGTACTCTGTGCTGAGCATGAGACCAGAGCAGGCCTCAGCACAAGTGCCCATCCATTCATCTCTCAACCCCCACCCTGCCATGCCAGGGCCCACCAGTCCTCGACCTTTCACTCTCTTTCATGATGATACCAATTTGACCCCCTCACATTGTCCATTCCTGAACACCTAGCATACACTTAATCCCGGGCAGCAGTATATTTGCCCCAACCCCAAAACACGTCTATCTGTGTAATGAGGCAATAGGGAACATAAATAGTAGAACAAACCCCCAGTGGGAGACACCTGGGAGCGGGACCCCGGTAGCAATAAAGCCTTGAATGCAGAGGTCGGAATGCCAATATATTAGCCCACCTTTTGTAAATACCCCCTTGAAGCAAGGATTTCATGTTTGCCATTATTCTCATATTATCCGTTCCTGTTGTTTAGCTTAGACAGCTAGGCTTGTGTTACATTTGCCCTGACTTTCACTGCGGATATCAGCCCAGCTTACCCACGTGCCACTAGATTGAGTGGGAAGCAGCAGCAAATTGCAGCCTGGCATCCCCTATAGAGCACGCTTTGCCATACGGACACACCAATCCACACCCTGATTTTGTATCTTACAGAATGATCTCACGTATGACGCAATTGTAACTTATAATATGCTGCCCGTGTAATTTTACACAAGGGACAGTATATAATACATGCTTCACTACTCGCCAAGCTACAACAGCTATGGGTAGGTGCAGATGGGATATTACAGGAAAATGTCAGAATAGAGACGTTATATGATATTTCAGAAGGGGCACATGCAGTGTCAAGGATTTACAAGGTTTTGATGTCAGGACGGGGGAGCTGTTGGCACAGACGAGGTGTAGCTAAGAGGAGGATTTGCAGGAGGAATTAACAGATATAACGTGGAATAGAGTATTCGTTTATCACAAAAAAGTGTCCAGAAATGCAAAGCTCCACCTTATTCAGTTGTATGTAACACATAGGGCATATTTAACCCTGTGGAAAATAGCCAAATTTAGTAATGCAGCGGAACAGAGCTGCCCAAAATTCGGACAGGTGAGTGTAGACGTGGTGCATATGTGTTGGGCATGTAGCAAGATACAACAATATTTGGCAGAGATAGGATCTTCCATAGCCTGTTTGCTAGGCATTTTAGCACGCTCGCAGCGAGCAAGACATGTTAGCAAGTTGAAAGACCTAGCATACATTTTGGCGAAACGTAGGATAGCAATGGGATGGAAGCCACATAAAGGCCCGGATGTACACCAGTGGTGGAGGGATCTCCAGAAATGGATGCAGGCAGAAAGCTCAGCGTGTCAAGAAACAGCCCGAAGGGGCCAAGAGGAACAAAATGTGGCCTTAGAAGCATGGAAGCAGTTGGTGCAGGAATTTATGGCCTTCGCACACACTGATTTTTGCAGAGCGACGAATGCCCCGGCATAGGCGGGGGACTAGGGACAATGTAAAGTTGTAATACAGTCAGGTGCATAGAAGTGGAACATTGTGGAAGGATAGGCTGGGGGGGTGGGGGTGGGGAAGGGGGTTACAGGCAGGCATAATTGGTAGTACAGCGATATGCAAAACTGTACAAGAGCCTGTAAGTTATTTTGTGTGTATAAAAGAACAAAAATGTTTTTTTAAAAAGTAGTCCTGGCAAAGCTCGATCCCCGTCAGTAGCACAGATAATAATGCTGGGTAGACGTCAGTACCAACCCTCGGGGGATCAAGCCTACCCTCCGTACACCTTGCCACGAACTCCAAAATAACTTCATTAATGTATAAGGAAAACAGGAGCGGGGCATGGACACAGCCTTGCCACACGCCCCTGTGTACCTTGAACTTCAGGGTGGTTTCTCCCACCATACCCCATCTCTCCACGCCAGAATTATTTTAATACAGTTGGGAAACTATCGTGGCCAAATCAGCAGGCACCGCTCTCTTCAGCAATGTTTGCCACAACTGAGCTCTGGGTACACTATCAAAAGCGGTCTGCAAGTCCACAAAGACCGTATACACCCGCATTTTCTTTAGGATAGTGTATTTCTGAATTACTACCGATAGGGGAAAACATTGTTCAACTGTACTCAGCCCTTGCTGAAAGCCTGTCTGTAAATGAGAAATGATTTAAATAGCCCTGAATCCCCTCAAAATCTTTTACCATTTTGGACAAAACATTTAAAGCATACTAAGATGATATTAAACTTAGGAAAGCCACAACGTTCATTAGAGCTGAAAAAGATAATCGAAACAGACAAATATATATTTTGTAAGCATGGTTTGATCAGACAGAGAGCAATATGTTCCCCATAGCGACCATAATTGGGTTGTTGCACCCTTGCTCTGAAGGAGGGACCTAGTGATGATGAGCATTGTGACAAATGTGGACAATTTGTCCCTTCTCTGCAGAGGGGATCCACCCCCTTTGAGGCTAGGGAGGGGAGCCCCCTAAGCAAGACCCCACCCAAGGGGTCTGAGCAAGAGGACCTCACTGAAATTGACTCTCCTCTTGGGGACAGGGACTCTCATTCCGCAAAGGAACTCCCTGTACAAAACACCTTTTCTCCCTATATGGGTGTTAGTTAGACTTTGGCTATATTTTACAAAGATCTTTTTTGTCTCTATTGGCACAAGCTAATGCTGAACTGTGCCTAGATGTAATTGCCACAAAAGATGTACACAATCCATGGTGTTGAATGATGTGTATAAGGAGAGAGACTCCTACAGGGAGAGCAAGCAAGTGCTACCCTGAGGGGAGCCTCTGTAGTGTTGACACCCTGAAAGGCCAGAGCCCCATCAAGCCGCAGAGACAACGGTGGTGTGAGGGAAGCGAGACCCGCTAGTTGAATGCTGGAAGGTGAGTACCTTGATCGAGCAGGAGTCTCCAGTCAAGGAGAAAGAGATGCTGAGAAGAGAACCATCTTCTCGGGTGGAGTGACCACGGAGGGACAGTGGTGAGCTGGGCACCCAGCAAATGATGCTGAGACCAGAGAACAGAATGGAGCCTGAGATCCCAAGCTCCACTCACCTTTGCAGCCAAGAGAGGCACTAATGGGGAAGCAGGCATTGCCTATGTATGAAAGGCATGGTCTAGAGGAGTAGACACAGACACAATGGATGCAAGTTTCGAAAACCTTTATTTAATATTTTACTTGGGTTGGTAGAATTCCTAACTGACCCTAACTATAGAATGGGAGTAGTCTTGACCATTAAACAAATAACAAATACATCCAAGTCAATCTAGTCAAAATAAAGAGGCCTATACTAAGAAAACCTAACCTTGCCCTCCTTCTGAAATGACAAATGTGTTAAGGGAATACAAAAGGAAAAATAGTTTCTCAAAAGAAATGCCAGAATGGCTTTAGTAACAACTCCTTTGCTAACGTTCACCCCCAAAGAGTCTAGAGAGTTTCTTAAAAAGGATAGGTGGATGGCACAGTTCTATCAGTCTTCCACAATTTGGCTTACTGATACAATTTCAACAGTTCACTCTTAGGCTTTAAACTTCTGATAGTTCAATCACTTCCTTAGGCTTCGTCCGCCTTGTCATCAATACTCTGTTCACATTCACTTTATCAATTTCTCACAGTTCTGCACAGGCTTTCCTCTAAGGGACTCGAGCCTGTCCATTCCTCTTTTACTTTATCAAGCACTTCTGCACAGGCTTCCCTCTGCAGGGCTCGAGCCTGTCTCTTTTCACTTTATTACACATTTCTGCACAGTCTTCCCGCTGCCGGGCTTGAGCCTGTCCCTTTTCACTTTGTCACACAGTTCTGCACAGACTTCCCTTTGCCGGGCTCGAGCCTGTCTCCTTTCCGTGGGGGTTCCCTTCCCCACATTTTATCTTAGGTATCTTTTCACTGTCAAAGACTTTTGAAACTGCAAAGATTTTATATATAGACTTCTGCATGACCACTTCGACCTCTCTTTCAACAATTCTTCAATTCACAATCTTCCTCATTCTGTAACACCAATACCTCTTGGTACTTGTAGTTCTTATTCTCTTTAGTTTGCCCTCTTTACCTTTTCCAAAGTTCATATACTTTGCCCTCTTGTCATATTCAGAGTTCACATACTTCACTTTTCTCTTATTCAACTTTCTTTCCTTATAGCAGTTACTTTCTTTCCTTTGGTCTCTACCATAATATCTTTCAACTCTCATTACATTTCACAGAGACTTTCGAATGTGCGACTTCGCCTCACAGGACCACTCTGTTACTTTGTATCCTTTTCCTTTTACAATTCAACAATTGTCCTTTCCATTTGCGTTTTATCAGCACACGTGCATTCTTCAACCTTCAGATTACAGTCACTTTTGCTTTTCACACAAACCAGACATTTGTTGGTCTCGATAACTCACAACCTGTATTAATTGATTTCCTTTAATCTTATTCATGCAGCAGTCAAGGCCATTACCAATGCCTCCTCTGCTCCTCCCCAATGCTGCCATTCACCCTGGAGGGTAGCAGGCTGCTTTCTGGCAACTTGAAGGTTTCTTTTCTCTGCTCACTCGGTCTCGGTCTCTAGAACAATTACGGCTTCCTGACATTGTGGAATTCTCGCCTGGCTTTCTCTCGATCCTTGAAACTGCCAATCAGTCCATTGGCCTTCCAACTTCCACAGCCCGGTTTGCATCACTCCAGAAAGAGCTGTTCTTTCTCGTACCCAGCCTCGATCTCTGTGTGCCACTGTGCGTGCAACCTTTTATTCACACAGGGAGTGTTAACAAGTGGCAGGCGTGCATTGTTAGGACTATGTGCCTGACTCTGCCTGGCCTCATTACAGGGACAGGGCCAATGCTCGTCAGTGGAGACAATCTTTCTGATCTCATTCCTCATTTTCCTCATTTTCCTCATTTTCCTCGGCTCAGTACTGTTGTCAACATAAAGTGGGGAGGAATTATGGCAGCTGCAGTTTCCCATAAAATAGGCGGGGATAGGGGTTTGATGGGTTGTAGAAAAAGGGGGATACCATGTCTCACCATTAGGTGCTTCTCCCCACTCCTCAAGGACTCGCTACCCAGGTAATCCTCCCTCACTTGTCAACCCCTAGGGTTGGTGCCCAAAAATGGTGGCCTTTCCCGGGCCACCTACGTACAGGATCCCTGGGGACTAGCATGTGAAACACCCTCTAGTTTTTCACATACCCTTCCCCTATGCGATGTGGACGAAACTGATTCACAGGGGAACCGTGAAAGGGTATCCACGTTGCTCTGATCTTTGCCTTTCCGATGTTATGATATGATATGATGTGGCATTTATAGCACGCCTATACGTAGGTGTTTCAAGACGCGACGAGGCAAGGGAGGGGAACATAGGGAGGACGGACAACGATCCTCCTAGGCCAGGTGTCATTCAGATTGCGCAAGTGCGTGGGAAGGGGGCAGGGAAAGTGCTGTACATGGCAAGATGATAACAATAAGTAAGTAGCTGCCAGCAGGTGGCAAGTGCATGAGTAAGTGAGGCATCAGGTGCCAGGGCTTGGAGGGGGACTGTAGGGATACAGAGACAGTCCCCAAGTGTGGGGGTTGCCAGGTGGGCAGTGCAGGTGTGAAATGCTGGTGGGGGAGGACCTGGTCCCAAGATCAGAGGGTGTCCAGGTAGCTGGTGCAGTATCCAGTTGCACTGGGAGGTCAGCAGAGGAGGGGAGGAGAAAAAGCAGAAGCAAAGAGAAAGGTTTTTAGGAGCTTCCAGAACCGGAGATGGTTCTCCTCGAGTTTAAGGGAGGCAGGGAGGCTGTTCCAGAGGCAGGAACCAGCCGAGGAAAGAGATCTACCACCAACTCGTTGCTTGGAGAAGCAAATGACCTTGAGGGAGTTGAAGGCGGATGAGCGAAGAGCTTGAGAAGGGAGATATTTAGGAAGAGAGAGTTGAAGGTGTTGAGACCCCAGGCCCCAGAAGGCCTTGTGCATGATGCAGAGGGCTTTGAACTTAATCCTTGCAGCCACTGGGAGCCAGTACAGAGATTTCAGACCTGGAGCGATACGATCCCTGGGCTTGAGGCCAAGGACTAGTCTTGCAGTCCTGTTCTGGATAAGTTGCAGAGGTCAGAGAGTGGAAGCAGTCAGATTTAGAAAGAGGCTGTTGCATTAGTCTAGCCTAGAGAGAACCAGAGCTCTGGAGACAGTGAGCCTCTGAGGGAAGGAGAGGAAAGGAAGAATACCTCTAAGGAGGTGCAGCTGGTAGTGTGACTTCTTAGAGATGTGATGAGAGAAGGAGAGTGTGCAGTCGAAGATGACCCCAAGGTTCTTAGCCTTGCAGGTGGGAGCAGGAAGAGGGCCAAGAGAGGCTGGTCAGAGAGCTGCAGGCAAGGAGGGAGCGGGTGTGCCAATGAGGAGAATCTCAGTCTTACTGGCATTGAGGCAGAGGTGATTGGCGACACTCCTGGTGTCATGATGCCTACCCCCGGAGCACCAGGCCAGGCCCAGCACCCCCGGGAGCAGGAATCACGCCCCCAGGTAAAAGCCCAGCGGCCCTTTATAGGGGCTCTTTGGACTCTGTCCTGGCGCCGTTGGCGCCAGGCTCATGTTGGACATCAGTCCTGGTGCCATAGGCGCCAGGCTCATAAGGGGAAGTGTTTGGTGCACTTACCTGAAGCAGACCATGCTGCACACTCACCTGATGCAGACCATGCTGCATGAAGAACCAAGCCAAATGAGGCTTAGGAGGGACTATTTTTCTGAAGGAACTATTTTGTTACTTGGGTGGGGCTGTGGAAGAATACTCACCTGGAACTTCTTCCAAGGCTATTTAAGCCACGCCCGGACAGCCACACGTGCTTCGCGTTGTTCTGCATCCCAGCAGCTGAACGCTCATCGTGTCTGCTCCTGCACCTGGACTCCAGCCACGCCCGCCTCGAACCTGGAACACCTGAAGGAAAGAAGAGAAGAGAAAGGTGAAAACCAAGAACTTATTCAACCTTCTTACCTGCATCCGGAATCTTCACACGAGCATTACTGAAGGAAGACTTTCATTTAAAAGCACCGCGTTGTTCGCTGCAGCGCCGCGCTTCACTCACCTGTTCCCGAGACGCCGCCCGGCTCCATCGCGGCTCTCAGCACCGGTCGCCACATCTCTGCACCCAGGGGAGAGAAGAAGAGACAAAAGGTGAGCAAGGGAACACAAGAGGAAGGCCGAATTTCCAGCATTCCAGTATTACTTAACGGCTTTTCTTGGTGAACCATTCCACATCTCGGGTCGGCGCCGCATCTTTGGCAGGTACCGCACCCCGGCCCCTATGGGGAAAGGACAAAAGACATTACTGGGGAATTATAAAGACATTTAGAGGGGTCGCCCTCATCACCAACTCACCAGATTTTACCACCGGCAATTTAACCCCTCAACGCATCGCCTTTGTTCTGCACCTGAAATAAAGGACAGATCACAGGTTAGGAAAAACAACATAAAAGGAGGCTCACACTTGAACTTTTGCATCTTCATACTTACGGCGTATCGCTCAGAAAAGTCAAGTGGATTTGCCAGCGCCATTCTGAAAACCAGTGAAGTAACTGGACGAACGCGCGCCCCTGCACCAGAAGCAGGATGGAGAGTTCATCCTTCCAAACCATAAGGTGAGCTTAAACCGGGGGGTTTGGAGGAAGTCAGAGAAGAACGAAGAGGGAAAGGGGGGAGCAAGCACACTATTCAGCAGACAGTTAATCCCCTTTCTCATCTGCAGAAGGATATTCCTACGGGCCAGACAAGCAAGATTTGGGGGTCCTGTTCATTCGGTGGTCCGAATTCTGCGCATCACGCTTGAAGAGGCCATAGCAACCCAGACCAGACCAGCGCCTCCGTGGGAGCCAGGTGAGCGTTACACCTGGATAGCAGGCAGACAGTCAGAGATGAGAGAGGGAGAGGAGGTGGCTGAGGGTAGCCTGAAAATTAGCTGAGTGTCATCCGCATAGCACTGGAAGTTGGGGCAGAGCGTGGCAATGCGTTGGGCAAGGAGTGCCAGGTATTGGTTGAACAGCCAGGGAGAGAGGTTAGACCCCTGGGGAACACCACAGGTAGAGATAGAGATAGAGGAGAGGAAGGGCCCAAGTTGAACCTGGGAGGGTCGATCAGAGAGGAAAGAATTCAGCCACGCCAGGGCCTGACCGGTGATACCCAGGTTATCACGGAGACAGTTGAGCAGGATGCCATGGTTGACCGTGTCAAAGGCAGAAGAGAGATCAAGTAAGATGAGGATACAGGGTGTTGGAATCAAACTTGTCAGATGTTCTTCTGTGAAACAGTATGGTTGTAAGTCATAAACCATCGCATACACCTGGGTTAGATTCTTTTCGCGGACTTATCAAGAAAACAGGAGAGTGGTCAGTAACTAGAATCAATCTTCTTCCCAAGAGGTAATATTTGAGGTAAAGGATGGCCCATTTGATGGCTAATGCTTCTATTTCTAACACTAAATAGTTATTCTCTCTGAGAAATAACTTGTGACTGGCAAATAATATAGGGCGTTCTAAACCGTCATGTACTAGGGACAGTACAGCCCCCAGTCCAGTCATACATGCATCAGTCTGAAGTATAACATCTTTTGAGAAGTCTGCCACCTTCAATATAGGATTTTGACATAAAGTGTGTTTTAAACTATTCTAACAGACTTCATACACATCGGTCCAACAAATATTTTACGGTTCAGCCTTTTTTAGCTTGTCAGTCAGTCGGGATGTTTTTTATGGGAAACTAGGGACAAATCTGCGATAGTATCCAATTAGACCCAAAAATGCTCTAAGATCTCGTTTGGTCTTGGGGGTTGGTGCATTTAGATAGAATGGCTTTTACTTTCTCTTGCTGAGGCTGTATACTACCAATTCCTATAAAAAAAATCCTAGATATTGTACAGCCAATTGAGCTAGACTACATTTTCTAGCGCTAGCTGTCAGCCCGGGTTTCCGTAGGGTTCCCATAATGGTATTGTGAAAAACCAGAGGGTGTTTCACAGCACTGTCCCCGGGTATCCCATAATCAGGTGGCCAGGGAAAGGCCATCGCTTTTAGATCCTGACCCTTGGGGTGGACAAGCGAGGGAGGATCACCTGGGTAGGGGGTCCTCAGGAAGTGGGGGAGAAGCACCAAGTGGTGAGACATGGTATCCCCCTTTTTCTAAAACCCATCTAACCCCTGTCTCTGCTTATTTTGTGGGAAACTACAACTCCCATAAATCCTCCCCATTCCATCTTAACAAAAGTACTGCACCAAGGAAGATGAGGAATGAGGCTAGGGAGATTACCTCCCCTGACTTACATTGGCCCTGTCACTGTAATGAGGACAGGCAGAGTCAGGCACGTAGCTCTAACAATTTACACCTGGCACTTATTAGCACTCCCTATGAGAATAAATGGTGGCATGCACAGGAACACTTTTAGCAAGGCTGGGTACATGAAGGAACAGCTATTTCAAGGCTGATGTGAACCAGACAGTGCAAGTTAGAAGGCCAATGGCGTGATCAACAGTTGAGAGGATCAAGAGAAAGCCAGGCAAGATTGCCATGCTTTTGGGAAGCTGTGAGTATTCGAAAAGCAATGCCGAGCGAGCAGAGGAAAGAAACCTTGGTGGTGATGGAAAGTGGCCAATGACCCTCCCGGGTGAACAGCGGAGTTGGGAGGAGAAAGGATGAGTTGGTAATGGCTGTGAGCTGAAAGAAAAGATGAAAGACATCCAATTAACAAGACCGGTGAGTTATCGAGGTGAACAAAAGTCTTGCTGATGTTAAATGGAAAGTGACTGTAATTTTGCAAGTTGAAGGTTACGCGAGTGCCGATAAAATGTGATTGAAGAGAACCATTATTTAAAGAAAAGGATAAAAAGTAGCAGAGTGATCCTGCGAGGTGAAACACATTTGAAAGTCTCTGTGGAATGTTATGAATAATTGTGAAAGATATTACAGTGGAGATCACAGGAAAGAAAGTTGAATAAGTGCAAGATGAGAGATGTAAATATGCCAAGAGGGCAAATAATAATAATGCAGTCCTAGTGCAGTCTTGTCAAAATAAAAGGGCCTATACTAAAAACAAACTATTGCCAATCCTTACCGCTAAACATACATAGTGAGGGCTAGTGTTCATGAAAAAGAAAGAAGTGTTCACAAAATAATATGTCAGGATGTTCAGGCCGTTGACCTCTCTGCCCCAAGTTTTCAGCACGGGACAAGGCGGTTCACTCGAGCAAAGCACACACTCTGACTTCTTTGGCACGAGGACACAGTTCCATTACCAGCATCAGGGCCTTCTGTACTGCAAGTCTCTTTGCTTTTCCAAAGTCTCTTGACTCAGAGTGCCTGATGTACAAGAACAAAATAAACACAACGTTCCTTTTTCGAGTGTTCAATTCGGGTGTCTGAACCTGGATCCCCCTCAGCAGGACTCGGATATCGTGGATCCCCCCTCTTCCAGGCTGAGATCTCAAATTTCTCGTTTCAATAGTTGCCAATGAATTGGATACCTGACAGAGACCTTCGAAGTGAGCACCCACGTGGCGTTGGACCACTCTGTCTATGGTATCTTATTTGGCCTCCCAAAGCTCAATCACTCCTCTGGTTTTCAATTATATCAGCATCGTTCTTCACATACGTTTCACACGCTATTCTCTTTAGATTTCTTCATACATTGCTTGCGCTTGCAACTTGGGTTCTAACACCTGTTGGTTTGGTATCATTCTCTATGACTAACCGGTTCTGCTGTCGATACTGGTGCTGCTTTGTTGTAGGAGCCAAGGACAGTGCTACGGCGTCAGCCGCTCCTCCCCACTTTGGTTATCGATGCAAGAGAGCTACATAATGCAGGTTTGTTCAGCTTCAGTTCTCGGTCTTAGGTTTCTTACTTTGCAAGGCTTGCTAAATTAACAGTCTGAAAAGGTCAACGGCACTTCCCTCCTTCCAACCCTCTCTGGTCTTGCCATCTTTCTTCTTGTGTAAACTGCCATCTTGGAACCACTGTTTCCTCGTGTGCTTTGCCTCGCTCCCTGTGTCCTTTCGTGCTCTGCCTTTTATCTGTGTGGGGAAGTGTGATGGAAGTCAGGTGTGTGTAATGATCATATATTGCCTGACCTTGCCTGACCATTGTATCGGACATGTCAGGTATACAGCTCTGGTGTTAGTCCGTTTTCACTCATGGTGAGCTGTCCGTGAGAAAGTGTTTGTTTCGGGAAAGGGAGAAGGGGGTTGAGTTCCTAGGTATCCTACCTGGTAGGATGGGGAATAGGTGTTACAGGGGAGGGCATACCGCGTGTCACCTTCCAGTGTCCTACTTACACTCCCCGAAGACCCCTCATTCAGGTGATCCTCTCACACTGGTCCACCCCCAGGAGCTGGATCCAAAACAGATGGCCGTGTCCTGGCCACCTGGATGACAGATCCCCAGGGACTAGCAGTCATGATCACTGCTTCCAAGGAGTCAGGAACAGCCCAACATCTTTGGAAGCAGGCCCCTAACCGTTATCTTAGGCACCAGCCGGTCCCCAATGGAACCTTTTGGACCTTGTCCTGGCGCCGGTGGCACCAGGCTCATCAAAGTCATCGGTCCCGGCACTGGAAGCTCCGGGCTCATATTATGTATGAAGATGCTTGGGTGGACTTACCTGCAGCAGACCATGCTGCTTACTTACCAGCCACTTAGAAGTCCTCTGTGAACAGGAACTACTTTCTTAACTGGGTGGGGCAAGCTCCACTCCCTGGATACAGCACTGGAACTCTTCTGGAACTGGAACTCTTTTCTTACCTAGGCGGGGCCGTGGAGGAAGACGCCTCATCACTCCAAGGCTATTTAAACCATACCCGATAGATGAAACGTGCTTCGCGTTATTCTGCATCTGCAGCAGAACGCTCACCGAGTCTGTTCCAGCCTTTCTTCTTTCGATCCTGAACCTGCAAGAATTATACTTACCATTCCTGTATCCAGTCAACGACAGCACCTGCAAAGACAAGAAACAACAGGTTAGCAAGGCAACCTTTACACGCAGTGCTTACTCACCTGATCCATCGGCTGCGGCCATTTCTTCACGCTGCACCTCCGCCTGTGAAGACAAAAGCATTGTTATTACTTACCGGCACTCCGCGAATTCCGGATTTCTTCACGCTGCACCTCCGCCTGTGAAGACAAAAGCATTGTTATTACTTACCGGCACTCCGCGAATTCCGGATTTCTTCACGCTGCATCGCCGCCTGTGAAAACAAAAGAAGAGACATTAGACAGGTATTTACTTACGCCCATCACGCTCATCACAATAGAACGCCTGCAAATACTCCGGCGTCTCTTCAGCACGAACTAAGCAGCAAGGGAAAAAGACAGTTTGAGCGCTTGCATTTACTTACTCATTTCCAGGCGCTTCACTCCATCTTCCATCTCCAGAGTCCTGCAAGACAAAAAGGGAAAAGCATTATACAGAGTCCTGTACAATATTAACGTGCCACGCACCTAAAGACTATAAAGACTAAAAAGGTGTCCGGAAACTCACCGCTCGTGCAGTTAACGACGGTAACGATCCTCTGAGTTCAAGAGGCCTATGTTTCACCAGTGAAGGAACTGGCAACGGCACCCTGCACCAGACGCAGATGGAGAGTCCAGCATTCACCTATCTAAGGTGAGCACGTTGACCTGGGGGCTCTACAGAGAAGCTAGGGAGAGAGAGAGGGACATTCAACAACCCAGACCCTTAACCCCCATATTCTTTCACCTGCAGAAACCTCACCCTTCGAGTTCGACACACAGTGAGAAGAGGTTCGACCCCAGAAGCCAATCGAGTCCTGCACATCAATTTTAGAGTCGCAGACACCTTCCTGCCAAGACCAGCGCCTCCGTGGGAATCAGGTGAGCGTTACACTAGCGGGTGAGAGACCTTCAGGTTTCTCACAAAGCCCAAACATGGAGTTGGCCTTTGCTACTTTTGGTCCTCAGCTGCAGACATCCAGTCTGGATGTGAAGTGGGGGAGCCAATAACAAGTGAGGCAATGTGTCACAGGATGCACTTCAAGCCAATCAGAGTGCTCAAGATGGCTTCCGTCTTTTAGCCAGGATACAGGCAGGGTGCTGGTTGTTGTAGAACTGGGTACCACTGTCTTTGAAACAAGACCCTCAGACGGTTCACAGGATCCTCTGGGAACGCAATATGTGCCACAAACTACTATAAAATCAAGAATCAACCACATTATGTGTTCACATGACCCTCTAGGAGGCAATATTACGAGTGCTCAAGATGGCTTCCAGAGTTCCTGCCCAGCAGGGTCCTTGGTGTTGTAGCCCTAGGGAGCTTTGTTTTTCAGACAGGACCCTCCAATGATGCAAAGGATTCTCTGGGATGAACTCCATCCTGAAGAACATCACAGGTAACTCCTCTTCTCCACACTATCAATGCCCCACTCATAAGGCATCTTCCCTGATGCACTGAAATCTGTCCAGATCCTAATCCTACTAAAAATGCTGACACTTAACCAAGACAACCTAAATAATGACCACCGCTCACCCATCACCCATTAATTATGCAGACGACACCCAGATTCTCATCCCACTTTCGGGAGAATACAAACAGGATTTGGCCTTGGTAAACAGGATATACCTCAACATTCAGGCATGGATGGCACTCCACTGTCTATGCCTGAGTGATGACAAAACGGAACTCATCATACTGGGGACTATACCAAACATTAAGAAACTCAGCCAAGACTACACAGCCTTCGTCATAGACGGCCGCTCTATGAAAGTCACCAAAGAGGTAAAAGCACTAGGCTTTTACCTTGACTCCGGCCTTACCATGGCCAAACAGGTAAATGCTATGGCATCTTCCACAGCCTACATGTGTAAGCTGATCAGATCAGCCAAACCATACCTCTCCACAACTAGCTGCACCACTCTGGCAAGAGCACTTGTATTATCGAAGCTAAATTATTTCCAATGCTCTCTACTTAGGATCTAACAAATACATCACTCAGAAATTGCAAATACTGCAAAACACTGCCCTTAAAGCAGCATTAGGAATCTCTAAAAGAGAACATATATCTACAACTAGAAGACAGTCTAACTGACTGTCCACTGTGGTCAAAATTAAACTTAAAACAGCATCCTTAACGTTTAAATGTCTCAACAACTTTGCACCGAAATACTAGATAGAGAGATTCCAAAGAAGAGTCTCAATCAGACCTACTAGAACAGCCTATGCCAATTGCCTCTTAGTACCCCACTTTAGAACGTCCTCAACTGGAGGGAACAGTTTCCCTGTCAAAGCGGCACAACTGTGGAATTCCCTCCCGACGACCTTAAGAACTGACCAATCCTACCCACACTTTAGATCAAATATTATCAACTGGCTTAAAGGAAATGACCTGTAACTCTAATTTACTCGCTTACTACCTGTTTTTACACAACTGTACCTTGCTCGGCCAACGTGAATCCACACCTGCAACACATAAATGTACATGTACCGAGTGCTTTTTATGTACTACCTTTATCTATGTATATATGTAAATGTGTAAAATGTAAGCTTAAAGTATCCTTGTCCTCGCGTCCTGATACCTTCTGGTCTGGTGCTATAAATAAAGAAAGAAACAAACAATCTAAACTTCATTGGCAAGATCATTGAGAAGACCACCATGCTTCTACTAGATGAAAAGATTGACATACACAACATGCTTTAAGAACAGCCGTCTAGCTTTTGACCAAGATGCAGCACTGAGACTGCCAACATCCAGGTCATTGATGAGGCACTGCTCATCATAGACAAAGGTGACCCCTGCCACCTGGACCTGCCCGACCTTTCTGCCGCATTCGACACCCTGTCCTCTCGCATGAGATTCTATGCCAGAGTCATTCAATGGGTTGTAACCTACCTCATCAACAGACACCAGCTCTTTGAAATGGGCATCAGCAGATCCCAAGAATGCCCAGAAAGGCTCCATCCTCTCCCCTGTTGCCTTCAACTTTACATGGTGCAACTGGAGGTATGCTTGGCCAAATCCACCAAAATCCACCAATATGCTAATGACACACAGCTATACCTGAAGATCAACAACCTTCATGGCATTCCTCAACTGAAACACTGCCTCTCCGCCATTCAAGCCTGGGTGTTGATTGCCTTCATGAAACTCAACCCTATCAAAACAGAGTTCATCTCCTTGGAGGTGCAACCAAGATCAAAACTGGAGGACAGAGATGGATCTCCAGGATGGATCTCCAGAGCTCCCCTCCCTCCAACTTGTCCATGGAGCAAAGTTCCTCAGCTTCACCATTTATTGTGATCACTTCTTCAAAGCAAATATCTCCTAGAAAACACAAACAGCATGGCACCAGCTTTCACTCCTACCCCGAATCCAACCCTTCATATATGTTGTTTAGGGTGTGGTGCTCTCCCACCTAGTTGGTGGCAACACCCTCCTGGTAGGTTTCCCAACCACAACTCCCTCCGAAAGATGTCCAGCATGCTGCAGCATGCCTCATTGCAGGACCAGAGAAATTGAACCACATCTTCCCCACACAAAAGAAATAACACTGGTTACCTCTCCAAGCGCCCATCACCTTCAAGACATCCTGCATCACCTACAAACATGTAATGTCCAAGACATTATCATATTTAACTAAAAGGATCACCAGATCAACATCACAGGAGGACAACACCAGGAGCCAAGATATCGCAAGACCGAAATTCAGGAAGTGCAAGAAGTCAAGAGCAGTAAACAAACATTCTTCTGCTATACTGCCACACTCTGGAACAATCTTCCTGCTAATATCAGGCTGGCTTCCTCCCTCCTGCAGTTCAGAAAATAACAGAATACCCTGATCTTCAAGGAATACTTCAGTGACAAATGAGGACCATAGACTGACAAGACAATCCCTATCCTCACTATGTACCACTCCCTCTGTTGTACAGCCCTTTGTTGCTTTCTATCTAGGTTCGCATTATATAAACTACCTACATAGCCATACATATCTACATACATGCATACATACAAATGCATTCTAGAAAACCAAAACAGTCAATAATGCAAAAAATCAACAAACGACAGAAATTAGGGACACCCTGAAACCTCAACTTATTGCACATGAAAATGTATGGCATACATCAGAAAGATAATAAAGTTGATGGATAGTCAATACGTTATTTATTTATGTTTCTTTTATTGTGATATGGTTCCATTAAGAAACCTGCAAAAACAAAAGGGGTCCTTGGAGTCCCTCTGCCGGCCAATAAGTCCCGGTTTCGAGAGTCTTACCCAGATTCTTTAGCTCACTATCGCTTTCACAGAGGAGAAATATCCAAAACATATCAGTCTTTGTCCTGCCCTGGGGCAGTCCAGCACTGAAATGCTAAGCAATTCTCCGCTGAACAAGAGTACCGACAGCAATCCCAGACACGTATTTCAGCCTCGTAGTGAGTTAAAGAATCTGGGTAAGACTCTCAAAACCGGGACTTATTGGCTGCCAGTGGGACTACCAGGACCACCTTGTTTTTGCTCCATTAAGAAACCTTACACAAAATCCATCAGTCAAATACATTTTATAATACATTTGAAAACAGAGACATTGATTAAACATACTTATGTACATTATACAAGTTATCAAAAACATCACTAAAATACATCACTAAAATTCCAATTAAAACTCCAAAACCACATTTTCCAGCTCTCACCTAAACATAAAAGGTTGTTAAGCGATGTTGGTAGATCCCTCAAACACACCAAAATTTCCGCTAAAAACGCTAAAAGGGCCGCAGAACAAGAAATCGAAGATGAGCGCATCAGTATATGTTTTTTTAAAGACTCTTTATTATGTTATCCACAAGCACAGTGTCAGGAGAGGCCACAAACTCTACAAAGTAAACGCGCCTCCCAGGCAATAACGGCTCACATTTTAAAAGGAGGTGAAACAGAGCTTCCTTTTCTTTACTTTTACAAATCCTACACGAGAAATCCAGCCACCCCATCCGTGGACCAGTAGGGAAACAGTTCATTCTGAATTTACGCAGGCCATCCCTAAATGGTTCCATGTGATAAGATCGCCGCAAATATATCGCCATACAAATATTTCACCATATTTTTGCGCGATATTACCCCATGGAACCTGCGGGGGACACCCCAGCAACCCCCATATATTTTAAAAGGGAGCGGGGGACACCCCCGCAACCCTTCCATTCGTTTACCCCATAAATGATCCCCACCAAAAATATCGCCTATGGCCGTTCCCAACGTCCATATGTATGGCGATATTTTTGGTGGCGATAATATTACCTGATACCCCCTAAATTAGCGACCTGAGCCTTGACTATATACGGTTAATGGCCACGGACAGTAGGACACCTTTCCGTCCACTCTCCCAAATATTTAAATATCAAACACTTTTCCAGATGTTGCAGAGATTCATTCCTATCAAATTCACACAATCTGTGCTAAATAAGTCAGATTCATGCCGACCATCTACTCAGTCTCTCACAAATACTTACCACGTTCCATTAAAAACACATTGAAGCCTGCGGTGGGCCTCTCTATTACAGACTCTCTCAGCTTGGCAAAAATTCCAGGCGGTTCCCTATTATAATTATAAAGCTTGTATTTCGAAAATATTCTCTGCTATTTATAATAGAACCACCAAGATGAGAAACCCAGTTCAAGTCTGATTGCCAAAACTGGGATGTGAGGGGGAAGGTTCAAGACCTTTCGCCAAATTTGACTTCACTTATAGATGTCATTTTAGAATTGTACAAGAAGTTCACGACCGACCAGAATGGATGGCGACACATTTGCTTTAAAACAATTGTAAATTAATACAAATACATAGTGCGTTGAGTATCCATCATCTGTGGAATAAAAGCGCCAGCGTTGGCGTTAAACCTGATTTATACCCGCTGCATGTGCAATAAGTTGAGTCAATGACTGGCAGCTGATTCAAACTAAACCATGTGCACAAAAACACATGAAAAAGGGAATGAAAGGACAGAACCCAAGAAACACTCCCTGGATCAACACGCATGACGCTAGCCATCAACTGGCATGTGTAGGAGCAGACCTGTGAGGCTTCCATAGGGAAGAAGAAAGGAGACAGCTGGCCCAGGGGAGAAGGGGGCAGAGGACCCACCTGGGCAGATTGATGCAAGGAGTTGGAGAACTGTGTGCCACAAAGTGGTATCCAGTCATATTTCTTTTGTTTAAAAAATAAAATGTTTTATTAATTCCACACACAACATATGACAACATTCCCGACATTTCCAGTTACATGTGTTTCACAATATGCATTACATGAGTATCTTCTATAATGTCTTCCCCACTCCCTCCCCCAAAAAAACTCGAGCACTACTCCTTGTACCTCTGGTAACAGTTACTCAGGGTAAGTCCTCCTCAAGGTTCTCAAGCAGGTCCTCGTCACTGGGGTCACTAGGGGTGCACCCATGTAGCGAGGCTATCATTTGTCTCCATTCCATCAGTGGTCCTACTTCCTCTCCCTCTCCGTTGCTGGCCGCCTCGTACCATGCCATTGTCTCCACATCTGCCCACTTGAGGAGGTCCTCCCACCACCTCTCCACTCTAGGTCTGTGAGCGACTTTCCAGCTCATGGCGATTCTCCTCTTGCCCAAGATGTATGCTAAGTCTTTGAGTTTGCGTACATGTTTGAATTTACGTGGCCTGGTAAATCCACCTAACATGCATGCCCAGATGGATTCTACGTCTAACTTAATCCCCTTCTCGAATAGCTTGAGTTTAACATCAATGCCCAGAACATGTGGATCATCCCGGCTCTCTCTTCACCACACTTGGGGCATTTTTGTGCCTCTGTGTTTCCAAATTTCACTATCATACGGGGGGTCATATATGCTCTATGAGTGACATATAGTTGGATTTGTTGTAACCTGGCATTTCTAGACACCTTCTTGTGATATTTTAGGGCCCTCTCCCATTGCCCGTTTTGCAGGTTTCTCCTGCCTCCTCCTCCCAATCCCACCTTAGATCGGTGAGCTCTTTCCCCACTTTCAGCATAGCTAATTCGTAAATCCTGGATATTTCGTGCCCCCCCTCTGAGATGTCATACATTGTTTTGATGGCCGTAACCGGGAGCTCCGCCAACTCTAGCTCAGACCATGTTTCTTTCACTTTTTTGACAATTCTGTTATATGTGATGTACTGCCCAAGCTGTACCCCGGTCTCCTCCACTATTGTTTGGAAATCTACCATCTCTCCCTCCTGCCAAATGTCCCCCAGGGTGGCCAAGCCCACGGGCTCCCAGAATTTTTGGATCATTCTTCTGAGTTGGACATCTGCTCCGCATAGCGCCACCAGTGGCACCTGCGGGGAGCACGGGGCCAAGCCCCCCATGGACCGGCACGCTTTATGCCATACCTCCCACCCCAATCTGAGCAATCCTGGTCTCCCTCGCATCTCTATTTTGGGAAGCCATATTAGTTCTCGTAAGAAATAAGGGGCACTTTCCTCCTTCAGCAGCCTGGATTCCGCCATCTCGTTTTCCACCAGCCACCTGGCCACATATTGTAATTGCGCCGCTAAGTGGTATATCTCGAAGTTTGGTAACTTAATCCCCCATTTATCATATGTGTTCTGAAGCTTCCACAGGGCCACTCTGTTTCTTGTGTTATGCCACAGGAAGCCCCTGCAGAGGCTGTGCAGTTTAGTAAAGAAGCGCTTGGGCACCATGTATGTGATGTCTGTAAAATAGTGCAGTAGCCTGGGCAGAACCACCATCTTCAGCAGGGCCGCCCTTCCCACCATAGCCAGGGGTAGCTTGGCCCAAAATTCCATGCTGTTTTTTACACCTTCCACCGTTTTCTCTGTATTGTGTTTGTGCTCAGCAACTACTGTATGGTAGATGTAAATCCCCAGGTATCTAAACGTATCGGTCTGCCATGCTATTTGCAGGGTGGGCAGGTTTGTTTGTGGAGTGTCTCTATATCTGCCCAGGGGAAACATAGTAGACTTATCGGGGTTGACCCTAATCCCGGAGAAGGCCGCATAGCGTTCCATCACTTCCAAGATATATTGCAGGTTCTCATTCGGGTAGCGCAGGTATAGAAGCATATCGTATGCGTTTATCGATATTAGGTGCAGTCCCCCTTTGGTGCGCACCCCTATCTCGCCGTACTGTTGTCTGAGGTAGACGGCCAGGGGCTCAAGAGCTAATATATACAACATTGGTGACCATGGACAGCCCTGCCTCGTGCCCCTGCCCAGCTGCCAGCTTTCTGATATGATCTTCCCCGTTCTTACTCTGGCTAAGGGGGAGCTATAAAGCATTTTCAGACACCGCAAGTACCCAGGTCCCATCCCGAATCCCTTTAGGGCTGCCATCAGCCATGGCCATCGGACCGAGTCAAATGCCTTAACTGCATCCAGTGAAACAACTGCCATTTCGTCTGGGTCGCTCTCTATCTGCTCTATGATATGATGAAGCCTCCTGTGGTTGTCGGATATGCTCCTACCCAGAACATAACCTGTTTGGTCAGGGTGTATTCATTTATTTATCACTGGTTTAAGTCTATTAGCGAGTACTGTGGTAAGGATCTTGCTGTCTTGGTTTAGCATGGACAGTGGTCTGTACGACCCGCAGTCCACACTGGGCTTGCCTGGCTTGAAGAGGGGGATGATCATCACCTCTCTCAGGGACACCGGTAGTGTTCCAATCTCATAAGCCTCATTCAACATGGTCAACAGTGTGGGTAGGAACTCCTGTCTGTATATTTTATAAAACTCACTGGGGAGCCCATCCATGCCAGGGGCTTTGCACGTGGGTAGATGCGTCACCACTGCCTCTAGTTCCTCCAACGTGATTGGGGCATCTAAGTTCTCTCTATCTTCTGAGCCTAGTTGGGGCAACCCTATGTCCTCTAGGACCTCGAGAGTTTCTCTTTCCATGTCCTCCCCCACGTCTACGTAGAGGTGTTTGTAAAATTCGAGGAATATCTCATTCAACGTTTCCTGGGTATTACAGATCTGTCCCGCCTCCCCCATTATCTCCCTAATCTCGGGCCTTTATTCCTCGTTTTTATATAGCCACGCTAGCAGCCTCCCTGGTTTGTCCTCCCCCGCATGTTGCCGTTCAATGTATTTCTTATAATTTAGGTTACTGAGCCTGTCCCATAGCTCTACTCCCGCCAATTGCAGCTGGCACGCCCCTTCAGAGTGTTCCTGCGAGGTGCCCTCCTTCGCCATTATCGTTTCCAATCTCTTTTCGATATCCTGCAACTCCTGCTCTATGTCTCTTTGGAGCCCCTTAGATTTGGCAATGGCTGCCCCTCTGATTACCACCTTGAAGGCCTCCCACAGGGTCCCTCCCAATTCCACACTTCCTGTGTTAAGTTCAAAATAGTTAATTATCTCCCCCGGAGGTCCTCACGAAATGAAACGTCTCTCAGGGCCTCAGCTCTGAGTTTCCATGTGGGAACTCTGGCTCTTGGAGGCTGATGTCTCCACTCCAGGACCATGGGGGAGTGATCCGACAGAATTCTGGCTTTGTATTCTGAGCCCACCACCTCCCTAGATACTCCGGGGGTGGTGAACATATAATCCAACCTTGTGTATAGATTATGTGGGTGTAACGCTCACCTGGTATCCACGGGGACGTCACTCAGCCTGTTCTGACCTCTTCCAACCTCGAACCCTTCCCTGGAGTCTACTCGACTGGAGACACAGGATTGGTAGAGTTTAACTCCCTATTGTCTCTGTGTGCTTGATCCCCTTCTTCCCCGGGGTCCAACACTTCTCTTTGATCCACAGCTCACCTTGTTTTCTTGAAAAGTGTGCTCTCCGTCCTGCTTTCAGCGCAGGGGCGCGTTGATTGATGTAGGCTCGTTGCTGCCTAGTTACTTCACTGGCAAGAGTCCGACAGGTAAGTATAATGAGTCTTTAAAACAGTTCTCTAACTTCATTCCTTTCCTTCCCTAGATGATGGCCGACGTCCGGGGATGGCGACGTGCTGCTGAGATGAGTAGCGCTGAAGGTGAGTGAGAGCGTGATGCGCGATGCGACCCTTTCGTAGTTGTATTGTTATTTTTCTGTGTCTTTTAGGTGCCGCAACGTTTCCAGCGTGGATGCCGGTTATGAAGAAGAAATGCGGTGAGTTAGCGCGGTATGTGGCGCCTCTAGATGTTTCCACGCTAACCTGTAGTGTCTTTTCCCTCTTGCAGATGGATGAGAAGTTCCGGAGACAGAGTTCCCCCAGAGCGGCTGGGATTCAGGTAAGCGTTTGAAGCTCGTTCAGTCTTTAAAAATAAGTGAAGATTTGCTGAATGCTTACTAATGCCTTTTTTTCTGTTCTTTTCCCTTTTCTTTAGGAAGCGGCGTGCCAGGATGGGAATGACACTGCCGAAGATGCCCGCAGAACAGAAGGAGCGATGAATAATGGGCAGAAGCGCTGCAAGGTAAGACTGTTCCTAACGGTGTTCTTGTTCTTGCAGGAGCTGAGCGCAGAAGAAAGATGCAGGCCTACTGGAGACCGATCCGAACACGGTGTCATGATGCCTACCCCCGGAGCACCAGGCCAGGCCCAGCACCCCCGGGAGCAGGCATCACGCCCCCGGGTAAAAGCCCAGCGGCCCTTTATAGGGGCTCTTTGGACTCTGTCCTGGCGCCGTTGGCGCCAGGCTCATGTTGGACATCAGTCCTGGCGCCATAGGCGCCAGGCTCATAAGGGGAAGTGTTTGGTGCACTTACCTGAAGCAGACCATGCTGCACACTCACCTGATGCAGACCATGCTGCATGAAGAACCAAGCCAAATGAGGCTTAGGAGGGACTATTTTTCTGAAGGAACTATTTTGTTACTTGGGTGGGGCTGTGGAAGAATACTCACCTGGAACTTCTTCCAAGGCTATTTAAGCCACGCCCAGACAGCCACACGTGCTTCGCGTTGTTCTGCATCCCAGCAGCTGAACGCTCACCGTGTCTGCTCCTGCACCTGGACTCCAGCCACGCCCGCCTCGAACCTGGAACACCTGTAAGGAAAGAAGAGAAGAGAAAGGTGAAAACCAAGAACTTATTCAACCTTCTTACCTGCATCCGGAATCTTCACGCCAGCATTCCTGAAGGTAGACTTCCATTTAAAAGCACTGCATTGCTCGCTGCAGCGCTGCGCTTCACTCACCTGTTCCCAAGACGCCGCCCGGCTCCATCGCGGCTCTCAGCACCGGTCGCCACATCTCTGCACCTAGGGGAGAGAAGAAGAGACAAAAGGTGAGCAAGGGAACACAAGAGGAAGGCCGAATTTCCAGCCATATTACTTACCGGCTTTTCTTGGTGAACCATTCCACATCTCGGGTCGGCGCCGCATCTTTGGCAGGTACCGCACCCCGGCCCCTATGGGGAAAGGACAAAAGACATTACTGGGGAATTATAAAGACATTTAGAGGGGTCGCCCTCATCACCAACTCACCTGATTTTACCACCGGCAATTTAACCCCTCAACGCATCGCCTTTGTTCTGCACCTGAAATAAAGGACAGATCACAGGTTAGGAAAAACAACATAAAGGAGGCTCACACTTGAACTTTTGCATCTTCAAACTTACGGCGTATCGCTCAGAAAAGTCAAGTGGATTTGCCAGCGCCATTCTAAAAACCAGTGAAGTAACTGGACGAACGCGCGCCCCTGCACCAGTAGCAGGATGGAGAGTTCATCCTTCCAAACCATAAGGTGAGCTTAAACCGGGGGTTTTGGAGGAAGTCAGAGAAGAACGAAGGGGGAAAGGGGGGAGCAAGCACACTATTCAGTAGACAGTTAATCCCCTTTCTCATCTGCAGAAAGATATTCCTACGGGCCAGACAAGCAAGATTTGGGGGTCCTGTTCAATCGGTGGTCCGAATTCTGCGCATCACGCTTGAAGAGGCCACAGCAACCCAGACCAGACCAGCGCCTCCGTGGGAGCCAGGTGAGCGTTACACACGGTGAGTGTCACGCTGCAGGTGCAGAAAATGCAAAGCTTGTTTCTTAGCCTGGGCGTGGCTTAAATAGTCTCTGGGTATCCCAGGTGTCTCTGGGCTGAACCACACCCAAAAGACTAGACTGCACATGCAGTTCTGGGAACCGAAATATGTGGGGGCATCCATCTTGTCCCCATCAATGCACTACAAGTCCAATCCCCAATGTTATCCTATGGGAGTGAGTGAGTCTGGTGCCACAAGCGCCAAGTCTGACTCCAAGTGGGTCTTTGGAGGGATGGAGAGGCCCTTGAGGGCCATGTAGGTGATAGTGGCCTGGCTCCAGCCTGACATCTTGGAGGGCTGGGGACATGAGGGGCAGGAATCATGATAGTGGGGCCGCGTAGTAGGAGTAATGTCTCGCTGTCGTGTGCTGCTGCCTCCATGTGTCTTCGAGCCCGAAATCCCTTATTAGTGCTCTCGTTGCGGGTGTGGGTCTATCAAATTTCATGTCCGATCTATCTAGTGTAGGATCTAGAGTGCAGTTAAAATCCCCCCCCCCAAATGACCAGCTCGTCTACAAGAGGGCTAATTTTCCTATACAGCGATTTGTAGTATGACACAGTATCCTGATTAGGAGCGTATGTATTTATGATGCTTATTTCCCTGTTTTCCAGAAGTCCCCGAAGTGCCACCACCCTCCCATCAGGCTCCGCCACAGTCTGTAATATCTGAAGAGGCACCTGAGGTGCCACCCATATAATCACTCCCCTGGCATATGCTGAGTAAGTGGCACCCACAGTAGTACCCTTCAATTTTTTCTTGCTTACCTCCTGTTTCTCCTTCGTGAGGTGGGTCTTTTGCAACAGGCCTGTTTTGAGCCCCCTGATGTTTCAGGTTACCACTCTAAGGTCACCCATCACCCTTTCGGTCTCTCCTCTTTTCTCTCTCTCCGAGGTTCCTGGCTCAGGGATGCTCATTTTGGATTACACGCAGAGGCGCGCAGGTACATGCTCGTTCTCTAACCACTACCCCAACACACACCCCAACTCCCTTCCCTCCCTCCCCCGCCCTTCCCAACCCCAACAATTGCCCAGCTCCATCCCTGGATCTCAGGCGATCCCGCATTTGGTTCCGTCCAGCTACTCCGGTATCGGACACCCAGCAGGAGGTTACCACACTACTGGCAACCGGACTAACCTATCTAAGGGGGGTCTGAGGTCGGGTGCTCTTCTGCTCCTGGTCATGCATCATCAAACTCTGCCTTCCCATTATTCAGCACAACTATAATCAAGTCCCATTGGCACATCTTTATACAGCACCTTACTCGTTGGATCGCTGCATCATTTCTCTGCGCTGCTTCCTTTCTGATCTTCCCTTCCTTCCGGGCAGTTTTGTGCATCCAGCCAGTCCGACGCTTCCTCTGGAGTGTCGAAAAACAGTGTTCTGTTCTTGTGAAATATCTTCAGCCTCGCAGGGTACATCAGCATGTACTTGTGGCCCGAGTCCCGTAGCCTTCTCTTAACTGCACCAAAATTTAGTCTCCTTCGTTGTACCTGAAGAGTGTAGTCAGGGTATGCTGTTATTGAGGTGGATGCCCTCTCGATTGTGCCACCCTTGCGGAAGTATTCCAGTATGCGTTCCCTGTCGCGGTAGTTTAATATTTTGGCGATGATGGGTCTCGGGTGGGGGGGATCTCCCTGCCAGGGCCCTGTGCGCCCTCTCCACAGCGAATCCCTGAGACAGAGTGCCCCCTTCGATCTCTTGCAGGAGCAAAGATTCCACGTACTCTGTGGGGTTCGCTCCCTCCTCTCCTTCGGGAAGCCCCACGATGCGTATGTTTCTTTGCGCTCTTCCCTCCGTCTCCTCGGCTCTGCTCTCCAGGTTGCCCACCTGCTGTCATAACGCGAGGATCTCCTGGCCGTGTGAAGCACAAGCCGCAGTGTTGGCCTCCACTCCCTTTTCCAGTTCTCCTGTGCGATCAGCTATCGACCTTACATCTTGTCGAAGGAGGTTCAAATCTATTTGCACTGCGTCTATTTTTGATTCCAGCGCCACCTTCAATGTAGTCATGGCGGCTTCCAATTTATTCTCCCATGAAGCTTTCAGGTCTGCGATAGCCTCCAGGATATGCCGGTCTTCCCTTGCTGGGGAGGCTACTTGCTGGGCACTGCTGTCCTTGCGTCTAGCGCCATCCGCAGGCTGTGGGGTCTTGGTGTAATCTTCCATTGTGGACTGTTTCCCTTTGGTTTTGATGAGCTTAGACGCCATGTCTATCGCTCCGCTGGGCAAGTGGGCAGCCTGCTTCGGGCGTTGCAGTGCGATGCCACCCTCAGGGGCTTAGATTAGTGAGCATGGGCGGCCAGGTAGCCCGCTCCCAGGGCAGAGATCTTCTTCAATTACTATACGCTCCTGCAGTATTACTTTGTGGGACAATCTTGTGCAGTTCCCATGTGGACTGCTTATATCTGGACCTCACACTTCCAAGTCTGCATGGGGGGACCCTGATCCGTATAAGGCCCAGGATCTGTCCACTGTTCCCGGCTGGCCCGGATTGTGCCCCCCGGGCCTGCTTCAGTGCGGCAGTTCCATCACCATGTGGTCTCTCAGACTCCTGTGGCTTCCCAGCTCTCGCAACCTGATGGGCCCTGCAGTCCCGACTCCTGTGCGTTCGTGGCTAGTGCACCAGCATCCTCTGGCCTGATTGTCTTGATTTATCGTAGCCACCTCCCATGGGGGCAGGGTGCTCCTTTGTGGGTCAGAGCCTACCTGCGCTCGACCTTTATGCAGTTCCAACAGTGGTAATCCAGGAGGATCAGTTCCTCTTCAGATGATCACGTGGGTGCCCGCGCTGCAGGGGCACCCCGGGCTGCACACAAGTCACTTAAGATCACCGCCCGCTCTCAACAGGGGGCGAAGGGGTACTCTCTGGGCTCCACACCAAGCCTCACTCTGGGGCTCCGGGCCCCGGCCCCCGTGTCATGCAGGCAGCCCGCGACCCACCTGTGCTCGGGAGGGCCGCCGGCACTGCCCCACGCTGCAACTTCTCCTTGCAGCCCTCAGTGTCCGTGCGCCGCGCCGGGCACGGCATACAGCCTCCAGGACGCCGCACGTCCTAATTGCGGGGGCGTGTGCCACAGAGTCCCGGCAACGACTGCGGGCCCAGCATGCCCCGAAGCTCCAACTGCAGGGGAGGGTTGGCAGCTCCCACCTCCCTCGCCTCGACCTGCCCGTCTCTGTCCCCCCTCATCATCCAGGGACGTTCCGGGCACAACGCAGTCGCAGGCGCCCGCTCGCACTATTACATGCGCCCTGCTTCAGCAACCGTACAATCTTCGTACTGGAATTTACATTCATGTCGGGTCCGCAATCGGTGACCGCAGGGTGCCCCTGCTTCCTCACGGCTGCACACTTATCTCAGAGCCATTGTCCTGGAGCACAGCGGCCATTTTGAGTGGCGCTCCTCATGGCTGCCGAGAAGAGAACAGCGAATATCTTCCTCAATAATCTGCCCTTGAAGTCATTGATGCTCGCTTTACATGCCGCTTGTCTTCCCATCCATCATCCTGTGTTTGGGGCCAGGATTTTGCCGCAGGGAAGGCAGGTTATGGCAGGATATATTCCGGATCGACAGGAGCTCCGGAGATCCACAGCCTCCTACATGGCCAGCTAGCCACGCCCCTCCCCAGTCATATTTCTGTTGTGAAAAACCTTGATCTGAAAAACCGAGAGCAACAACATGAAAATATGATTTGTTTTAAATTTCGCTTTCAAAAAAGTCGTATTGTAATGTTTCACAACTATGACTGGATACCATTGAATTGAATTGAATTGATTGTTTATTTGTATAGCGCCTATACACAATGGCCCTCATTACGAGTTCGGCGGTAGCCATACCGCTATTGGCGGCATGGCTGCCGCCAAAATCGCGTCCGGGTCCTGGTCCTCAGAATGAGGAATAACTGGGCCATTCCGAGTTCGGAAGGCCCGGTAATTCCTCCCTCCAAGGACCCGGACCCGGTCCTTCCCCATTCCCATTCAGCCCCCATTACGAGTTGGCCCGTTGTTTGCTCCCTCTTCAACTCGCGGGACCCGGTAAGCACGCCTGGTTTGATCAGGCGTTGCTTCCTGGGTCCCGCGAGGGGACCTCGTAATGAGGCGGTATTGGGTAAACGGCGCCGGCACCTTTTACGGCGCTGTTTACCCCGTACCGCCAGGGTCGTAATGAGGCCCAATGTGTTTCAAAGCGCTTCAAGGAGGGAGGGAACATGGGAGAATACAATTACATTCTTACAAGTCGTTGAAATAATTAAGAATGAGAAAAAATAACTATCATAATCAGCCTGGTGGCCTTTCAGATAGTGCAAGTGCAAGGAACAATTAAAGGGGGTAGGGAAAGAATGAGACAAAACTAGCAGTAACATTACTATGCCTGACGACAATTGATGTAGTGCATGAATAACAAGAGGAGGGGGAAGAGGGGGTGGAGGAGGGAGGAGGAGAGGAACAAACAAGCGACTATCATAATATCTCAGCTGACAAATCATAATAGTGCTGGGGGAGTGGGAGGAGAAGACAAGGAGGGAAGGAGGGGGACAGACAAGCTGCTATCCTAGGTAGAGGGACAAATGATAGGAGTAAGTGCTAATGGATAAAGGTTGGGAGGGAGAGCGCAGGTGGTTGCAAAAGAAGGCGGATAGGGGGGGTGGGGAGGTGAGATCATAGGGGAAGGTGGCTCGAAAGACAGGCGGCCACAATTACTATGCCTGATGACAATTGAGGTACCACCAGGCTTTAACAAGACAGGGGGAGGCAAAGGAGGTGGAGAGGGCAGGAGGATGAGAAAGAATGGCGGCTACGATTACTATGCCTGATGGCAATTGGGGTAAGGCCAGACTTAAACAAGAGGAGGGAGGGGGGGTGGAGAGGACAGGTGGCTGTGAAAGACAAGCGGCTATGAATTACTATGCCTGACGGCAATTGAGGTAATGCCATGAAATTAACCAGAAGAGGGAAGGACAGGTGCAAAGGGGGGCAACTAAGACAGTCCCGGGGAGCTAGGGGGTGGGTGGCGGGCTCATGCACATTCTAAAGTAATGGCATAATGTGGGGGTATTTGGGGGAAGTGAAGAGGCAGTGAGAGGCGTTCGAGCGTGTCCCCTCAAAAAAAAATATATATGAATGCAAAACAGACTTATTTATCAATATGTGTGAGGAAATGATATAGCACATATTATTGATGATATACCACAATATGCAACTGCCAAAAGAAACAGATAATGTGAATTTCCTGTATAAGATGTTGAAGAAAAAAGCTTTACAATGGGATTTAACTAATAATTTGGATATGTTAACTAAAAAGAGCAGGTTTTCAACATGCTGCCTATGTGGAATGTCACTTAAGAAACCTCGGAACAATCTGTTGAAAGTTGGAAATAGAGAATTCTCCAGATTTATGATGTTGTTCGAGGTTTAATATGTTACAAAGTTACGCGTACATGGGAGCTTGGAGTGGTGCTCCTTTCGAAAAAAGAATTTGTAGGCTCTGTAAATTGGAGATCGAGACTTCCAGGCATTTAATTACTGCCTGTAAAAAATTGGAGGGATGGTATCACAATGGTTATGAGGACCTTGTCTATGATGATAGAATGATCATGTCAAATCCGTTTTGGTCCAATATTTATATGGCAGAGACTCTGGTGTATGTGGGAACTGCATTTTATGTTTGGAAAGACTAGTATTAGAATGGGATAAATTGAAGTTAGTGAATTAGATAGTAGAGAAATATCAGTTAGTTACAAAATTAGTAAGTTAAAAATATATGGAACATTCACTTACGGATGTTAGAGAATGGTTCTGTAACCTAAGCAGGTGTAACAAGAGGCAGCTTTGAAATCAAATTATTTAGTACTTTAAAGATATTTTTAAGATTAGATGTTGGATTTTAGAGATATTATATGAAGAAAATACTATGTAATGATTTAATATAATTGTTTTAAAAAAGGTCAATATGAATTGTGATGTGATCAGTATAAAGATTTTTAATTGCATATTAGGTGTGGTAATACTGTAATGCTTTTTATTTAGAAATATGTGGTATTTGAAATAATGATGATTTATTGTGATGTATTATTGTTTAAGCATTGTTATTAAGTGTTTAAGGTTTTAATTAACCGAATACACTATAATAATTGTATTTAAAAAAAACATATTATTTGACTGTTTTGTTATGCCACAAAAGTCCACTAGATGGCAAAGCATGACAGAGGAACAATATGTGAGGCGTGATAAAGGTTGATACAAATGCGTAATCAGTATTTTTGTAAGTGAAATTAAAGATTCATTATTTATTTGGAAAGGTATTTTTCCAGCGATGTAAAGACTCAACATCCCAGAAAGTAGTAGACAATGGGCCTCATTACGAGTGAGGCGTTAAGGGTTTTACGGCGCCGTAAACGGCGCCGACCCTTAACGCCTGATTACAAGGTCCCTTTGTGGGATGGTGATTTGAACGCCTGCTTTTTGCAGGCGTTAAAAACCATGACGCAAAGGGACCTTGGTGCTAAGTACGGTGCCGCAATTTGCAGCACCGTACTTAGCGCCTTCCCCATTCCCATTATGCCCTATGGGGCAAAAATGAGAATGGGGAAGGGCCATGGCGGAAGGGGGAATTACCACTCCGCCAACCTCGGAATGGGGTGGTAAGTCCCCATTCCGCCATGGCGGAGTCGGAAGGTTACCGGCATGGATCATGGTGCTATTAGCACCATGGTCCATCCGCCAGGGTCGTAATGAGGCCCAATGTATTTTGAAGCAAATGTTCCAGGGTGCAGATAAACCAATATTTGGAGTAGCCGAGGAGAGGCCTGCAGCTCCATAGGGCTACTAATGGGTGTGGTGCATTCTTCAGTGATGGAGAGGGAGCGTCCTAGTGTACCTCTGACCAGAATCAACATCGGGATAGCAATCTGCTACATCCTTTCCAGGATGCCCAAGAGGAAGGTGAAGCCAGAATTAGTGAAATCCATGGACTCCCACATCCGCAGGATTTGAAGAATTGATGCCCTCTTCACACTCTCATGTAGTCTGTACTGATAGGAGAGGTACAGACCAGCCTGTTTCTATAGCCTCACTACTGAGTGGCAGATGCCACTGAAGACCCTGAAGGACCTGACTTGGGCATTTTGCCTCTTCTTATTTTTTTATTTATTTGAATGTTTGTTTAGCACTGGCCCTACCCAGATGTCTCAGAGCGCCTTACATGGTTCAAAGTTTTAAAAGGTGGGTGTTGAAAAAATAAGTTACAAAATGTTTTCAGGAAAGGATAGGAATATTAGGATAGACATGTGATGGCAATGGACAAGGGCAGAGCTATGTGTGGGGAAACAGGTATGTTTTGAGGCTCTTTCTGAAAGTGGTGATAGAGGATGCAGTGCATATGTGAAATGGTAGGTGGTTCCATGCCCTGGGTGCCCAGTGAGTAAATGTTTGTTTTTGTGTGCATGTGAGTTTGCAGAGTGGAATGTGTAGAATGTGTTAGCTGGCTTGTCTGGTGTTTGTGTGCGTGATGGGCTTGATTGAGTGTGTGATGAAGGTAAGATTGAGTGTTGGAGTATTTGTATACAATGCAGAGTCCTTTGCAGGCAATTCTCTGGTGTATAGGGAGCCAGTGGAGCTGGGCAAGAGCAGGGGTGATGTGTGAATATTTAGTAGATGGAGAATGAGTCTGGCTGCTGTGCTTTGTATGTCTTGCAGGGGAGCAAGGGTGTTGAGGAGCGCATTTCTATAGTCCATCTTAGAGAGAACCTGTGCTTGACTGTGGTGCGGAAGTCATCAGGAGGAAAGATATGTCTGATTTTGCATAGGACGTGTAGTTGTAGATTGCATGTTTTAGTGACAGTGGCTTTGTGATCTGTGAACGAAAGGTGGAGGTTGACAGTGAAGCCAAGGGATTGGACATGTGTGGAGAGGGATATGTGTGGGTTCTCTGTAGCAAGCTCTTGGATCCAGAAGATGAGGTAGGGTTTCTCTCTTGGGGGGAACATGAGGAGGTATTCTGTTTTGGAAGGGATGAGTTTGAGGAAGTGGGTGTCCATCCAGTTGTTGATAGTGGACAGACAGGTTTTGAGGGTGTGGAGATGTGGAGAGGATGAATTTGGAAGTATCCTTGTGTATCATCTACTTATTAGCGGAAATGTACAGTTTGTTTGCTGAGGGTCTGTCCAAGGGATTCAACATATATTTTGAAAAGGAGTGGAGATAGGGAGTAGCCTTGCGGGCCTCATACTTGTCAGGGGTCTAATCGATAAGGAGGCATGGAGACCAAGTGTTCCTATCCGGTGAGAAAGGAGGTGAACCAGTCGAGTACAGTGCCAGAGAGATTCACCCTGTGGGCTAGGATGCTTTTTAGAATGGTGTAGTTGATGGTGTTGAAGGCTGCAGAGACGTCAAGGAGTACGAGTAGTGCTATGTGTCCTTGGTCTGTGATGCTGTGAAGGTTATCGAAGATGTGAAGAGTAGCAGACTCAGTGCTGTATCCAGGTCGAAAGTCAGATTAGAAGGTGATGAGTCGGTTTTGTTTGTGGTGATGTGTTCTTTAAGTTGGATAGTTACAAAGTGTTCCATGATTCTGGCGAGGTGTGGTAGGATAGTAATGGGGTGGTCGTTTTCAGGGAGCATGGAGTTAAGAGATGGTTTTTTGAGGCGGGGTGAGACTGTCCCGTGTTGAGTGCAGTGGGGTAGTACCATGTGAGAGGCAGGAGTTGATGATATTGAGCCATTTGGGAGCTATGGTGGTGTTGCAATTGGATGCAGCTTGAGGTAGGCATGCATCATCCAGGAAGCGTGCAGGCTTTGTTTAGGCAGTAAGGGTGATGAGGGTGTCGGTGTCAATGGAGTGGAATGTCTCCCATGTGTTGGGATGTTTGGGAGTTTCTGGGTAAGATTGGTGGAAATTTCAGTTCTTGGAGGATAATGGGCGGCTTTGGCATTGCATATGGCTGTTTTATATTTGTTGCAGCAGTGTCTGAGGGGTGTCCTGTTTGAGGAGCATGGGTTCTTTCGCCAGGCTATTTCTAGATGTCTGTGTTGGTAGAGAGGAGGGAACTGTTGAACCATGGTATGTGGCAGTAGTTGTCGCTCTTTTTGTAATTTGAGGGGTGCAATTATGTTCAGTACTTGTGTGATGATGGTGTTGTATTGGTGGGTAGGATGGAGTGATGTGCGTGTGGGGAGGGGAAATGTTATCAATGGTGCTAAGGCTATGTCTGTAATGTTGAAAAAGGGGTTGGTTTGGAATGTTACTTGTGCCTAGCCCATTGCATTTGTTTCCCGGAATGAAATCTTTTTAGGTAAAAAGGTGCCAACATACTCCATTTGGAGGCACATGCATTTGTTTCACCCTAACCAGGGCTTTCTCAAGGTACAGTTGTGAGTAGGTGTGTTATACTGCATATTCTATTCTATCAGTATATTTCCGTTCGAGTTTTATATGCTGTATGCATTTCACACATATATACAATCACAAAGCTTTTAAACATGGATTATTCATGATAATACAGTTCGTTTGTAAATCAAAGCAATTGATTGCTAGGTGGACAAGCTTAATGGCTCTATACGTTTTGGCTTAGAGATTATTCCAATTTCTGGGATTACGTACCTTAGTCCTCATGCAGTTAGTTATACTAATCCACTGTAACATCAATTGTATCCCAATGAGTTAATGGATCTGAGTCCGAATTCTAGTTAAATTTCCAGGTCTGGAATTATTCAAAATGTTAATGGTTGACTTCAAATCTTCCTTTGTATGGTAAGTAGTCTGTGACACACACGGAATGCCGCCACCCTGAAATAATCCAGTCCCAGAAGTGGAATGGCTTGCTTTTACAGACACTGTTCCCCTACAATTGGATAAATTGAAAGAAATGAACCCGAAAGAAAGCTACTTACCATCCTAAGATTAACCATACACAGGAAGATTTGAAGTCAGGATTGATAATTTCCTTTGCAAACATCAAACAATACATTTATTGTTTAGCTCCTGATTTGTTTGTTCCAAACATGTTCAGAAAAGTTCATAAAAGGTTTTGTATATTTCCAACAATCAGTTATGCATTTTTTACAAATGCTTTTAGGTACTCAACAAGTTTCCAGTTTTCTGAGAAATTCTTCTTCAGGAGTATATCTATACAATGTTGTAATAACAACACATAATCAAATTCAGTTCTAATTATATCAAAAATTGTGTCAGGCTAATCTGATGCAGAAAGAATTGTAAGAGTTCTTCCCCATCAAAAATGCGGTAGTGAGGAGTCACCAGATGTGTGATACACAACCCAGAAAACCTGGTGCTTTGATTATAAGATCATATTTGTATTTCTTAGGACGTATATGTCTGGATTTCTTTACTGTGGCCAAAACAATGCTACATGGAAGGTGGGAAGGGGTGTTAAGATAGGGAATATTTGGTTGGTGTGGCAACTGGCAATGCCTGTGGCATTCATTGGCTACTAAATCATTTTGGTTTTTGATTGTGTTTTCCAACATAGATGCCATTAGGGTTTGCCAATCAGGAGTTAAGATGAAGGAAGGCTCTCTTTAAATTGTGGCGTGTATATTGATGCCACTCACTATGCGTTCACCTATTAGCATATCTCAAGCTGCACATACAAGATTAACGACACCTGCAGAGCAGGCTGTGCTCATCTGCCTACTGCTAAACGGGCTAAAAAACAGTGGTGTGGAAGGTTTCCCAGAGCAATGCCACTGGTTCAGATTAATTCAAAACCTTCCACCCATCCCTTTTTTGGTTTTAGTTTGTGTCCCTATGTGATAGAGGGCATGCTCAGAAGGGGGTCCCTTACTCACTGCACCATAGGGAACCAAGCTGCACCTCACTGAGGAGGCTCAACAAGGCTGAAACATGTCTGGGGTTGCTTGTGTTTCTGTGCAGAGGGGACCTGGCCTAGCAGTTTGGGGAGGGCTGCACCCATTGGTGGGTGTACCTGACTACTTTACATATGGCTGGTCCGCTTTTGCAATGGTGCAGACGGGCTAAGAAACGGTGGTGTGGAAGGTTGCCCAGAGTAATGCCAGGGGTTCAGATTTATTCAAAACCTTCCATCCCTCCCTTTTTTGGTTTTAGTTTGTCTCCCTATGTGAGAGAGGGTATGCCCAGATGTGGGTCCCTTGCTTGCTGCACCATAGGGAACTGAGCTGCACCTCACTGAGGAGGCCCAACAAGGCCGAAAACATGTCCGGAGTTGATTGTGCTTCCGTGCAGAGAGGACCTGGCCTAGCAGTTTGGGCAGGACTGCTCCCATTGGTGGCCGTACCTGACTGATATTCATATGGCTAGACTCATTTTGTAATGGTGCAGACAGGCTAAAAGACAGTGGTGTGGAAGGTTTCCCAGAGCAATGCCAGTGGTTCCGATTAATTCAAAAGCTTCCACCCATCCCTTTTTTGTTTTCAGTCAGTCAGTAATGCTTTGTTTGGCAAATGTACCTTTAGCACATACATTCAGCTACAACAATATTAAATATGCACATTTCTTACAAAAAACGGGTTATTCATGTTAATCATAAAATATACAGTTCATCCAAATACACCTCTAAGAAACTGGCAATTTTTTTTAAAAAAAGGCTGTTATAATAAAATCAAATAGCTAGTAGTAATTTCCTATGTAACCAGGCACGATAAATGAATTTGGCAACAAAGTATACGTCATTCACTGCTACAGTGGATCTACACAAGTTTTTGGCTTCGATGGTAGATCTGACACATGCTTTCCTGAGTAGTGACATCAGATAACGTTTTCTCAGGACAATATAGCATTCACAGAAATCAGGAAATGGGTAACAGATTCAGAATCCAGACCACACATCGGGCATATGTCAGAGGTGGCCCCCCTCCAGCCACGAGTAAAGGTCGCAACCTGAAGGGTGTCAGTCCTGAAGTCCTGAATGTTTTGGTTTCAGCTCGTCTGCCTACTCTGCAGACTGCAGGGTAATGACTCCCCGCACAGTACGACATGAAGGAGGGTGGCCAATGAAGATGGGATTAAAAGGCATTTCTTTGTGAGTCCATGTCTGCTCTGAATCGAGAGCTCAGTCCCCTGTTCCTGTGGCAGAGGTGTCAGGCTAGTGGAAGCTGTCGCCCATGCCTTCTGCCTTGGCCACATTAATCTGCCCCCTAACTTGCACCACCTCTTGCAGGAGTGGCATGTTAGTCTGAGCTTAGGGCCCTTAAGGAACGTGCATGTAATAGATGGGATCACACAGAATAACTCCAAGTCCAAATAACCAAACCAAATCAGGAAGATGGCAAAGTACTGTTTTATTAACAATTATCTAAAACAGGGAGTTACAACGAACATCAACGGATTTATGCTTGATTTCTCTCAGCGATCTTTTCACAAAACAGAGGTTATATATCAAAAATACATCAGAGGTGATGTCATACTATGTGGCCACTAATGAAAAACCTACTAGGGATCGGGATTGGCTTAAGGGGAACATCTAAGTATATTATCTATAGGAACTAGGATTGTAATTGGCCGCCCACTGTCAGGTGGACATTTGCCTACCTCTAAAACATGTAATCTTCAGAAACTTTACATACACGGTTTCTCATTGGTTTTCAAACTATAAGGTCCTTTGTTATATGGACCACTACAATTGGTTGGCATGCTTGTGCCATGTCTGCAATATTCGGTTCACTTAGCAGCATGTAAGCCCAGACCCAGGTGCAAGGAAATGGGCCTGACTCTACCTCCCCACCCAATTAGCCCAACATCTCTCATCGCCCATGCCTTCTGCCACGAAGATTGTCTTTGAACTTGGCCTTGCAAAGTATCCTTGTCTCTAAGAATACACAGGAATGAAAGCACTCGCTATCGTGTTCTAGGACTCCAAGTTCGAACTCTATTTTCATCCTTGGCTCACGTGACAGGAGACCAAGATTTGGTCCATTTTGCAGCTTGGTGTTCCTTCTTGCACCTTAACAAGGAATGATTCATCCTTTGTACGCTCGCTCCTATCCAGAATAGATAGCTGACCTTGGTGGCTTCAATCTTGACTCCAGGCCAGACAGCCTCGCCATGCAGCTGCATGATTCAGCCTATTCTTGCTGCGACATAGTTTTCTCTTTTGCCTTCATTGGTCCTGTCTTACTAAAATTCATGATACCGATATCTAGATTGTATACAATGGCGGCTTCGCCTACAGTCTATTCACTATTTATAGCCAGCTTCTATGTTGACTTAGTCTACTTGCATTTCAGCATCTGTACAATTATTGAACAGTTGATTCTCTGCAGCACTTGTGTGCATGTGTAATCTTCCTTTTCGTATTTAAAAGTTCACTTGATTCTTTACTTCGTCATTAGTCTTCTTCAGCCATTGTCTCAAGAAGTCGTGCATACTCTTGTGATGTCACAGGCTTCTTTTCTTTGCTCTTTTTCATATTCCTTCAGGGTGTTCCTTCCTCAATTTGTCATCCCTACAGGGATACATTCGGTAGAGTTGTCTCATCTTCTCTCGAACACACTTTGCGGTATTGGCATAACTGCTTGTGTCAAACACAGCACAATTTCAGGCTTCCAACATATGGGAGGTAGGGTGGCGGGGTTACCTGCAGAGGCATGCAGCTGCTCCTCTACAAGTCTACCTGGACAGGACTGTCAACATTGGGTGCTGGAGGGCTAGCTGCTGCGCAGGTCAAAGCAACAGCACATTTGACTGTGCAACCATGCACTCATTGTCTCGTTCCACCACAAAACCGGCAAGGTGAGTCTGCATTGGATTGACGCTTAGTGTAGGGCTGCTGTTATATAGAGGATGTATAAGGATCAAGGCTAGCAAGGTAAATAAACACTGCCACTTATGAACCCTCTGTAAACGGGGGGTGGACAGAGGGAGGTATCTGTCGAATGTATAGACACAAATCATATACCAGGCAAGGCCAGGCACCCAACATGTGTAGACTATCAGTACTCTCTGATACATGCTCAGAAGCTACTCTAAAGGCGTGTACCATGCAATATAAGGGCAGATCTGAGAGTGCAGTCTGTCTAGGTGAAGGTATGACATTTGGCAGTTATGGGTGCTCTGGCAGTTGAAGCTGTAGCGTAAAGGATCTATATCCTGCACGATAGCAGCAAATAGGCGAGTGCTGAGTACAGGGAATGTGTCTGCCTCTTGTATACATGTAAAAAAGGTGCCAGGCAAGGTCTGTGTGGGGACTACCCATCGCGGGATCGCGGGAAGGCGATCTCGCAAGAGTTTGAATGAGAAGCGTGGATGCAATGCAGGACGAAGGCAGAGGCGGGCGGGGAGCGCAGTGTGAGCACCGCCCCAGCGCTCTTCCTGATCCAAGGGGCAGAGACACCTCCAGGCCCTGACAAGAGAACGACACACACCCAGAGCATAATGCCATGGTTGAGGGCAGCCACCTGGGTGCTCTGGAGTGTGTGGTGTGTGCATCCTTGACACACGCCTGATGCATTGGAGCAGCTACCAGTAAGAGACTGCCTACGTGTGAGCACTGTTGTACCCCTGCCCCTGGACAATATCATCCCTGTTAAGCAAGCTACGTTTGGTGTATTAAATAAACACCTTTGTTAAGTACAGCCTGAGTCCTGTCATCACTGAGGCCACCACAGTCTGGCACACAGCATATGGGGTTTATCAGGATTCTGCTTTAAATAGACCTTACACAACCATTAAAGAGTAGCCCTACATTTGATAGGAGCTGATGGTGTTTGTCCGAGATGTGAAGCCTGTTTGGGACATAGACAACTGAAAGTTATAGCATGATTGAGATTGCAAAGAATTTGCGAGGATTTGCGAGGTAAGGCTTGGCACTCAGCAGCTGCAGCAAATCAGAACTGCCATTTATTTAAAGACTGGGGGTGGTACATGTAAGGGAAGTCCGACACCTAAAAGGCAAAGAGCACAAGATGATGGGCCCTGGAACATGAACCCTGCATGTTAAGAGAAAATATCTGAGTTGTGTGACATGAAGCATGATTTACGTCCTTCATACAAATAGTATACAACCTGCACGGTATGCCTGAGTATTGGTTGCTGATGGGGCAAGTGTCTGCACATTTTGATGGAAATACCTGGCGATTGTGTGAGACCCTGCTATTTGGAAAACAAATTCTTGAAATGGTATAAGTAGCTGGGCTATTGATGCCATTACTTGTTATATGATGACAATACATGGCATATGATTGGAGTACCAAAGCATACTGCCAGACAAATTATGGTATGTGCTGGGTGCATGATGGACATAGCTGCAAAATGGTGTGTATCTGTAAATATGATGTCAATGCCTTCAGTCTTTTTACTATATCTCTTACTAATGTTTTGTGTCTGCAAACACTAACTTGATGGAATTTTTGGAACAATTGGCATACTTAGTAGGCACAAGCAATTATTGCATTCATGCCAATGCATGCAAAATACAATCAACAACTTCAAACGCTGAATGCTGATGTTGTACAAGATGTATGTGAAGTGGGAGGTATATACCAAACTACGCTGCTGAGACATGTAGAACCTCTGTAATGCTTTCTTGTTAATGCTGCCACGCCCTGTGACTACTTGAGTTACTGTGACATACATATATGCAAGGTATGATGTTTTAAATGAAGATGGCTATATAGTGCAGCTTCTAAAATTGTTCTGCATGTTCTAAATATGTTGACAATAAAAAGTGTTAAAATAAAAAACGTCAAAAGTCAAAACTATTGGCTTTGCCAATGCTTATTTAAACCAATAGAGTGCAACTCTTCGTACTATGTGGTATTTAGCTTTAGCCTCTTCTCCATTGTCCTACAGGACTATAGACGAAAACGAACACCACATAACTGATACAACAAGGAGGTTACATGGCAACTCTGGACATGAAAGATGCATACTTTTAGATTTGCAATCTGCCCCCGTGTTGAAAATAACTATGAATCAAGGTTGGAGGCCACACTATCAGTTCAAAGTAATGGCATTTGGAATAATGACGGCACCTCGGGTTTGCACAGCAGTGCATCTCTGCCCTAATTTAGGTGACTGGCTCATAGCAGGAAGAGTGCCAGCCAGTGTAACAAGAACACTAAGAGGACATCCTAATTTTTTTACCATTTGGGGTTTTCCATAAATGCCCCAAGGTCAAGTCGAATTATGTAATTCAAGAAGTTCTAAGGAACGACTCTAGACCCCATGCAGCAATTGCCCATTCCGTCTCAAGTAAAGAGTCAAGCCTTTCAGGCCACAGTTCACTTTTACCAGATGTGCATGTCTCTGTGATAATGGTAATGAAAGCAGTGGGGATGATGGCGTCATGCATTCACTTGGCGCCAAATGCACACACATATACATGTGGCTATTCCAGGGGTGGATCAATGAACAATGGTCCCATGCAGAGGGTGGAGGGGGAGTTGAGGGGACCTAGTGGTTGTTACACGTTACAAAAGAAGTCACACAATTGCTCAAATGTTGAAGCACACAACATATTAAAAGTATTAAAAATATGTCCCTTCATCAATCCGCTCGCACAGACAACCATCAATGCCTACAAGGTGGGGCTCGCATATCAATCTATTTGAATTGATACCAACACAGCTTACATTACATAGCTTCCAGACACAGAAAAGCAAACGCATGTTCTAGTAAAGGACAACACCATGTTGATGTTTTATGTTCACAAACAGGGAAATTTGCACTCCCACAATCTCTCAAAAATAGTAGAACAAATATAGCACTGGTGCGCACAGAGACAGACTACAATAGTGACTCAGCGCCTTCTCTGGGTAGAGAATTCTATGTCAAGACCGAAGGCTCACATTATGCTTTTCTTTCTCTAATAACACGGTAAAGAAAGGGCTCAGCAGCAAGGTATTTTTGTGCACCAGGTATAACATAGGTAATGTATATAAAAGGGTGCACTAAACATACAACATAATAAGTATATAATAACGCAGAAATATGTCCATAGGTTTCTGAAAGAAAACAAACTCCATTTCCCAGAGTTCTCTAGAGTTCATTGAGGAGTCACTAACATGTGACCCAGTCCTCCAATAGGCATCCAGACCCCTTCATAAAAAGTCCTGAACATGAAGTAACTTCCTCTTTCTTTGCTGCTCACAGCAAGAGATTAGTACTTTCATGTTTAGAACTATTTATGAAGAGTTTTCTTTGATCATTAATTTTACTTAAATCGTTTTACTTTTCATACTTAATTGTACTATATTTTGTATGTTTTCTCCAGATTGCTTTCCAATGCCACCTACCTTCTGCTGGCGTCGGAAACAAACATCAGGAGCCGTTGCATGAATTTCTTGCGTTCGTGCTGCAGCGATCGGCTTTCACAGCTGATCAGAAGACACGCAGGGAGGGCCCTCCGCGGCTCGCATACGCTTCACAGGTGCATCGTGCCTCACTTTGGGAACCCGTGTGGAGCCGCTACTGCCTCACAGAGGCCCGCTGGCACGGCAGCTCACACCCGCTCCACAAGCATATCACACAGTGCTAGCGAACCCTTGTGGAGCCGCCGCAGCCTCGCAGAGGTCTGTGTTTTGCACAGCAGGCCGCCAGGGGAGCCCCTGCTTCACACGGTCCTTTTCTTTCTTCTGGATCCAGGCGCATGAGTGCGCATGACCGTTAGCATTATAACGGTTTTATGCGAACTCGAGCGCCGGAATCCCCTCAAGCGGTGGAATATAAGATATTAAAGCCTTTTCTTCACTTATGAAGATCGGATTCATCATGGAAGTGACCCCGATTCGTATGTATTTCGAATTTGCATAATTTATATAAAAAAATGAAAAAAAAAGAAAGGAGGAAGAAGACCTTCGGTTTCAGCTGACTTTGGACAATATTAACAGCTGAACTATCATTACTGGGCTAGAGAGAAGGTGTCCAGAAGCCCAGAACAAAAAAAAAACAAAAACAAAGTGAGTAAGGTGTTTAAAATGTTATCATGGCAGGGCAGTACTCACCTCAATCAGATCAGACTTGGTCTGAGAATGAGAGAGATCACTGCTATATAGATGAGGTGGCAATGGCTAACAGCTTACAAAAAGTACTTAGAGCTTCAGTGAATACCAGTATTAATAAAGCAGTAACAGATATGCTCTTTCCCATCCAACAGCACCTAGACACCATGGAAGAGCACCTAAGAGGGACCTCCCCTCCTGGGAGGAAGAGAACACAAAAAAGAAAACACCTTACTGAAGGGGGAAGTAACCCGGCTCGCAAGAGCAGAAGCTCTATGACCCCCCACAGCTGCCGTATCGGACGCCTTATCCAGACTAAAGCAAGCCTTTATGAATAGGAAGGTAACCCCTTCCCATATTGAACCCTCTTACCCCGAGGAAGAAAACAGGGGAAATGCACCGCCAGGAGGGAGATGGACAGGGCATGGAAGACGACCAAAGCAAGGGCGTCTACGACGCCGATTATTCTCACTCCTCATCTGAGGATGAATTTCAAGTAGAGGGTTCAAAGCCCTCAGGCTCAGGGATTGCGGCAGACCCCATCCCCAAGAATACAACCGGGAACAAGACTCCTACAGAAGGCATGTTCATGCCAGAAGATTTAATACACCCCAGATCCACTGATTGGGAACCGTCTTCCAAGACAGCAAAATATATTTACTGCAGATTACGCAAGCCTCTTGTTAAGGAGGTTAGGGCCAGGCTTCAAGCCGAATGCTCACTTCCAGATATTGCAGACAAGGTAGCTCTAACACCGGAGCTGGATTCAAAGATGATTACTTTTCTAGGTAAAAATGTGAAAGATCCCAGGAAAGGCAGAGACCGTGCCTGGAAGTCCTGCCAGGACAAGGTGCTAGACGTGGCGGGGCCACTAGCCAAGATCTCAGACCTAGCGGAAGCAACCATCAGCTCATCTGATCCCATTGACCCAGTGATCCTCTCTGGTTGGGTTCAGAGAGCTATCTGTCTATTAGGAAATGCTAGTTGCGCTATTTCGACGGAACGCCGGAAAGGCATTCTATACAAAATAGATGCCAACTGAGCGAACTAGCAGATACAGAATCAGGTCCAACAGCACAAGGTCTTCTTATCGGTGATCCTTTCATGAAGGAGATGACTAAGTTTGTCAGGACATTTACAGCACTGGACAAAGCACAAGCCTCCATCAAAAGAGTCTTCGATTCCAAGGTTTTCTCCCGGGCCGGACGAGGGAGAGGTCGCTCTTCCGGCCGTTATTTCTTTGACAAGAGGTCTCAACACTCCAGACATCAGCACAACAACTGGCAAGAGCGCTCTGATGCATTCTTCCCCTCAAGAGGTTGTGGAAGAGGGCGCTCCTGGAGAAGATCGGCTAGATACCCGGTCCAACAACTATCTACAGGTCAGTGTACTCATAGCAGCGCCAGTGCCTCAAACACCCATAGGAGGGAAGTTAGCTATGTTTGCAAATGCCTGGGATACATTATCGGGAGACGCCTGGGTCAGGGACACAGCTCGGGGTCTGCGCCTAGAGTTTTTCAAGCAACCCATTCAAACAGGTCGGCCTGCTCCTATAGTAATGTCCCAAACAGACCAAATTGCTTTAGACAAAGAAATACACAGCCTCTATCAGAAGCAAGCGATTCGCCCCAGCGTAAGTCAGGGAGGTTTCTTCTGTCCCATTTTTCTAGTACGCAGGAAAAAAAAGGTACGTTCAGTTATAAACCTCAAAGCTCTCAACGAATTCATCATTTACCGCCATTTCAAAATGGAAGATATTCACATGCTCAGAGACCTACTGAGACCGAACGATTGGCTCATGCGTTTAGATTTAAAAGACGCTTACCTCGCAGTGCCGATTCACCAAGCACATATAAGTTACCTGAGATTTTCATGGGAAAATCGAGACTGGGAATTCACAAGTCTACCTTTTGGGCTCTCCTTAGCGCCTTGGGTTTTCAACAAACTTCTAAGGCCTGTAGTAGCTCATCTGAGAGAACAAGGTGTCCATCTGATAATTTACCTAGACGACATAATCTTTATGGCCCAGTCGCAGGAACTAGTTCAGAAGCAAACCAGACTAGCCATAAACTTGCTACACAATCTCGGTTTTCTCATAAACTGGGAAAAATGAGTTCTTCTTCCATCCAAGAATATGGAATTTCTGGGATTCGTAGTGGACACTCAGAATTCACAACTACGACTCCATCGGCCAAGATCCACTCCACCAAAAGAAAAATACGCAGGCTCTTGCAGAAGAATCTGTTATCTCTTCGAGAACTAGCAAGAGTGATAGGGCTACTATCCTCCTCCATTCAAGCAATATTCCTGGCCCTCTGCACTATCGAGAACTACAAAGATTGAAGGTCCAACACCTAAGAAACAATCTATCTTACTCTCAACTCCTGACATTATCTCCTCAAGCGAGGACAGAGCTCAACTGGTGGCTCACTCACATGGAAGCCTGGAACGGCAGAGCCATTTTTGGATCCACCCCAGATATAGTCATCGAATCAGATGCCAGTCGCTCTGATTGGGGAGCGAGATGCGGATCCTTGGCCACAGGAGGAACTTGGTCTCCTCACGAGCTAGACTTACATATCAACTGCCTAGAACTTCTAGCAGGCTCTTTTGCGATAAGCTCCTTTGCCAGGGGCAGAGCGAGTTGCTGGATCTTGCTAAAAAAAAAACAACATTTCCATCTGGGTGGCACCAAATCGAGGCCTCTAGCAGAACTAGCCAACAATTTCTTGCACTTCTGTCTAGAACATCGAATATCAGTTACAGCAGAATATCTTCCTGGCCTCGCAAACTTAGTAGCAGACTGGTACTCTCGTCACTTCACAGATTACAGCGACTGGAGGCTCGACAGAGAAGTCTTCCTCCGCCTCCAGAAAATTTGGGGCCCGATGTCTGTAGACCTCTTCGCCTCCAGACTCAATACCCAGTTACAAGTGTTTTACAGCTGGAGACCAGATCCAACAGCAGCGGCAATAGACGCCTTTCTGCAACAATGGTCCCAAGGGATGCTCTATGCCTTTCCCCCATTCAACATGATAGCGAGGACCCTGGCGAAGGCCCGTCTGGAGCACGCGGAATTAGTCCTCAGCACCATTCTGGACCTCACAGACCTCGTATCCAGTTCTTCTGGAACTTTCCTCGGATTCTCCAATATTACTACCCCGATTTCCAGATCTCCTATTAGATCCAGCGGGGCAGAGACATCCCCTTCTCCTCAACGGTTCTCTGACCCTAGCAGCATGGAGGATTTCAGGTCAAGATGGAGAACTCCCGGCATGTCTCACACGAACAGCCTCATCGAGAAAAGCTGGGCTCCTACCACCCTTAAGAGATATTCCAACTCTTGGGGCGCCTGGAGTACCTGGTGTCGAAGAAAAGGATTACATCCAGTTTCAGCACCTGTAGAGGAGGTCTTGAATTTCCTAGCGTCCCTAGTAGAAAGAGGACTTGCCTAAAGAACAGTGAACGCATATCGTTCAGCAATCTATGCTGGTCATGACCTTGTTGAAGGAGTACCAGCAGGGGAACATCACCTAGTCTGCAGACTACTAAAAGGAATCAGACTTACAGTTCCACCCCCGTCCCATTACGACAAACTTTGGGATGTTAATAAAGTATTGAATCTTTTCCTGTCATGGCCACATAATGAGGACCTATCACGTATGGTCCTAGCTGGCAAACTTACTACCCTACTCTGTCTGGTCTCCTGCAGGAGAGTCTCTGATGTCATAGCTCTTGATCTAGCGGGTAGGACCTTTTCTCCTGACGGCATCATTTTCCATATACGCAGGAGGACAAAATGTAACTCTAGGGTGATCTCTTACCCCGCCTTTAAAGATCAGCCCAAGTTTTGCCTAGTTAAATTCCTTAAGGTTTACGAAGCGAAGACGGCCTCTCTCAGGGCCTCGCCCAACAGGCAACTACTGATAGCTCTGCGTAAACCACACAAACCGGTTTCTGCACCAACTTTAGCATGCTGGGTGCACTGGACACTAACTCAAGCAGGGATAGATACCCAGCACTTCGGATCTCACTCAGTGAGAGGAGCCATGGCCTCGAAAGCCTTTCAGGCTGGAGTTTGTCTAGAAGACATCATGAGAATGGCAGATTGGGCGAGTGAATCAGTGTTCAAACAATTCTATTTAAAACCGGTAGATCAACCGGCATCTATTGTGGTGAGTAAGTTTTAAACAAGCATAATGTGAGCCTCCGGTCTTGACATAGAATAAAGATTTACCATAATAACTTACTAGAAAGTCTTAATTCTATTAAAGACACAGAGGCGAGCATTATCCCACCCAAAGAGAAAATATTATTGTATATTACGCTTAATGGTGATTAAATGTATTAACATGGTTTGTTAAAACTTGTAATATGATTGTGTTATGCCTGACTAACTCAATGACATTTTCTCCCACCCCGATAAGGGAACTAGGGTTGTAATATACATGAAGTCATTTTTACTCTCTATCCTTTTTTCAACAGCCCCCGCTGACAATTCCGTCTGATCAGATGTTCGACAAATTTCTATCAACTACAATTGGACAGCCAAGTTCACAGCCTCGAAAGAGGAAGTTACTTCATGTTCAGGACTGTTTATGATGGGATCTGGATGCCTATTGGAGGACTGAGTCACATGTTAGTGACTCCTCAATGAACTCTAGAAAACTCTGGGAAATGGAGTTTCTTTTCTTTCAGAAACCTTTGGACATATTTCTACGTTATTATATACTTATTAATAATAATTATTATTGATAAGTATACAGGTATGAGTATATTAATAAGCGGCAGCATGGTGTTGGGAAGTGTGTTTGGGGAAGGTGTGGGCCTTATGCACCCTTTCTGAGTCCATTGGGTGCACGCATGGCTTCATTTGACTCAACTGTTTGCATTTATCTCCTCCTTTTCAGTTGAGGTAACTGAACAATGTTTTTGGTTAAATTACTGCCAATTTTTGACAGTATTTTGGATGATGGTGTTAATTCCACCGGCAGAATTACTGCCAGGCTAATTCCGGCAGTTTTCTGTGCTAATTTACCGACTTTAATTCCGCTAGTGCTAATTACGCCGACGGGATTAACACCCATTTTCTGGAAGAACCTAATTCGGCAGAGTGGTACAAGTGGCGGTTATTCCGTTACTAACACTTTTATCACTTCCCGCGAACTCGTAATGTGGCCCATTTACTAGTTTTCAACAATTCTAAACTAAAACACAGAACTTTGCATCCTGCTTACCAGAAAGTGTATGCGCTAAGAATGACATGGTCAGAGATAATTGTGTTTTCTTTTCCCCCGTGAGACCCATAATGCACTGGGTGATACAAAATTTGCAGAAAGAGAACCTGGCCCTGACGTTAATCACGTATGGTTTGGTTGGGCATGTATATAGCGCTACAAACCCTCAGGTATGAGTATACATGGGTGAGACAAGTGATAGCCACATTTACTGGGCATAAAAGAACAAACCATTGAAACTCCATTGATATAACAATGATCTAACCCATCAGCTAATAACTTATCACAAAGCCCAATCCACAAGCTGTGGCTAAGACATCTTGGCTTCTCAGCTGTTAAATGAGACACGTACATCTAGGACAAGGTGCTGTTATTTGAACAAGAAGATGGGATGTGCGTCTGGTGCAGTGAAATGCCTACTGCAGCTATACAGTTCACTGAATGCCCTTATGGGCATGTACCGGTTTAGAGCACATGATACTACAGGTAAAATTACCAGTGGTTAAAGCAATCCTGGAACGGGTAAAACAAACACATCCACCAGTTATTATACCGGCTCCAATTTTGGGACCTGATCCCACTACTTGAACCCACGTACAAATGATTTTTAAAGCATCTACGTTGCAAGAACTTTATTTTAGTAGCAATCACCTCTATATGAAGAGTAAGTGAGCTAGGGGATTGATTGGTTAAATAACCCTTTTTAGAAATACACACGGTCAAGAAGGCACCACATTCCAATGTCTAAATACACTAGATATACGCAGATCGGTACTGTTTAATATGGCCAGAGCACTCACTTTTACAAAGACCAGCCAGTTCTTTAAGGCTGTCTGCATTGTGCAAAAGGGTACCCAATCACCTGAATCCCCAGAGGGATAGTGAGGTGTGTTCAAGAATGTTTTACCCTTTCACCTAAAGATCTGTCCACAAAACAAAGAGCTCATTGAATGCGAGTAGCTGGGTCAATAAGTTCATTTCTAACTAATGAACCACTAGTTGCTATATCCCATGCTGCAACATGCATGCATTCATTTTATATAACTTGACAAAACAAACATTACTTCATAGATACTTGGTCACAAGCAAATTCAAGAACTGGACGGGCAGTACTAAAACAAATTCAAAACTGTACCATTAATTACCCCCGCGCTTCCACAACCACGGGTAAACACTGGTTGCAAATCTTTGCATAGCATGTGAATCTAAAACTGGTATAGCTCCAGACAACAAATGCTACTAGTGAGTCTTTCTGACGCTTGTCTGTTTTAGAATCCATGCACTCATGCAGCTTCTGTCACACCGCCCCCCGCACAAAAGAAGACACGCCCCTCACCGCCCCCCGCACAAAAGAAGACACGCCCCTCTACATCCTCCTCTCAAGCAGCACTCAAAAACACACGTCCCAACAGAGGTACCTTACTGCCTCAACAGGTTTCACACTGTAAGGCACGACATGGCATGCTTGACAAAACTGGAGTTTATCGCCCTTCACGTTTGTGGCAAGTTAATTGGAGGCTCCTTCATCACAAACAATCACACCGTCCACGGAGGACTGTTCGACACAACACGGCACGGATCACGTGACTAGTTGCCTAGCAATACTGCAACGCTTTAGTAACTTGCGTCACGTGACCGTTGTCACGTGTTTCCCTACGTCGGATAAAAGGAGTCCAGTTACTGACAGCGTTGCTTCACAGCTGTTCTTTTGGATCACGTGTCGCTCTCGCTTCGCTCAGGACTTTCACTTTTGACCACGGCTTTGAACTACGGATTGCTCTTTGTCAAACCCTTGTCTACTTTGGAACTTTGGATATATTTGGCTGCCGAACTGTTTTTTCCCCTAACGGATTGTTTCGTGTCTCGCCCTTACTTGCCTTGGAACTTTGATCAACTGTTACCGACCTACTCTCCGCATTACGGACTGCCTTGTGTTTAGCCTTCCTTTTTGGATCTCCTATTTTTGGACCTCGGTCCTGCCTTAGGTGGTTGCCTGCCAGGACTTTGTCACGCTCTACACGGACCAGTTGCCATTAGAACCACTCCCTGGGTCCACGCTCCAACACTCACAGGTACTTCAGTGTTTCGGATGTTTATACTCAGATACTGCTCTCTGTAACAGTACATAACCAATTACCTTCCCTTACAGCGCTCCAGGGGTTCTTCCGGTTGTTCCCGCGTCCTGACTCCACGGACTACCATCTTTGGCCCTAACATTCATTCTGACAGGTATTATCGTGGATGTCAGTTTGATACTTGGGGACAGAGGGATAGCCCATACTCTGCACGACCATCAACTGTGTAACAGCTTCCCCTCACCGTGTGAAGGTGGGAGCATATAAATAAAGGCCAATACATGAGTACAGCTTGTCTGCAAGTGAGATTTTCTGGTGAACCTTACCTTTATTTAACATTCAATTCAGCACATGTGGACATAGTTATCTTTAGTTTAGATGTGAAGAACTAACCTCAAGGTACACACCTAATCTGTGCATGGGGTACAAAGGTAATGTTACAGGAAGTCTCCCATCAATGAATAACTCTCTGCTCATCAATCTCCAACCTCATTTTAATCCAATCCTCTAGATGCAGGGGTTTTGGAGATGGATGCCTCTCAGTTTTGGGCCCTTGCCTCAAACTCTCTCTGCCTTTTCTCTGAGCCCTTGATTCTCCTTTATGTGTAAGAGTGGTACTCAAAACCTTTCTTTTCTAAATAACTTTGCATGTCTACTCGGACTCCGTCATTGTGCCTATATTAAACCAGGGAAGCCCCTGCAGGACTGTGAATCCTACAGGCCGATCATTGTGATGAATCAAGACAGCAAAATCTTGGCGACCGCACTGGCAAATAAGTTCAGGACAGTGATAGGTTGCTTGATCCACACAGACCAAACTGGGTATGTCCCAGGGCGCTTCACCTCATGGAATCTACGGAGATTACACCATGTAATTGACAGCACAAATTACCGGGAGGAAGACTGCGCAGTGGCCTCCCTTGATCCAGTTAGGGCCTGTTAGGCAGAATCCTATGCAGTTCCCTTAAGGAGCACTACAGAAGATTAGGACTACAGGTATATGCAATAAATCCCCTTTGGCATCAGTCTGTACCACAAAGATTTAGTTGGTAGCTGTGGCTGAGCAGTCAGACTTATCTCAAGAGGGAGATGAGCAGTATTCAGGGTTTACACAATAGGGCTACAGTACTATGGAACAAGAACACACTGACCAAAGCTTTGTATCAAAAATAATATGTATATTTATTTTACACACTCTTAAATCAGCACACAAATCACTATCATTAAAGTAAGTTAAAACAGTCAAGAAAAGTATACACAACTCCCTATTTAAATTGTAGACAAGTTTGAGCAAGAGTGAAAACTGAGCAAAACGGCACAGTGTAAACCAAGCAGAAATGGCACTCTAACAATTTCTTCAGAGGGAGGCAAAGGACAAGTTATACAGGGTTAGACTCCTAAACACACCAGCAACACTTCCCAATTGAATTGTCAACAAGTTAGGCAAGGCAGCACTTTAGCATAAGCAATACTTAGGTGAAGACCGAGCAAAATGGCACTTCAGCAATATTTAAAGGGGAAGGAAAAGGTGGTTATAAGAGTTTAGGTGCACCAACACATTTCTTGATGAAAAGCAATCTAGAGAAGGCAGTTGTAACAGATTTAGCCAGAGTCAATAGGCCTGTGCCAGAGTCAGTGGTACAAGGCAAAGTGCTCAGGATCAAACGGTTCTAGTAGCTGCAGTCAAGTCTTTGTTTAACGATTTGAAAAGGCGGTTGCAGGAGGTAAAAAGGCAATGTTAGACGATAGGGGCGGCCAACCCAGAAGGTAAGTAAAGGATTTAAAACACCTTTAGCAGTACCCAACGAAACGGGAGGCCTGGCGGAACAATGAACCTTAATAGTGGAAGAGGCTCCTGTGGTGGCGGTAGTTCCTGGCAGTTCCTGCAGTTCAGGAGATCCAGCAGAGGAAGAGAGGCTCTCGTCGTGGAGGAAGGTTCGAGTTACTGCACTATCCAGGGATGAATCCAGCTGCGGTGGTGCCAAAACGTAATAAAAGGTACGCTCCTTTAAATCGCGGTCGTGGTGGACGGGTGCCTGGCTATCCGGTCTCCGAGTGCTTGGCACTGGCGATTCAACCAAGGCAGGGCCTGGAAAGTGATTGGTGAACTGGTTGGCCCCACCAGCTCAAGGGAAGAAGACTTTTGCAGGTGAAGATCTTCTCGGGTCGTTGGAGAAAAAGTGGTGAGGATCTGCAGCAGGGCTTCACCGGTGGTTCAGTCGTTGCAGATGTCTTCAGCTTCTCTCCTCTTCAGATTTCTTAGGTCCAGTGGTGAAGTCTTGTCCTCCAGTCCTCATAGCCCTGCTTTTATGCAGAAAAACCCCCATTCATACAGCCTAGCTGTCACTCACACAGCGGTGTGGTTATCCTGGCGGGATAACCCCCGAGCCTATCAGGGCAGAGTGTGACTTGGGTTGCTTAGGCAACCCTGCCGAGGGTGCCTATTCCCCCTCCCACACATCCTGTCTACCCCAGACTCAGTGGCGCCAAGAGGAGGGCTTCTGTGCAGAAGCCCGCCAAAAGGACGAACAAAGGATCCCCGACCTGTGTTAGGATTTCAGAGAAAGACAAGAAAAATACATATTATTAAAGATCTGGCAAAAAAAAAAAAACTGGAGTAAAGTTAATAATAAAATAAACCGGTGGCATGTTAGAGGCTGTCAGTAAAAGTGGTAGACTCGAACAATAGGAAAATCCCATAGGAAAGTATTTGCGATCAAATATTTACGGTAGTAACCACTGCCACCAGCCAGAAACTTTGGAGAGAGGGACTGGACAGTACCCTCTCGAAAATGAACACCAGGGAAAAACTATTAACCCTTTCCAGTACTTCCATAGTAAGATGGGATGTACTGTTTTTGTTCAAAACTATTGACTAGTAAAGTCAATGGGGACTTTACAGGCCCCTGGGAGACAGTAGTCAGTCCCATGGTATGGAGTCTATATTTGGGGGTCACTATGACACCCCTGTGTTACTGCACTGAGGGTGCTGTGTAACACACATGTAAAAAGATGATACCTTTGAGGGTGTAAAAAAAAAACATAGACCATAAGCACAAAAATAGCCTCAAACACATATCAGCAATATATCTAAGAGTGGGAAAAAGGGTCTCACTCTTAGCAGGAGAAACAAATAAACCCTTCAAATCCAGCAAAGCTGCTGGGGGACTCCATAGGTAAGGAAAATTAGCCTTAGAAGAGAATTCTCCCTAACAGGGCCTTCGACTCGGTCCGGTGGGACTGGCTCATGAGGGCTCTGGAGTGGTTTGGGTCGGTTATCAGAGCCATGGGCGGTACAGAAGGGCACCAAACAGGGCTGCCCACTGTCGCCAATACTATATATCCTGGCGCTGGAGCCACTGGCGACCTTGCTAAGAGCAGAGTATGCAGAGGCAGGGATAGAACTGGACGGGGTGGCACACCCCTATACGCAGACAATGTGCTACTGTATGTCAACCACCCGGAGGATAACTTGCCGAACCTGTTAGAGGTCATAGAACAGTTCGCTAAACTCTCAGGAATCTGAGTAAACAGAGAATAATTTAGCCTATTCCCGCTGGAGGGACTGAGGGGGCGAGCTAAGGAACAATTGCCAAACTTGGGGCTGAGGTGGGCAGAGGAATCCTTTCGGTATCTGCGAATAAACGTGTGGCACAACCCTGCCTCTACTCACATAGATAACACACAGAAGGCCCTGGAGGGAGTGGAGAACTCTATGAGATTCTGGAAGAGGCTGCCGTTAGGAGTACTGGGTAGGGTGGCGTTATTAAAGATGGTGGCACTCCCTTGCCTCCTATATCACTTCACCAATATACCCTTCAATATACCTAGGTGGCTGGAAGGACTGACGAGAGAGTTCCTGTGGGGAGCAGGGAGGAACGTAATTGCCCTCAGCACACTACAGAGGGATTATGGTGGGGCGGGATGAGAGTGCCCAACTTTGAACTATACTACTTGGATAGTCAGCTGTCGTTTGTGGCAAAGTGACCTGGAGATGACGTCACACTGGACACCCAGCTCCTGCAGGCAATGCTGAAACATTATTTTCTGCAGACAATGCTGAAACATTATTTTCTGAAACAGGTGCCCTGGGTGCAAGAAATTAGGATACCAAGACCCTCTGGGTTACTGAAACTCGGCAGAGACTTGTGGAAAAGGGCCTGGAGACGCTTTGGGACCCCAGACCCATACTCCAAGTATATTCCCATAGTGGGATTCATAGGGAAAGGACTAGGCACAGTGAAAGAAAGAACTGCGAGGGCAAAGGTATCGCCACAGTGGGTGACCTATCGAGGGAAAAAGAGCTGCTGGAATTCTCGACCCTGGTTAGTGAATATACATAAGGGGTCATTCTTGGGTGTGGTTGGTAGGATGGACAAAAGATGGCCGGACACAAGAGGTGACATAGACTCTAACATCCCACTTGACACAATGTATGATGTATCAGAAGGGGGACATGCAGTATCCAGAATATACAACCTATTACTAGGACGGTTGGACACAGGGGAACTGGCGGTGCACAGTAAGTGGAAGTGAGACGCGGTTATGGCACTCACAGACATTAAATGGTGTAGAGTGCTGCTGTACACCAAGAGAGTTTCTAGGAATGCTATATTCAAACTTACCCAAACATACGTGACACACAGGGCATACCTCACAGGATGTCACGTATTTACAAAAATAATGAGCAGGTTTGCCCAAGATGCACCTAGGATGGGGCAGACATGATGCACATGTTCTGGACACGTCCAGTGATTGCAGGCTTCTGGGAAACTGTTGCAGAAAAGGTAAAGGGTGGGGGGATACAGATGCAAGCATGGTCCCCGGAGTTCTACTTGCTGGGGCTGTTCCTCAGGGGAGGGAAGCGGGTTACCCAACTCTCAAAAACGTAAGAATTGATTTGTTTACTAGCATAGAGAAGGATAGCGATGGCCTGGAAATCAATTGTGGGACCTAGCATAGAGGCTTGGTGGGCAGACCTACAACATTGGTCATTGGCTGAGACTGCAGTGTGGCACAGGGCATTGCAGAAGGGAACACATGAGGGAAGGGATGGACTAGAAACCTGGAACGCAATGGTGCAGATGATGTTTGACACTGTAGACATCGGGAACCCCAAAACGGGAGTTGGGAACGGTATTTTATCATAGACCACTGGAACCAGTGGTACACATGGAATGTTACAAGATAGTGGCCAACGCACTTGCACAGACTGTGTTTGGGGAGGCCTCAAAGATACTGAACTAGTAGTAACACTGACATTGAATACATTTTCACAAAGCAGACTGTTGGTCTTTGTTTGTTTGTTGAAAAAACTAAAATGAACACATTAAATAAATGTAAAGAACTTTGCATGTCTACTCTCCTATGTGTCGGCATATGCCCCTCATGCATCCCTCCCCTCATTTAGGTGCTTGTCTCCCTCCCACCAACTCTTGGTGGCAGGAGGGAGACAAGCTAGCACCAAACAAAAACAGGCAAATAAGTTTTTGGTATGCATAACACAAATGCATAATAAATTAATAAATGTGACACTTCTACCCGTATAAGCTCTAGAAAGACTATTACTGGTAAGTAACACTTGTATACAATGATGGGGGAGTGACCACAGTGATTGTATTCCCTTTGAGACAAGTGCATTATTGGACATGCCGTCCTTTGACATGCATTCTACAGAGTGTGTTAAGTTGCATTCTGGAAAATATAGTCCAGTTGAGGCTTCTGCACTTAGGCTGAATATGAAATGTAATATTATGGCTCTTTCATGTGTGAGGCACAGTATATTATGGAATTTTAGTCCAGTGGTGCCACTGCCTTGAGTTTTGCTGAATGCAATGTGGACATTTCTTCCTATAAGGGAGAGACTGGTACCTATTTTAATATGCCTATCAGCCCATTTGTATATAAAGAAATATTACCATTTGGGCGCCTGTTTTGACTTGTGCCCACTAAGCAGAGTTGTATATTATACAGAGGAGGATTTGAAAATGAACTTTAAATTTTACAGTGCTGGAAGATGCATGTAGTGGCCATGGACATTTGGACAAGGTCAGGTGCCGTGCAATGGGAAATTGGGGTCGCCTCCACTGCATTTTGCATAGTGTCGAGCTTCGCTTTTCAAAGACACTGGAACTCTGATTGGTGTGCTTGCTATACATTTTGCAGCACTATGCACAGCTGAAGGAAAAAGATACATGCGTGCCATACAAATACCATGTAATTTACCTTGGGGGAAGTGCATAGCGTCCCAAGGTTTTCATAAGACAGTTGGAAGCCTCCAGCACCCTGAGAAAGTAGAGGAAGGTCAGCATGTAAAGATTCAGTGCATCAGATATTCTCCTTCTTTAGTGTAATACTCTAGGCTTGTAAACAAATGTGGCAGCAGTTCATGCAGGTACAGTTTAAATATTCAGTGTAATTCATAGGCTTTATTTCGAATAAACAAATCATAAAAGCATGCATGTAAAAACATCATAAAATGCATAAAATACATAAAACTGCCTCACAATAAAATTACTGGGTCAGATATCAAAGTTAATGGTTGGGTAATACATTCTGTTTCTTCAAGCGTACTCTCCAGACCCACTTGAGGTATTGACTGATGGCAAACACTGCCAAGGTGTCCGCTGAATTTAGACAGACTACTATCACTACATCCATTGTTCTGCATCCACGACTCATAAACAAAGGTTTTAAAAAATGTCTTCTCAAAGGCAATGTAACTGGGCACAGCATTATTAAATGTTTCAAATCCTCAACTGCCTTTCTACACAACATGCATACAGGCGATACACCTTTGTCCCATCTGTGCAACAACTCTGCGGTGGCAAAATCCCAAATCGGAACATCACATACAAGGACCTTACAAATTTGGGGCTAACATAATCCAAGTAGTCCTCGTATCCTTCCTGCGTCTCAATGGCAATATAACGAGCTAAAGACTGAGAGGATATGGATTTTACCACTATATGCTGCCGTATTTTAGCTAAAGGAGCAATTTTAACCAAGATTTTACAATTAGCTCTGATAACGCCCGGGTTACTCCAATAGCCACCAAGATTCATGTCCCCCAAGAACCTCCTCACATGGGATGCCCACTTCAGCCTGGTGCCCCCTTGCTGGGATAGAACATCCAACAATGCTTCCTTATATTTGAAGAGCTTAGCATTTGACCACAGCCAGACCCAGTACCAGATGCAACTGACAAAATGATGCAAACCCCTCCATGCCTGTCTCTAAAATTACTGGCAGATTTGGTGTACAAGACGGCAGCCCCAGTATATTTTTCAGATACTTATTCTCTACAGTTGCCAAAGAATAGGTATTCATTTGCCCCCACAACTCTGCCCCATAGGTCGCAGCTTGTCGTGCCTGGGCCTTATACACTTCCAATGAAACACGTGCAGCCCCATTACCGTGTTCTGTGGTCAACCTAGCAATGTCTCCACAGTACCTGCCCAATGTTAACTTAGCTTTCTCCAGCTGCAGTGACCAGCCACACGTAGCCATTACTCTTACCCCTAAATAATTATAGGAGGCCACTTGTTCCATCTCCCTTCATCCAAGCCCAGCCTGACTCCCTTAGATTTCTTCCTTAGATTAGTGTTCAAGGTCATGGATTTTGTTTTGCTGACATTCAAGGCCAATCCATTTCTTTTACAAAAGGCAACAAATACGTCCAGCTGCTTGCCTGTAGGTGTTAGGGATAAGAGAACCACGTCATCCGTAAACAGCAGAACTGGTATCTTATCGCCTGCTAGAGTCGGTGCATCTGTCTGTACGGAGAAACTCCTCAATCACACCGTTAATAGAAATACAAAAAAGCCCAGGGGCCAAGGCACATCCCTGACACACACCTGACGAACACCTTTTTTGATTTGAACACTACCAGTGGTGCTCCCATCAATGCCTCATCTAACAACTGTATTGCGCTCAAAAGTACACCAGGGATACCCAGTTCCCCTAGGACCTCCCAAGGCAGTGCCTGAGTACAGTGTCAAATGCGGTATGCAAGTCCACAAAGACTGCATACACACTAAACTTCCTGAGGACTGCATACTTTTCGCACACCAGCCGTAGCCTTAGACTTTGGTCGATTGTGCTCAGTTCTTCACAAAACCTCGCTCGTCGATGGTTAATGATCATTTTATTGTTAACCCAAGTATCCAAGTGAACCAGCAAAGTCCTGGAGAAGGTTTTTCGTTTTTCCCCCAGCATCCAATAAAGAAAGGGGTCTAAAATGTGATGGCTCATCTCTAGAACCCTTCGTATGGATTGGCAACAACACAGCATGTGTCCATGACTAAGGCACCACATTTTTACTCAAAATTCCATTGAATAACTTAGTCAAATATGGGACCCAGACAGCGATCTCATTCATATAAAAATCAATGGGTACCCTGTCCGGGCCTCGGGCTTTGCCCAGCTTCTGACACAATAACGCTTTACCAACCTCTTCACAAGTCAGCTTCAGCAGGGAGTGGTTGAGACCCTCCCCACTCATGTCACAGGCCACTTCAGGGCAAATCATACTACTAGCTGCCCCGTCATCCACATAGAGAATGCTATAGTGATCTACCAAAGCTTATCTGTAATGCAGGCTTGCAGTGAGTTAGATCCTGCACCCTGCTCTGCCCACACCAGCCCCCAGAACACGTTTGAGTCCCCTTTATCTATAGCATTCAGCAGGCTCCTCCAAATGGTCTCTTTTTGTCCTTTATTAGCCTTCGATATTCTACTCTGGCCAACCTTAAGGCATTTCAAATTGACAGTGATTGTAACCTTTCTTCATTAATCAACCGCCCCTTGGCCAGCCTACACCCTTTATCGTACCATAGGTTAGAGACCTCAGCGAGTTTGCGCACTGTTTTAGAAGATTTTGAAAATCGTAATCCCACCTTTGCCATCAAAGTTTCATGTATTGAAACTAAACCATCCACATCCTGAGGATCTAATATGACAAACCCTTCCAACAGGGGAACAATGTTTTAATAAACCAGTGGCAAGATCACCTCCAGGTCGAGCTTGCCCCACCTAATGATACGCCTAGCGTGATCAGAAACCTCTGGTGGGAGAGCACCCCCCCCCCACCATGCAAGCCACTCCCCCATGTTACCCAGAAATGCTTGCTCACCTCTAGGAGCAAAGAGTGATGGTCACTCTCGACTCTGTTACATATGCAGACGGTGTTCACAAATCCCAGACCTCAATGTTCACCAGAATGTAATCAATTTTACTGCTGGACAAATTGTTATCAAACGTTAAAGCTGCTGGTGCGTCCCCTGGAAATCGGCCATTGCAGGCCCTTAAATTGTCTGACATTAATAAGATAGCTATCTCTACAGCATGCCTATGCTGTCGTGCCGGGTGGGTGGAATTTATGACCCCCAAACCCCAGTGACTATCCTCCTCCTCCATGATGTCTGCCATGCTTTGCAAGGGCTCAAACTGAAGGTTGAGATCCCCGCTACCAAGGGTTTAGGAGGCCACACAGAAGTCGATCTCCAGGAAAAAACATTATCCACAATGTTCCCAACCAAATCCGGACCCTGAGCAGGAATGATCCCATTATAAAAGTTAATCAACATGATCACAGAGTCATCTCTTAACTTAAGATGCAATGCAAGGAAATCATTGGAATCAGAATCCATTTGCTTAATGGATTTGAACAAGGCAACATTCCCCCATATTAACAAGACCCCACTGAGGTGACCCTTCTCGCATTTACGCGCCGGTATAGCAAAGGTAGAATACCCTTGGATTTTAAGGGCTGCCAAAGCTCACATTTTCTGAAAGGAAATCACCCCGAAATTACGAACAAAATAAGCCAGTCATTATCTAACATGTACTTACTTACCCCGACAATGTTCCATGAGAGGACCCGCACAACAGGCCCTGTCTGGTCTGGGCGTACACTGGGATAATGATTTAACCCATCCCATGCACCCCCAGTATCTGTCTCAAGATCTCGTCCCAGAGATTTAACTAGCAGAGCTGCCAGCACACAGCCCTCCATCAGTCCATTAAGGACATAGAGCTGCCTCGACCTGCACTTTTGCCCCCACTTTAAGCGCAGACCGAAAGTCTGGAATGCACCTCAGTTAACCATGTTAGCAGACAAAGTTTAATTCCGATCTAGTATAGATTTTTAAGGTGTGGCAGTTCAAGCTGGCAACTGTTAGTAGATCAGCCGTGGGTGAACCCTGTCTGGTAAGCACGTATTAATGCGTTCTCATTGACCCAGTTTTCTAGGAAATGCCATGCTATTTTTTAAAATAGATTTTCATTATTGTGTTATGTTGCAGCACACAACTATACTACTTTCCACAAAAAATGCTCAAAACATTATTTACAATATTGAAGTGCTGTAACAAAACAAAAACAAAAATGTAAGCATATCCAGACCTTAAAAAGCATGCAAAATTCTAAAAAAGTAAACTAGAAAAGTGCAATTAGTCAAAAAGGCCAAACTCTAAAACTTAAAAAGTTTCAAAGGGAGCAAAGCAAATGTTTGGCAAAAAAGAAGTGCACAGATATATGTGAAAATGTGACACTAACAAGTAGGAATTAAATTGTATTAAACATATATCAGTGTGCAGTATGTGTGAAAAGATGTGCAACTGTGTTGAGGGAGTGAGTTTACCTACAAAAAGGGTGGACAAGTCAAGAGAGGAGGAGATAGAAACCCTGGACCTGATCGAATGGGGTGGGACCATGGGGACAAGCAAACGGGAGCACTGAGGGGACAGACCAGGAAAAGGGGGCACAGAGCTCGGTGAGTGGCCAGACCCAAAGGGGGTAGCACATAAAGGGGAGAAAAACACAATAAGGGGGGGCGAGTACAGCGGGTTGGGGGTAGAGGAGGGAGGGAGAGAGAAAGACTCGCCAGGTTAGGGGGAACACACTCATTCTACTTTAAGATGAAATAAACATATATTATAGCTATGTAATACTTTCAGCAGTGTATGTATTTTAACAACATAGAGAGATTTTCCATTGGAAACAAATTCATATTCACAGCTTCAGATCATCACATGCTACAAGTGACACACGTTTCTGATCAGCCTTCGTTTAACAGGACAATAGTTCCGAGGTGCGGTACTTCTATATCCGCCCTCGCATGCTCCCTAAAAGTCTAATTCAGCACGTAAACCCTGTGTATTCCCCCTTTCAAAAGCAGTATAATAAGGACGCACTACACACGTGTTTAATAAATAATGGAAATTGTCCCGGTCATCACAAATGTAATGAGGACAAACGAAAGAAAAACAAACGGCACCTCAGATTATGCTGACCCATAAAACATCTTACCTGATATGTCAGCAATCGTGATTTTGGAATTAAACCTGGACATCACACATCTTCAAAAACGGACACCTAAGCTGCAGCATCCAATCAAAAAGTAACCCATTGAGCAAATTTAGAGTCTGAAAAACGCAACCTCGCCCCCTCTGCGGTATTAAGAATCGCAAAGGGACTGCTCAAAAGACCGACTTCAAGAATCATGTCCCTTGCTACGCATGTTCTAAAGCAAATGCCACAGCTGCATCAGACTTTCCGGCAATCCATCTCCAGTGCTGTGACATCACAATCACCCTGAGCGACACCCACACACGCCTCACAGAGCACGTCTTGCCACTAGCTACAGCGTGGGCAAAGAGCTGCCTATGGCGCTGCCGGTGAGGGGGCACACGATTTTCCCTGCGTCAACCTCTGATCATCAACCAATTTTCTTCTTCCTTTAATATTACACATTAGATAAAGAAGTGTAATAGGATTGTCTGATAGAGGTGGTGGACTGCAAGAAGTTGAGCGGGCACTGCATGGCACAGCAACAGCTGCTTGATAGTCACAGAGGATGTGGTCTTAAATGATAGTGGTCTGCTAGGAGCAAACCGAGGGAAGGAAGAGAAACAACAGGAGAACCCTGAAGTCTGAATGGATATTTTCTGTTAGGGAGACATGAATGAGAATTGCGAGACACCTTACGAGGGAGTTATCCCATTTCTAAAGTTTGCAGGAGAGAAATCGTACTGTGGTGGTATTTTGACTACTCCTCCAACCTGATTTGGCCTCCTCATGAGTTGGGCCTTAGCCCTTAAATGCGGCGGTAATGCTATTACCACCACATTTAAGCATTGTCCCAATCATGAGTTGGGCAGTAAGTGGGAGTTTTACCTCCAGGTTTTTGCTGGAGGTAAAAACTTCCCCTTACCACCTGTTTTCAGCGCTATTACCGCTGGCACAATTACTCCTGATGAGACTCTATGTGTTTACCATAAGGGCAGTGTAATGTGCTTGAAAATTATGTTACTGCCACAGCAGGCCCCAAAAGGTCCATCAGAATATCTGTGGAAAATACTGTCACCGCCAGCGGACTTCCTAAAAAAATATTTATGCCACCACAAGGGTAACGCCCGCCGTGGCAACCACTGTAGAAATCCCAATCCACCGGAATCCTTGCTTTAAGCCAGCCATGTTCCGGAAATTAACCAAAAAAGTGGATCAAAGGGATCTGGAGGGTAACAGAGTCATCAGCAAAATTAAGTTCTCCAAAGTCAAGCTCACCGTCCTCATGGATAAGACTATGAAGAAGGCCCCCACATGTTTGAAGCCCTAAGTGTCAAAACAAGGAATGCCAAAAAACATCTTTGCCAGTGAATTGCAGAAAAGGTGGCAGCTCCCACTCCCATACAAATTACAATGTTGTGAAACCTCCCCTCTCGCACCACGGGCGGTGAGGGTTTTACAGGCCTTGATGGGGCACAGCCAAATAAACACACGTTCATTAGTGGTGATGTCAGTACCCACCTTGTCCGTTTCCGTCACACATGCCCACTTTATTATTTATCCCTTTCTGTTCCTCCCATCACCTGGGGCGGGCTCTATGTGATGGGAGCATTGCAGGATGTCAGGAGGGCATAATACCACATTCCTCCAAAACTTGCATTTTAAACAACAGTGTGATTAGTTAACAGTTCAGGGGTGTGTGTCCTGATGCATCAGCCATGTCCTTTTATTTAGGCACCTCCTCCTGGTGGTGTACCTCATGAAGCACGTACCCTCGTAGTCGGGAGGATGGGTGAGGCCGTTTTCTCAGCATACTGAGATCCTCGTCTCCTCTCTGGGGAGTTGGCTTCTTCACTTCGTGGTAGTGCTAGGGCCAGAGGTCTCAGGCGCCACAGTGGCTTTGTCCGGATGGCTGTGTAGGGGTCTGCCGGTAAGACTGTAAAAAACGACATACTGCTGGTAACCACGGCTGCAATTCGTATGGTCTTGTTTAGTGACCCCATGAATCTTTCAGCATCTCCATTGGCTTATGGCCAGCACGGTGATTTTGTGGTGGTTAATGTTGAGGTTCTCTAAAATGTTCAGCAGTTCTCGGCTGGTGAATGGGGGTCCATTGTCGCTTTTCATTTTGCTCGGTAGGCCATGAGCTGCGAACATCTTCTCCATGGCAGTGATGACCGATGCAGCATCAGTGGACTGGTAATTTAGGGTGAGAACCCAAAGTACAGAATATCTGTGGAAAATACTGTCACCGGCAGCGGACTTCCTGATGTCCATCAGAATATCTGTGGAAAATACTGTCACCGCCAGTGGACTTCCTGAAAAAATATTTATGCCACCACAAGGGTAACACCCGCCGTGGCAACCACTGTAGAAATCCCAATCCACCAGAATCCTTGCTTTAAGCCAGCAATGTGCCGGAAATTAACCAAAAAAGTGGATCAATGGGATCTGGAGAATTCGTATGGTCTTGTTTAGTGACCGCATGAATCTTTCAGCATCTCCATTGGCTTATGGCCAGCACAGGGTGATTTTGTGGTGGTTAATGTTGAGGTTCTCTAAAATGTTCAGCAGTTCTCGGCTGGTGAATGGGGGTCCATTGTCGCTTTTCATTTTGCTCGGTAGGCCATGAGCTGCGAACATCTTCTCCATGGCAGTGATGACCGATGCAGCATCAGTGGACTGGTAATTTAGGGTGAGAGCCCAAAGTACAGAATATCTGTGGAAAATACTGTCACCGGCAGCGGACTTCCTGATGTCCATCACAATATCTGTGAAAAATACTGTCACCGCCAGTGGACTTCCTGAAAAATATTTATGCCACCAAAAGGGTAACACCCGCAAAGGCAACCACTGTAGAAATCCCAATCCACCAGAATCATTGCTTTAAGCCAGCCATGTGCCGGAAATTAACCAAAAAAGTGGATCAATGAGATCTGGAGGGTAACAGAGTCATCAGCAAAATCAAATTCTCCAAAGACAAGCTCACCATCCTCATGGATAAGACAATGAAGAAGACCTCTTTTATTTGCGTAAAGAGGTCTGGGGAACCCTCTACCGGTACAAACACGGCACATTGACATGTACTTCTGTGGATGGCCCCAGGGAGAGTCACAACCACGCTTTAGCTCACTATGCTTTCCACAGAGGAGAAATGTACATACACATATCAGTCTTTGTCCCACCCATAGGTAGTCCAGCACCGAAATGGTAGGCAATCCCAGACACGTGTTTCGGCCTAGTCAGGTGTCATCGGTGAGGTGGAGCTGTGCCTCTCTAAGCACAGTGAGCAAGGGGTCCATGTTTGGATTGCCCTATTTAGGGTGAGAATCCAAAGTACCCAAAAGTTGCATAAAGAGGTCTGGGAAAACCTCTACCAGTACAAACATAGCCCATTGACCTGTTCTTGGGCGGATGGCCCCCGGGAGAGTCTCAACCACGTTTTAGCTCACTTTGCTTTCCACAGAGAAGAAATGTCCATACACATATCAGTCTTTGTTCCACCCATAGGTAGTCCAGCGCCGAAATGGTAGGCAATTCTCCTCTGAACAAGAGTACCAACCGCAACCCCAGACACGTGTTTCAGCCTAGTCGGGCCTCATCAGTGAGGTGGAACTGTGCCTCTCTAAGCACAGTGAGCAAGGTGTCCACCTCTGGATTGCCCTGGTAACTTAGGGTGAGAACCTCAAGTACCCCTAATGTGCATAAAGAGGTCTGGGAAACCCTCTACCAGTACAAACACGTCCCATTGACCTGGTCTTGGGCAGATGGCTCCCGGGAGAGTCTCAACCATGCTTTAGCTCACTATGCTTTCCACAGAGGAGACAGTTACATACACATATCAGTCTTTGACCCACCCATAGGTAGTCCAATACCGAAATGGTAGGCAATTCTCCTCTGAACAAGACTACCAACAGCAACCCCAGAGACTTGTTTCGGCTTAGTCGGGCTCATCAGTGAGGTGGAGCTATGCCTCTCTAAGCACAGTGAGCAAGGGGTCCACGTTTGGATTGCCCTGGTAACTTAGGGTGAGAATCCAAAGTACCCAGAATTTGCATAAAGCGTTCTGGGAAACGCTCTACCAGTACAAACACAGCCCATTGACCTGTTCTTGGGAGGATGGCCCCCTGGAGAGTCTCAACCACGCTTTAGCGCACTTTGCTTTCCACAGAGAATAAATATCCATACACCTATCAGTCTTTGTTCCACCCATAGGTAGTTCAGCGCCGAAATGGTAGGCAATTCTCCTCTGAACAAGAGTACCAACAGCAACCCCAGACACGTGTTTCGCCCTAGTCGGGCCTCATCAGTGAGGTGGAACTGTGCCTCTCAAAGCACAGTGAGCAAGGGGTCCACGTCTGGATTGCCCTGGTAACTTAGGGTGAGAACCCAAAGTACCACAAATGTGCATAAAGAGGTCTGGGAAACCCTCTACCAGTACAAACACGGCTCATTGACCTGTTCTTGGGCGGATGGCCCCCTGGGAGAGTCTCAACCATGCTTTAGCTCACTTTGCTTTCCACAGAGAAGAAATGTCCATACACATATTAGTCTTTGTTCCACCCATAGGTAGTCCAGCACCGAAATGGTAGGCAATTCTCCTCTGAACAAGAGTACCAACAGCAACCCCAGACACATGTTTCGGCTTAGTCGGGCCTTATCAGTGAGGTGGAGATGTGCCTCTCTAAGCACAGTGACCAAGGGGTCCACCTCTGGATTGCCCTGGTAACTTAGGGTGAGAACCTCAAGTACCCAAAATGTGCATAAAGAGGTCTGGGAAACCCTCTACCAGTACAAACATGGCCCATTGACCTGTTCTTGGGTGTATGGCCCCTGGGAGAGTCTCAACCATGCTTTAGCTCACTATGCTTTCCACAGAGGAGACAGTTCCATACACATATCAGTCTTTGACCCACCCATAGGTAGTCAAATACCGAAATGGTAGGCAATTCTCCTCTGAACAAGAGTACCAACAGCAACCCCAGAGACTTGTTTCGGCCTAGTCGGGCCTCATCAGTGAGGTGGAGCTATGCCTCTCCAAGCACAGTGAGCAAGGAGTCCACGTTTGGATTGCCCTGGTAACTTAGGGTGAGAATCCAAAGTACCCAGAATTTGCATAAAGCAGTCTGGGAAATGCTCTACCAGTACAAACACAGCCCATTTACTTGTTCTTGGGAGGATGGCCCCCGGGAGAGTCTCAACGACGCTTTAGCTCACTGTGCTTTCCACAGAGAATAAATGTCCATACACATATCAGTCTTTGTTCCACCCATAGGTAGTCCATCGCCGAAATGGTAGGCAATTCTCCTCTGAACAAGAGCACCAACAGCAACCCCAGACACGTGTTTTGCCCTAGCCAGACCTCATCAGTGAGGTGGAACTGTGCCTCTCTAAGCATAGTGAGCAAGGTGTCCACATCTGGATTGCCCTGGTAACTTAGGGTGAGCACCCCAAGTACCCAAAATGTGCATAAAGAGCTCGGTGAAACGCTCTACCAGTACAAACACGGCCCATTGACCTGTTCTTGGGTGTATGGCCTCCGGGAGAGTCTCAACCATGCTTTAGCTCACTATGCTTTCCACAGAGGAGACAGTTCCATACACATATCAGTCTTTGACCCACCCATAGGTAGTCCAATACCAAAATTGTAGGCAATTCTCCTCTGAACAAGAGTACCAACAGCAACCCCAGAGACTTGTTTCGGCCTAGTTGGGCCTCATCAGTGAGGTGGAGCTATGCCTCTCTAAGCACAGTGAGCAAAGGGTCCACGTCTGGATTACCCTGGTAACTTAGGGTGAGAATCCAAAGTACCCAGAATTTGCATAAAGCGGTCTGGGAAATGCTCTACCAGTACAAACACAGCCCATTGACCTGTTCTTGGGAGGATGGCCCCCGGGAGAGTCTCAACCACGCTTTAGCTCACTTTGCTTTCCACAGAGAATGAATGTCCATACACATATCAGTCTTTGTTCCACCCATAGGTAGTCCAGCGCCGAAATGGTAGGCAATTCTCCTCTGAACAAGAGCAACCCCAGACACATGTTTAGGTCTAGTCGGGCCTCATCAGTGAGGTGGAGCTGTGCCTCTCTAAGCACAGTGAGCAAGGGGTCCACGTCTGGATTGCCCTTGTAACTTAGGGTGTGAACCCAAAGTACCCAAAATGTGCATAAAGAGGTCTGGGAAACTCACTACCCGTGCGAACACGGCCCATTGACCTGTTCTTGGTGGATGGCCCCTAGGACAGTCTCAACCACGCTTTAGCTCACTATGCTTTCCACAGAGGAGAAAATTCCATTCACATATCAGTCTTTGTCCCACCCATAGGTAGTGCAGCACCGAAATGGTAGGCAATTCTCCTCTGAACAAGAGTACCAACAGCAACCCCATATGCCTGTTTCAGCCTAGTCTGGCCTCATCAGTGAGGGGAAGCTTTACCTCTCTAAGAACAGTGAACAAGGGGTCCACGTCTGGATTCCCCTGGTAACTTAGGGTGAAACCCAAAGTTACTTAATATGCAAAACAAGCAGGGTTCTGGGAATCCCTCTACCGGCATGAACACGAACCATTGACCTGTTCTTGGGTGGATGGCCCCCGGGAGAGTCTCAACCATGCTTTAGCTCACTATGCTTTCCACTGGGTTTGCTGTTGGTACTCTTGTTCAGAGGAGAATAACTCAAATCATCTACAAAATCAAAGACACCCAACCTAATCATTCAACCCTAATTGACTGCTTAAAAGAAGTCTTCAAATGGATGAATGCCAGCAACCTGAAAATCAACCCAGGAAAAACAGAAATCATGATCATAACCAAGAAAACAAAACCGCCATCCCGTGGCCAACGGAAATGGGAACCGCACCATCACCGTCTAAAGTAGTAAAAAATCTGAGAGTCCTGATGGACACCACCCTAACCTTACAACCACAAATAAATGCAACAGTCAAGAAATGTTTCTTCCTCCTCCACAAGGCAAGAAGAATCCTACCTTTCCTCTCCTTCACCCACAAAACACCCACTATTGTCGCCCTCTTCATGTCAAGAATCGACTATGCAAATAGCCTCTACCTCGGAACACCAGAATACCTCCTGTAGAAACTACAACGGATCCAAAATGCAGCAGCCAGATTACTCCTCAAACTATCCAGAAGAGACCACATCACTCCTGCCCTAAAAACACTACACTGGCTCCCAGTAAAACAGCGCATCACCTTCAAAACAATGTGCATAACACACAGGGCAGACTCCTCAGGTCAAACAACGAAATCCGCCTGGAACCAAAACCGTACCTTAAGAAAAAACTTGGAGGCACCTCCTTCTACCACTTAGCCGCAAAAACCTGGAACAACATCCCAAAAGAAATAAGAAACACCAAAGATCACCCAAAATTCAGAAAATTGCTCAAAACCTGGCTCTTCAACACCACAGACTAAAAACTTAAAACCGAAACAACAGAACGGAAAAATAGAATGACTAAACCGAAAAGGACACTGACAAACTCCCAGAACCGACTGAGAAGCACCCACACCACCTGGACGGGTGAAGTCGGGTAGAACAGAACACAGGCGACACCCATAGAGACAGAGCTAACAAGCCCAGCCAACCCCATCTAACATCCTCACCCGCCCCTTAGTTGCTAATAGGTACCACAGTGTTGTGGAATTATCGGGATACTCCCAATCACCACACTAATTGAGTTGTGGACACTGGCAGGTGCACTAGCCATTTAAGTGGATAGGAAGGACAAGTGGGGATGTGAGGGAGGCTGGTGGAGGTAGGAGCGAGATCTAAAAGGGACATTGAATGCCGGATGGGCCCAGATCAGGACAGAGGCGCAGGTTGCCCCGTCCCATCTGAAGAGATTATGCTAGCCCAACACGCCAATTCAGGATACAGATGCCAACTAACCAATTCCACTAACAATTCCCTCCTCTGCATACACCTCTCAAACTCCAAACCAAACACAACCACAAACCTACAGGACAACAATCCGCACAAACTTCACTACACTGCAACAACAAAACAAAAAAACACACATAGACTAGCACAACAGTACACAATGTCTGCCGCCCGCAAACACCCCAGGCGCAGCCAACGGACCCACCGGGCTCAGGCCGCCAACAGCACATCACTGCTTTCTTGCACTTTTCCAGCTTCCTCCCACTAGCTCACCCTCTCTTCCTCTTTCAGAGCCACAAGAGCACCAGGGGACCACTACGGTGGTGATAGTGCGCGGTACAAATGTCCTTTAACATTAACATTAACATTAGCATTTTGGTGCTGGACTGCCCCTGGGCAGGACAAAGACTTATATGCAGGGATATTTCTCCTCTGTGAAAGTGACAATGAGCTAAAGACTTGGTTGAGACTCTCCTGGTGGCCATCCACCCAAGAACAGGTCAATGGCCTGTGTTCATGCCGGTAGAGGGACTCCCAGACCCCCCTTGTTTTGCATATTAAGTAACTTTGGATTCACCCTGTTACCAGGAGAATCCAGAGGTGGACCCCTTGCTCACTGTTCTTAGAGAGGTACAGCTCCCCCTCACTGATGAGGCCTGACCAGGCCAAGACACGTGTCTGGGGTTGCTGTTGGTACTCTTGTTCAGAGGAGAATTGCCTAGCAGTGCGGTGGTGGACTGCCCCTGGTCAGGACAAAGACTGATATGCAGGGATATTTCTCCTCTGTGAAAGGGACAGTGAGCTAAAGACTTGGTTGAGACTCTGCCAGGGGCCATCCACCCAAGATCAGGTCAATGGGCCGTGTTGATGCCGGTAGAGGGACTCCCAGAACCCCCCTTGTTTTGCATATTAAGTAACTTTGGGTTTCATCCTAAGTTACCAGGAGAATCCAGATGTGACCCCTTGCTCACTGTTCTTAGAGAGGTACAGCTCCCCCTCACTGATGAGGCCTGACTAGGCCGAGACACCTGTCTGGGGTTGCTGTTGGTACTCTTGTTCAGAGGAGAATTGCCTAGCATTTCGGTGCTGGACTGCCCCTGGGGAGGACAAAGACTGATATGCAGGGATATGTCTCCTCTGTGAAAGGGACAGTGAGCTAAAGACTTCAATAAGACTCTCCCGGGGGCCATCCACCCAAGAACAGGTCAATGGGCAGTGTTGATGCCGGCTGAGGGGCTCCCAGAACCCACCTTGTTTTTCTATTTATGTGTAACCTGCAGGCATTGCAACCAGTTCCTGGTGGGATACTGATAGAGGTTTGCTTGCTATGCTGGGACCAGTAGTCACCTCACATCACCCCAAGAAGGTGCCCTGTTTGAGTCACATCAAGTTCCAAAGTGACATATCAATACTGAGCTTTATGCTTTACTTTTTTCCTCAATTTTCTAGGACAGTTTGGATCAGAGTGCTGCTTATGTATGAGGGTCACCACGGCTAACGAGCACAAAGCAAAGGCACAGCTGATAGTTGGCATGTACGTATCTGTAGAGGTGTTGGATGTTCATTCATGGCCTCACTCATGGCCTGCTTCTGAAAACTGTGCTCCCGCCCACAATCCACATAACATTGAGGAGGAATACATCACTTCTAGGTAGAGAGTTTGAATGGAGGCATGTACATCGCTTCTGTCCTGTGGGAAAGGAAGGACGTTCTAGTAGAATAAATGATGACATCTTACAGCAGTAGGTGATGCAGATAATGTATTGCATCTGTATGCCCCACTGGCTCCTTCCAACTGACACAACTTCTACAGTGGGTCAACGAGACAGGGTTGGTTCCAGGTTCCAGATAGTGCACACGAGTAACAATGCTACACAGCTCCCTTTCTTATTAATCAATTACAATATTGCAAATCGTATGAAATAGGGTTTGAATAACACTATACTACATAATAGCTAATACAACAAGAAAAAAACAAATGGAAAAACTGTACAAACCAACACAGCATAATTATGATACATAGGATATTCTGCATAATTGTTTAACTAGCTAATGAAACTGTTAACATACAAAAAGTAACACACTGTTGACACACATGCAGGAGTGTGGAATATACATGTGAACAAATCTGAGATAAAGATCAGTCAACATACTCATCAAGATACCCAGGCCGTTTCCTTTCTCTCTTGGGCCTATCGGACACACCACTTCCATTTCTCATTCAATTTCCCCTGAAATCTAACTCAGCTCTAGCAACTGCACTCCTGCCACTGATACCTGCCACTGAAGGCTTCTCAGACTTACATACTCTACCAGTATTTTGCGAACGCAATTGCCATAATTCTGCTGCTTTTGTAAGGAGAGGAACGTTTTGCAACCGGCAAGCCAGCACTGCGAGCGGAGGGAAGAACAACGCTCTTGCTGGCCTTCGTGTGCCCGGGCGCTTCCTGGAGGAGGCGGGGCTTGGCCCGACCACGTGATCTATCACGTGACTCCAGAGACCGAGAAGAGGCCGAGGCATCCACCCTCGCAGCGTTAAGCCCGGTGGAGTAAAGCCCTTAGGCTGTTGTGCGGCTGTTTGGCGCTGGGGCGCCTTAAGGTACTTATTTTGATATTATTACTTTAGAGGAGCCCTTTATAGTTTTTCGCCATTAAGGATCGTTCTATTTATCTGAACTGAGCAAGTCCTAAGTTAGGATTTTTATTCATGAGGCTACGTAGCTCACCCCTTGAGGAGGACATGGCGGCCCAGGATGGCTCGTATTTGGCTGAAGAGGGTTCTGTCGTCCCAGTAACGGCTCCCCTGACTGCTATAGTGGCATCTCAGCCATCCAGCCACATTACTCATGCCCTCATTCATTCAGCTAGTCAGCAAAACACTGAAATGACCCCATCAACATCCACTATTCAAGAAGGTTGGAAAAGAGGTTTAGAATATACTTTGACCACCAAAAAAATACAGAGCAGAATCAATGATCACTTTGCTAGAAAAAGGAATAAGAGCACTAATGATATAGTGGACCTGTTGCCCTCCTCTGGCCACCTGCCTTGTCCAAATCAAGAAGCCAATTTAGGCTTTTCTATGCTAGACCGCTCTCGTTCAACAATACCATCTTTAGCTAACTCATTAGAAAATGGAGCTCTCGCACAAGGGGTGCAGTCCGAACAAGTTGGATCTCCTCTACCATCCCTAAGGACTTCATCCCTGGTGAATGAGAATACGCTCTCAGCATTGAGTTTTGTTTTAAATTCTTTGGTATCTGTATTTGAACTCCTGAAAACAGAAGTACAAAGTCAGGCGGGCCATTTGTTGGAACTTTCAAGTGAAGTGTCAAAGCTTGATTCATCATTTACTTCACTTTATAACATTACGAATATGATCCTAATACCAACCTTAAAAAACTCACATATAGCGATAATGAAGCAAGGCTTGGATCTCGCCCATATTCAAAGCTTCCTGAAGGAAGAGGTAAGGACTTACTCCGTAGCACAAGAGCTACTCAAAAATCTTCCAGCACAAACCCTAAGTTCTTCAAGTCAGAATCAAATACAGACCGTCGAAGGACCATCTGATTGCTTTGACGACACCCCATTATCAGATTCAGTCCTAGAAGAATTCAGAAGACTTGCTAACGTTGATATGGAAGAAATAGAGGAGAATCCAGACAGCCCACAGGAAGTGATCTATAGAAAGGTGCAGGGCTGTCTACAGGAAGAAGTCAACTCTAGTTCTGTTAGTTCCCCCCTCCCAAAAAGGAAAAGACATCACAAGAAGAGCAAGGGGGCCAATTCCAGGACTCCCCGTCTCGATTTACAGCTAGAGAAAACTTTGAAAAAGTCCAAAGTTCCAAAAAAACAAGTCATCAAGAAGTTTTCAACAAAAGCATTCCTGAAAAAAATAACATTAGCTTTGGAGGATAAGCCCACAGACGTTGATTTGGAAGATTCTCCTATCGCTGGTGCATCCCAGAACCCAAGTCAAGGTAAATCCAGGTCTAGTAAAGGAGGTTCAATCAAAAAGGGGGAAAAAATGCACCAGCGATCTCAAAAGTGGTCCAAATTGATTTGCGGGCACAGATCTCAAGTACAGGAACCCAAACTGAGTCCTCTGGGGCTTTGAGTGGAGTCCCCTGTAATCAGAACTCAAAGGCAGATCATATGAATATTAAGTTAGCTCCAATATTTAAAAAAAAAGGCCCAAAAAGGGGTCAATGACTGCAATGCTGGAGTAAGTACACAGAAAAATCCCATTAATAACCTCAGACTGGCTCCTATCTTTCTTAAAGCAGTGGCGAAAATGGATACTCTATCATCAGCCTCGGCTCCAGCTCAACAAATACGTTCCTTGGATACAGCCCTAATTCAATCCACAACGAATGTAATAAAGTGTCAGAACGGCTCAGGGAAATCTAGGAATTTAGAGCTGCCCCTACAGAATAGTGATCGACAGATGTCGAATGATCTTGATTTCACTAGAACTGCAGGGAAGGTAGAGCCAGTTCTGGCCAACTTCGCAATTCCAAGGGTCTGGCTAAGACTTGAGAATCCAAATAAATACACCTCACTGTGTAGATCAGTGGTGTTATCTGAAATTAGGAAAAATGATAATTTGTTTCTCTTCACCTCAGAAGATATCGAGTATGTGAAATTTCCAACAGTAGACGGATTATTTGTGGAAGTTGGTCTAAGCTCTAGAATGGCCCAACAGGCATTCATCAGCAATAGAAGTGAACTGGCTCGAGCTGGACTGTGGGTGTTTGAGCGGGAACAGGAAGATACGTCCAGCACGCAAGTCGGAAGTGAGGATGCTCCTAATTTAGTAAGTGCAGGTGGCCTAGTGGAAGAGTGAACATTGAACCTGTCACCCGGGCTCAAACTGAATGGAAACCTTATATCGAAACTCCCTGAGATTATTACACAAATTCTCCAGAAGCTCGGAGAGGAGCAAATTAGTCTTTAGACAATGTAATATAAGACTAGTCTCCTGGAATACGAGAGGTCCTAGCTTTCTAAAGAAAAGGCTACTGAAAAAGGACCTGTTACAAAATAATGATATCCTGCTATTCCAGGAGACTTGGCTCGTCAACTCGATAGAAATTGAGGGCTTCACAACTCTCAATCTTGGAGCCTGTCAAAAATCTAAAGAGAGACTGGCAAGTGGACTTCTGATTGCACTTAAAAACTCAAGTATTAAGGAAATTGTTCCCCTAGGTAATTATTTGGGAGGCATCCAAGCCTGCAAAGTGGAGCTAAACCTGAGTGATTGTAACATAACCTTAGTGCTGGTCAATATTTATTGGAATCCGGCCAGCACTAATCTCCATGAGTTCACAGAAGCCATTCATAACCTGTTGTTAACAGTAAAGTTACAGTACGAGGGAGCTCGTATTCTAGTCGCAGGGGACTTCAATGCAGATCATATTATTTTAGGAAATGCGGGGCTTGAATCAGGTTAATTGAGGTCCTCATGGAAAGCGAAACATTTGGGGGATCTTCTCTCCTCTTGGGATTTGTAAAGGATCTATGTGACAAATGCGGAGAACGATTTAGAAGAACCTACCTGGAAACAAGGCTCCTCACAATCCACATTAGATTATATTTTCGTAACCCCAGATCTCTCACTCCTTTGCCCGAGACTGACTCTCAATTGGGATGGAGGGAGTGATCATGCCAGGTTGGAATTGCAATTCCAGGAACTTCGGAAAGCTGGGAACCAGCAATATCCTCAGGACCTTGAAGGTTCAAAAAGTAGACTGAGAGTGGTCAAATATAAGTATGATGGTAAAAAGCTGAATGAGCGGCTTGAGGCAGTTCCAGCAGCAGTGTGGACGGAGAAATGTCATCCTGGAAAATTTGGGAACTTCATCTGGTCAATTTGTCCACCAAATGAGACAAAGGCTGCTGGAAAACAAATACACCTACATGTCTTTGAAGAAAGTACTCAGAAACAAAAGAGAATTCTCCGACAAACTATACGATTTATAAAGAAAAAAATAGGAGAAGATCCTGAGGACAGTCAGCAAAAAATTAAGAAGGCTAAACAATCCTATAAGACTGGTTAAAGAATCATAAGCAGCAGAAATTACAGGATGATGGGGAAAAAATGCTTTATCTACTTAATGCAAACAATTGTAGAAGCTTTTGGGCTGCACTTAATCTTCTGGAAACCGGCCAGATAGTTCACTTTGCAACTTGGTCAATGAACATATATGAATTGATTACTTAACTAAGAACTTCGAACATCCGGGATCTAAAGAGTTTGCTGGAACATCATCCAAGTGGACTCTGACATTTACTCAACAAGACATAGAGGATCTCATTCTTTCTGCTTCCACATCAAAGGCCGCTGGTCTGACTTATCAGGTCTTAAAAAATCAGCCCAAACTGTGGGCTAAATTGTTATTTTACCTCTTTCAGGAAATTATTAAAACCAAGACCTTTCCATTGTCTTGGAAGAGCGCACTAATTATCCCCTTCTTTAAGGGGGGCGATAGGTTAAACCCTGCCAGCTATCGACCAATCGCCCTCTTGGACATTGATAGTAAACTTTTTATGCGCTTAATAATGAGGGAACTCACAATCTGGGCTGAATCCAAACTGATTCCTTCTAAGCACCAAACGGGGTTCAGGAAGGGCCTCTCTACTAGTCTTAATGGTCTCATTCTGAGCCTTCTAAGTGAAAGATCATATGAAAAAGAGGAAACTCCGCTTTTCGGAGCGTGGGTGGACCTGTCCAAAGCATTTGATCGAGTGGACAGGTCACTCCTTTGGCAGAAACTACATAATTGGGGTATTCCATCTCCTCTATTGGCTATGCTCGTAGAGCTACATAAAGATACCACCGTCAGGGTAAGATTGGACGATGCTGGTAACCTCTCAGAGGTTATACAGGTCTTAAAGGAAGTTCGGCAAGGGTGCCTAGGCGCCCCCTTCTTTTTTAACCTCTTCCTGTCAGATCTCGGGGATTTCTTGGCTTCAGCTTCACTGATTTCCCCTAAGTTAAATGGAAGAAGTGTACATTGGTTAGCCTATGCAGACGATATCGTTTTGCTAGACGGTTCTGCGATTGGGCTCCATCGGCTTCTTTTTAAATTGAGCGAATATGCCAAATTAAACGGCCTCATAATTAATCCAGCAAAATCTAAAATACTCATTTACAAACATTCCAGGAAAAAGCTACCCTCCAGTCTTGGACCTTGGATGCCAAGGTAGTTCTTATATATTTGGGTTACGAAATTGTAGCCTCACCAACTCTGAGTAAGGCGACATCTATTATCCTGGGAAAAATTGCAAAATTTACAGCCCAAATGAAGAACTTGGGTAGGAAGTTTTGTAAATTTTCAATTTCCCCACTCATAAAATTTTATATTGGCAAAGCAATTCCAATCCTCCTATATGGTCTGGAAGCCAAGCCTTTGCTCTGGAAGTATGATTGGAATAAAGTAGAGGGCCGGTTGTGGAAATGAGTCCTATTTCTTCCACTCTGTACCCCCACTTCCAGTTTGAGATTTGAATTGGGCTTGATTTCCTTGGGCTGTCGTGCGGACTGGAAGCTTATATCACTTTTTCGTGATATAATTATTGCCAAAACGACATCCCTATTCTCCCACTTTCATGAACACCTAAAAAAGGCAAAATCGAAGCTGTTGGTTGGTCTGGAGGCAAAAGTGGGAGAAATTTTGTTGAGGTTGAATTTATCATTAGAAATACTCATACAAAACCCTTGGAAGGTTAAAAAAACATCTGGAAATGTGGGACTGGATCAAAACGATTGAGGGAGTCAGGAATCTTATACCGCAGAACCTCTTCCTAAAAGTCGAGAGGAAAGTGGGGACATTACCTTGCTACCTTCAAAAATTCCCAGACCACAAAATAAGACATCATTTCCTTAGGCTTAGACTCAATCTGGCCCACACGGGGGAAATTTTGGCCCATAGAAATCAGGGGGATAAAGCAATAAAATGTTGTAGATTTTGCGACCCCCCCCAACTTACAGTCACTTACACATTTGTTATTAGAGTGCGAAGGCACCTGGGCTATAAGATTACAGTTGCTTAGCAGATTTGTTACCAGAGAGGAAAATTTAATGCAAGATGCCTTTTGGGATAGACTCATCTCTGGTCAAGAAGTCATGCTTACTGTGGCAATAACAAAGGTTCTTGAAAGATGTTCAATATTGTGGTAGGGTAACTAAACCTTTCATCCTGGGGGTTCTATGGTTGGTCATTTCGACTTAGTCTCCCAGGGCAGTAGGCTTGGTTTTGTAATTTTTGCTTTTTACTGATGAATTCTACTTTCTTACATTGTTTACATTTTTACATTTTTTTGTAAAGGTTTTCTTTGTATAAACCGTAAACAAATAAAAAAATAAAAAAATTAAAAAAAATTACTCTACCAGTATTCCAAACACTTCCATCTGCGGCCCTTACAGCTCCATGCATCACTTCCTTCACCATTATGGGTTTCCTTCATCATTATGGGTTCAGACCACAAACCCCACTCGCTCTGTAAAGCAAGAGGCAATTTCATTTGCACATACTCCCTTCCATAACATCACACACTCTGGAAGCTTCACGGATGTCATGCACTACTTTTTTACTCAATTGTCTCTGTCTTATTTTTCTCTAACATCCTCAAAAATCACATTACTTACATTTGTTCTCCCCATCCACGCTGGGCACACCCTGTTGTTGGGCTTCCTGCCTATAAGAATCTCAAACGGAGATACTACAGTTATAGAATGAGGAGTGAACCTGTATGCAACTACAGTGTCATTAACAGCCCTCTTCCAGTCTTTGTTTTACACTATGAAACCCTGGATACTCTGTTTTATCACACGATTAAACCTTTCGAACAACCCATTCATCTCAGGATGGTAGATAGAAGTCGTGCGATGTTCAATGTCATTTCCTTTCAGAAAATTCTCCATCTCACTCAAGACTAGCTGTACCCCATTGTCAGTAAGTAATACTGTGGCATATCCTTGTCTCTGAAATACACCATCCAGAAACTTTAGTATGTCACTTGTACATATATTCTCAATCTCAACCCACCAACCTCAACCCACCTGCAAAAAAAACGAATTCCATGCACCACACTTGCATCCCTTGACTCCTCACAGGATCAACACTATCAAAACCAATTCTTTTCCAAGGAACTGTGGGAATTGTCATGACCATCATGGGGTTAGACCTGCTACCACAACTCTTATCAGAATGTTCACATGTAGTGTACCCTCTGACCATTCTCTCCACCTTTGTCTATACCTGGCCAACAATAATCTTGTCCAACCCTTTCTTTTGTTTTTGACATCCTTTGATGCCCTTCATGGGCATCTAATAATATTTCCTCTCTTCTTAAACCAACTGGTGGAACAATTTGATCCCCTCAACACAAACCCATTCTCTACATGCAATTAATTATACACCATGTTAATCACTTCTGATTGAAATCCATGACAGGTTTCCTCATTCATGCTCCCATTTTCTAACTCATCCTTCAATTTCTTCAACACCTCATCTAAATCTATGGCATCATCCCACTCCTCACTAGATACTGTCTCTTTTTCTACACAGAGAAATTGATGCTTATGCTCATCCTCATCCATCACATCTATCACATTAGGAAGTCTTGGATCGGTAACCAGGAGAAGGGAGTCATTCTCCTAGTCTCAGTTAGTTATATTATTTGTAGGGTCAGATAGGTTAGATTTCACAGTGGAGGGACTTGCCCTGGACATTTACACTTACTGACAAGCACCTTAGTAAAATCGGTAGGAAACACCCCATAGTCATAAGATAGGAAAGATAGGCCTTATTTTACTTTAAATAAACCTCACAGTAAAAATATCTTTACTGTGTCTGCATCCTTCTTCTGATTCATCACAAAGGTGACACAGAAGTTACAAAATGTTTTAGGATAGGATATGAAGATTAGTATAGACAAGCGTAGCAGGAAGATTAAGGGGATGAATTATGCCTGTGGAAACAGACATGTATCGAAGCACGGAAAGTGGTGAGGAAGGGTGCAGTGCGGATGTGAATGAGAAGGGTGTTCCATGCAATGGGTACCTACTGGATAAATGCTTCTTTTTGTGTGCATGTTAGTTTGCAGAGTAGAATGTGTAGAAGATGCTGACTCGCTTTTCTGGTGTTTGTGTGGGTGATGGTTTTCGGTTTATAGTTAAGGAAAGATGGGGTGTTGAGGTCAATGCCTTCAAATACAATTAAAAGTCCTTTGAAGGAAATTCTCTGCGATATGGTGAGTGAGTGGAGCTGGGAGACATCTGGGGTGATCTGTGAATGTTTGGGTAGGTGAAGAATGAGTCTTGCTGTTGTGTTTTTTTATGGCTTACAGGGGGTAAGTGTGCTGTTGGGGAGTCCAGTGAAGAGAGCATTATGGTAGTCTACATTGGACAGCACCAGTGCTTAGATCACAGCGCAGAAGTATTCAGGGGGAAGGATGTGCCTTATCTTGCACAGGAAGTGTAGTTGTAGATTGCGTATTTTGGTGACAGCAGCTTTGTGATATGTAAAGGAAAGATGGAGGTCGATGGTGAATCCAAAGGATTTGACAGGTGTGCAGCGGGGTATGTGTGGGTTATCCATGGCAGGTTCTTTGCTTGAAGGGGTGAGGTCAGGTTTGTGCCTGAGGGGGTTGTGAGAAACCTGAAGGTGTCTCACCCGCTAGTCCCTGAGGATCTGTCATCGAGGTGGCCAGGACATGGCCATCGCTTTTGGATCCAGTTCCTGGGGGTGGACCAGTGCGGGAGGATCACCTGGCTGAGTGGTCTTTGGGGAGTGGAAGTGGGACACTGGATGGTGAGATGCGGTATCCCCTTCCCTGTAACACCTTTACCCCATCCTACCAAGTAGGATACTTAGGGGCCTCAACCCCCCCTCTTTTCCAACATGAACACTTTCTCACGGACTGTCATGACCACAGGCAGAGTTTCTAATTCTAGTCCTAGGACAGTACAGCTCCAGGAAGGCTCTGAAAGGAATTCGTGTTTTGTCCTAGCTGGGTTGTTGTTAATTAAATTCCCTATTTAAACTATAGGTTCTGAGTTCCTTAATGGCCGCTAGTTAGTCCCCCCTCAGTCTGTGAAGTTAGCTGTCTAGTCATTCTCCTATTGCAGTCTATTTAAGCCCAGCCCATCTGGAGGTTCGCGCTTCGCGTCGTTCGTCTGTTGTCAGATGTAACGCTCGCCGCGAATTCTTCAGCCCTCAGCCCGCAGCTTTTCCCCCTTCCACAGACATTTAGCTTTCCGTTCCCGTCAGTATTTTCAGTACATTAATATAGTTCTCCTTTCCTGCTGCTTTCGACCACCTCAGTTCGAGTGAAGCTTCCGTTAAGTTTTGTATCCTGTCAGCGCGGATGCCTCTCCTCATTGTGAGAACGAGTTTGGTCACACGCAAGTACTATCTTGGTTTTCGGGGAATAATTGAGACATTGTCCTCGCTTAATTGCTTTGTGTTATTCTTTTGTTTTAGAGTTCATTGCGAGTTAAGGCAATTAATTTCAAGTGAACCGCGTGTGTTTAGTCGTATTCGTTGTGACACACACGCACCTCTGCTATCGCTCACTAGCATTAAGAGGATTTTCTACACTTGTTTGCCAAGCTGTTTTTCCCTTTGTGACTTGTTACACATTATCCCAGTTTTTACTGATTGTGTCACGCATTGAATGAAGATGTTTTACACTGCGTTTCCTCTCAGTTGTGAGCCGTCATAATTACACTAATAGAACTCTGTGTTCGTTTATTTACAGAGGCTTACCCAATTTTCCAGTCACCTTTTCAGTCCACACTCTATACAGTTTTAGCATACAGGTTTTCCATTAGGCGCTTCTTGACACCCTGTAAGCTTTACCATTGTGTAGATTGTTTTGCTACAAGCCTTGTGGCTCTCCACAGCCTTGTTTGTTTTTCATGGTTATTTATTTGGCTTAGGTCTTCACTCTCGTTTATTTACAAACTTCCACAGTTTCTTTGATCTACTCTATTAAAAAGGAACTTAACCCCTTAGTATAAAAGTCCCTCCTCCTGGACTACCATCTTCAGGACATGTACCCCTGTAAGAACAGGATGGATAGCTCATCAAATTAAGTACTAAGGTGAGCCACAGTAGTGTCAGAATATCTATATAGGTTTTCTTATACTAGAGAGTTAACTAAGGAGGGAAAACTGTATTTTTTCCACAGAAGCTCTGTGTCTTGTCTCTAAGGGAAGGGAGAAGTCAGTCAGAGCTCCAGAGGGTCCCCGCAGAGTCCAGGTAAGCGGTACAAGGACAGCCCGCTATAAGAGAAAATGGACTAACACCCAAACTGTATACCTGGCATATCCCTATACAACGGTCAGGCAGGGTCAGGTAATTACTGTCCATTACACACACTTGACTTCCATTACACTTCCCCACACAGATAAAAGACGGAGCATAAGAGCACACTCTGAGCAAGAGCTCTTGAAAAGTCAGAGTGCGTATTGATCTGAGAGAATTGAATAAATGCATTATTCCGGAAAGGCACCCATTACCTAATATTCAAGAGCTATTATCAACTATGGGGTCAGCCAGAGTATTTTCGACCCTAGATATCACTTCTGCATACTATCAAATTCAGTTGCATAAGGACTCAAGACATCTAACTGCGTTCATAATGCCTGAAGGTTTATATCAATATCAGAGGATGCCGTTTGATTTTATATCAGCATCCTCTGTGTTTCAGAAGACCATGCTCCACATATTTGATGGTGATGAAGGCATAGGGCCTCATTACAACTTTTCCAGACCGCAGTGATTCCGCGGCGGCGGTAACAAAGTTTCCGCATCCGCAAGGTTGCGGAAAGACCGTCCAATTATGTGCTGTCGGTCACGCGCACCACACGGACGCGGAAACATTGTAACCGCTGTCACAGAAACACCCACGGAAATGGACACAGCGGCACCACAAGTTGCGCAAAACCCGTGTCTGCCACTGTCGCCACGGACACGGAACCGGAATTACCATGATCGCCGAAACCGGAAACAGAGAAGCGGCCATCATATAAAGCACAACCCATTGCCATCCAGAATCAGCACAAGCAGAATCCACACTGTGAGAAGCCAAAAGGGACCACCAGCATGTCTGCCAGGATTCCAGCCCAGAGGCAGCGCAAACAGCGCTTTAGTGAGGCAGAGCTAACTGTTCTGGTCGAGCACATAGTGGAGCATGCTGAGATGCTGTTCAGTGCCGATCAACGGCGTGCCACACAGCAGCGGAGGAAGGAAGTGTGGGTGGAAGCAGCACGCAAGTGCACCGCTGTGGGCGTGACTGTGAGGAGTGTAAAAGACTGCCACAAGCGGTGGGACGACCTCAGGCTGAGGGTGCGGAACCTGATCTCCACACACCGCCAACGCAGCAGTGGGACAGGTGGAGGACCCCCTTCCCCACTGAGGCTGCAAGCATGGGAGGAGCGTTGCAGCAGTGTCCTCCACCTTGAGGGCATCCATGGGATCGGAAAGGCTGAGGCAGGAGTGAGCCCACCTGCAGATGCTGGTAAGTGCGCAAACATGAATGCCATATGAATATATGTTGAGGGCATGACTGGGCCAAAGGACCCATTAACAACCCCCCCCGGCAGTGCATGACTGGGCCAGAGGACCCATTAACAACCCCCCCCCCCCGGGCAGTGCATGACTGGGCCAAAGGACCCATCATGATCCATATGGTGACCAATATCACTACAATGCATTTCCGCCTACAAGCAGATGCATGTAAATGCCACTATTAAATGGTCAACCTGCATGATGGATGTGATGCACCCATCAGGCACCACCACATAACTAATTGCATGCCCTCTGTGTCCCCACAGCCGTATCAAGTGACAGTGATACTGCACAACAGCCCAGGCAATCAGCTCTGGCACGTGTCCAAGCCAGCGCCCCTGCACAGGAGGATGCTGCCAGCTGTTCGGCATCTCTGCCCCCAGTAGCAACTGCAACACATATGCCGGCCTCCATCACCAACATCCCCACCATCTCCACGCTACCTGATGCAACACAGGTGCCACGGGCATCCATCATTCCATCATGCCCACCCAACCCACCACAGAAAGCAGCTGCACTGCAGAGGAGGCAGCATGTAGTGACAACAGTGCCCCGGCAGTGCAGTCTGATACAGGGCCACAGGGGGAGATGCCCACATTGGATGACTTGGAATCCTTCCATCAGCTAGAGTTCAGCCCCACATCACTCCGAAGTCCCATGAGGTAACCTACCCCCTCAATGGCAGAGCTACATTCTCGCATGCAGTGGATGGAGGAGCAGCAGGCTACCCTCACCCAGCTGGTGGAGAGGCAGCTCAAGGAATCTAGGCTGCAGAGGGAGTGCTACAGCACATCAGTACGTCGCCTCTCAAGGTCCATTGGACGCTTTGCCAGCACTATAGTCACCCTGGCACGCCATGTGCGGGAGGGCAATGACAACACCTCCAGGCTCATTGAGTCCATTTTGATTGGCCAACAGGCATATCTTGCACATATGCCACCTATTCCTGATTCTGTGCCATCCAATACCACCACCCCATCCAGCTCCACCACTACCAGTCCACGGAGGCACTCGAGTCGGCTAAGAGGGCTCTCGGGCAAGGATGCACAAGCACAGAAGCGCACACGGAAGTGATGGCATGTGTGTCAGGCACTGCAGGACACGTGGACTTGAAGGGTGTGAGGGGTGGGTACGTTTGGGTAGTGGGGGAGGTCCATTAGGGGGTTTGAATATTGGGGCCTGGTTGGGGGTGGGTACCTTTGGGTGGTGGGGGAGGTCCATTAGGGGGTTTGAATATTGGGGCCTGGTTGGGGGTGGGTACGTTTGGGTGGCGGGGGAGGTCCATTAGGGGGTTTGAATATTGGGCCCTGGTTGGGGGTGTGGACGTTTGGGTGGTGGGTGGGCACGGGTTTACGGCTTCCCTAACCATTGCACCTCCTTCCCTGTTGTTAATTCATCAATATATCATCATTTCAAAAAAACATACATGAGTGGACATCCATCATTTCATTTGCAGTACAACAATTCATTTATTGGCATCACCATATCCATGCAATGCTGTGAATGTGCTGTCTCTCAAAAGTAAATGCGAGTCAGTTCATCCCGTGCTCGTTGTCCATCTAGTGGACCCCCAGGAAGAGGTTGTGCCATCCCATCCCCATCTCCATCCCCATCCCCATCTCCATCCCCATCTTCATCATCTGCTTCTGGGGGCATTGGAATGTTCCTGCGCAGGCACAGATTGTTCAGCATGGCACAAATGAGTGTGATTTTACCCGTCTTCACTGGGCTGTACAGCAGTCATCTGCCAGATCTGCTCAAACAGCGGAACCGGGCCTTCAGCAGTCTGAATGTCCTCTCAATCAAGGCACATTGTACGCCTCTTAATGCCTGTTCCTTGGCCTCCGTACAGGCGTCATCATCCATGGCGTGAGTGCATATCCAGCATCACCTACATGGGATGTAGATGGGGGGTACATGTCAGTGTTTGTGGTATCATGTCTTCATCAGATGCAGTGCAATTTGTGTCATTGTTCATTCATGCATATGTGGCATGCAGTGGTTGGATCGGTGGGTGGTTCTGTTCTTTGGCCATCGTAAAGGACGTTGGCAACTGGACATTGAGCAACGCATTGGTGTGCATGTGTACTCTGCCCTGCGGGTACATTGGCTTGTGAGTATGACATTGTGCAGTGATGTGCACACATGGCAGAGTCAGTCCACCGTGATGAAGTAGTTGATGCAGGACGTCTCATGTACAGGCATCATGTGCATTGGGAGGGCAGTGTTGCATATTGTGGGTGGGTGTTTGCAGTGGCTCCAGGTGTATGGGACAGTGATAGTATCGGCTGTGTGTGTCATGTGGCAGGGTGTGTATGGGCACACTGTGGTAACCTGTCATGTGTTGCTTTGCGATGTTTAGGTTCCGCTGTTTATTCAGTTGATGGCCGGGGGAGTGATGCATGTGCAGTCACAGCAGCACACTCACATTGCTCATTGCCCTGGACACACACACACCACTTTCACAGGGTCGGTGCATTGGCAGCTGTACTCACCCAATAGCCATGTGCTTTGTCCGGCATAGTGTTCCATGTACCGTGGCAATGTGAAATTCCGAAGTACCATTGAGTCATGGGTTGAGCCCGGGAAACGTGCACAGCAATGTGTTATTAGTTGCGTGGCATCACATACTATCTGTACTTTCGGTGAGTGGTACTGTTTCCTATTGCGGAACACCGTCTCAATTGCCCGTGGTACTATCAGCTCAATGTGGGTGCAGTCGACTGCACCTATGCAATTTGGCATGCCTGCTATGGCATGGAAGGCCAACTTGGTGGCAATAACCTCGGGGAGGGTACGGGGTAGGGCTATCTGTTCCGACGCAGGTTTAAGTACCTGTACCAGAATTTGGGAGAAACAGGGTTGTGATAGGCCATGCAGCTCACCAACTGTGTGTTGATAGGTACTGGTGCCAAGGAAATGCAGAACAGACACAACCTTCAAGAGGGGGGGGGTGGCGGTGGGGGTGTCTATGTGGCTGCTGATGTCGTCCTCTATCATAGCGGTGATGTACAGGATTGTTGGACAGTCCAGCCGGTATAGTGTGTGGATCTGCCCTGGGGTAAGGTTCCAGGGTGAGGCCCTGATGCATGGTATTGCAGGCTGCCTGCGGGGTGGTGCCAGCTGGACAATGGGGTTTGCCATAGGTACAGGGTTAGCTGGTTGCCGCCTGCGCCTCCTACGCCTCCGCCTCCTCCTGTGCACCATTACTGCCATCATGTGCAGTGCTGCCTGTTGGTTGAATAGGCCCAGTCCCAATGCTACTAGAGCTGCTGCCTGCATGGTTCTGTTTTGTGTTGGGCTGGGTGTGGCCCTTTTGTAGGCTCCCAGTGGCCTGCTGGGTCCAGCTGGGCTGATTTAGTGCACCTGTGTCCTAATTCAGGTCAGCAGGCACTGTTTAACATCATGTTCACGTTGGCGGCGGTACCACCACCGTGATCACGGTTTTAACACCATTTTTCAGGCAGTGTTTCCATATGCGTGCTAGTTGTGATGCTCGCGGTGTTTAGTATAGCCGGAAACGGAGGGGTTTCCGTGCAGGCGGAGTTTATAGGAGCCTAAACTCTGCGGTGGCGGTTGGAGGTGGTGCTATTTCCAGGTCCGCAAGTCATGATTGGGCGGATGCGGAAACGGTGCCGGTATGGTTATACCGGCGGCGTTAAGTCCGGACCTATGTACTTGTAATGAGGCCCATAGTCTTTTTTCAGGATGACATTTTTATATATGCCAATGATCAATCAGAGCATGATAGTAGACTGGAAAAAGCATTGAGGAAAATGCACAAAATGGGCATGACATTAAGTAAGGAGAAGTCGAAAATCCATAGGAAAAAGATTGAATATCTTGGTCATGTAATATCAGAAGAAGGGATTGCACCAAAACCAGATTCAATGTCAGCAATTAATAAAATGGCAACTCCCAGCAATAAAGGACAACTGAGAACATTTTTAGGAATGGCTGAATACTATTCAAAATATGTAAGAACATTTGCTGACCATACCGCTGTGCTAAGAGATCTCACCAAAATTAATGTGAAATATGAATGGTGTGAAAATTGTGAGAAAGAATTCAATTCCATAAAGAATGATTTGGCAGCTGCACCAGCATTGAAAAATTATGTACGAGGGACAACGTACAATGATTACAACGGATGCCAGTAACGTGGGTCTGGGAGCAGTGTTAGCACAAGTGCATGATGGTGAAGAGAAAATAATTGCTTTTGCTTCACAATTACTAAAGGGAGCAGAAAAAACATATGCAATGATTGAAAAAGAGGCCTTAGCCATTGTATGGGCAGTAAACAAATTCAGGAGTTTTGTGTGGGGAACACAGTTTGAGATTCATACTGCCCACAAACCTCTTGTAGAATTGTTCATGAGTAAAGGATTAGATAAGGTATCAGCGAGAATAAGGAGATGGGTCCACAGAATACAGGAATTTAATGTAGTAGTAAAATATATTCCTGGCGTAAGGAATTCTGCTGCAGACTGCTTATCTAGGCTTACAAATGTTCAGGAAGAATGTGAAAGTGAGGAAAATCAACAAGAAATTATATGTATACTGCAAGATACAGCTATTTCCAAAGATGAATGGTTGGAAGGGATGAACAAAGACACTAAAATGAAGTTCATGTTGGAAGATATCAACAGCAAACATGTTCCTATTAATAAAATTAAAGAGGCAGAAGTACAAGGATTATGGAGTGTCAGAGATGAGTTAAGCATACAAGATGGATATCTAATTAGAGGAGACAGACTGATTCCACCGGAAGATGTCAGAAAGAAAATAATTGAACTAGGACATGAAGGGCACCAAGGCATTTCCAAAACGAAGAATAGAATTAGGAACACGTATTGGTGGCCAGGATGTGATGCACAGATCGAAAGGAGCGTAAGAGACTGTATCCTTTGTAATAAGTCAGACAAGAATTGTGTGAGTAATGAGTACCCTCTGGTTATGACTGATATACCAAATAGACCCTGGATGAAAGTAGGTATATACATAATGGGTCCAGTGTGGAGTGAGGGATATCAAACATTTTGTGTGGTAGTGATTGACATATTGACAAGATGGGCAGAAGTAAAAATGATGCCGTGTGTCACGACCAAGAATATTATTAATTTCATGGTAGAGATATGTGGTCGTGAAGGCTATCCTGAAGTTATGTTATCGGACAATGGGCCCCAATTTATTTCCAGAGAGATGGAAGAGTATTTGAGAGAAAAATCGATCAAGCATGTTACCAGTGAGAGTTAACACCCACAAACCAATGGTGTAGTGGAAAGATACAATAGCATACTCAAAGATGCTATTAGACGGGTGTGGGCTAATGGAATGAATTGGAAAGAAGCTGTCAGAATGATGGTTATAGCACAAAGGTTTACCCCACACAGTACGACTGGTGTATCATCATTTGAATTGAGTAGGGGTAGGAAAGCTACCACTAAATTGTGTCCAGGATGGATGACTGATGTGCTAAATATGGAAGTAAAAACCAGCGATGTGGCAGAGATGATTAGACAGAGACAAAATAGTAACAAAGCAGGGCATGACAAGAAGAGATTTAGGTTTAACAAGAATCTGGAACTAGGATGTTTTGTGAGAATCAAACTACCAGAAGCTTTGAGAGTGAGAGTGAGAGGTATTAAGTGGTTGAATCCTATTCAAGTCAGTGAGGTTTTTAAACATGCTGTAAGGACAAGTGATGGAAGAGTATGGAACAATGGGAGAATTATGGTAATGAATGGAAAGGTTAGTGGTGAGAGTGTGGACAAGAGTAATGTTGATAAAAATAGAGTGAGCCAAGAATTTTCCTTACCAGCATATTCAATACATTTACCAACTGGAATACAGACTACAGTATCAAGGTTTGGAAGAAAGTATCAAAGACCGAAGTATCTAATGGACTATGGAGATTGAAGAGGTGTCTAGAAAGAAGACGGATGTGTAGCATGGTAACATATGTTGCACTTAGTGTGGAAGCTGGAAGGATTTCAGAAGAGGAATGTGGATGCGGAAAGCGGCACTGAAGCTGGCGGTTGGAGAGACTGAAGAAACCTTCTTCAGAGACTCCTTCCGTATCCCCTTATTTATATACTTAAATAATATGTAACTGTATCAATAAACCTATCACTTTTTTTAATATACGTGTCCCTCATATATACTTCAGTGGCTGTCTGTGGTTCCACTGCAATCCACATTCCTTGACTTTGCCCATGAGAAGGCCACTGGGAACTCCTGTGTGCTTGCCAGGATTGATTGGCTAGCAGCCAAATGTTTGAATGGTACATGAGTGTGTTACTGGTGATTAGGGTCACCCTCTACGCTCTGGTTTGGAACAAAAACCAACACTGCATCAAGAACTTTGTAAACTGCTGAGATTTGATACTGACAATTTACAAAAAACAGACAATTTACAAAAAACAGGGAAAATGTGGTATGAACCCTCAGGAATATGGGCAAATACAATTAACAAAAGAGAGAGGACATTGCCTATGGATGCAGCAAACCTTCATAATCACAAAGCCAAGAATTCATGATATTGAATATTCACTTTTTAAGTATTAATAAAAATTTAACTAAAAGACCAACACCTCACATGCTATTACAGCTCAGCAAATTAAATGATGTAATAATAATAATGATAATAAAGTAGGCTTGTAAAGCACCCTTCATCCATTGTGTTGGCCTTGCTGTGCATCACTCTGCAAGAAAAGAGGTGGGGGGATTGTTAGTGGGATAGCGGTAGAGGGGACACATGTGCTGTTAATGGGTGCAGGTCAGAATACCTGGCTTCTGTTTGCTGGTGTGTTTTCTATGCAGTTAGTGTAGTTATTTGTGGATATGTTATCCCAAAGGGTGATCCCGAAGACTGCTTTCGGATCGTGTTCACCACAAATGTGTCATCCTGCGTCCCCAGCTCATAGAGCACTATTAATGAAAAGGGGGTTGACACTTCCATGGTCCGATTTACAAGTAGATTTTATAGGGCCTGTCAGGAGATCAGCAAGGGTAAACATGTACATGTTAATGGTCATTTGTTTAATGTCTAAATGGGTGAATTGCATTCCAGCTCTGGACTGTATTGTGCAAACGGCGGCCACTTTACTTGTGAATCATATTTTTTCAAGAGTTGGTTTACCTGAAAGAATAGAATCAGACCGTGGAAGTTATTTCACTAGTGCAGTAATGACAAAAATGTTGCAAATCATGGGTTTTAAGACAAAACTACACAAAGTTTGTAGCTGAAGCAGGATCTAGCTGCCATTTTTGGCTTCCTTTGGTATTAATGGCTCCCAGGTCAATGTTTTCTAAATCAACAAATATCAGCCCCCACGAAATTTTGACAGGTAGGAAAATGGTTTTGCCGCAACACTTGCTCTACAGAAAAAATTAACAGGTCCTTATAAATGCGTCCACAGTCGATAAATATGTGAAAGAACAGAGAAAGCACTTGCAATATGCTTTTGCTCAGCGAAATTTGGAAAAGGCTGCTGACAGTGCAAAGTTATATTATTAAAGGAAGACATCTGTGAGAGAATATGAGATAGGAGACCAGGTCTAGAAAGGTAAGCATAAAAACTCTACATTTCTTGCAGCATGGCACAGGCCATATAGAATTTTAGATAAGGTTTCACCTGTGGTCTACCGATTTGCTAGAAAGGAGGGAGAATTAACAGTGAAACAGTTTGTCCATGTTAATCAGATTAAGCCCTTCGACCCGAAACATGAGGTGAAGAGGCTAGAGCGAATTGAGACAAGCAGGGAGTGAAATGTGATGGTATGAAAGTAAAGCGCTTACATATTGAATAGACTTACCATAGCAAGTGAATAGGTGTAAATAGTTTGAATATATTAAAATGGGGTTTGAAGAGATAAAGGGGAAAAATATATCAAATCAGTGAACAAAAGTATAAATAGGTCACTAAGAGAAAGGGGTATTGTAAATAGGTAAAGGCTTAGTTAATTTGCATTATTTTTATTAGATGTTGTGTTAAGATTGGTAGTGTTTGAAACAGTTGCTTTCAGATGGTCCTAAAGAGATGTCCTCACTGCATTATGTAGTATTTTGCGTATAATATGCATTTCTGTGCATAATTAATTTTGATTTAAGATATCCAAATGAAAAGGGAAAAGTAAATGGTTTGATGTACTTGATTCTTAATTTGTCTTTTTCTTTTTATCTAAGAAAATAAGGAATTTTTCCATTAGCGCTGTGGGAGTTAGAGTGCGCCGGATCCCTCAAAGCCCTAGATCCCTGAAGGATGCCACTGGAATGGAGCCCCTGGAAAAAAACCTCGACTGAAAAAGGGGGTGAAGATGATGACCCCAAAAGAAGTCACACCTACAGAGGATGGAAGTTCACTTCACACAGAACAGTTTCCTGAACAATTTCTGACTCCACTGGTAAACGTCATATTTTATTTTATTATTTTTTTACAAACATTGATTTTGGTATCAGACTGAGGGCACTGGCACAATTGTATGGATTTATGGTTGTTTTGAAAGTAATAATATCTACTTTTAATGTTTTCTAAAAAAAAAAATCAAAAAACAAATAGGAGATCACCAATTAAAAGCAGATGAAAGATAAAGGTGATCAGAAGATTGAAATATAAGATAACAAAATCTAAAATATCAAATAAAATAATAATGATCATTTGTTTTAAAAAACACACAAAAAAATATTTAAAAATAATATATATATATAATGTTTTTGTGTATGAATATTAAAAATTGCACGTTTGTTTCTTAACTGTTAAGATCAAGGTAAAATCGTGCTCAAGATCACACACTAATTATGCACTGAATCTGGGATTATTGCATGTTGTTTTTTCCTGCACTGTTTTTGGTTCTGTCCCAACAGAAATAAACTAGGTTGTTTAGGGAAATGCAATAGGGAAATACTTTTCCCTATTCTGAAATTCAACAAAGGTAGCTCCACATTACATCATCCACATTTTATCAAAGGTTGAATTTTAACTAGGGACGAGGGTGTGAGACACAAAGGTGTGACTCAAGGGTGTGTGACTCAGGCTGAATCTAATAGATGCCAAAGTTGGGAATGCACAGAACACATGCTAGAAAAATAATCACTTTGCTCCACGATACCACAGTTGTGGGCTGAGTTGCACTAAAAATAAAACTAACATGAAACTAACATACTAATTTACATTATCCATTTGACATATAGCAGATTCCCATACTAACATTTAGTGCAAACCAGTACATTCCGGTTATATATACTTGGTGCAGATTGATGGAAATGCATTGTAGTTTGGAAATTAAATAAACTAAATGTGCAGGATTGTAGCTGTGCTGTGTCTGAATGGGAACGTGACAAATCAGAAGTGTGGAATGTGAGATGCGTTCTGCTAAAGACATTGCATTGTTTAAAAAGCTTTCAGAGCAGGAAGATAGCACTGAGATGTAGCTATTATTTCCGCTCATAAGCAGTGAGGATGGACACGGTCAGAACATTCTTGGATTGGCTGACTGACAAAAAGGACGGTGGCTTGAATGACGCAGGAGGTCTTAGAAAAAGGCTTGCAGCAGAAAGGGCTGGGTCACTCAATCACTCACTGGCTCAGGGGCTGGCAGCTGTCTAAAGAGGGTTTGTCCCAGGTGCTCTTTTCCTCTCGCTTACTTCGGGAGAAGAAAGGCTGTTTTGTTTGTTCCATGTGACAAGGGAGTGGACCAGATAAGAGTTCTTCTGTACAACAACTAGATTGGGGTTGCAAGCAGTTCAAGACACACACACGATAAAAGATTTCTTTGGTAAGTTCAGTCAATTTGAGGAGCGAGCTAATGAGTGTATGCTTAATGTTTGATAGTATAGAATAGGCGAAGTCATTTCATTTTTAGGTGCTACACCATGACATTTTAAACGTGTATGTAAAACTGTGTCCAAGTTTCTTGGCAAAACTCAGGGCATTATCCCAAATAGAATGTTTTGAAACCCATTGCAGGAAAGGCTTTGCTTATGTTTTAATTACAGCGTGGATGCATGTGCCATTCTGTGTAACTTGCATATTGTTTACTTTTGATAAAGAATAACAATTCAAAAAGGTGAATTAGCCTCAGTGTATTTATTCTGTACTCAGCTTTCTTGGTTTGGCATACAGAGAGATGCAGTAAAAAAATATAAATGCAAATTTAGTCATTGTAAATTGTGTTGATCTGAAAGGCTCTGAATGAATTTTCATGTTTCATTTGCATGGTAAATATATTCTGGGATACAAGCCAAAAGAGCATAAGATGGTATTGTAGATAAGACACCATAGGAGGGGATGAGTTAATTGTTTAGAGTGTAATAAGTGCAGCATTTGATTACCGTGACTGATTCTGGTAAAAGAACAATTATCAGGTGGTACTCCAAAGTTAGGCTCACCACTATACCAAAAATGTCACTGTACCATGAAGTACCAAAAATACTACTATACCACAAAAATGCCACGAGATAACAAATATATAGCCAACAAGATCTCGAACAGGTGATCCTGAAGACTGCTTTAGGATGGTGTTGACCACAAATGTGGGAGACTGAGGTAGAACTGAAAAGAGGATTGTTGTTTGCAGTTTGTTGATTGTCCTATGGTGTTAACTAGGCCTGTGACTGTCGCCAGAGGGGTTTGTTGTAGTGTGGTGTAAGGTGGACCCGTGCAATTTAGATGGAGGTTGTTTAGTTGGAGTGGTCATATGGATTAGGGATTGGTGAGGTAGATGTTGGTTTAGTAGGCTAGCTGTTTATTGCCTGTTTCCAGGGGTAGTTGTTAGTTTTCTTTTTGGCTGACTGGAGTCCTAAACTTGGCTGTTCAATGCGGTGGGTTGATCAGTGGGAGAGGGAGGGCTTTCGTTATTTTGTGCAGTTTTGTTGATGAGATCCATGGGTGAAGGATGTGGTTATTGGGTCTAGTTTTTTTTTTTTACTGTTAAGAGGTTTTTTTAGTATTAAATCAAGTTTTTATGAAAGTTAAATACCATTAGCACTGTACTCAATATTGCTGGTGAGTACAATGAAATTCGGGGATGCTTCAAAGTTTTATTTGACATTTACTGCAATGTCTTTTTTTATATTAACATTTGCATTGAAACATTTGGCATTACAATTCAATACAGACAGAAAGGCCAGGCAAGCTAAAATTAAAATGTGTCTATGTCAGATCCAAAAATCTACCCCAAATCTCCTCAAACAGACCACTCTTCTTCTGCCTGCGCAGGATGTCCCGCTGATAAAGCAACATCCTATGCAGGTCCTCAACCCATGCTAAAGAACCTGCACTTATGTGGGAAAGTCAAGTCGCCCAAGAGCTCATCCTCCCCAGGATAAAGATCACAAAATCAAGATCTAGTTCCGTTCTCAGGAACTTGTTCATTATCTCCATCGCTCCACACCAGAACACACACACTCTTTGACATTGTCACATCATGTGCTCAAATGTGCCCAACCTATGACCACACTCCCAACAAGTGTCAGAGCCAACCATACCTCTCGGACTCAACCTGGTTGGTGTCCAGTAAACATTGTTCAGGATCTTTATTTGCTGACTCTCATTCAGATTCAATGAGGTCAGGGATACATTTCTAGATAGGTTCTCCCACCTGCCCTCTGACATTCCTGTGCCAATTGCATCTGACCATGTCCTGAGTAACTGTTCATTCGATTTCTTCCTGCCCATCAGAAGCCTGTACATGTTTGATGCAAAATGTCTTTTCCCACCAAAGTTCAATATTTGCTCCTTGAGAGTGTCTGGTTCGCTCACCACGGCATTTCCTGTTGCCGCCCTCAATTTTCTGTATTCCCCATAAGTACAGTTGTGGAGGCCCATGATCGTCAAAAGCCTGCCAAAGGTGATCCAACCATTGTCCTTGAATAGGTCTCCAAACCCTTGCACACCACTCATAAACCAGTGCGGCCATAAAATGGTCTTCCTGTCGATCCTCCAAATCGATGTTCTAGGGAACAATGCTGGCTGCTCTCCGAACCTTCCCTCAAGTGCTCACCCGGCCCTTCACAGAAAGTCTGCCACAGGCGAGTGAACATTGCACGTGCAATGTCAAACAAATATCAAACAAACGTTGCACTGTGCACATCTGGCCTCTGGGTGCGCTAAACATGAAGTGAGTTCATGGTGACATGCACAATTTTACAGAAAGCGCTGGTAACCTTTTTGTCACACTTTCAATGGTTGAGTGTATTTGTCTTAGGTTGAGTAGGTAAACAAAGTTATTCAACCTGCGGGTCTATCAGCATTTCAAAGAATTTGCAACACCTGCACATTTCAGAGTGTGTTTGCTAGGAAGAAGAGGTTGAAATCAGGTCAAAAGTGCATTGTTGCTAAGTCTTATTTTTCTTGAGGCTATAATGCGTGAGAAATTTCTTGTGGTGGATTCTGGGCTGTTGCTATGGTTAAATGGTTTTGAAGTGTATCATCTTTTTGATTGGGATAGTGCATTGTGTGAAGTGCAGGTGAGATGTATATGTGTGTGTGTCTCTCTCTTTGTAGTCTAAGTAATAATCTCACTGCCGCATTTTGGACTCTTTGGTGTATGTAAAATTGATATTCCGGCATAATCAAGTCATGATAATACCAAGGAGATGGCTGCCATTGACCTGTGTATGAAGGTCGGGTAGGGTATGGTATGCTATAAGGTGCAGAGTTGGGTGAAATGCCCCTTAAAATCGTTTGGATCTGTGGTTCTAGCATGCAGTAGCTGTCCATTGTGACATCTAGATTTTTCACAGTAGGTGAAGAAAGGGGGAATGGCCCGATTGCATTTCATCAATTGGTGCCGATTGCAAAGGTATAATACTGCTGGTCATTATCTATTGATGGTCATCCAGGAATCCACCATTGTGACGTTGAAGTCTGCTGTGTCCATTCTTCCATCATTTGTGAGTTTCTAGATAATTTGAGTGTCATCAGCATAGTTGAAGTAGGTGTAGCCTATGTAACTGATGAGCTCCAAGTGACTCTAGATCACTACATCAAGATGGATGTCTACGACTGATAACATTCTCAATAGGCTTTTTCTGCAATCCATATCAGGCACTGTATGATCTTTTAAGTTATTCAGTAATGTCTTGTATATGCAGTCTCTTTTTGGGTTTTCTATAATGTGATCTTTCTACGGATGTATTTTATCGCAGAATGTTTGTTCTGTGCACAGTCAGCTTATTGTAACTGGATAGCAAGTTTATGTTACCATTGAGTGTTTTGTATGTTTTCAGTATCGAGTAAATATATGGTACACACAGTTTTTGCTATACTATTTCTTGTGACTATTACCAGCAGTTGTTCTCATTTTCTATTCAGTGGGGAGTATTAGATGGCCCTGTGTAGTATAATAGGGGACTAGATTAAACCTTTTAGCTGGTCGGGCTCACTCTGTGCAGAATAAATCAATCCAGCTATGCAGAAAATGTTTCTGATAGCAACATACATTAGTCTAGCTTTGTAACAGGAGTTATTTGACATCAAAGAATTGATCTACCTATGACATGGAAGGCTGGTAGCAAAATGAGTTCATCTAGGTTATGACATAAGATTTTCTGGTGGCTGGGTAAATTAGTTTTAATGTGAAATAATATTGTTATATATAAAATATTCGTGCTTTGCAGTGGCATTTAATTTAGCAAAAATAAGTTAATCTAGCTATGCAATAAGACTTTCTGATAGGCAAATCAAGTACTTTCTGAATTATTTTAATTACATTAATCTGTCTATACAGCGTGAGACTCTGGCAGCCAAATAAATTAGTGTCTAACATCAAATAAATAAATCTATCTACGTCATGAGACACCTAGTTGCAAATGTACTTGATCAGGCTATGCAATCGAACTTTGTGCCAGTGAAATAAATCAATCTTGCTATGCAGTAACATTCTGGCCATACAAATGGCTATTTGGGAGCACAATAATGAATCTAACTGTGCAAAGGAGTTTCTGGAAGGAAAATTGATTAATTTTGTGATGCACAGAAATTCCCAGTGGCAAAATAAATTGGTCTAGCTGTGAAAGGAAAGTTGCCTATTGTGTTTAGGGCAAAAGGGTCTTTAATTCTAGCTATACAATAAAACTCTTTGACAGTGACAGAGATCAAACTGGCAATTTACAAAAATGTCTGGTATGGTGATAGATTAGTTTAGCTATGCAGTAAGGCTGTCAGCAAAGTAAGTCGATTTAGGGCACTAGGCCTTTCTGAAATCAAGACAAGTTAATCTCGCAATGCAAAGGTGTTTCTAATATCAGAGAGTTCATCTAGATATGCAATATTGTTTTTTCGATGATAAGTAGATCTATCACGTGTAGGAAAAATGTGCCTGGTTATGCAGTGAGGTTTCTGGCAGCAAAATAAATTGGTCAGTCTATGTGATAAATCTCCTTGGCAGCGAGTACATTAATTTGGCTATGAAATGAAACATCTGGTAAAACAGTGCTTTCTGGCAACAATATTAAATTGTTCTAGATATGCATGGGTTTTTCTGGTAGCGAGAACATTTATTATAGCGGTGAAATAGGTGTCTCTGATAGTAAGATTTGTCAGCTGTGAGAAACCTGAGGACGTCCTCACAGCTACTTTCCTTGGATCCCCTTCTCAGATGGCCAGGGCAAGACCATTGCTCTGGAATCCTGACTTTGGGGGTGGAGAAATTAGGATCACCTGCTTTTATGGGATGTTTTTATCCCATTTCCTTTGGTCAAGATAGCACTAGGAAGAATTCTAAACCTCAGAGATGCAGAGAGTAAGGAAAAGAAAGGCACCCACAGGTGAGACATGGTATCCCCCTTTCCTTAATAATGACCAACCTACACCTGCCCTGGCCTTCATGGGCTACTACAAGACTGCTCCCTCATTGTCCCACATTTGAGAATTAAAAGTACAGGGACGAGGAAGAGGAGACTGAGAGTATTAAACACTATACCTTCCTTTTACCAGTCTGGTACTGGGATGAAGAAGATGCCTGCAGAGAGTCAGGTATGTCCCTTTAATTATGGGCAGGCAAACCTAAGTAAAGACACACACCTGCAACCTGTTAACTGGTTGCAGGTGTATAAAATGAAGATCAGAGAAATAGGCAGAGAGTGCAGCAGGGAAGCTGCGTGGGAGAGACCAGCAAAATAACCCTCATTTATGGAGGCAGCCTTGGTGGGACCACCGCAGGAGCCAGGTCAGCAGCAGAGACCAAGAAGAACTTGTGTGGTCCAAGGCAAGGGGCCGTGTCGTGGCCCAGGTGTGGGAGTCTCCAATGCAGAGCAAGAGCTGTGGGAGAAACCTGGAGAGAGAGGACACAGTCCACGTCAGGAAAGAAGCCTCTTTTTGTGCCGGTGTGCAGGGAAGACTGCCCGGCAGGCGAGCACGGCTCGCATCTGAAGTCCCGCCAGCCTCGCGGGCAGAGAGAAGCTGCGAGGGCCATTGGATTGAGCTGCTATCTGTCGGTAAGTGTCAGAGCGAAAACTTGGGCACCGGGGCGCTCCGAACAGACCGGAATTAGTAACGGTCTTTGAAACGAATACAATATATGCCTATTGAATACCGAACCGAACAGAAACCTGAAACTACATATATCTATTATAAAGTAGCTTCTGTAGTCTTCTTAGGGTTATTTGTAAGCACTTTATTATAAGTTACATAAGCTTTTAACTAGGAGAGAGCACCAGGTCCCATCACCCAGGCTCAACTGACCAGGCTGGAACCCAGAGGCTGGATCCATAGCCAAACATTCCGCAGGCTCACACAGCGGTCCAAGTTAGGACACAGCAGCATTCCTGCAGTCATGCACTTGCAACAAGTAACATTATAACACATCTCCTCCCTTTCCAATGATGACCCAAACAAGAGAGGTCAAACACAACAAGACGTGTCATAATGCCAGGCATGTTTTGGAGAGATGCAACTCAAAAGAAATAACTAGGACGTAGTCCCTAAACATACTTCAGACTACGAATATCTTACTGAAGAAACTTCCTGCTTCACTTCAACCTCTATACAACTATTAATGCATCACTACGCTACACATACTTCAGACTTTGGCCTTCAGACTATCCACAACTTGGGATTCTTCACTACCATGGTATAACCTCAGACTTCAAACTATACTGCTAGGGGACGTAATCCCTACCCATGCTTCAGACTTCATACTTTAATAATATGGGACGTAATCCCTATCCTTGCTTCAGAATTCAAACTATACTGCTAGGGGATGTAATCCCTACCCATAATTCAGACTTCATACTTTAATAATTTGGGACGAAATCCCTGCACTTACTTCAGACTTCAAACTCTACTGCTAGGGGACGTAATCCCTATACTGGTTTCAGACTTCATACTTTAATAATATGGGACGTAATCCCTATACTTGCTTCAGACTTCAAACTATACTGCTAGGGGACGTAATCCCTACCCATACTTCAGACTTCATACTTTAATAATATGGGACGAAATCCCTATAATTGCTTCACACTTCAAACTATACTGCTAGGGGACGTAATCCCGACCCATACCTCCGACTTCATACTTTAATAATATGGGACGAAATCCCTCAAACTTCAGACTTCATGCTCAACTACTTCGGGACGTCATCCCTACACACAATGGGTCTCTGTTCCCACTTCAACTTCAGACTTACTTCACTCATGATGCACTACATCCTCTCTTGAAGGCGCTACCTTCATCCATTTGGAACTTCTTGCACACCTCAACATTGGCAATATACTACTCTTCCCACATTTCTTAAAGACTTGGTAATCTCAAACAAGCTTCCAGACTTCTTAAACTTAAAGCAACTTTAAGCATTATCCACATCGCTTCAACTTTATACTAGATTTCCTACAAGTCCATGGCCACATGGTGACCCTAAGCCTTACTGCACACTTAAAAGTCCATATTGCTTCTTGCAATGTATCCTAAAAATCCTCAAAAGATTAACATCTAGCACACTCATTCCTGTTGCATGAAGAACACACCCACACAACTCACTACTCAATGACTGCAGTCTATCAAGGCCCCATGAGACCCATAAGTGTCCGTAAAAGTCCTTCCTAAAAATCCTCAAAACGGTTATGCTTAAACACATAGTAAGAATAAGCTATACACACTAGTTCACACTTCCTGGCACTCATCCGCAACGCAGGCAACTCCAAATCCACTATACTTGCTTTCATTCTGCATGTGAAGTAACCCTACTTAGCAAAGTATTTGTGAGAATGCTGAACAAATACTTCACTTATTTTAAAGGATACATGTCATGCCTATCTCCATCACCGACTCTTCACAGTCCCATCTGTGATGCTTCCCACTAGACAGGTCTGTATCCACAAAAACTCAGGCTTCTTCATTACATTCTCACAGCCCGTTTGTTTCACACCTCATATGGCTGCGTGATGACCTTCTCCAACCCATGGGCTGAGCCGCTCTGTTTAGTGGCAACTTCATCCAAAATCTTACGTTCGCCAATGCTTTACTTCCTGCTTTCAGCGTACGTAGATGGGTCCTTTCCTCAGACCCTGAGTCACTTCAACGGGCCGCGTAATACGCAGCTACTCCTGTCTTTGACGGAAACGCACACAGAGTTCTATGCTACATGCTCACGCAATGCAGCTTCACCAACTCCTACCGCTCCAATACTGACGCAATCAGTTCTACTTCAGGCTCAGAGAAATGCTGAGCTCCGCAGCCCAACCGTCACACGGCCAGTAATGCACAGATGCACAGATGGAGCTGTAATTTCGCATAGCATATTACTTCCACTTGCGCAATCCTGTGGCTTCTTCCACTGTCATCCATCTTAACACGTTCACTTAGGGGCCATGTTTTCATAATGGGGCTTTACACTTTCTCCCAATTGCTGCTTCTTTAAACTGGAGCTTTCTTACTAGAGCTTCACACCTTTCCACCTTTACACTTTGATAGCCTCAGCTCTCAGCTCTTAAAAACTCCTTTGCCTCACGAACGGAGGCCCCGCAGCACACTTCTCCTTATGGCTCAACTGGAGTTTGTTTACTTCTAAATCTCATGCGCTCTACTTCACATCTGCTAAAATTACTTCAAGCTTTATACTTCAACCTTGTGGGGCCAGCGCATCACTCTTGGGGTTTTAATTATCTTTTGGGGCTTCACTGGTTCGCTTCTTCCACACCCCCTTATCTTCTCTTTCTAACCCCCTGCACTCTTGGGCCCCTGGGTGATGGGACTTACTTCTGGATGACTGGGGGCAGTGGTCTCTCTGCTTCTTCTGCTGCTCCCCCACCACAGCACAGCTTTCTTCCTCTCTGAATGGGTTCTTGAAAATCCTTGTCGCCAATATTATAAAGTAGCTTCTGTAGTCTTCTTAGGGTTATTTGTAAGCACTTTATTATAAGTTACATAAGCTGTTAACTAGGAGAGATCACTGGGTCCCATCACTCAAGCTCAACTGACCAGGCTGGAACCCATAGGCTGGATCCATAGCCAAACATTCTGCAGGCTCACACAGCGTTCCAAGTTAGGACACAGCAGCATTCCTGCAGTCATGCACTGGCAACAAGTAACATTATAACAATATCGAGTGCATTATGAATACCAAACTGCATGAAAACATACAATTGAGCATGACGAATGCATTGTAATTAACAAACTGAATGAAAACTTCAAATTAAGCCTAATGAATGCATTTTAAACACTGAATGAAAAGGTGGAATTAAACATAAAAGGGCATATGTGTGACAGATGTCACAGAAGGTAGGACAGGGATTAAACCCCACAAATGTGAACTTTTATGAGTAAATGCAATGTGGCAAGGCCACAGACTGGTGAGAGGTGTGTGACACGTGGTGGCAGAATCAAGAGGTTGACAAAGAGAAGCCAAAGAAGTGTCAATTTGCCCATAAATGCAAGAGGCCAACAAAGTGGAATTAAGTGTAAGTGACTTGGTACAGAGGGGCAGGAGAAGAAGAACCTGTGTGGCCTAGAACCTAGGGATCCTGGTTACATGGGCTGTGATGGGTGGACCGTGTAGTCTGACAACTGCGCCTAGACCAGTGAGCCATGAATGAATTGTGAAACAAACTAAAGAGAAACATTGTGAATAAACTGGTGAAGCTACCAAGTTGACCTTGAGTTTTGTTCCCCTTTTGAAAAGGCTGAAATAAACCTGGCGGAGTTGAAGTCTTGGGGAAGGGCACCCCAAGACTTGAGGAACTATACATGTTGTCTTGAGGACAAAGTCTGAAGACCCCTTTACTCTGTGACTGTGTTGGGGAAAGTGACCTAGAGGATCGTTTGGAACTGTGTTGCCTTTAATGTGAGAACTGTAATCTTGAGACTTTTTGTGGAACTTACCTATACTTGGGGAAAGGAAGTTGAAAGAAAGCTGAGAGCTGGAAGAAGCTCAGACTTTGAGTTAAACACTGTTTATTGTGTTAGTAACATCTCTACACGTTGTTTAGTTTTAGTTGTGAAGGCAAGATTAGGTTTTGGACACAGATAGACTTTTTTTTAATAAGCTTTATTTTGTCAAGTGAACACCAGTAGCCATCACAGTCAAACATCAATACCTCACAGGCAACAATTTAGCGTTTAGCTTCACAATGTTTTCATTTGATCACACCCCTAACCCCGCATCCAACAATTAACTTTTGCTGGTGGTCATGAAAAGTAGGCCTGCACTCAAGGTCCAGGCTTAGTCCATCGACTGTCTATGCAAGGTTTCCGCACCTCACATTCAGGTTGAGTAACGTTTGTTTGCAGTACAGAGAAGATACGAAACAGGGCAGGTTTGTGGTAAAATTAATCTCTCTCCGTTACAAATTTGTGAAACGGGAGCCATGTGTTTACACATTTCTTATATTTACTGGTTGCCAATGCGAACACTTTTTTCATGGCCATAATTCCCCACATTCTGACCCACCACATTGCTGATATTGGACCTTGTTTTGATTTCCATTTGGGCCAAAGTAATTCTTGCTGCAGTAAGCATGTGAGTGATTAGTGTGGCACTTGTGCCACTTGCGGCATACAAACCCTCTACCACCACTTCTACTAATATTATCTTTGGGCACAAAGGAAGCTGTATCCCCAGAATCTCTTGTATATGACTCAGGAATTATTTCCAGTAAATCATTGCCCTTGGGCACGTCCACCACATGTGCCCCATGACCCCCACCTGACCACACCCCCTCCAGCATGCCGCTGGCCTTTCTGGATTCATAGCATGCAGTCTGAGTGGCATCATAATTAGGGTCTTTCTTGTTAATATCACCTTAATTCTATAATCATTGCACTGTCTGATATCGTTTTACTGTCTTTTTTTCATGTAACTAAGTAAGCCCTATGTAACAGCGCCACAATGCCCCAGGGCCGCCTTGCACGCTTTAAAAATGTTAAAGAAAAGTAAATAAAAAAATATATACTATCACATATAGATCTTATATGCCGACTCCTTCAACATGGAGCATCGGGAGCCCCTTTGCACCCGGAACCCGACCTGCCACCATTCGTCCTCTGTAATCGTTGCCCCCAAGTCCTGCACCCATTTACTCATGTATGGTAAGTCCTCCCTGGCTCAGCCCCATCTAGCAAGCGGTACAGTCTCGAGATACCCATCCCCGGGGATCCTTCCTTCATGGTGAGTTCCAGACCCACTGGGGCTCTATTGGCCACCTCCCTGCATGCTCTATTCGTAAGCAAGTGTCTAACCTGTGCAGAGTGGAATCTTTCTCCTCCGGTTAGGGAGAATTTTGTTCTGTAGTCGTCAAACTGTAAGGGTGTACCATTTTGGAAAAAGTCGCTCATGATTAGCGTGGCTTTCCCCAACCAATTCACCCAAAAACCCGGAGCTCTCCCTGGCAAAAATCCATGTTATAACCAATTTTTTGCCTGCAGTGCTTTGTCCCAATAGAGGAGTGTATTCGCTGTCGAGTCTAACAGTTGTCCTCTCACCTCCCGTGCCCTTGTTTTCAGAAACCCCAAGCACCCCAGGATGGGTTCCGAGAGGTTCCGGCTAACCTGTAATTTCATAGTTGGGATTCGGAAATTAGACAAAATCATTTGTGTGAAGGTTTCCCCACACCCGAAATCCTCCAGTGTGAGCCTGAAGTAGTTCCAGTCCATGCTGTCGAATGCCCTATTGGCATCCAGAGCTAGCATGGAGAACTTCTGGTCCATCCTCCTGCCCCATATTGTCAAATTCACCACCCTCTGAGCGTTGTCTTGTGCCTGCCTTCCCATTATGAACCCTGCCTTGTTTGGGTGTATAATTTTGGCAGGACTGCCATCAGGCAGAGGCACAGGACCTTTGCGTACAGTTTAGCATCCCCGTTGAGCAGAGAATTGGGTCGGTAGCTGGAGCAGGATGTGGTATGCTTACCCGGTTTTAGGAACAGTGTGGTCATGGATGGGCCCATATCCCCGGAGACTACACCAGTATCTCGCACATGATTAACAAGCCTGGTTAGGGGGCCTGTTAGGATTGTTTGGAACATTTTATAATATTAATTCCTGAACCCATCTAGTCCAGGAGCCTTATTCCCTGCTAATGAACTTACTGCCAGGCTAATCTCTGTCTCTGTAAAAGGGGCTTCCAACACTATCTTATCTTCACCCACAATGCGTGGCGGATTGAGACCCCTCAGGAACACCTGTTGGACCTTTTCATTTAATCCCTCCCCCGCTACCCACTTGAGTACAAATCGTGTATGATTTACATCTTTTCGGCCGTCCCCTCTCTCAAGGGTCCTGTTAACATTCTTCAGCTTTGTAATATAATTCTTAGCACACTGCTTCCTCAATTTCGCCACCAGAAATCTATTTGCCTTGTCCCCTTCCACATAGTATGTCTGTTTCATTTGGAAAAGTAATGGCGCAATCTGTCTACCAGGTGCGTTTCTAGTTTTGTCATGGTCTTCACCAGAGTCTGCCACGCTTTCTTGGACCCAGTATCTTTGTGCAAACCCTCAGCTTCAGCTACCTCTTTTTCAATTGCCAATCACACCAGTTCCCTTTCTTTCATGAAGGCTGATGTCTTAGCTATAAATTCCCATCTCATGACCACTTTACTCGCATCCCACACTATGCCCCAGTTCGCTCCCTCTGTATCATTCTCCCGGAACTAGTTTCTCAGGGTGTCCTCCATATGAGTCCTCAACGGCAAGTCCCTCAATATTAGGGCATTCAGTAGCCATGGTATATGGCCCCCTCGGACCACCATCAGAGGCTCCAGATGGAGGATCATTGGGGCATGTTCTGATCAATATCTTGTCCCAATATCCAGGTCTGTCACCTGGGGAATGAGAGTGTCAGAGATTAACACCATATCTATGCGGGATAATCTCACGTGTACCTCTGAATAATGTGTGTATGCCCTTGATTGAGGTTAAAAAAGCACCAGGTCTCTATGAGCTGTAGTACCCTGAGAAATTGTGCCAATGCTAGTCTGTGTCTACCATCCTGGGTGGGAGGGAGAGTCTTGTCAATGAGGGGGTCCATCACATAGTTAATATCGCCCCCTGTCCTTACCTTCCCCACACACCAGCCAAACAATTTCCCCCACAGATTTGCAATAAAATGATCTTGTTTCTCATTGGGTCCATAGACTGCCACCAGTGTCACCAGCTGGCGAAGACAGACTTTTAAGTTGAACTCTTTGACTCAGACATTCCTTAGTTTTGTTCAGGTAGGGAAATCCCACCTTAGGATGGGGCAAATTAGGCCTTCAATCATCCTATCATGTAAGTAATAAACATCTTTTATTTGAAATTTAAGTCTGTTGTCTGTGCCTTGCTTCATGATGCCTTCACAAATGGTGTCAGATGTGGGATGCAGCTCAACCGATACACATTGAGGGACCCTTATGTGGTTGATAGTTCAACAATCCTCAAGGAAAAATATCACTGTAAAGGTCCAAGGTCACCAACATATTATAGAAATAAAGACGTTTCTTGCACAATAGTTGCAAATCCCTGTTACCCGTCAAGATCTGTTTTTTAGATCAGAACTACTACTAGATACCCTCCCATTGACCATGTATCATCTAAAACACAGAGGCAAACTTCTCCTGGCAGTCACAGAGCCCCAAGCTTACATCCAACCCAGGCCCTATGATCTGTACCACCAGAAGTCGGGTCACCCTCTGGACTTGTCTTTTCTTCTTCTCTGGAGGCTAATAGAGAAAGGGACGGAAGCCCCGTCAGAGCAATTGAAATTGAGGTACATCAATCAATCTGATACCACAAGAACCCAGAATTAATTTCTGGTTCCGACTCTGACGGGGGCTCAAGCAATACCATATCTTCTTCCCATACGATGGCCTCTTTTGAAGAAAGAAGTGTTAGCACAACTAGCCAAACACCAGATTGAGGCTGAACAAAAACTACAGAGGGGGGTTGGAAAAATTAATAGCAGTCCAAGCAAAGCCTAATATTCCTCAGGGAGTATTACAAACATATAAAGAGGGAGACGATCTAGGGAACTTTTTCCTGAACTTCGAAAGGAAAGCCAACCAATTCAACTGGAGAGATGAATTGAAAATCTATATTTAGGACTTCTTTTGAAAGGAGAGTTAAAGACATCATATCAACTGTCGAACCTCCCGGGAATAGACTCTTTTTCTGATATAAAAGAAGGGCTCCCACAGCGGGCAGGTCAAAATAGCAATTTCTAACGCCAAAAATTTCGAAATTTAAAATTAGGCCCCAGAGAAATACCCATTGAACTCAGTTTTAAGATGGATTTCTAAACTCTGACCTGGTGGGCAGAAGTTCAGAAGGTCAGCTTAGTTTCTTGCAACAGGGTAACCTCTGGACAAGCCAGACCAATCAAGGTAGCTATTGCAGGCGGTCAAGACTAAGTATCAGGAGGGGTGAGGGTGACTGAAAGACCTCAATGAGCACACAGAGCAAGGACACTTACAAATTACTCCCAGACAGGTGTTATATCAAAAAATAAACACATTTATTACAAGGCCTTTGTAATTCAGACCATAGCAAAAGAATCACAGCAATACTAAGTAAATCAACACAACACTATCAATACAATGTATATACAATACCATTGGGGTCTAAAGGCTTAAATGCACGAAATATGTCGACAACCTAAATGGGAAGGAAACAGGCAGTGCAGGTAGTATTTAGGCCCCTTCGACATCAGCAACACACCTAACTAAGAGGGAGTCCAAGCCCTAAGAAGAGAGGAGCCTTGTGCTCAATAGTACATGCAATGCAAGTGCACGCAGTGGTTCCAATGGGCAAAACATGGTATCTTCAGGGGTCTCTAGCAGCTCAGAAAGGTGGATGAGGCAATGAAGAACAAGTTCCCACTATTCAGGGAGGACATCAATTTGAAGGCAGAGGTAGTTCAAGAGAGCGGGATGGAGTCGCTAGTTCGCACTAGCAGTGGAAAGGAGAGGGACCCTCAGGGGACACTCGTGCGTGAAAAGGGGACCTGGCGCTAGGGGTCACCTGCTAGTGTTGGAAGTACTCACCAGTTCCAGGCGCACCTGGACCCAAACTTCGCCAGTTAAGTCCACTTTGCTTGCTGGTTCAAACACGGCAAAAATGACGTCTCTGCGGCTTTCAGTTCCTGAGATACAGTGAGGATTCCCAAATGGGACAGTGGTGATTTCTCCGCTCTGGTTGGATGAATCGACCTGGTTTCTCTGCAGCAGGCTTCAGGGGCAAGAGGGTCACAAATGCCGCGCACTTGCAAAGGTTGTTGCAGTGACAGGGTAACACGGTAACCGCTCATGCTCCGGTCCTGGCGCCCTCGTCTCACTTCAGACCTGGGAATGCCAAGTGTACGAAATTCGGTGTGAGGGGGCCATGGACACAGAGCTAACAGTATACCAAGTATCGAGGGCCTCCTCGAAACGGCGGCAGTGACAGAGCAAAGCAACTGGTCAGTCCACTGGTTGGCGCAGGGACACTTCCGAGAAAGCTTACTTGCAGGTTTTGATGAAGGTGCTGAGAATAGTTGGTCCCACTATTCCAATGGGTCAAAGCGTCTTCGCAGACCTTCTAGGACGACCAGATGCAGAGGGGGCCCGCGGGACGACAGCGGGCTCAGGTTGCCAAACCATCCAGTGGGTCACCAGTGGTTCCTCGACTCACCTTCGTAGTTTCAGGATACTTGGATCCTATCCTTTGTTCAGTGAGAACTCCAGAGATCAACATGGTATGGGTGTTTTCAGCCTCCTCTTATCCAAAGCTCCCTTTGCACCAAAACTGATAGGACCCAATGGGAGACCTGTTCACAAACACACACTCCATACGTGCACCAATCATGGAGCACAGTGGTCCCAGTCATTCACAGCACTCTATACTCTCTGGCACCCAGGATGTGTATTGGGGACAGACACCCCAGCCCACATCCTGGAGGCACACACACAAGGCATGCAGAAGCCCGCAAAAGCTTGGCGTTTCACAGGAAACTGCATGTCCAAATAAGGACTGACCCGGGTCGACTCGACCTGGGGAAGAAAAAGGGGCAAGATAGCCAAAGGGCAGGACAAAGAACCTCGTGGCATGGGCATTTTGGAGCCAGGCCACCTATTTGTGCCAAACACGGTTAACGCGGTTAACATGGCAGGAAAGGGTTAAAAATAATTATAAAGATAGCTGCCACCAGCTCTGTCCATGACACATCTGCACATCTCACAAAAAGTCAATCGGGAGTGTCTAGAGCCTTTGGAAAATGACTACAGACCCAAGTACACTGTACTGTAAAGTACATTGTGTACTTGTTACATGCTGCAGAAAAGTTGCAAAATTGGAAAAGGACTAAGGGAAACAAAGTCTCCCAGTACTGACTGTCTTAAGGGCATGTCAGTTTCCCCATTAAAAGTGAGCGAAACCCCAGAGGAGTGCAGCTGAAGGCTGTGCTTCTCTGGCAAAGTTAGTCTATGGTGTCTAAACAGCAGCAGAAAGTTTGGGGGTGTACACATGGAGGGAAAATTGCATACAATTATGAAATCTTTCCTAACACTCGCCCTCCCAGACTAAGGACGGGGGGAACTAATTCACCCCTGGATGAGTTTCTTGTTCAGGTCAGTTAAACATTCTGGACAACCCAATCATCATTGCTATGTTGGACACCTGGCCTATGTTCAACAGTGAAGTCAAAGCCTTGCAGACTTATGGACCACCTAATCAACTTTGGATTCTCTCCCTTCATGTTCATTAGCCACTTTAAGGGCTTATGGTCAGTTTACACAGTGAAGTGGGTCCCATAGAGGTAGGGCCTCAGCTTCCTTAGGGCCCACACAACAGAGAAACACTCTTTCTCTACTGTGGACCATCTGTCCTTAAACTGGCGACTAATTAGGCCAATAGGATGTTCCTTGCTCTTCTCATCTACTTGTGATAGTACAGCTCCTATCCCAGTGTCAGAGGCATCTGTCTGCACAATAAAAGGTCTTTGGTAATCAAAGGCCCTGGGAACAGGGGCCTGGCACAAGAAGTCTTTTAAGCCTTGGAGGGCCTTCCCACACTCTTCAGACCAAGTTACCTTGTTGGGTTTCATTGGAGTGGTGAGAGCAGTCAGAGGGGCAGCTATGGTGCCATAGTCTGCCATGAAATTTCTGTAGTACCCAGTGAGTCCTAAAACGGCCCTCACTTGGGTCTGAGTGGTGGGGGTAGGGCAGTCTTGTACTGATTGTACTTCACTGAGTAGAGGCTATATCCTCCCTCCACCTACTTCATGTCCAAGGTATACCACTGGTCCTTTTCCAATCTGGAACTTACTGGCCTTTATGGTCAAGTGGGCCTTCTGAAGAGCCTGTAACACAATCCTAAGGTGTTTCACATGGTCTTCCCCGGTGGCACTGAAAACTGCTGTATCATCCAGATAGGCAAGACAGAATTCATCCAACCCATTCAACACATGATTGACAAACCTCTGGAAAGTGGCAGGTTCATTCTTCAACCCACAAGGCATTAGCCTGAACTGGTAAAGACCCTCTGGTGTTGAGAAAGCTGTATTCTACTTGGCATGTTCTGCAAGAGCTATTTGCCAATAGCCTGCAGTGAGGTCAAATGTGCTGAGGTCTTTGGAGGCACCCAAAGTATCCACCAGCTCATTTGTTGAGGGCAAGGGGTGGGCATCTGTTTTAGTGACAGCATTCAGAGCCCTGTACTCCACACAGAACCTCGATTCAGAAGTACCTGCTTTTGGAACCAACACCACTGGCCTGCACCAAGGACTACTAGAGGGTTCAATCAGCCCAGGATCCAACATTTTGTTGACCTCTGTCTTAATGTAAGACCTCACTTTGTCTGACATTCTGTATGCCCTACATTTGGTAGGTACACTGTCTCCTGTGTCAATGTCATGTTTGCACCAATGTGTCAAACCAGAGGACTGTGAGAACAAGGGGGAGAACTGCCTAAGCAAACTTTTCACCTCTGCTTGCTGATCAGAAGTCAGGTGAGGGGCCACATGGACACCCTCAATGGGGATGTCTGAAGGACCACTTTGGAACGGGTCAGGGAGAGGTTCTGACTCCTCTTCCTCAACATCTGAAGCCAGTAGTAGTGCAGCGATTTCAACTCTTGGGATGAAAGTCTTCAGTCTATTCACATGGAACACTTTTGGAGCCTGTCCAGCCCTTCCAAGGTCCACTAAATAGTTGACCTCACCCAGTGACTCCACCACTGTGTAAGGGCCTTACCATTTGTCCTGCAAAGCTCTAGGCCTTATAGGTTTCATGATCGGGACTTTCTGACCAGGTGTGAAATTGATGAGGTTAGATTTCTGGTCATACCAGTGTTTCACGAGAGCTTGTCCTGCCATCAGCTTCTCACTAGCCAGACCCATCAGGAGTACCATCCTTTTTCTGAGCTCCAGCACATAGTCTACTACGTTGGTAGTAATGGGGGGAGTGGGCATCTCGCCTCCCTCCTTGACTATGGCTAAGGGTCCCCTTACAGGGTGACCAAACAGAAGTTCAAAGGGGCTGAAGCCAGCACCCTCTTGTGGTACCTCTGTGTAGGCAAACAGTAAGCATGGTAACAGAAGATCCCATTTTCTTCTTTGGGGTTCTTCCAGAGCCCCAGCCATGCTTTTCAAGGTCCTGTTCAACGTTTCCACAAGTCCATTCATCTGTAGGTGGTATGCAGATGGAAACTTATAGGTGACACCACATTCCTTCCACATGGTCTGCATATACTTTGACATAAAGTTGCTGCCTGTCAAGATGTGCGTCCCGTGGACGCTGCATACCTGTGTTTCCTGAAGGCTTGCGTGCCGGGGTCGCCAGGACGTTGATCGTAGAACGAAGGATGACAAGGTAACGCCAAGAACCGGCCCAGATCCCGTCCTGATTTGCAGGATTGAAAAAGGGTCCGTTTCCTGACGCCATGGATGGACACCTCCCTGGATTTACGTGGCGCCGGAACAGTGCGAGCACTGAACAGGGAAGGTCAGTAGATGTTAACAGCAAACTTGAGTGCGTTGTTTTATACTGCAGAGACTCTCTCGAAGATGGTGGAAGAGGACTGCCAAGATCGTAGAGTGGCAGCAACTGCAGGAAGCAGAAAAGGCAGAGTAAGGCACCGACGAGGCACTGGTACCCAAGCACAAGGCAGAGAAGAAACCAGGCAAGGGAAGGTGGGCACGTTGGAGGGAAAAGGAGGCAGGTAGGGACAAGGAACACAGACCAGGAGCAGACTAACCCAACCCAGGGGAGCCAGACCACCAACCAGGGAACCAGACCAACAGGACAGGAAGGCAGGGGAAACAGGAAGGAAACAAGAAGGTAAACGGAGTAACCAAGTAGAACAAGGTAATCCAGTAGCGAGCGGGAGGTCAGGACCAAACCGCGTTGAGACGCGGCGAGTACAAGACCAGGAAGTTCTTTTATAGTGACTCGGCATGGAAGCGAGGCTTGACCCGCAATCCGAGTCGGCGCATGCGCGGAACCAAGATATTCCTAGAAACGAGGCTTGAACCACAAGCCCGTTCCCTGCTGTTTCCGTGTATGAACGCATGCACCCCAAATGAGCGAAGACGATACCGCGGGTATAACCGCCAGGCATCTCCCCGCCCACAAGAATACGGACGTTTCCGTTCCCGGGTGAGTGTCCTAACACCATGCCCCCTCCCAGAAAGACCAGGGGCCCCCGGTTTACAAGGATGGCGCAAATAGAACTCTCGCACCAAACGAGGAGCATGGACATTCCCAACAGGTTCCCAAGTGCGGTCACAAGCCGAATACCCCACCCAATCCACCAAGAACTGCAATTGACCCCGATAGAAACGAGAGTCACAGATTTCCCGGACCTCATATTCAGGAACACCCTGTACCTCAATGGCCGCAGGACGGGAGCCCGAACGTCCATAGGGGTCATCCAGATAAGGTTTAAACAAGGAGACATGAAAAACGGGATGCACCCGCCAAGATGGGGGCAGTTCCAGTTTGAATGCCACCGGGGAAATCTGTTTAGTAATTCGAAAGGGCCCTAGGAAACGGGGAGCAAGTTTCATAGGTAAGTTGCGAACAGGTAAGTTCTTGGAAGAAAGCCACACCTTCCCTCCAACCCCAAATGCAGGTTCAGTGGTACGCCTCCTATCTGCCTGAGCCTTCATGTCCTCACGTGCCTTAGCCAGGGTACCAGTCGCCTGAGTATGCAGTCTTCGGATCTCCTGAATCAGCTGATCAGCAGAGGGAACCGTGCTTGGTAGTACAGGAGCAAATGGAAAAAGTCTTGGATTGAGTCCATAGGAACAAAGAAAGGGGCTTAATCCCGTAGCAGAATGGATAGAGTTATTATAAGCCACCTCAGCTAAGTCCAAATGCAACGCCCAGTTGGTCTGAGAGGCGTTGGAAAAGCAGCGCAAGTACTGTTCCAACGTCTGATTGGTCCGCTCCGTCTGTCCGTTGGATTGCGGATGGTAGCCGGAACTGAGTGCCCGATGTATGCCCAGGTGACGACACAGCTGCTTCCAGAAAGATGAGATGAACTGGGAACCACGGTCCGAGATGATCTTATCGGGTAGTCCATGTAACCGATAAATGTCGTGCAGAAATGCTCGGGCCATGGAACTTGCAGAGGGAATTTTAACAAAGGGAACAAAATGAGCCATCTTGGAGAAACAGTCAACCACTACCATTATGCATGTGAAGCCTTCGGAAGGTAGTAATTCCACTATAAAATCCGTGGCTATGGTATGCCAAGGATATGGTGGTGTCTCGGTTGGTTGGAGTAGACCGAGCGGCTTCCTTCTGGGTATCTTTACTTGGGCACATACTGGACAACATTCCACGTATTGTTTAATCTGTTTAGCCAATCCTGGCCACCAAAACTGTCTGGCAACAAGCTCTTGAGTTGCACGTATGCCCCGATGGCCCCCAACCTTCAAATCGTGGAATGCTTGCAAAATGGCCGTCCGAAGAGAGTCGGTAGGTACATACAGTCTCCCACTGAAGAAGAGCAAGCCCTCGTTTTCACTAACTTGGGGTAATTTCAATAGTTCAGTTCTGTAGGGGTCTGCCAATGTTTCTTGTAAGAACGTATCCAGACAATGAGACACGGAAAACAAAAAATGTTCTGGGGCAATCAGTAACTGATTCTGACTGTCTTGCTTGATGTCTTCGAAAGAGCGAGACAATGCGTCTGCTTTCAGATTTCGAGCACTGGGTATATATGTGATTGTGAAATCATAATGTGAAAAGAAAAAAGCCCAACGGGCCTGACGGGAATTGCGACATTGAAGAGATCGTAGGTACTGTAAATTTCTATGGTCGGTACGGACCTCCACAGGAAATCGGCCTCCCAAAAGGTGATGGCGCCATTCTTCAAAAGCTAATTTGATAGCTAAAAGTTCTTTCTCGATCACTGCATAATTCCGTTCGCTTGACGTTAATTTTCGGGAAAAATAAGCCACTGGGAATTCAACATCAGATTGCGGGTCCTTCTGTAGCAGAACAGATCCAACAGCGAAACTCGATGCATCTGCTTCCACAATGAATGGTCTACTGTCGTCGGGATGATGTAGAATGGGAGATGTGCTGAAAGCTTCCTTGAGACGGTCAAACGCCTTAGTAGCTTCTTCATTCCACTTAAACAATGTCTTATTGCTGGTTAAGCTGGTCAAAGGAGCTGTGAGATTCGAGAAACCTGGTATAAAGCGTCTATAGAAATTGGCGAATCCGAACAAAAAATGAATCCTGCAATGATTACAAAATTCGGCCACTTTTCTAGAATCGCCATCAAACTTCATGGGTGTCGTCTGTGCCAAGGCAGAATCAGCCTGAGTTGTGGTGCCAGTCCTAAGCACCATCATCTGACGTAGTGTCTCGTTTTCTAGGCGAAGTGCTGTCATTTCAGCCCTTAAAGATCTGATTTCATCTCTAAGATCAGAGGATTCCTCCATATCTGGGTCCGAATCAGTTAGGCGTCTCAATCTGTCAAGATGTGCGTCCCGTGGACGCTGCGTACTTGTGTTTCCTGAAGGCTTGCGTGCCGGGGTCGCCAGGACGTTGATCGTAGAACGAAGGATGACAAGGTAACGCCAAGAACCGGCCCAGATCCCGTCCTGATTTGCAGGATTGAAAAAGGGTCCGTTTCCTGACGCCACGGATGGACACCTCCCTGGATTTACGTGGCGCCGGAACAGTGCGAGCACTGAACAGGGAAGGTCAGTAGATGTTAACAGCAAACTTGAGTGCGTTGTTTTATACTGCAGAGACTCTCTCGAAGATGGTGGAAGAGGACTGCCAAGATCGTAGAGTGGCAGCAACTGAAGGAAGCAGAAAAGGCAGAGTAAGGCACCGATGAGGCACTGGTACCCAAGCACAAGGCAGAGAAGAAACCAGGCAAGGGAAGGTGGGCACGTTGGAGGGAAAAGGAGGCAGGTAGGGACAAGGAACACAGACCAGGAGCAGACTAACCCAACCCAGGGGAGCCAGACCACCAACCAGGGAACCAGACCAACAGGACAGGAAGGCAGGGGAAACAGGAAGGAAACAAGAAGGTAAACGGAGTAACCAAGTAGAACAAGGTAATCCAGTAGCGAGCGGGAGGTCAGGACCAAACCGCGTTGAGACGCGGCGAGTACAAGACCAGGAAGTTCTTTTATAGTGACTCGGCATGGAAGCGAGGCTTGACCCGCAATCCGAGTCGGCGCATGCGCGGAACCAAGATATTCCTAGAAACGAGGCTTGAACCACAAGCCCGTTCCCTGCCGTTTCCGTGTATGAACGCATGCACCCCAAATGAGCGAAGACGATACCGCGGGTATAACCGCCAGGCATCTCCCCGCCCACAAGAATACGGACGTTTCCGTTCCCGGGTGAGTGTCCTAACACTGCCCCTATCAGACAAAACTTCTTTAGGGAAGCCAACCCTATTAAATATGCCAAGTAAAGCTTTTGCAACTGACTTGGTATTCACAAGTCTTCAATGGGATGGCCTCAGGATACCTGGTGGCATGGTCGACCAGCACCAGGATAAACCTATTGCCTGAGGATGTTTGGGGGTCAAGGGGACCAACAATGTTGATCCCTACCCTCTCAAATGGTACTCCCACCACAGTGAGTGGTACCAATGGAGCTTGGATTGTTGAGCCACTCTTACCAGATAACTGGCAGGTGGCACAACTCCTGCAGTGACTTTCTACTTCCACCCCCATCTTGGGCCAGTAGAAGTGCATAGATAGCTTTTGCTTGGTTCTCTTGTTTCCAAGGTAACCAGCAAGGGGCACTTCATGCACCAGCTGCAGGAGGGAGGGTCTTACAGCAAGGGAAACCACCAACCTCCTATGGTTTCCTTCTGTAGACTCTGTAGTCTCACTGTACAGGAGCCCACCTTCCCAATAAATCCTATGCTTCCCAGGAGGTTCACCCTCAAGCTGGGAGCAGGCCTATCTCCTTAGGCCTTCCAGAGATGGGCACTCACGTTGGCCTTTACTGAATTGTTCTCTGTCAGGACCACCTTCCACTAACAAGTCTTTTAGTTCAGTATAGTCATTTGAAACAAATACTTCAGGCAACACCTCTACCTCGTCAGGTTCTGGTGTTTGACCAACTACCTCCACCTCAGTGGTAGGTGAGTCAGAGGGAATATTCTCTTTCCCTCTTTTGGATTTTCTGACTCCTTTAGCCTTGGGTTTCCCCTTTGGCTGGGGCACTGCAGTGGACTTGGCCAGTGCTGCCATTGTTTGAGACCTTATGCAGGGTCTTTCAGCTGTATCTCCTGCAAGCCCTAAAGCTCTGAGATCATTTCCCAGCAAAACCTTTCCTGGGACTTTCTCTTGGATGCTCACTGGAATCCTAACTGCTGTACCATTCAAAGTAAGAGTTACATGTATTACAGGGAACATGAGAGGTTGGCCATGAGCCACCTTAGTGGGTAACAGAGTAGCTCTTGCAACTTCCTCTGGGTCTACCAAGGTGTCTTGAATTGGGGAAAATCTTCCTCGGGACCAGCCCTTGAGAGCAAAAATTACCCAATTCAGCCCAAAATACAGGTTCTATTGTGCCGAGCAGTGAACTCATGCTAGTGACAAATGACACCTTCAAAAAGTTTAGCATTTATTAGAAACAGTAACATTTAGCAGCCTCTTGGGATTCAAGTTAGAGAAGATTACAAAACACAAAACTTAGAGAAATAAAAAATATAGAGAAACATAGAACTTAGAGAAACATAGAGAAACACAGTCTTACGCCCCTTCAATCAGCACTGGGAGACCCTGGCCCTCATAAACTAGCTGTTGCCAGCCCCGCTCAGAGGACAGCGCTGCAGGGTGCCGACAGAGCATCAGTTCCGGACACTCGATTTTGCTCGAACCAAGTCCGCGGATCGATCTCCCACCTGAGTCATGTGGGCATGCATTTTTATAATCTCGTGCTGTCAGTCCATGACGCACAGTTCCAGAACTTTCCCTGTGCAAAATATAGCCTTGCTCATGGAAAAACCCAACTCTGTGAATTTCCACTGTGCTCCTTTCTGTGCCGCTCCCTGCTTGGAGCCCATCTGCGCAAAAGCTCAGGAATGTCTTATCAGTGCCTTCCCAGAGAAAGAGGATTTGTTTACGAAGCCATGCAGGGCTACAGTTAGAAAGGCAGAATATTCTAAGAGAAGCCGAGATGAATTAACCCCATGTGAGCAAGCTCTAAAAGGCATGCACTTATAGCTCAGTGTTCATAGCGCTTAAGATTGGCTATCCAAGCGCTATATAGGTGCCATAATGCTCCAAACACTCCAATAATGTCTCTACTAGCTACAGAACTGGGGCCTTCGCCCTGCCTGTCTATCTACAATGCATAATGTGACCTACCACCCCTACTAGGCCTACATATTCCTTGTAGCTCACTACTGCGTAATGGAAGTGCTACAACAGACTACTGTCAGCATTTAGCATATACTTTGAATAAACTATTGGCTTTTAGCGGCTAATGCTGTCATCTAAAGCCCTGATTGGCAAGTTTGCAATTTTGTGTATCACGACACAAGGTAGAGTCCACTACAGTTCGACTACACCCACTATCCCTAAGAGCAGGAGTATCTACTCCATTGATCGGCACACTGTCCTTAAAGTAGTGCTTGGTATTACCTGGAATCCTAGCATAAGCCTCTGAGACTTTAGACTCCCAGGAGCCGAGGGAAACTAAAACTACCTCAGAATCTATCCCACTGGGGAAGGAATCTAAGGAGAAGAATGCTCCTGTAATCTCTTCTTCCTCTTAGGAGGAGAATGCCAGATTAGTAGAGTGGACCCCCAAGGTTTTGACTTTACATCTGGAACCCCCTTCACATGGTCAGTTGCTCCACAAGCAAAACAAGATCCACTGGGTCTGTTTACATAGGGAGGCTTACTATAATCAGAGTTGTGTCTTGGAGGCTGACCTCCACTACCCTGTGAGTTCTCTTGTGACTTACCCTTATTTTTCTTTTTGTGGCCCTTCTGGGAGAAAGTTTTATCAGATTTCCCACCCTCCTTATCTTTGAACTCTTTCCCCTCCTCCTGCTTACCAGGATGAGTCTTGTCCTTACGGACACTCTATGTGACACCCACAAATCTGCTGCTATTGCTAGCTTCATAGGATCTATCTCCTTTGAATCTGCCAAATGCTGCTTAAGCTCAAGGGAACAAGATGCAAAGAATATGTTCAAGCATGACAAGACATATCATACCTTCAAAGGTGGAGACCTTATAACCTTCAACCCAGCCATTCAAGTTTGTTAAGGATTCAGTTACATAAGACACCCAAGTACCACCTTCTTCCTTGTACTCTCTGAATCTCTTTAAGTATTGGGCAGGAGTCTTTCCAAATTCTAAGATGAGAGTTTGCTTCAACATTGCAAAATCTGCTCTCTCAGCTTTTGACATTTCCATAATGGCACTGCAACCAGAATGGGGCAGTCTGCTATGTAACCAGGCATTTTATCAGCATTATCAACCTGTTGAACTTCACATGCATACTCAAAAGTATTCAGCCAGTCCATAATGTCATTCTTTTCATCATACACACTGAGCAGATCTTTAGGAAACCGTGGATGAGAGGAGGACCCAGACCCATGTTCAGGACCCTTAGATCCATTGGGAACTTGAAGCTTGGCCAGTTCCAACTGGTGATCCCTGTCTTTCTGTTTTTCTGCCTGCTCTATCTTTAGCCTGGCCATGTTAAATTCAGGCTCCTTCTGCCTAAACAGCAGTTCTTGCTTCTTGAATTCAAGCATGGCGTTAGCATCACCACTGGCAGAGGAAACATTGGACATCACATCATCAAAATCGTCATGGTTCCCCATTGATAAGTGCAGCAACAGACTTGTTAGTTCTGCCAGTGAGAGCAGCCCCACCACCTTCTGCACTTTCCTCTGGAGCTATGGCACTGAGTTGTGACTCTTGCCATTCCACAATTCTTTGACTCATTTCCATTTTTGTGCCTTGAGCAGGTAAACCCCTCTCAGCACACATCTTTCTTAATGTTTCAGATTTAGAAGCATTTAAGGTCAACAAGGTACTTTTTTCCATATTGTTAGATAGGTCTATGGCCTTTTTTCAGTTATGCTACAACAATTCACTATGTGTCTTGGGTAGAAACAACTTGAAATGCCTTCACTAGTGCGCAACACTAGATACCTTCAGTCCTATCCCACCGCTGTACACCAATTTGTCAAGATGGATTTCTAAACGTTGACCTGGTGGGCAGACGTTCAGAAGGCCAGCCTAGTTTCTTGGAACAGGGTAACCTCTGGACAAGCCAGACCAATCAAGGTAGCTGAAGTAGGCGGTCAAGTCTAAGGGGCTCATTACGACCCTGGCGTTGGACCATGGTGCTATTAGCACCATGGTCCATGCCGGATTCCGCCATGGTGGATGGCGGAATTACCGCCCCATTACAAGGTTGGTGGGGCGGTGATTCCCCATTCACCATGGCCCCTACCCCATTCCCATTTTTGGCCCATAGGGCACAATGGGAATGGGGAAGGCGCTAATTACGGCGCCTTCCCATTCCCATTGTTCCTGGGAGTCGGAGAGCGTTCAGTGTTCCAGGAAGGATCCGGGAAGGGAGTGGATGTAACCGGGAGTGGCTATAAGCGGCACGCGCTGCTCAGAAGGCGGAGGAGCAGAACCGCTCGGAAAGGATTGCCAGGAAGCAGGTAGAATAAGGTATTTTCTGGGTATAAGGCTGAAACAAGGGTGGAGAGGAAAAGAGGTAACACAACTTGCCAGGACGGGGAGCACAGATAAGCGTAGTGTTGAGACGCGCCGAGCCGCGGGGCGTGTCTAATTTCAAGGAAGCATGAGAGTGAATCGGAACGACTAGACCGCACAGTTCCTGGCATCGGCCATGTTAGAAAGGGTCGGAGAGTAATAGTCATTGGTAGAAGGACCAGGCTGACCAGAAGGGTCCGACTCGTCGATTCATGACAACTATCAATACAATGTATATACAAGTCCATTGGGGTCTAAAGGGTTAAATGCACAAAATGTGTCAACAACCTAGATGGGAAGGAAACAGGCAGTGCAGGTAGTCTTTAGGCCCCTTCGACATCAACAACACACCTAACTAAGAGGCAGTCCAAGCCCCAAGAAGAGAGGAGCCTTGTGTTCGATAGTACATGCAATGCAAGTGCACGCGGTTGTTCCAATGGGCAAAACGGGGTCTCTTCAGGGGTCTCTAGCAGCTCAGAAAGGTGGAGGAGGCAATGAAGAACAAGTTCCCACTGTTCAGGAAGGACCTCCACTTGAAGGCAGAGGCAGTTCCAGAGAGCGGGATGGAGTCACTAGTTCGCACTAGCAGTGGAAAGGAGGGGGACCCTCAGGGGCCACTCATGCGTAAAAAGGGGCACTGGCGCTACGGGTCACTGGTAAGTGTTGGAAGTTCTCACCGGACCCAGGCGCACTTGGACCCAAACTTCGCCAGTTCAGTCCACTTCGCTTGCAGGTTTGAACGCGGCAAAAAGGACGTCTCTGCGGCTTTCAGTTCCTGAGATACAGTAAGAATTCCCAAATGGGACAGTGGTGATTTCTCTGCTCCGGGTGGATGAATCGACTTGTTTTCTCTGCAGCAGGCTTCAGGGGCAAGAGGGTCACAAATGCAGCGTACTTGCAAAGGTTGTTGCTGCGGCAGGGCAACACGGTAACTGCGTATGCTCTGGTCCTGGCACACAAGTGTTTGAAATTCGGTGTGAGGGTGCCATGGACACAGAAGTAACAGTATACCAAGTTACGAGGGCCTCCTCGAAACAGCGGCAGTGACAGAGCGAAGTAACTGGTACGCTGGTCAGCCCACTGGTTGGCCTAGGGACACTTCCGAGAAAGCTTACTCGTAGGTTTTGATGAAGGTGCCGAGAATAGTTGGTCCCACTATTCCAATGGCCAATGGGTTGAAGCGTTTCCGCAGACCTTCTAGGACAACCAGATGCAGAGGGGTCCCACGGGACGACAACGGGCTCAGGGTTCCAAACCTTCCAGCGGGTCACGAGTGGTTCCTCGACTCAACTTTGTAGTTTCAGGATACTTGGATCCTATCCTTTGTTCAGTGAGAACTCCAGAGATCGACATGGTATGGGTGTTTTCAGCCTCCTCTTATCCAAAGTTCCCTTCACGCCAAAATGGAGAGGGCCCAATGGGAGATCTGCTCACAAACACACACTTCATATGTGGACCAATCATGGACCACGGTGATCCCAGTCATTCACAGCACTCTAGACTCTCTGGTGCCCAGGATGTGTATTGGGGACAGACACCCCAGCCCACATCCTGGAGGCAGACACACAAGGCATGCAGTAGCCCGCGAAAGCTTAGCATTTCGTCGGAAACTGCATGTCCAAATAAGAACTGAACCAGGTCGACTCGACCTGGGGAAGGAAAGGGGCAAGATGGCCAAAGGACACGACAAAGAACCTTGTGACATGGCCATTTTGGAGCCAAGCCACCTATTCGTGCAAAAAGCGGTTAACACGTTTAACATGGCAGGAAAGGGTTAAAAATAATGCAAAAAGATAGCTGCCACCAGCCCTGTCCATGACACATCTGCACATCTCATAAAATGTCCATCGGGAGTGTCTAGGGCCTTTGGAAAATGACTACTACACTGAACTGTAAGGTACATTGTGCACTTGTTACATATTGCAGAAAAGTTGCAACATTGGAAAAGGACTAAGGGAAACAAAGTCTCCCAGTACTGACTGTCTTAAGGGCATATCAGTTTCCCCATTAAAAGTGAGCAAACGCCCAGAGGAGTGCAGCTGAAGGCTGTGCTTTTCTTGCGAAGTTAGTCTATGGTGCCTAAACAGCAGCAAAATGTTTGGGGGTGCACACATGGAGGGAAAATTACATACAATTATGAAATATTTCCTAACACTCAGAGAGAGGGTTAGAAACACCCTGTCGCTATGGTTAGGGAGGAAAACACTATCCGAAGTATTAGAGGCTTTAAGTTGGAACAGTTTATTAATTCTTTACCTCCTGCACGCCAGTGGGCGGTTTTACAAGTAAACAGACCTACTCTCTTGCTAGCCATTGAGACCGCCCACATTTATTCTGATGCCAATAAATATTTCCATTTGTTGCATAGGGCCGAGGAAAGCAGAGAAAGTAAGGGACCTCAAAAAGCCCCTTTCATCCATAAAGAGAAGGTTGAATTCCCATATAGGTTTTGAGATCCACACAGTGGGGAGCAGGCCAAAATAGAGAAAAGTCCAGAACAAAGCCAGGGAAGAACTGAAGAGAGAAGAGATAAGAATAATGAATCCCCTAATTCCAACGTGCTTTTCATGTAAAGAGCTGGGTCATCTAGCCAGAAATGGTGCTCAAAATAGAAAAGAGGAACCCATGGAAATTGGGTGTATGGTGGGGGAAGAGTGGGACTATCCAGAATAGGATGAAGAGGTAGAGTTCCAAAGTATTTATTTTGCAGATCCTCTTCTAAACCCACCTATGAATCATCTGTGGTCAATGCAATCCCGGTAAAGGCCCGCGTGGCTTCTGGTAGCAAACAGACCACAGTTGGAGCTGAGCTAATGCCACCTGAAAAATTGAAAGGTGCTTCTCTGGTAAAAATAATATGTGTACATGGGTGTTAGGCAGAATCCTGTGCAGTTCCCTTGGGGAACACTGCAAAAAGATTAAGACTACAGGAGTAAGCAGTAAACCCAATTGGTAGCAGTCTGCACCACTCAGGTTTATCTGGTAGCTGTGGCTGAGCAGTCAGACCTCTCTCAAGAAGAGTAGGGCAGTATATAGAGTATACACAATAGGGCTAAAAACACAGTAGAACAAATAAACACTGACCAGAGCTTTGTATAAAAAGGATATCATTATTTATTTAAAACACACTTTAGGCAATATACTAGCACTCCAAATCAAAAGCAAGTTAAAAACACAGTCAGGTAAAGTATACACACCTCCCTTAATAACTATTAGACAAGTCAGAATTAGAGCACCACGATTTGTTAAACAGACGTGAGCGCATAACCTGATGGCACTCCAATAGTTCAGTTAAAGGGAGAGAAAAAGGCAGAGCATAGAAATAAAACAGGTCCCAACACTTTTAGGAGGTCTCAGCAAGAGAATAAAGGTATTAAATACTGTAGAGCCAAAGTTCATAGGCCAGGCCCACTTTAAAGGGAGCAAAGCGAAATGTGCCCAGGATCACACGGTTTAAAATGCGCAAAGAAGTATTTGCAGAATGTTCAAAATAGGTTGGGGTGATTCAAGAAGGTAAAGTTAGAAGGTCTGGGGCCAACCCAGTTGGCCAGCCAAGGATCACCTTGGGCAAACCGAAGAAAGGGAGGCCAGGCAGGACACAGTACCTTAAACAGAGAGGAAGCTCCAGCGGTGGAAGTTGTTCCTGGCAGTGGTTGCAGTTCATTGTTTCGACCAGGGGAATAGAGGATCTCATCGAGTAGGAAACGTGGAGTCGTTGCATTGCACAGGGATGAAACCAGCCGTGGAGTTTGTCAATAAAAGGAGCAGTCCTTTTATTCGCGGTCAAAGTGGTGAAGCTTGGCTATCCGGCCGCCGGGGTGCTTGGCATGGGCGATTCGACCAAGAAACGTCTTTGGAAGGCAAAAAGGGCAAACTGGTTGGTCCCACCAGCTCAGAGGAAGAAGACTTGTCCAGCAGAAGATCTTCTCTTGTTGTCGGGAAAGTGGTGAGGTAGTTGCAGCAGGGCTCCACCGGTGCTGTCGTCGTTGCAGATGGCTCAGTTTCTTCCCTCTTCGGATTCTTAGGTCCTGTGGCGACTTCTGAAGTTCCAGTCCCAAAGGCCCTGCTTTTATGCAGAAAAACCCCCATTCATCAGCCTAGCTGTCAATCACACATGCTAAGTGGTGAGCCGGGCGGCTCACCACTGAGCCAATCAGAGTAGAGTGCGACTTGGGTTGCCGAGGCAACGCAGTCCAGGGTGCCAATTCCCCCCTCCACCCCTCCTGTGGAACCCAGACAGAGTGGCACCATTTGGAGGGCTTCTGTGGAGAAGCCTGCCAAAAATTGGAACAAAGGGCTCGACCTTGGTCAGAGTTACAGAGACGGACACGAATGCCATTTTAGAAGAGAGTTCTGGCAAAAAGACCCAAACCGTAAATTTAATATTAAATAAATAAACCGGCGGTATCTTTAACATTGCACCAAAAAGTGGTGCGTTTAAAATCAATGGGAAAATCCCATAGAGAATATTCCGGTGGAATATTTCGTTTGGTAACCACTGCCACCAGCCAGAAACTCGACAAGGGGGGACTGGACAGTGCCCCCTTGAAAACAGACCCAGGGGCAATATAATTAACCTCTTCCAGTACTTCCACAATATGATGGTTTGTTCTGGTCCTGTTCACAATTTAGGACTAGTAAAGTCAATGGTGACTTTACATGCCCTGGGAGACAGTAGTCAGCCCCAGGGTATGGAATCTATGTTTGGGGGTCACTATGACACCCCTGTGTTACTGCACTGAGGGTGCTGTGTAACACACACATAAAAAAATAGATGATACCCTATGGAGTAGAAAGAAAAACCCCATAGCCAACAAGCACACACAGAGTCAAAGACACTCAAATCATGCCTTAGAGTGGGAGGAAAAGAGTCTCACTCTTAGCAGGAGAAAAAAACAAACCCCAAAAATCCAGCAAAGCTGCTAGGGGACTCACCAGGTTTGGGAAATGAGCCTCATAAGAGAATTCTCCCTAACAATGGGGATCTGGAAATCTACCCCAAAGCGACCGCCCCCATTCCAGTTGAACAGAACAACTACCTACTTTCCTTGTGCTACTATCCCCTATGTGAAAAGACCTTATTTTAAAGGCCTCAAGAGAAAAAGACTGATTTACACTGGCCGATTTTCTTTTGATCGAAAAACCGGCATTGTAAAGGTCTTTTTCTCTTGAGACCTTTAAAATACGTTTTCCCTTTTTTTACATATTCGAGGAGTTTCAACTCCCCCCGCCGAGCCCCCACTGTTCCTTCCTGCCCCCCAACCCCACCACTCCACATCCCCAACCCAAAACCAACACACTTTCATGCACACAACATGCACACCAACACACACACACACACACCCTCGAAACCCCATCTCTCAGCCCCAGTCCACTTCCCCCCACACCCCAACCCCCAAACCAAAACACATACATACACACAACACACACACCAAGACACACGCACCCCCATACTTACCCATTTTTCCTGGTCCTGCGCTTCCGGGTCCCAACCTGCCTGTCAGCCCCTGCGCACACTTGTGTGCAGCAGGGGCGTGACAGTTGGATTTAGAAAGTATGGTCACGGATCAGGCTTTTCGAAATTGGTCTTTAAGTGAAAAGATATTTCTAAAAATATCTTTTCACTTAGGACCGTTAATATATAAAGTATCCTTTACAGTTTACCATTAAATTTAAGACTTTATTCTCCAACCTTCAATCAATCAAGCTGTACATTTCTTATTCCCCTATCAGAAGGAGAGATTCAGTTATAATTAGAATTCTTTAACTTAACCTCGGCCCGTTGCCAAATATGGTAGGCAGCTGAAGAGAGCACCAGAGGTTCGGCGCAAAATATAATTTTCCAGAATTGATCTGAGAACCGGAGCCTAAAATTGGGGTACCCCTTCGCACAGGGTCGGACTGGGACAAGAAATAGGCCTGTTGACCCAAAAAAAAATGGCCCACCCCTCACCTCACGACCCTTGACCTCTGATGACATCACTGGAAGTGATATCCCGGGAAACGATGAAACACAACCTTTCACCCTTTGACAAAACAAGAAGTGGCATCAAATAGAATTGTTCTAAGTACACTAAATTACTGTAATCCAAGCAGACGTCCAAGGCCAAATGATAATATGTTATGGTATAGCACTTACGCTTAAGCTCTTTTTTTTATAGAACAAATATGCATACAATATCACCCAACCTGTATTGGTGCTCATTTATCGACTTAAGTAGAATGAACAGCTTTTTGAAAAGAACAATATTTTTTGGGAAACACAAAAATATTTGTTTTCAATTTGTTTTCTTCCAAACCAGTTCAGGCATGGCCAAAAACTGGCCCCCACTCCCCAGGGACGATTTCGATCCGGCCATAGGCCAAAAGGCCGGTGGGCCAATCCGACCCTGCCTTCTCATATTCCCAAGTTAGGGTGGGACAATTAGAGAGGAAATGCCTCTGAGACTCCACTTATGTGGAACCAAGTCTACATAGCCTCTGACCCCGTGGTATTGGCATACCCAGACAAATCTCCTAGGGGTATGTGGATCACATGCCCCCCCTGCTCTTGTATCTCAGGGCCTTTGTGCACTGTGTTACCCCTAGGTTACTCCTAAGTTACTCCTATAGACACACTAACATAAGACACAAAGAAAACACATGAATCGATTCAACAATAGAATCCCTTTTATTCATACACAGCAATGCATGATGCAAACACTACTATAATGCAAATCTTGAATTTGCACCTCTTATGCTTTTGGTGCAAATCTACAATGCAATGCAATAACTATAAGCCATGCAAGCAATCTAATAGCAACGCCAATCCACACCATTCCTCTCCAATCCACACCATACTTCACACTCTCTCTCTAAGACAATCCCTGTCTGATTACCCCATCTATCATGTCAACCAAAGCTCTGTGTGAGTGTCTGTCCTAATTCCCAATGCACATGTCTTATCAATACTCCCCTTTTGCTCTGTGTTGCTCTGTCTCTCCTCTCCAGCTAACTCTGCAACCAGCCAGTCGGTCAGGGCCTCTCCTTGGCCTCCCACTGCCAGATCGATCTCATCAGCTCTCATCAGAATGCTTTCCCAATGCTTCCTCTCTCAGAGTCTCTCCTATGCCACCGCCAAACCTCTTTCATCTCAGAGAGCAGCTCCCTCGATCTCTCAATCTCTCAGTGTGTCAGTGTGTCATCTCCATCTAGAACTCCATCTCCAACTACATCTCCATCTAGAACTAGAAACTCCCAAAGCCTCACCTCTCATTTTACTGTTCAATGATGTAAATACATATCCATGGTTACATGTCTCTCTAAGCTAAAATGCCTCTCTGTCTATCTCAGCATTTCTAAATCTGAGCAGTGCCTAAAAGTCTGTGATGCATGTCTTGTACTTTTCAATCACTGCGTGTGATGGTCGTCATGACATTTTCTACATATTTATACCATGGCCTTCTTCTGTCTGTGGTACAAAACACCATTTTACCATCTCCTCATATTTCTCCATTCAAATCCCTCTATCCTTCTGCATGGCTCTGTCTGCAAAGCTCCCTCCCTCTCTGCTGCTGCCTGCCCCCACCTTCTCTGTCTGCGAAGCACAACCCAGGCTGATAATACCATGCCCTTCTCTGTGTCTCTACTAAGGCAAAAGTCATGTCTAATCTCTGTCTGCTAAGAAACTGTTTACGCATTCCTCGTTCACACTAACTCATAACAACCACTGCAGTTTGCAGCACTTCTGTTCTGTTTTAATGGAATGGCATCATGCTTTCTCTAGTGCTTACTCTCTCTCTTGAAACCCAAGCGCTATCTATAATTCAGACTTCATGCATATTCTAAGGGCACACTCATGCTTGGTGTCTCTACATGCATACATAATACATAACAACATATCTATACATGTGTCTACATGTCTCTACAAATATAACATGTGTTTCTACATGACACTTAAAATATAACTGGCCTCATTCGTTAGCAAATGCAAATGGCTACATATATGTGGATAGTCTAATGATGTCACTACTTCATGGCACTACTAATCAGAATAAATGATAACTGGATCCCTAAATAGGTAATGATTCTCTAACAATGGCTAATGATTCTCTAATGATAACAAACCAGGCTTCTACATACTATCTGGTTTTACATTATGCCTAACAATGGCTCTGTATTTTCTAAGACCGGAAGTATGTTAAAATGAAGAGAGGAAATGAAGGTCGCTCTTTATGACTGCATTACACAGACCATCCCCAATGTACCTCGGATATGGAGCAAACTTCCATTGCGCCCCACCTACCCCATTACTACGGATAAGTTGCCCACATTTCTGAGTTTTATTTTTCAGTATCAGTTGGCTAACACATTTCCAGGCTACAGTGTTCTTCTGGTATGTGTAGTTACGGAGCCTGAATTTGTATCTGGACCTCGAATTGCCATGTCTTTCACCTTGGTCTCCCATGGGATATTATAACTTTGCTTGGTTAACTGAATCAGGGAGTTAAGCTTCTTTTTTCTATTTATGGCCACATCAAATTTTATTCCAGGGTGTCCCATGTGTTTACTAGGCACTTCTTATCTAGCCACTGTTCAGGGAAAAGTCGCCATCAACTTCTTCACCTCCCAATCAGAGCCATTCAGAATGTCTTCTTCCACAAACCGAGCGCATTGCCAGAATGTTGGATCCTTGCAGAGGTCCAGTGCATCCTATTACCCTGTAAGTTAACCGATGGATTACCAAATCTAGTAGTAGTCTTATACGCCTCCAGACACTTCATGGTAAGGATTACATGGTCACTGCATGTCATGGGGATCATTCCAAATTCTGGGCAGCAATTCAAAATCGGGGGATTGACTGTTATAAATTCCATTGGTCCATGTAGCTTGGATCTCTCCCTCTTAACAACCACAGGGTAAGATCCAACTCATCCATTGCCTCTATCTGTAACGCTCACCTGACTCCCACGGAGGCGCTGGCCTGGTTTGGATTGCTGTGGCCTCTTCTAGGGTGATGCTCAGGACTCGGAAGATGGAATGGACCGGACCCCCAAATCTGGCTTGTCTGGCTCGTAGAAATATCCTTCTGTGTGTGAAAAGGGAGTATTAACAATCTGCGGGATAATGCGTAGGCCTCCCACTTCCCTTCTCACCCTCCACGAAACCCTTCTGCGATTCCCCGTGAAGTCTCACCTTAGGGTCTGAAAGGACGAGCTCTCCATCCTGCTTCTGATGCAGGGGCGCGTTGTTATCCAGTTACTTCACTGGATCTCGGATTGGTGAGAGTTCAAGTTCGCTTGACTTTTCCAGTAAGGTACCGTAAGAATTCTGTTGCAAGTTCAAGCTTTAAATAACCATTGTCCGTTTTCTCTATTTCAGGTGCTGAATGAAGATTCCGAGTTAGGAAATGGAACCGTCGAGGGAAAACTCTGGTGAGTTTTTGATGAGTGGTTCCTCTAGTGTTCTTGCATTAATGCACTAATGCTTGTGTCTTTTTCCCCTTAAGGGCCGGGGTTCGGAAATGCCGAAGATACGGCGCTGACCCGAAGTGAGAAGAGATGTCCCAATAGATATCAGGTAAGTCTTTGATGAGCGTTCCGCTAATGTCCTTGCATTCGCTCACTAATGCTAATGTCTTTTTCCCCTTAGGGGCCGGGGTGCGGAAATGCCGAAGAAACGGCGCCGACCCGAAGTGAAGAGGGATTGACCCAACAGGTAAGTCTTATGATGGAAATTAAGCCTTTCTTATTCTCTTCCCTAGCTCACCTTTGTTCTTGTCTTTTTCTCCTTTAGGCGCTGAAATGCGGCGGAAGATTCAGATGATCGCTGATGGGCAAGAAGGCGCCTAGTAAAGGTGAGTGGAATGCTGTGCTGCAGCGAGCAATGCGATGTGCTTTTAAAAATGAATGTCTTCCCTTTAGGATCGTCGGCGAGATGACTCTGGAATGCAGATTAAGCAGGTAATATCTCTTCTTTCTCCTGTTCTCCTCTCTTTTCCCTTTACAGGTGTTCCAGGATGCTGTCGGGCATGGCTGGAGTCCGGATGCAGGAGCAGACACGGTGAGCGTCCAGCTGCTAGGTGCAGAACAACGCGAAGCGTGAGTTGCTGCTTGGGCGTGGCTTAAATAGCCTTCAAAGTAGTTCCAGGTATGTATTCTTCCTCTAAGGTATGTATTCTTCCTCCGGCCACACCCGTGTGGTAAAGTAGTCCCATAGGTAAAATAGTCCCATTCAGGCCTCTAGGTGGCCTGGATCTTGCAGCACGGTCTGCATCAGGTAAGTTCACACAAAGCACTTCTTCACACAAAGTCATCCTTTATGAGCCTGGCGCCTATGGCGCCAGGATTGTTGTCCAACATGAGCCTGGCGCCAAAGGCGCCAGGACTGAGTCCAAAGGGCCCCTACCTGGGGCCGCTGGGACTTCCCTCGGGAACATGATGTCTGCCTCTGGGGTTGCTGGGCCCAGTCTGGCTCCTTGGGGGTAGGCATCATGACACTATCGAGGATTTACCACGATGGGCCGTCATGCTTCGCCCCTGGAAACGGTGGCAAAGGTGGAGATTCTAATCAGATGTTTGTTCTGTTGAGGACTCAGTGTAGTCCTCACCCAAGATGGCCGCCTCCTTTTTATCAACGCACCATCCCCTAGGAACCATGCATTGTTTCCGTCACTTCCTTTGGAGCCTCGCTGCTGTGCCTTGTCACAGTTCCTCTCTTTGGGCCCCTGTGTGTTTCTCTTCGTTCCTCAGAGCCCTTCTGTTCATTGCTGCTAGTTCGCTTCTATCTATACCTTTTTGGTCCTTTCATTCCTGTTTTTCCGCTCCTCTCCCACCTTTGCGGATCTCTTCGCTTCACACACGCTCCTGCTGCTTTCTGTCCTCTCTCTTTCCACTCGTACTAAAGTTATCCTCCTTTTCACCCAGCTCACCCAGGCATTTTACTGTGGGTTTTGCACTATACTCCTCGTTCTGTTCCTGTCTTCCTCCTTCACGAATCTCGCGTTCCTGCTGCCTCTTTCAGTTTGTTCGGTGCTGCAATTAAGGTCATGGGCGGGGACTTCTCCTCCTCCCCTGTCCGCTTACCTCTTTCCTATCGCTTCCTCTTGTTCCCGCACTGAGATCCTTGTGTAAGGACTTCAACCCTCTTTGGATTTACCAGAGATACTGCGAAACAGCGCTGGTTTCTGTTTCAACTCTCCGCACCAGCATGCCCAGAGACTTCAGCTCGCCTATGTCATCGTCACGCCAATACATTGGCCTTCGTATTAAATACTTGCACCATAGTACAGAAGATCTCTCTGGAACTGCAGTAATAATTCAGAAGTGCCTGTCAACTCACCAACAGGTCTGAGCCCTTTTCTGACATCACACCTATAACACCTTCCAGGGTTTTTTGTTGCCCACTGGCTTTTTCCCTGGACTTTAGGGCTGGCTCCTCAGGGTTCCCTGTGGCTTGGAACTTCTTCCTGTCAAGGTGGCCTCCGAGGGAGCTAGACCCTACTTACACGAGAAGAAGGAGAAAAAGCCCGAGGAAAGGAAGCCCCCGGGCTCCAGACGCATCAGAAAGAAGAAGCTTGCCGAAACCAGAGACAGTTCTTCGGAAGAGCAAGGTGAGGAGGAGGCTCGGGAGGCTACGCCATTGCATGACATGGGCCAGCCGCCCTTTGTTACCGAATCAGGCCTTATTTTGGGACCCATAGACACAATCCACATTAAAGTCTCCAGCCAGGATGATACCACCCTTGGGGAACCGAGGGCACCAGTTTCTGAGGGTAGCTGTCAGAACCTCCATCAAACCTTCGTTATTTCACCACCTAGGGGATCATATAGGGTAGCTACCATGGTTACCCCCAAGCCCGGAATCAGTCTAGTGGTATGACCAGACAGTAAATTTCGATGGAACCTAGGAGTCGGAAATTCCATTAAGCTTAGGGACACCCTGGAGCCGGTAAAAAGTCCACCCTTCGAACTACCCTTTTCGGGATGTCAACAAGTCTAAACAAAATGGTGAAGATATCCAAGTCAAAGAAAGTGGTCAGTCAGATTTCCTGTAGGCAGAAACATGGTACCCTCATTAAAATGTCAAGGACAGCCTGGCTATTAAGAAAAGAACGGTGGCCCCTCGTGTTCCAGGATAGCATCTGCGTGGTACTCGCCTCCCTCCCTGGAGTGGGTCAATATGACATTTGCTTAACCGGGGACAAATGCCCTTGCTGCCTACAGGGGCCCTGCCAGACCCCTGCACATTAGGCTGCTTGTGCTGAGAGGGTACTGAGACTGACTCACTGTGACCTGAAGGTTGAAACACCATAATCTCAAAACCCAGTTCCTGGAATAGATTGACATTTTTACAGACACTCTCAACTACAAATGATGACACAAATCTAACCACTGCCCAATTGGTAGTGCCATCATATGGTGGTAATTCAAGCTTTCCGATGTCATTGGTAGAGAAAGATGTTAAATCCGGAATGAGATGCATCAATTCTAATAGCCAAGATTGAATGAGAAAAGGGCTCGACGATGTAGGGTTTGACTCTGAATTTCATATGGAACAAGTCTGTGTAGTAGGCCACGTCGGACTAGTTGCCCAGATTGACCTGGCTTAGGGGCTGTAGTTCTTCCACTCTACTGAACCAAGATCCTTGGTTTCCCTGCTGTAAAGATTTGTTTGGCAGCGGTACTGCCCTTCATAACCATGGGAGACAACTGAGAGAGGGTAAACAGAGTAGAAGGCCTTAGCCCAACTGCCTGCGAGGAGCCTGTATTGTTGGTGCAGACAGGAGCCTCAATTGTGGGACAAGGACTTGAGGGCCGTCGTGGGTGGGCCAATTCATATATCCATGGGGGCCTGTAGATGTATTCTTCTGACCGTGCCATCCCTCATATCTTTAGTGACAGTCTTTTTGCCAGCTGCCTTCTTATATGAATGACCAGCCCCAGATTTCATTTGATATACGGCTGAAGATTTGAAACCTTTATAGTGAGGTCTCCTATGTGGAGGGTGGCGGGATTTAAGCTGCTTATGCTTTATTGGGCTTGAGGTGGAATTAAGTAGAGAAATCTCAGCAAAAAGCGCCTCCAGTGCACAGCTCTCCGAATCTGCCACCATGTAGGCAGTTCCATGTGATAGTTCAGCTAACGGGGGTAGAGAAGGTGCCTCACTGTGTGTACCCACTTCCACCCTGCACAATAGCACCACAACCTTATTAGTCTTGCGAGATTGGTTGGTTTCCCCAGGGGGAGAAGAATCCAGCTCGGCTCTATAGAACTGCTTCTGTGGCAAGCAAAATTACGTCAACCACTTTAGCAACTACTTATTTAAGCCCTCGCTGCTCCTCCACAATCTTTGAGCACATAAGGAATAAGGCATACATTTTTGCTTCCAGTACGCCCATTGTCACCATATTAGTTGGAGAGATGAGGCAAGGTTTGAAGTCCTAATCCTCTGACTTGATTGAAGAGCCCGGGTTTGTCAGAACCTGGGCATCCTCTCTTGAGGGAAACTCTTTTCTGTGATATGCCCTTTGCTGAGTTAAACAGGGCAGACAAGGGGGCTGATCACCTAAAAGAGCGAGGAGAACACGCTGCCACGATACCCAGCTGAAAGAAATTAACCACAGGTCAATAGCTGTTAAGAAACAATTAAAAGCTAAAACAGATAAGAATTCTTTGCCAGTAATGCCATTATATAGAACCCAAACAAGGATTTGCTTGAGTGCTCTGAAGAGATCAATAAAGAGATGCTCCATCTGATGTACTGTGACCACAATGAGGTCAATCCCAGCTCCCATCAGATGACACTGACTGAAACTGAGATCGGGAGCCACAGAGCACATTTTAAAGTTTTGGACTCCATAACATTAAAAAATGTCCTGTCATCAACATTCCACAATTCATAGCCATAGAGAATAATAGGTGTGAACTTAGCTCTATAAAACTCTATAAACGGAATTAGTATGTAAGCAGATAGTTACCTTTTGGTAACCTTCAGCAGTGAGGTGCAAGAGCGGATTCTCTCATCCAACCTTAATTTGATGTGTTTGCAATGTTTCTTTACAGATATTGTGAAACCCAGATAACAAATGGATTCAACTCTGTATTTGCTTATTAGTTATTTTCCAAATTAATTTGCAGGTGTTCTTGCTAGCTGTGCTGACCATGACATACGATTTTTTTAAATTAATCTGGAGCTGATTTGTATTGAGATAGTTTTTTAAACCCATAAACTGGCGCTGCAACCCCGTCGGTGTAAAGTCCCTCAGAGTAAAGTCATCAGCATATGCAATGCAGCTCATCCTCAGGCCTGGCCACAAGGGGAGGTAACCCCTCACTCACCACTATTTGCCCAAAGATCGGCAAGACATAAATTAAAGAGGGTGGGTGCGAGGACGCACCTCTGGCACACTCCCCTATTCAGATGGATACTTCTTGATACCTTGCCTAATGTATTCATTCTGACCTTTGTGGAATTATTGGAGTATAACAATTGGATCAAATGCAATAGACCTGCATCTATCCCCCAGCTAGACAATTTGGACCATAATATTGAAATGTCTGCGTTGTCAAAAGCTGAGGATAGATCTATTGTTGCAACATAAAGTGTTCTACCAGAGGCCGACCCAGTATTGGACAAAGGCCAGCCCATTCACCACCATACTGACACCCCTCCTAAAGCCGTTTGTAGCCAGCTCAAGAGATTGATCTTCTCTGCCCACATGGTTAATTTCCTTAGTAACAGTGTGGCAAAGATTTTTGATGTTGTATTAATCAATGAGATGGGCCAATAAGTCGCAGGATCATCCCGCCTGCCTTTTTAAAAATTGGAACCAAAATCGAGGTAGACCATGATAGAGGAGACATAGAATCTTTGACAATGTGAGTAAAGAAATGATACAAAATATCAGACCAGAGTGCCGGGTTATTCTTGACAATGCCGTTCATCACCCAGTCTGGGCCTGACGCTCTTGAGCTATTTAATTTATTAATAACAAGCTTGATGTCAAGTCGATCTAAGGGCAGGAACAAGGATGACGATCCAGCATTAGTCATACTCAGAGCATTAAGGGTGTTGCACTTTGCATTGCATTTATCATTGAAATACTGAAACCAAACCTCCTCCATTACCGCTGAGGATCGGGTGAAAGATTGATTACTATCTTTATTGTTAAGTTTGCACCAAATAGCACGAGTATCCTGAGAAACAATTTAACTCAATAAGTCTTGGTTTTTTTTTACAATGGTGATGCAGTCTACACCAATTCCTGTAATGTTGTTTCACCACCATTTTCTCTCTTTCCTTTTTATTCCAAGTTTTACCAGAACATTTCATCCGGATTTGTTTCCTCATCTGACATTTTTTTAAATCTCGCTATCAAAATGACTGTATTTCCCATGAAGGGAGATATTATGCTGTGCCGAGGCAATGACTTTCTTAGATTTTATTTTTAGCTTTGATAGCAAGTTTGAGAATTCACCTGGGGTCGAGTAGATAACTTAATCTTCCACCACCAGGTTGCTCCACAAATTAGACCGGGCTACATTAACTTGCTTGGAATTGGTGCTATATTGAGCGACCCTACTACCCTGGCACAGGACCACCAGAACCCACTATTCATAAGTTCAGCCACTTCAAACGGGGTCTTGGCACATAAGGTTAATTTTAACTTTGCATGGTTGCTTAAACTTGTCTTTTCTATCTCAAGTTGCAGTACCTCTTCCACCCCAAACCTCTTTAAAAAGATGTAATCTATAGTTGAGGATGCAGAAGCATTCAACCATGTTGGAATCTCCTGAAGGGAGTCCTGAAAAACCAGATTGGTCTGTAAGGTATAACTTGAAAGACATTGGACCAAATCCTCCCATTGTTATCTCTGCCTAGCAAGTAATTAGACGATACAACATCGGTATTGTTATCGAGCTCCTCCCATGCGCCATCAGTTACCAAACACTTACAATTAAAATCTTTCAAAACAACAGGACTATCAGGATGAACTGTGATCCAATCGATCAAAACATTATACATTTCATGAATAATAGTATCCAGATCCATAGTAGATGGATTGAAGTAGATGCTAATTATAAAAGTGTTTACTAGGTTTCTCTAGTATCCCCCACCTTTATTATCAAAATTGCATCAGAGTGTATGGGTACCTCCACTATGGAGTGACATTTTTTGATTTTCACATCAGTTAGTAGTCCTCCCATTGGTCTCTCCCTTACCCCTTTTTTAGCTAATATGTAGTGAGTTGAATAACCATCCCCTATGGTACACATCCGAGAGACACATATCTTGCAGAAGGATAAAGTAGAAATTGTCAAACACTTTATTCATATCTTCAGTCAAGAAAGAGTTGTAACCCTGTGAGTTCCAGCTCAATAATTGTAACCTCTCCCTAGAATCCTGGACGACCTACAGTTGAAGCTGGGAGTGCTGCCGCAAGCCAACCCCAACTCAGAGAATCAGGCTGGTTGGGGATATAACCTTTGCCGATCTGCATCAAGGTAACATCTCACTGTAAGTTTGTGCCTATGATGATCTTTCAGAGCAGTCCTTCCAAGGCACACCCGGTAACATTCAAAGCCTTTCAAAAGGATTTCCTCTTGTTGATCAACTACCAACTTCTCGATCCTCTTAGAAGGAAAGTGAACGGCACATTTCCCCAAACGGGATTGATCAAAAAGATGGACAAACTTCACATCCCACGATGATATCGAGCTTAACTCTGGGATCGACCTCAAAAGAGCCAACAACCTTTGTCGATTTAGAGGGACATCCCGATCATCTTCCAATAGAGGTTTGAACATTAAGATTTGACCAGTGCTATGTTTATGAGAACCAGAATGAGCAGTCAGATTGTAAACTAGCCTTTTTTCCTCGTGCTGCAGTCTCCCCACCCTAACCCACTGGGAATCTTTAGTTACCATTGCTTCATCGGGTGTCAGATTTTCCTGTGACGCTCAGATGACAATATTAACCTTTTATTTGCCCTGGTGCCCAGTCTCGTCACCTGACACATAGGGGATACAACTCTGGGATTGCCTGGCCCCAGCTGTTGGCTCCCAAATTGCCACCTCTTGCAAGTCCTTCCTTACAGCCCTTTTAATGTTTTTCATCTTAAGACCAGTCTCGGACCATCGGAGAAGCGAGAGGTGCCTTAGAGAATGTTCATCTTGTTTATCTGTACCAGCACCCACAGGATTTGCAGTTCTAGCATTAACGTCATTGTGTCGTTAATAGTTATCAAACTTTCACATCCCTATAAACAGTGCTTATCTTTTAGAGCGGCTTTATTTGCTGCTAACAGAATTTTACATAAGAACTTCCGAGATCCTTTATTCTTTGGTTTGGAGCCCTGTGAGCCGGTATACTCGGGGTGGTAAATAATTTTACTGAGGCTGTAAGTATGTTATTTTGATTCTGTAATATCTTTTTATTAACTATAACTTTCTCTGTTTGTAGGTAAAAGGATATGTCTTTAACTCTCCTGACGACCTTGTCTTGAGCATTAACTTCATGCAGAACAGCGGATTGTTTCAGGTAAGTCTCATAAAATTCTCAAAGTCTTTCTATCAGTCTCTGTTATCACAACTCTCCTTATTTTTCTTTCAACTTCTCTTGTCCTTTTCTCTCATGACGTCTTCTCTTTGTTTTATATCTTTTCCATCTCCGCTTATAGGCAATACTGGTTCTTTGTTTATAAATCGAATAAGTCTCTTTTGATATTGCTTCTTTCCTCAATCTAGGTATGATTCTCTCTCTCTTCTAGACTTGTCAAGGTGTCTACATTGTTCTTTAGTTAAAGTTCTTCCTTGTCTAATGCTCTTTTATTTTTTTAGCAAAACACCTTTCCTTGTTTTCACTGTCCACTTGCACTTCCTTTTTCTCTCTCTCTCTCTCAGTCTCGACTGCCTCCTGAACTTTCGGTTACATTTCTTTCAGCCCTCTGTACACGATCGACTTCTGTGTCAGTTTATAGTTACTCTTCTTACCTCGACGTCTGTGAGGAATCTTTTCCTACTCGTTCAGCTGTCCAGTGCGATCTCTCGTCACCATACGAACTCCGTTCCTCACCGCTGCTGTAGGATTTTTTTTCCTCTCACTCGACGGCTGCGAGGAGATACCGCCTCGCTGCCCAGCTGTGTAGTGGGACTCGTTATTGCTGCACAGCCTCCGCCTTCTCAACTGCCATACGATCTTTGGATCGCTTACCAGTGCGGTTTCTTCCCCGATCTCCTATTCAGCTGAAGGGATCTGTTTTCCGTCTCAACGGACATGCGGGCTTCTCCCTTCTATGCTTTTTCCCCCCCTTCGACTCGGGCTTCGTCAGCGATTCTGCTCGACAGCTCTCTTCCAGCATTGCAGTCGGTCGCCTTAAACTTCAATAACTCAACGTGACAACAGCGCAACGGTGCAACTTTTCCTTCCTTTTCTATATATAACTATATAATTTCTCTCAGGTTCTGCTTCATCTGTAGCACTCAATACGCCCATCCATAACTGTCATTTTCGGATTCCAGCCCCTCCATTTCCTAGCAACGACAGGAACAACAAAGAAAAATGTCAACACTGGCCTCTCTGTTAATGATTGGTTACTTAAGCTGTCAATTATTCCCTGCAGCATAGTTAACCCTTGGTTGCCCTGCTTGACCTGGTATTGGCAGAGCCAGAGCCTGATTGTTTATCCGCTGTGTTTTCTCCATCAGATTTGTCACAAGCCCATTTTCATATTCTTGGATTTTTTTTTGGTTTGTTTCAGGAGTTTGAAGTTGGAAGATTGTTCACAGATTGGTCAACCATTATTACCGTGTCATGTTGCGTTTCTTTGATAGTTGCATTTCCATCATGCGTAGGGTCTCTGGATTTAACTGCCTCTTTTGGTTTCAAGCCAGGGCTCTTGCAGATCTGAAGATCAACAACACAGTTGCATAGCTGATTTCTCTCCAGGAACAATGTTCTTATCTCATTTAGTGTAGCAGAATTTGTTCTGACTTCATGAGCCACCCTATCTTAAAGGTGAATAAATGATTGCAGCACTAAATTTAGTGCTACGAGTGAGCTAACTCCTGTATCCAATGAATCCTGAATATTGGAGTCATCCCCCAGGAATGGTAAAGACATTTGTTCTGAACTGGAGCTTCCAGCCCTTTAAGATGAGGTAGCAATACCCTTGAGATGGATGGGAATGCAGAAGTTATTCAAACATCAATAATTGAACCGACTCAAGTAGTTGTCAAAAAGATAACTGTTTTAATATCAATTATCTAAAACAGGGAGTACACAGGACATCAACGGACGTCTCAGCGTAAGGACTCTCAATGCTTTAAAAAAAAGTATTCTTTTATAGCAAAAAATCGTCATAGGTGACATCAACATACATATTACTAACATCATCCTACGTGGCAAACTACAAAAACCTAGTGGCAATTGTGATAGGGAACATCTAAGTATACGATCCATACTCGTCTAAATGGGTGAAGAAAGGTGAAAGGGTTCTTAACATCAGGTGGGGCAACTAAGCCTTCCCCTAAAACAGGTCACTATGAACGTCACTAAATAAACGACGTCCCATTGGCTACACAAACTGTAGGAGCCTTAGTCACGCGGCCGCCTACCATTGGTTGGCTTCTAACCTCCGTCAGTACTTTTCCAGCTATTTTTAGCAGCACACAGACTCGGCTTCCAGGTGCTGAGCTAGTCTTAACCATAGCTTCCACCAATTAGCATAATCATCCATCATCACCTCAGTGGTCTGCTGTCAAAGAACTTGTCCTTGGGAGTGTTCTCTTGCTCTGGAGAATTCGGGGAAGAGAAGGCACGCTCTGCCCTCATGCGTAGGTTTGACCATCATGCTCATCCAACATCATCCCTCCACGTGACTGAAGACCACAAAATCGAGTTTCTAATGCATTAATTTATTATTTTCTAATAGGTCTCCTTGTTTTTGTCCAAGCCTCCTGAATAGGAGTTTTGTTCTTTCACACGATTTGTATCCAATGTCTGTTCACCCCAGCCTGATATGGCCTTGGCTTCTTGGCTCATCCAGCCTCGCCTTTCTGAGATTCACTTTGTAATTCACTTGTTTTCTCACTGCAACACACTGGAAAAGAGACTTTCCTTCCTTAGCCCAGCTCTGCTATAGCACATAGTTAAAACATCCATTCTTTATTCACTCCAATATATATGTACATGTTGGTGCATGCCGCAATCTATTCACTATAAGCTAGCCTCAAGAATACTTCATCTGCTTGCATTTCTTTGCATATGTACATGTGTAAAATGACTTGAAATCTTCATACATTTTGTAGCATATGTTTCTTCATGTTGATCCCAAGATGTCACTTATCTTCAATACTTTCATGATGCTTCATAGAATGTCTGCATTCTCTAGTCTCTGCATCTCTTCTATGTATGTTAGCTCGGCTCTGCATGATGTCACCATTCGTCTTTGTCATTTATTTGTCCTGCTTCTTCCGGGATTTCATTCAAATGGCGATTATACTGTCTTGTATGCAGGTATGGTTTTGAAGTGGGTGTCTATCAGCATATTTGTCACTCATGGGCACACTGGGGGCTGGTGCAAAATGGTGAGTGCGCTTACTATTCTTTCTGCTCTTCTTTCTACTCATGCGTCTCGGGGCAAGGGGAGCAGGATTAGATTTCGGCCTCTCCTCTCCAGTCCCCCCTCTGGTTGGCTTGTCGACCACACCACCAAACAAACATTCATCTTCTTTCAGTTGGCACATCTTTGTTACTCCTCCGAGGTGTCCATAATTGTTCACATGACCATCAAGGACCGGGTTGCAGGAAATCCACTTCCCTTTGTACCTCCTCAGATCACAGGGATTGTCCACCTTTATTACTGCTCGAACCAGGTCACATATCGCTATCCTCTCCCTTAGTCTGTCTCTTTCACCACATCTTCCATTGCTCCTCCTATGCTCACATCCATCAGTATTTGCATTCTGATAGCTTCTTCTGCTGTTTTCTTGCATCTTACAATGCAGAGAACATCTGTGTCCTGCTAAACAGTCTATGGTGTGCCGGTACTTCATCTAAGGCTGCTTCTGATTTGCTTGAGAAGTAGTTCCCCCCTCTTTTCACTCCTCTCAGTGTCTGTTTCTCTTCTTCCTTTGTTTTGCTGTTGTTGCTATATTCAGTGATCTCTTCTTCCTTGTGTTTTTTTTCCATCCTGGGGAAGTCGTCAAGCTTCACATCTTTCTTGGGTACCACCAACGAAGGCATGTTGATGTGCACCACGGAACATTCTCCTCTCCAATTCGGTTGCAGTTTCTCATATGCTTTAGATCCACACGCCCAATAGTGGTCCATAAGTACTGCTGTTTCTGCTCCCATTGCAGGAGTGATCTCAACCATCTTGCATCCTACATTTTCACTGACATCTTCATCACTGTTGTGCTGGTGACATAAGGTCAGTGGCTTCAGAGGACTTATTGGCATAGATCCAGATTCATTCTCCACCCAAGTCATTAACTTCGCACTCCTGTCCCACTCCTTTAGGCACTTGTCATTTTCTTCTTGCATCTTGCTCACTGGTACTTTGGCTAGGGTCAGTGCTTTTGTGTCCTACCACTCTGTCTTCCCAGCAATCATTAGTGTGTACACGTCCATAGATCAATATCTGTGGTCTTTCCCAGCAACCAGGTTTTCCTCCTATCTGCTTTACTCTTGTCCATGGGCATGGCAACTCCTTCAGTGTGATAGTCTTTGTTTCTTCTGTCTCTGGCCCCTCTCTTACATAGTGTAGTCCTTCATTGAGCTGCCAGTAATTGTTCATCACGGCTAATTGTCTTCATAGTGGAACGTCCCTTTTGACATCCATCTCAATGTTGTGGTCTTCCCTTGGAGTCGTCCTCGCGTTTGTAACATTGCGAGATACATCAGCATCGTGCTCTTGCTGCAGGTATTTCAGTTGCAATTAATGTTCTTGAGGCACTCAAGGCATAGGGGATTAAAGAGCAGGCATAACAGCTCTCCCCGGTGGTGTCCCTACCAACCTTGTACATGTGTGTATACCACATGTTGTTGGTTACCTGTGCTGTGTCTGTGAGGTATATGTTTACTCCCTTAATTTTTGCATCAATAGTGCGCTTACCTCTACTTACCTTGGCAGCAGTGTCTTCCCTTCCCTCTGAGATGGTAGGCCTTCCTGATTGGGTCAGGGAAATGTTAGTAGGGGGTACAGCGGTAATGCTTATAATTACAAATAATTTCCAAAGGACCACCCCCATTATTCCACTGAGGATGAATAATTCCGCTATGATGATAAGTCTTTATTAACCCACCCATAACAACTTACGCTGCTAGATCCTTGCAGCTGATGAGATGATAAAGTTGCCTGCCTGAAAATCGCATGAAAAAGCGTTATTGTTTTAGTATTTCTAAGTACCCTCAAGCTCTAAATCACTAAGGGCAAAAATAAAAACCTCCTCCTAGACCTTTCTAATTGAGGGGTCTCTCAATGTGGGTAGGACGGGGTATGCACTGTATTTAAGTTGGGGAAAAGTTTGGGCTAGGTGTTCAATGAAAGCAAGGAAATATACTTCAGGGGATTGTGCTCTTAACCGTCTGGGTCTTCTGATAGTGTGAGGAATAAGGGCTGGAAGCGCACAGGAGTCACACGTTTTGTCTCTTAATCCTTTTTGGGCTAGTTTTGGAGGCAAAGACTACAATTCCCAGAAAGCCACAGGAGGTTGGTAGTTCTGTGCACAATCAGGAAGAAGGTCACGTGCGCGTTGCCAGCTGCAGTGATTAGAAACAGCATAAAGAGCAACGGCGCGTGAAACAGGTGTGGCTTATTACGAATCCAGGAGCGGTTGGCGTGAGGAGCATGTCGGCGAAACGCTGAGGAAACCATGGACGGCGAAGCTCTGCCCTAAAGCTACACGAGGTTTCGAGCGTTCTCTTGCACTGAGTTGCATGCGGAACTGCGGCAGCATTTTCAGCGTGCTACTAATCCTCCGAGGAGTCCCGCGGGGCCCTCAGAGCTCAGATAAGTGCAGAAGGCATTGCGGGGTGGGAGCTTATGATGCATATGTTTTCTCTCGCATGAAGCTGATACTTGGCAATCACGGAAGGGCTGAATTTGGGAATAAAGCAATTGGTTTTGTGTAATAAAGCACAAGGACATTACGGAACATTTTTGGGGCATATTCTCTCCAATACAGCTCATTAGGGGTGACAAGAGTATTCACTCTCAAGGGGTGATGATGTGTATTAGTTTGTCTGGTTAAACCGCAAGGACATGCATTTATGTGTTTATGTATTGCAGTAGCAAGCTTGCCCTACGTTCTTCATTGATGGGAAAAGTTCCATTGTCCTGTGTTCATCCCACTTGCTACTACATGTGCATGTTTTGTGCTCTATGTTTGTTCTGAAGTCAGGGGCATACGTATTAAGGTGTGTCCTGATCTATGTTACTGGGTATTCATGTAGTCAATGTTACAGTGTGTCAGGAACTAGGATATACAGGTATATGAAAGGAAGGGTTTTTCCCCAGTGCTTCCCCCTACCTATCCAACTTAGGTTTTGTCCTAACCCTTTTCCCGGTTTCCCTAACTTCCCCTCCCCATCCACAACCTCTCCCTAACTCCTCTTCCCCCCATTGGCTGCCATGTGGTGTCCTGTGTTACACTTCAGGCACCTGTGCCAACCACGGTGGGAGGGTCGAATTCATTCGACTTCTGTGGTTCGGGGGAGAGTGTCCATTCTCTCCTCCAAGTAAGTGTGTGTTTTGACATAATAAGCCACCCCCATATTGGGATACTTACAACCACCCAAGCCAATGGATTCGACACCTCCGCCTTTGGATGATGTGCTAAAGGCCTTACAGGATATTCAGGTACAATTGGCACATGCCCCTCAAGAGTCGGACACGTTAAAGGCACAAGTACAAGGTTTAGTGGCTCAGCAAACCCCTTTGGAAGGGCCAAGTGGGTCTTCTGCAAGGCCCAGGGAAGTAGTTTCTAATCAGAATGCTACAGTAATCGTGCAACCTCCCAGCAGTGTACCATTGGCAGCCCCTGAACGTTTTTCAGGAGATCCTCGCAAGTACATGATGTTCTTGACTCAATGTAGATTGCATTTTCTTTGTAAATCTACAGCCTTTGAAACAATACAGGCTCGAACTGCATTTGTGATTTCTTATTTTACGGGGGATGCAGCGGCTTGGGCTATGCCACTAGTTCAAAAGGATGACCCATTGTTATATAATTGGGATGCGTTCCTGGCAGAGTTTGGTAGATTATTTGATCGCCGGGAGGTATCTTTGGCACAGGATAAAGAATTGTCGAATTTTAAACAGGGTAGTAGAGATCTTGTGACTTATGTGACTCAGTTTAATAGGTTAGTGATTGAGACAGAGTGGCCTGTGGAGAAACAGACGGTTCTATTCTATCAGGGTTTGAAGGATGAATTAAAGGATACCATTGCTCAGGTAGAACCGCAACCAGGGACATGTACCTCTATGATTGATCTGGCGTTAAAATTGGATCACAGAATGAATGAGAGAAAAGGAGACAAGAAAAAACCGGAAGTGACCTCTTTTGTGAGACTGGATAAGATGAAGGGAGGCAAGGGAAGTGAAGTGGAACCCATGCAGATCGGTAGTGTTAGAGGACCCCTATCGGTAGCAGAAAAGGAGCAGCGTAAAGCGAACAAATTATGTTTGTACTGTGGGCAGGCAGGACATTTTATACGTACCTGTCCCAACACACCAAATAGAGGGGTAGGAAGTGAAAAGAACAAGAAGGAAGCGGGAAAAGAGACGGGCCGGCCGTAGAGGGAACACCGGTGACAGGCCCCAATGACATAAGGTTCCCAGGATGGGTAGCTAACACCATTGGTAATAGGACTTCACATGTGTATATTTTGGTGACGCTGTGTTTTGCAATGTCTAAACAGGAGGTATGGGCCATGGTGGATTCAGGTGCAACGGGCAATTTTGTAGACATTGCGTTAGCAGAACAATGGAAATTACCAATACAGGAGAAGGAAAAGGTGGAGGGAGTACAGTCAGTGGATGGATCACCGTTAATATCAGGCCCTATTCGGCAACAAACAGGGAAGCTGGAGATGGTGTGTGCCTCCGGCCATAGAGAAGAGATTACATTTGACTTAATTGCAGCACCTCAGTTTGGGTTAATCTTAGGAATGCCCTGGTTAAGAAAACATAATCCTCGAATTGATTGGGTGAAATAGATGGTGTGGTTTGAGAGTCATCATTGTCAGGATCATATGTTTTTTTTTTTTAAAAAACTTTATTTTCTTCTCATGGAGTCTTAGTTACAAACATTCAGGTAAGGAACAGTATACTTAAATCTTAGTATTGTTCTCATCCCTCTTCCCCCCCCGTCCGTTTTCAAGTTTGTAGTACGTCCATGAGTTTTAACTTTTATAACTCCCCTGCTCCCTCTTCCTTCGGATTCTGGTATGTTTCCCCTTTCGCTCCTCCCTCCCCCCTAAAAGAAAAACAAACACAAAAACAAATTCAACAACAATAGAGCTGGGATCGTTCCGCTTCCGTCAACCGTTAAGCAGTTTTGTTACAGTCCGGGCCTTGGCCGCGTATGTTGGCTGGAGGTGTGGGCCTCCTCATGTTTCCTCTTGGTCCAGAGCCTTAGTTCATGATTGATCTCAGCAGGTTGGGTCTGTGGAAGTAAGCTTCCCTGTCTGTGACATAGTCTATGAATGGCTCCCATACTGCCCTGAATTTCAGATATTTGTTATCCTTTAGGGCCCCTATTTTCTCCATCGCTAGAATGTGCCATACTTTGACCCACCAGCACGCGACTATTGGGCCTTCGGGGTTCTTCCATCCCTGGGGTCAGGATCATATGTTATCGGAAGTAGGAGCTGCATCTTGGTTGGTGGAAAGAGAATCCTCGGAGCAAGTGGTGGGAGCAGTTGATGTAGGCATCCCTGTCCAGTATAGAGAATTTGCAAAAGTTTTCGATAAAGGAGGAGCAGAAAAATTACCTCCTCATCGTCCTTATGACTGTGTAATTGAATTGGAGGAAGGGGAAAAATTACTGTGTAGCAGGATATATGCCCTCACAGAGTCTGAAAATAAACATCTCAGGGAATATCTTGATGAAATGTTGGCCAAGGGATTCATCCGGCATTCTACCTCCCCGGTCTCCTCGCCTTTATTTTTTGTTCCTAAAAAAGGAAGGTACCTTAAGAACTTGTATTGATTATCGGGCTCTAAATAGAGTTACGGTTAAAAGTAGGTTCCCATTACCATTAATTTCAGTGTTGTTGGATCAAGTGAGATCCGCCCAGATTTACACCAAGTTTGATTTAAGAGGATCTTATCATTTAATAAGAGTGAAAGAGGGGGATGAGTGGAAGATGGCTTTCTGAACCAAATTTGGGTTTTTTGAATACGTAGTGATGCCGTTTGGTTTGTGTAATGCCCCAGCAGCTTTTCAATTTTTTATGCAAGAAGTATTGCGAGATTTCATTGACATTTTTGTTACTGTTTATATTGATGATATTTTGATATACTCAGATTCGCCTGAACAGCATGTACAACATGTTCAGGCAGTGTTGCAGCGTTTATAAGAATACCAATTATGTGTAAAATTGGAGAAATGTGCATTTCATGTAAAACAAGTGGAGTTTCTTGGATATCTGCTGACGCCATCTGGTGTGGTCATGGACCCTAAGAAGGTACAAGCAGTCAAAGATTGGCCATCTCCACAATGTGTCAAAGACATCCAATCCTTTTTGGGATTTGCCAATTTCTATAGGCGCTTTTATCAGTAATTTTTCTAAACTAGTTACGCCCATTACACAATTGCTGAAGAAGGCAGTCAGTTTTGTGTGGAGTCCAGAAGCAGAGAGGGCATTAAAGGAATTGAAAAAGGCCTTCACTACGGCTCCGGTATTAAGACATTCAAACACGGAAAAACCGTTTCAGGTAGAAACGGATGCAAGTAATATCGCAATAGGAGCCATATTATCACAAAAGGATGAGGAAGGGGTTTGGCATCCCGTAGCCTTTTTCTCAAGGAAATTAACTGGTTGTGAACAGAATTATTCAATTACTGACAAAGAAGTGTTGGCTATTCGAGCTGCATTCTTAGAATGGAGACATTATCTATTGCGAGCGAGACATCAGGTGGTGGTGGTAACTGACCATAAGAACTTACAATATTTCAAAACAGCACACACCTTGAGTCAAATACAGCTATGATGGTCCCAGTACTTTAATGAATTTGATTTTGTAGTAACATTCAGACCAGGGAGTATAAATGGGAAGGCGGATGCATTATCCCGGCAACAACACATAGACAAAACAATAGGGGAAGTCAAGACCATTATTTCTCCAGAGAAAGTCATTGGGGCAGTCACTAAACAACTAATTGACCAAATAAAGCATGCAGTTTCATCTAGACAATTGCAACAATGGAAAGACAGTCATCTGGCACGTACGGTGCGAGATGGGTTACCCTATCATCAGGGTCATTTGTATTTACCCACCAAAAGGTTGCAAGAAAAAGCGATGTTTTGGTGCCATGGATCTCCTTTGGAGGGGCATGCAGGTCAGAGAAAGATGACAAAAATGTTGGAAAAGTATTTTTGGTGGCCTACCCTAAAACAGGATGTGGTTAAATATCTGTTGCAATGTGAAAATTGTGTAAGGAACAAGGCTGAGCATGTCAAAAAGAGAGGGTACTTACAGCCATTACCTACACCAGAGAAAGTGTGGACTCACATTTCCATGGATTGTATCACAGATTTACCACCAGATAACCAGTTTGATACCATATGGGTAGTGGTGGATTTCTTGTCCCAACAGGCTCATTTTGTTCCATGAATTGGTATTCCCGGGGCAGGCAAGTTAGCTGAATTGTTCCTACAAAATGTTGTTAGGTTACATGGGTTACCAAAGAGTATTGTTTCAGATCGAGGATCACAGTTTACCTCCAGATTTTGGCGTGCTTTCTGTCGAATGCTCGGAATCAACTGTGCTTTGTCAACCAGTTACCATCCCCAGACTGATGGTCAGACTGAAAGGGTTAATCAGACTTTGGAACAGTATTTGAGAGGTTATCTAGGAGATGGTAAAGAGTCCTGGGTGCAGGCACTGTGGTTGGCGGAATTTACTTACAATAATATTTTTCACAGTTCACTGGGAATGGCACCTAATGAATGTTTGTATGGACAGGAACAAAATATGATCCCTGAACAATTACCTGAGGTTGAAACCATACCAGTGTTACAAGACAGAAAACAGTTGCTTCTTGCATTTAGACAGAGAGCACGCACACATTTGGAAAAAGCCAAGAAAGCCTACAAGAAACAAGCTGACAAGCATAGGCAAGAGAGCCCATGATATAAGATTGAGGACAGAGGGTGGCTTTCAACACAGAATTTAGCTTTGGTTGGATCGAGGAAATTTATGCCTAGATTCATTGGTCTCTATGACATCGTTAAGTGTGTATCCGATACTGCCTTGAAATTGAGTTTGCCAAAAACTCTGCCGGTACATCCGGTATTTCATGTATCTCTGCTTAAACCTGCAGCTCCGGAAGTAAAGACAAAGCGCCCTCCTCCTATGGTGAAAGAAGGACATTTGGAGTATGAGGTGAAACGCATTTTGAATGCTAAAAGAGTGAAACAAAAACTATGGTACTTGATCCAGTGGAAAGGTTATGGATTGGAAGACTGCTCATGGGAGCCGGCAGAAGCGGTACATGCACCGCAATTATTGAAACTTTTTCATAAGAAACATCCGCAAAAACCTGGTCCTGGAAAGAGGCCTGAGAGGGGAGGTAATGTGAGGAATAAGGGCTGGAAGCGCACAGGAGTCAGACGTTTTGTCTCTTAATCCTTTTTGGGCTAGTTTTGGAGGCAAAGACTACAATTCCCAGCAAGCCACGGGAAGTTGGTAGTTCTGTGCACCACAATCAGGAAGAAGGTCATGTGCGCGTTGCCAGCTGCAGTGATTACAAACAGCATAAAGAGCAACGGCGCGTGAAACAGGTGTGGCTTATTACGAATCCAGGAGCGGTTGGCGTGAGGAGCATGTCGGCGAAACGCTGAGGAAACCATGGACGGCGAAGCTCTGCCCTAAAGCTACACAAGGTTTCGAGAGTTCTCTTGCACTGAGTTGCATGCAGAACTGCGGCAGCATTTTCAGCATGCTACTAATCCTCCGAGGAGTCCCACGGGGCCCTCGGAGCTCAGATAAGTGCAGAAGGCATTGCGGGGTGGGAGCTTATGATGCATATGTTTTCTCTCGCATGAAGCTGATACTTGGCAATCACGGAAGGGCTGAATTTGGGAATAAAGCAATTGGTTTTGTTTAATAAGACACAAGGACATTACGGAACATTTTTGGGGCATATTCTCTCGAATACAGCTCATTAGGGGTGACAAGAGTATTCACTCTCAAGGGGTGATGATGTGTATTAGTTTATCTGGTTAAACCGCAAGGACATGCATTTATGTGTTTATGTATTGCAGTAGCAAGCTTGCCCTACGGGCCATCGTTCTTCATTGATGGGAAAAGTTCATTGTCCTGTGTTCATCCCGCTTGCTACTACATGTGCATGTTTTGTGCTCTATGTTTGTTCTGAAGTCAGGGGCATAGGTATTAAGGTGTGTTCTGATCTATGTTACTGGATATTCATGTAGTCAATGTTACAGTGTGTCAGGAACTAGGATATACAGGTATATGAAAGGAAGGGTTTTTCCCCAGTGCTTCCCCCTATCTATCCAACTTAGGTTTTGTCCTAACCCTTTTCCCGGTTTCCCTAACTTCCCCTCCCCATCCACAACCTCTCCCTAACTCCTCTTCCCCCATTGGCTGCCACGTGGTGTCCTGTCTTACACTTCAGGCACCTGTGCCAACCACGGTGGGAGGGTCGAATTCATTCGGCTTCTGTGGTTCGGGGGAGAGTGTCGATTCTCTCCTCCAAGTAAGTGTGTGTTTTGACAGATAGAGTGGACAACCTTGTTGGAAAATGCTTCGGGGTGATTAATGGGAGGTAACATCAGGGAAATTCCCTACACAATTCTAACACAGACGCAACAACCTGCACGTGAGAGAGAGAGAGACGGAGAGAGAGAGAGAGAGAGAGAGAGAGGGAGAGAGAGAGAGAGAAAGAGAGAGAGAGAGAGAGAGAGAGAGAGAGAGAGAGAGCAAACAAAACAGTGTTACAGCTGTCAGGTGCACAACATCCAGGTCGCACTTTCACAGTGGGCAGAGTACGAGGGGTAGGGAGATGTACAGACTCTGGAGGGGGAGGAGGGACAAAGTTTCCTTCAGGGGCCAATTTGCACCAGTGTTGCTACCAGTAGTGTATAGTTCACGGGCATTTGTACTGTCTTGTAGATTGTCAGTAATCGCAGCGTTTGCCCCGTTGATTGTTACTCCCTCGTTGCCAGGGTGGCCACCGCTTTGTATGGCTTGACGTCTTAAGCATCTAACAAAGTCTATTAGGAGAGTCGGTCTCCCACTTACACTAAATTCTGGTGCAGCCTCTAGTTCTCAGTCATTAAAATGTACTTTTACGTTGTCTACAGGCCTGCCCTGGGTCCTTTGTATCTGGCGAGAGATGAAAAAGAAGCGCTTGAGACCTGAGAATTGACATATTCTTCCATTTCTTGACCTAACATCTCTGCTCTACTCTCACAATCCTGGAGTGCCCTAGTGGGCGGAGCCAGGGGTAAATGCATGTGCCATCCTGTCACCACCTTGTGGGGCGTGAAATGGTGGTAGGACCCTGGCTTGTTGCACAATTCAAAATCCACCTGGAAAATGGGCAGACAACCACTATCATGTAGCAGTATTCATGACACTTGAATCATATGCACGTAATTTAGGTGAAGGTGTAAAAATGGGCCTTCAAGTCTTTGTATGGCTCCTCTCATAACTCTCAGGGTGTGCCCCACAGTGAACTGCTGGCACTTTTAAGCTGGTACTAATTAAATTTGTTACATTTTCATTCACATTTTAAGTAATACTTTTTTATATACAATTTTATTGGTTAGATTCTTACTTATTTACACAGAAACACAGAAAGAAACAGAACAACCATTTACATTTACATCTACTCAGAATATCCACACAATCATCCCAGGGAGTCATATAATTTTGAAATCCACAAATTAATTAGAAGGTGGGTGGGGGTGGGTATCTCAGTCATAAAATTCCTCTAAAACAATAATTTACAGATTTAAGATAAGAGAGACACACCAGGCTGATTTTCCTCATTCCCACACTGTCCTCTTATTAAAACTAGGTATAGGCTAGCTGTCCTTCTCCCCCTTTTTCTCCCAATCCCAACCATCACAATTAACTCCCATGCCCTCTACCCCACCACATTTCCACTTATTAAACCCTAGTCAATTAATTACTCATTGATTTAAATCTAGCATTACATACCCCACTACATTATTCACTGCTAATGTTAGACACGATCTTTCTCCCATCAGGATCCACTCCCAAAATGTTTATATAACCATTATTCTCCAATTCGTGCAGCAATGACCTCTTTCCCTGAGTGTGTTGGATAATTCATTTGTGCCAGTGGTGTGTTCAAAAAGTGCTAGCGGCAGGGCTACTTTCCCTGTGTTATTCTCTTTACCCAGAGTTCTTTCTCCTCCTGTGGTGCAGCTCTCCATTATTTATTTCTCCAGCAGATGGTTGTACCCTTCCCTCATCATCATGTTCCTCACTCCTCCCGGGGTGTTGTCTCTCCTTCAGTTGTCTACGCTGTGTTCTAGTGCCAGTGTGAGAGTAACTAGTTTTGCTGTGTGTGCTTAATAATGAGATGGTAATCGTCTACCGACAACCTCCTCACTTGTCCCGCCTTCCCTCAGTGTCCCTACAGCAGTTACTGCCCTCCTGACCCCATCAGTCTGATCAATGGTTGGTGAACCGTCAATGTAAAGTATGCATAACCCCTCAAGAGCACCTTCCTCCACCTTGCGTGTCCCACTGAATTGTTCTATGTTCTTTGTGCAGTCATGCACCCAATTCTCTCCTCCGGTTGGTGGACATCTGCCAAGAATGTATCTGAGTTTACTGTCTTGCAACACACTATCTTCAGGCACCCCCTCTGTACTGTACTCCCACAATATCCCTGAACAATCTGTCTTATATTCAACATACGTATGCCTGGTGTTGAGCAAATTATGGCATTGTCTGTGAATGAAATGGTCATGTTCAGTCTGCTCATGATGTCACAAATGTCCCTTCCCTGATGCATGACCTAGTCGCCCCACTGTCAACCAGAAAGGAAAAGGTTGTGTCACCTATCGCCACCCCTATGCGAGGTTCCTCCACAGGATTGGGTGTTACTGACAGGATGGGACACATCATGTTTGTCTGTGGGCTGTCCTATTAAGGGTATAATGACAATCAATTTTCTAGGAAGGGGTTGTTCCCCACCATGGTAACCCCTCCCACTCGTTTAACTGGTACCGTTGCTATTATGCCCATGGGCCCCATTGTGTCAGTGTTCTGTATTTGTGCTAACTGTTGTGCAGTCCCTCTGGTTTGTGGTGCTTGTAGGTACTGGGGTAGTGGTGCTGTCATTTGTGGTGTCTGTGCCTGTAGTGGTGACAGTGCCTGTGTTTGTGCTTGTGGTGTCTGCTGGTACGAGCCCTGTATCTGCCCTTGTTGCTGCTGGCCCTGGGCATAATAATCTCCCTGTGCCCCTGCATACTGTTGTTGTCCCTGATCCCCCCACTTTTGCTGTGCTCCCCCAAAATTACAGGTTCTTGAAACATGTCCTAACTGCCCGCAGGTCCAGCACTGTGGTGGCTCCCTCCCCTGTCCCCAAGAACCTCCTGGAAAGTCTCCTGCATTTTGTGGTCCCTGCTGTCCATAGCCCCAAAATCCTCCCTGATTTAGTGCATCTGTGGTCCAAAGCCATGCCCTCTTTGGAATCCTCCCCTTCCTTTGAATCCCTGCTGGAGCCTGCCCTTCCCCATGTATCCTCCCTACATGGGCTGTGCGTATTGTGGTGGTTGTTGATACTGCTGTTGTGGTGCTGGTGCTTGTGAGTTGGGGCTGGTTTTTACTGCCCTTTCCATTGCATACTTTAATAATTTCTTTTGTACCAACTTGGCCTCATCTGCCTTCCTCTCCTCTGCCTTTTGTTTAACCTGCTCCTGCCACAATGTACAATGCACAAGGTCAATGTCTACCAGGCTATACTTGCTGCCTCCCTTCCATAACCCCATACATGCTGCACCACTCCCTACTGAGCCTCTTTCATGGCTGTCTGTGCTGTCTTGTTCTGTCCTTCTCTGCTCCTCCAGTCTCTTCCTTTTCCATTCCAGTGCAACTTCCTTGCTGACCACGTTATGGCCCGCTCATCCTCCTGCTTTTGTGCCCATTCCCTTGCCAGCCTTTTTAGTTGCAACTTTCTCTGTTCCCTTTCTGCTAACTTAAGTTTTTCTTTCTCTGATATCTCTCTCCTCCTCTCTTTCTCCTCTATTTCCCTTTCCCTCTTCTCTCTCAACTCCCTCTCTACCCTCTTCCCTTCCTTCAGTTGCCTTTCTAACCCTTCTTTATGCTCCTTTTCCATGAGTTTCCTCTCTTCCTTCCTCCTCCTCTGTTCCCTGTCCTCCTGTTCCAGTTCCTCCGCTCCTTCCTGACCCTCTCCTTACTCTGCACTTTCATTTCCCGGTCCCTCTCCCTTCTCTCTTCTTCCCCCATTTCTTCTCCCAACTCTCTATTGCAGTGGTCACTCCTTCCACCTCCCCCGTTGTCTTCCCCTTAAGTTTCAAAGGTATTTGTGCTGCTATCCATTCCCCTGTACCTATGCCTTCAAATTCTGCTTTGGCGCTCTGTGGCCCTTCCTTGGTTCTCCTGTGCTGCTAGTGGGTTGTTCTGCACCATTCTGTTTGTCCTCTTTAGTGTATGGTGGTGGCTTGTATGTGGGATTTGAATATCCTCCTGATGCCCTCAATTCTCTTATGGGGTACATTACCTGCTCATCATCTTTTTCATTAGATGTTGCACTTGGGGGGGCAGGGAGAGGTGCGGAAGGGTGAGACCCCTCTTCCCTCACCTCGTGCTGGTTCAGCATCTGGTGATGCCTTACCACTTCCCCTTCCCTCTCCTGGAACATGCGCCATCACTCAAATATAGCCAGGTGCTCGTTCAGCTTCTTTCCCTTGTAATTGTTCTGTATGTGTGTCAGTAGGGATTGCTGCACGTCCCTGGAGAAGCTGCCTGTGGGCGGCCATGGTCTTATTAATGTGCCTTCAGTGCTTTTGAACCATTGTGCACTGTGTTTAACTAACTTATTTTGCATGGAGGCGGTGTCCTACACGACGGTTGAAAGGGAGCCATTCCCCCACAATCACTAAATGCATTATGTACCACCTTTTACCTGACCTCAAGTTGAGGATTTCAATAATCTGCTGTTCAGGGAGCAAAGGTTAGAAGGTAATTTAATACTTTTCCATTTCTATGAGCCCTCTTGGCTCTGCACCTTAGCCAGTGTACTCCATGTACAGCCCCACTTCACCACATCATTGCCTTCTCCGGCACACCCCCACAATCTTGTGCATGTGTCTTACGCACACCGCCAATGGTTCACCTGTTCTGCCTCTCCCAAGTTCACAACACTAGCTCCTCACCATCAAAACTCTGCGTCCGATGCACCAACCTAAGGGTGACATCACCAAACTAAAGTCACAATTCAAATGAACAGACAAATGCGCATGCACAGAACAATAACCCATTGCTCCCAATCTCACACAAAACACCACAAACATCTCAATAACAACCCACAGCTGTCTTCCTACCTCTCCAGGGGTGGAGTATTCTCTTTATTGTGTTTGCTGCAACTGGCGCATCGCCTGAAGGCTGAAACGCCTCTCTCCGGGAGGCTTAACCAGACGAAACACCTAGCCCAATCTAGGATAGCTCCAGCTAACCAATCACTACGGGAATGCCATCATCCAAGATCCAAACTACAATGCCCTACTCACAGGAATACCTCTTCTTAGTTACACATTTTCACCATCGAAGCCTTCTAAACCTGAATGTAACCTAACACAGAAAACATGACCTCTACCACCGCTCCAGTCTCTATTCAGACAAAACTACTTAACAGCTCTACAACATACTAATGAACAATACTTCCTAATACTTCAACATTTGCCCACTGTTACCCCACAAAAATTCATACCCCCCCTCAGACCCCATGTTGCTGGCTGTTTGGACTAGTACTTACTTTCCTGTGCTGCACTGACGCTTACTCGGCTACCGGCCCCCCGTCAAGGCGCTCGCCGGCCCCCTTCTTCTGCAGGGCCCTCACATGCTGTTAGGCAGAATCCACTGCAGTTCCCTTGGTCAGTTCCTACAGTTCGTGTTGTCCAGCAGAAGAAGAGAGGCTCTCGTCGTGGAGGAAGGTTCGAGTTATTGCACTTCCCAGGGAAGAAGCCAGCCACGGTGATGCTGAAACAGATTAAAAGGTATGCTCCTTTAAATCACGGTCGTGGAGGACGGGTGGCTGGCTCTCCGGTCTCCGAGTGCAGGGCACTGGCGATTCGACCAAGGCAGGTCCTGGAAGGTGATTGGCGAACTGGTTGTCCCCACCAGCTCAAGGGAAGGAGACTCTTGCAAAGGAAGATCTTCTCAAGTCGTTGGAGAAAAGTGGTGAGGATCTGCAGCAGGGCTTCACCGGTGGTTCAGTCGTTGCAGATGTCTTCAGCTTCTCTCCTCTTCGGTTTCTTAATTCCAGTTGCAACGTCTTGTCCTCCAGTCCGCAGGACCCTGCTTTTATGCAGCAAGACCCCCATTCATACAGCCTTGATGTCACTCACACGGTGGGGTGGCTCTCCTGGCGGGAGAACCCCCCATCCTATCAGGGCAGGGTGTGACTTTGGTTGCATAGGCAACCCTGTCCAGGGTGCCTATTCCCCCTCCCACACATCCTGTCTACCCCAGACTCAGTGGCGCTGAGAGGAGGGCTTCTGTGCAGAAGCCCACCAAAAGGACGAACAAAGGATCCCCGACCCAGGTTAGGATTTCAGAGAAAGACACGAGAAAGAAATATTATTAAAGTTCTGGCAAAAATAAAACACTGGATTAAAGTTAATATTAAAATAAACCGGTGGTATGAAGAGAAGAGGGTGGGTTGACAAAACTTTGTAGGTTGGTGGCGCTGGCAGGGGGATTGGTACTCCAGTACTGTCACTAGTAATTTCACAATTCAGTCCAGGCTTGTGATTGTGCAGGGAATATTTATTGTTTCAAGTGCAGCATAACACCTGCGGCACACTGTACCAGGTTGGTGAACCATAAAAATAACAAAACAGCCGATGCGCGTTTCAACCGAAGTCTTTCTCAAGGCATTGACGTTTGGGTGGAGCTCCCATAAAGAGCATGTAGAGAACAACCCTGAATAGGGTGCTGGGTGGAAGCTGGAACCGGCGGTATGTTAGAGGCTGTCAGTAAAAGTGGTAGCCTCGAACAATGGGAAAATCCCACAGGAAAATATTTGTGGTCGAATATTCATAGTAGTAACCACTGCCACCAGCCAGAAACTTTTGAGAGAGGGACTGTACGGTACCCCCTCGAAAATGAACTATTAACCCTTTCCAGTACGTCCATTTTAAGATGGGTTGTACTGGTTTAGTTCATAATTATTGACTAGTAAAGTCAATGGGGACTTTACATTCCCTGGGAGACAGTAGACAGTCCCAGGGTATGGAGTCTATGTTTGGGGGTCGATATGACACCCCTGTGGTAAGGCACGGAGGGTGCTGTGTACCACACATGTTAAGAAGATGATTCCTATGAGGGTGAGAAAAACCCCATAGACATTAAACACAAAAAGTAGCCTAGAACACACATCAGCAATCTGTCTAAGGGTGGGAAAAAGAGCCTCACTCTTAGCAGGAGAAAAAAACAAACCCTTCAAATCCAGCAAAGCTGCTGGGGGACTCTATAGGTAAGGGAAATTAGCCATAGAATGAGAATTCTCCCTAACACATGCCTTCAAGCGGGATTGTTTACAAGTGGCACCTGATCCTGTATCTGGTTACGCGTTTTTCTGGTGGTCTTGAGGTGCATGTGAGGGTTGCACAGTTTCTTTGGGTCAGCAGCGAGGGGGCTGGTTCATTGCAGAGCTTGCGCAGGCAGTGCCAGCACTCCACCTAGTACCTCACTTAGGGCACCAACTTGTTGAGTAGGAGTGAACCCCGAGCTAGGGAAGGGCTACTGGGGGTCCCTGGATCCAAAACTCATGGGAGGCCCAACACCTCCCTTCTTGCCAAAAATGAATGCAGCAGAAGTCCAAACTAACAGCAAGTTCAAACTGTAGTTTTATTCTGGCCAGAAACACACAGGGATGTGCACAGGGAAACAAAATCCAAACGCTCTCTCTCAGAGCCTGGATGCAGGCCCTTTTTCTAAGACACAGTGCACTGCTGACATCAGAGCTTGGGTCAGTTCCCAGAACCTATCTCACCCTGTGATTGGGTGCTGAGTGATAGGTCACATATAGTTCCCTTACATACATTATTTTCATTGGTCCTACATTGTCAAAGGGCTGGCCTGGCTGTTTCCAAATTACCTAATTCAAAATGTTGCATTGGGAAGGTCTTCCCATCTGTGATGATCACTAAGGGTTCACCCGTGCTAGGTCACCCTTGACATGCCCACATGGGGGCTAGGCGGGTCCTTGCCTGGCGTTCCAGACATGCCTCACAGTTGCAGGCACATGATTTCATTGAGACTGAAGGGAGGGGGTAGGACTTCCTCATCCTCCAAGATGGCCACACATCTAGACATAGCTCACATTCTGGAGAGGACTAGTCTCTGGGCGTGGATGCCTATTTAGGCCACACCCAGGGATTCACTTGTGCTTTGCGTAGACTGCAGTCTGCAGCACAATGCTTATCAGCGCTACGGCAACCCTGCAAAGAGAGAAGATACATATCAGACTAAATCAGAACCACTGTGAACAAAGAATCAGATTTACTACTTACCAGCCACGTCGTGGGCTAGTCCGCTCCTCCCCTCAGTACAGCTGGGCTCTTCGTTTTTGGCTTGGAATTCCCGACTACTGCTCTTGACTCCAACCACTGATCATCTGTGCCTATTGGGAAGAAGAACGAAGAAGAAAGAAGGAAGATCAGAGTTAGTATACAAACATTTTCCTGACTGCCCTCTGCAAAATCACTGCAAAAACAAAACCACGTCGAGCGTACGGGCTCTTGCAAGGGAGAATCTTTTAATACGCACGCACAAAGAAGGGCGCCCGCAGCAGCTAATCAGTGAACACTGGGCATTTCCAACGGCTCCCGCTCCAGTTTGCATTAGGGGAGAAATACAGCAGAGTCATAAAGACAAGTGAAGGACTACCACTCGCGTCTAGCAACACGCAAACATTTAAAGCCGTGAAGTTCAAGAAAGGATAATCAACCCTCGCTGACCTCTAAGGGCAAAAGACAATGAAGCCACAATCTACCATGAGGCAGAACTGAATCTTCTAGCCATAAAACTGTTGAACTTAGAACTGACCAAGGCCGCTTTTCAAATCGCAGCAGGTCTGGGCTTGATTGCCAGTGAAGTAACCAGCATCACAGGAGCCTCTACCAGGAACATAGCATCTCTGCAAGACAGCAGGATGGAGAGCTTCCTTTTGTAAGCAACCAGGTGAGCAGAAGTACATATACATTCCAAGGGGGGTTAGGGGAGAGTCAAGGGGGGAAGGCACTACACTGGGCTCCACAGGATAGTGACCCTTGTTTCTTACCTTACAGAAGTCCTCTTCAACAAAACCAGCGGGACTGACCATAGCACCAGGGGCACCCAATGGTCCCTCAGACATCAGGTAAGCATTTCAGAACGTGAAGCCATTCTTAAAATGACTCTGCCCAAGCATTATGGAGACCTCAGAGGTAGATCACCTGTCCCAATTGTTAGGGGAGCTGCGTGCTGTGGTGCATGCTGCCAGGTCAGAGGCAAATGCCCTACGGCGAGAGTTGATAGTTAATTGAGACCGCACTGATGAATTGGCCCGACAGCTGCTACAGACACAGGCTGGGCAGGCACCTCTTCAAGGTGGTGCTCCGCCACCAGTCCCGATACCGCCTATGGCCCCTGTGCAGGTGGTGGTACCAGGGAACATCCCGCTAGCACCCCCTGAACGGTTCACTGGGGATCCCAAGAGATTTGTGGTTTTCATGACCAATGCCGTTTGCATTTCCTTTGTAGACCCGGGGTCTTCCCCACTGACCAATCAAAGATAGCTTTTGTGTTGTCCTATCTGGGGGGACATGCAGCGGATTGGTCCATTCCTTTAGTTAACAGAGACGACCCCTTGCTATACAACTTTCCTGGTTTCAAGCAGGAATTAGAAAAGCTCTTTGCCCGCCACACTCAGGGACAGGCATTGGACAATTAATTGTTGTCCCTACGGCAAGGCAGTCAGGACCTGCTGGCCTACGTGGCCACCTTCAATTGGCTAGTTGAGGAAACCTACTGGCCAGAGGAAAAAGGGACGATGCTATTTTATCGAGGCCTGCCGGGAAAACTGAAGGATGTTCTGGCTCAGGTGGTTAAAGCCCTTTAGGGTTTGCGGAATATATCAACTTGACAATCCAACTGGATCACCGACTACAGGACCACAGGGTAGATCACTCTTGTTCGGAAAGCAGGACTTACTACGTCCGCCCAAAGGAAAGTCCAGTCCGGCACACCACTGATACCCATCCGGCGCCTATGGAGCTGGGAGGAGTCCGGGGCCCCATCACGAGGGTCGAAAGGGAGAAAAGAAGGCAACAGCAGCTATGCCTCTATTGTGGAAAAGCAGGCCATTTCCTCCAAGACCGCCCTGTGAGGCCGCCCAGAAAGGCAGTGAGGGCCTTGGATAAGGCAGAAGAGGAAGACAGTTCGGAAAACTCCAAAGGCCGGCAAGCATAGAGGTGGGCTTGCCGAGCAGTGAAAAGGTACCCCAGGCCTTACACTTCGTTGTCCCAGTGATCTTGATTTGCCACCAACAGCCCCCCAAAATGCACACCCTGGAAGCATATATGGATAGCAGTGCAGTAGGCAATTACATGGATCAAAACCTAGCAAGTAAAATCAGAGTCCCAGTTCACTCTAAACCGACAACAGAGAACGTCACAGCAGTTGATGGCACCCAGTTGGTGTCGGGACCAGTGATACAGTGTACAGAGGAATTTACGTTGCTTTGTCAGGACGGACACAGGGAGAGGAACGTGTTCGACCTTATCAGCGCCGTGCAATTCCAGATTATTTTGGGCATACCCTGGCTGGAAGCACATAATCCACATATCAACTGGAGCACCAGAACCTTGGCCTTCACTGACGAGTGCAAAAGCTTGTGTTATGGAGTAGACGTACCAGGAAGTCAGCGACAGACCATCCGGAAGACCAGCCCTACCCTAGGGTTAATGGGCACCTTACCTCCTAAACATTGTGAGTTCCAGGATGTGTTTGAGAAGGAACAGGCAAACACTTCGCCTCTGCATCGGCCATATGATTGCCAGATCGACCTCATTCCAGGATCCCAAGTTCTGTGCAGCCAGATCTATGCCTTGACCGAACAGGAGAATTTACACCTAAGGACATACCTAGACCAATACCCGGTCAATGGCTTTATAAGGCCTTCGAAATAACCCGGAGCTTGCCTCCTCTTCTTCATACCAAAGAAGGAGGGGGATTTAGAAACATGCATAGATTACTGCACGCTCAACAAGATAACGGTTAAAAACAGATACCCGCTCCCGCTAATCCCGGTACTTTTGGATCAGGTCAAGCAAGCACAGATTTTCACCAAACTAGACCTCAGGGGGGCATACCACCTGTTATGCGGTCCTAGAAAGTATGCGCGGATAAGCACATGAAGCAAGAAGACTCGCGCTACTCCATTAAAGCTCCGCTCTTCTCCCAGCACGGACAGTGCGAGCGGGGTCGCTCTCATTTCCATCAAGGCGTCATCGTTTCTCGTCTGGGACGGCTTGAGAGTCTCCCAGACGCATAGATAAGTGCTCAATGCTTTTGTTGCTTTTCGTGAATTAACGTAGGGCAATGTTTGCAGGACTTCTTTGAGCATATCATATGGGTCGAACTCTTGATTAGGCCAGGTCTGGGAATTACTCAATGTTTGACACTAAGGAGGCAATCAGCGGTCACGCTGTACCACATACAATTTATCATTAGGGGCCTGCTACCTCAATATATATATGTGTTGGAGTTCATTCTATGTGGGTGTTGAAAATCACACCTTTGGTCCTACATGTTTTATGAGTGTTTATGTTGCTTTTGCTTGCCCAAAAGGGCCATGTGTCATGTTCTTCATGTTGGGCAGTCATAGCCCCTGAGTTTGTTTCATCCACGTTTGCTTATATGTATTCCATGCCCTAGTAATAACTACATGTGCCTGTATCAAGAGGCTATTAGAGAGAACGGTTACACTATCTAAGGTCCTTATTCAGTCTGTATTAAGATGGCATATTGGTGATCTATGTGTGTGTTATGTTTCATGGTTTACCATATTAGACAGTGTAGGGTTTTTCCCTGTTTATTCCCCCATCCTATCCACTGTAGGTTTTTCCTAGCCCTCTATCCTGTTTTCCTTAACCTCCCCATCCCCGTCCACAACCTCTCCCTAACCCTCTTCCCCCCATTGGCTGCCACGTGGTAACCTGTGTTTTGAATATCAGTTATCTGTGCCAACCACGGGTGGAGGGTCGACTTCATTTGGCTTCTGGGGTTCGGGGGAGAGTGTTGACACTTTCCTCCCCTATGGTGTTTTTGACATAATAAGCCACCCCCAAATTGGGATACTTACAACCTCCCGAGCCAAATGGAGGCAACCGCTCCGGCCTTGGCAGATGTGCTCAAGGCGCTTCAGGATATTCAGGTAGAGTTAGTACAAGCAAAACAGGATTTGGATACGTTAAGGGCCCAGGTACAGCGTCTGGTAGCTCAGTGGACACCGTTGGAAGGAGCTAATGTGGCTAGGGGGTCCCAGAGTCAGAATCCCACGGTTATTGTCCAACCCTCCAGCAGTGTCCCGTTAGCAGCACCAGAGCGTTTTGCTGGTGATCCTAGAAAGTATATGACATTCCTGATCCAATGCCGTCTTCATTTTTTGTGTAAACCTACTGCGTTCCAATCTATTCAGGCTAGGACGGCATTTGTAATTTCATATCTGACAGAAAATGCGGCTGCATGGGCAATGCCATTGGTACAGAAGGATGATCCCTTATTACACAATTGGGATGGTTTTCTAGGAGAATTTGGCAGGCTATTTGATCGCAGAGAGGTGTCATTATCTCAAGACAAGGAATTGTTGGGATTAAGATAGGGAGGTCGGGATTTAGTCACATATGTTACCCAGTTTAACAGGTTGGTCATTGAGACCGAGTGGCCGGTGGCAAAACAGACAGTGTTATTCTATCAGGGATTACGTGAGGAACTGAAGGATGCCTGAAGGAACCACAACCCACCACTTGCACGGCTATGGTTGATTTAGCTCTTAGATTGGATCATCGCATAAATGAAAGGAAAGGTGATAAATAGAAACCGGAAATGGGCGCTTTTGTGTGATTAGACAGAAGTAGAGGAGGAAGGACAAGTGAAGTGGAACCAATGCAGATTGGTAGTGTAAGAGGACCCTTGTCAGCAGCAGAGAAACAACAACAAAAGGTGAATAAACTGTGTCTGTATTGTGGGCAAGCAGGACATTTCATACCTACATGTCCCAATACTCCACAGAAAAGAGGGAACAGTGTGAAAATTACCAAGGAAGCGGGAAAAGAGATGGGCCGGCCTTAAGAGGAACACAGGTGACAGGCCCCATGGAGATCAAGTTCCCCAGATGGGTTGCAAACACAGTGGGGGGTAAGACTTCCCACTTACATATATTGGTGACATTATGTTTTGCTCTGACAAAACAGGAGGTTCTGGCTATGGTGGATTCAGGGGCTACTGGTAATTTCGTGGATATTACTTTGGCGGAACAGTTAGGATTCCCTCTGTGTGACAAAAGCAAGGCGGAAGGAGTACAGTCAGTGGATGGGTCTCCTTTGGTATCAGGCCTTATAAGGAAGCAGACAGCAACATTGGAAATGATTTGTGGACAGGGGCATAGGGAGGAAATTTCGTTTGATTTGATAGCAGCCCCCCAATTTGGATTAATTTTGGGAAAACCCTGGTTGGTGCTTCAAAACCCCAGAATAGATTGGGTAAGACGGACAGTGTGGTTTGAGAAGGAGCAATGTCAAGAGCATATCTTTTAGGACACAGAACCAGTGACATGGTTAGTTGAAGAGAGACCGAAGATCAAATTGTGGGAGCAGTGTCGGAGGAAATTCCTGCACCATACAGAGAGTTTAGTGAGGTGTTTGACAAGAGACTGGCTGAGCAATTACCTCCGCATAGACCATATGATTGTGTAATACAGTTGGAGGAAGGAGCAAAATTACCTTGCAGCAGAATTTATGCCCTTACAGAAAAGGAAAATCAGTATTTGAGGGAATATTTAGATGAAATGTTGTCCAAGGGATTCATTAGGCATTCCACCTCTCCAGTCTCCTTACCTTTATTTTTTGTTCCCAAAAAAGAAGGAACTTTACGTACTTGTATTGACTACCGAGCTTTAAATAAGGTAACTATCAAGAATAGATTTCCCTTGCCATTGATTTCAGTTTTGTTGGACCAAGTGAGGTCCGCTAAGATTTACACTAAATTGGATTTGAGAGGAGCTTATCATTTGATACGGGTTAAGGAGGGGGATGAGTGGAAGACGGCTTTTAGAACTAAGTTTGGTTTGTTTGAATACCTTGTAATGCCTTTTGGTTTATGTAATGCTCCTGCTGCCTTTCAGTTCTTTATGCAAGAAGTTTTACAGGAATTCATTGATGTTTTTGTTATTGTTTATATAGACAATATCTTGATTTATTCTGAATCCCCAGAGCAGCATGTGCAACATGTAAAAACAGTATTGCAACGCTTACAGGATTGTCAATTATGTGTCAAAGTGGAGAAATGTGCCTTTAATGTTACACAAGTGGAATTTTTGGGATTTATTTTGACAAATACAGGTATTGTGATGGACCCTAAGAAAGTGCAGGCAGTGAGAGACTGGCCTTCGCCACAATGCATCAAAGATATCCAATCCTTTCTAGGCTTTGCCAACTTTTATAGGCGATTTATCAGCAATTTCTCTACCATAGTCACTCCCATCACGCATTTGTTAAAAAAGGCAGTGAAATTTACTTGGAGTGAGGAAGTGGAAAACGCCTTTCAGAAGTTGAAAGTAGCTTTCTCTACTGCTCCTTTGTTACAACATCCGAACACGGAGAGAGTATTTCAAGTTGAGACAGATGCTAGCAATGTGGCAACAGGAGCTATTCTGTCACAGAAAGACGAAAAAGAAACTTGGCAGCCGGTTGAATTTTTTTCCAGAAAGCTGTCAGGGTGTGCACAAAATTATTCTATAACTGATAAGGAGCTGTTGGCAATTCGAGCAGCATTCCTTGAGTCGCGACACTACTTGTTGGGTGCTAGACATCAGGTGGTGGTGGTAACTGACCACAAAAATTTGCAATATTTCAAGACAGCACACACACTTAGTCCAAGACAATTGCGATGGTCTCAATTCTTTAATGAATTTGATTTTGTGGTTACTTTTAGACCAGGTAACAAGAATGGGATGGCAGATGCACTTTCTAGACAACAAAATTCGCAACATCCAGTAGGGGAGGTCAAAACTGTTATATCACCAGATAAAATTGTTGGGGCCATTACCACACAAGTCACAGACATAGTCAAGAAAGCGTTAACATCAAGACAGATGGTACAGTGGCTGAACAGTCATCCGGCACACATTATATGAGCAGGGTTGCCGTATCATCAGAAGAGATTGTATTTACCAACAAAAGAGTTACAAGACAAGGCGCTATTCTGGTGTCATCAGTCTCCTTTAGCAGGACACGCAGGGTTGAGAAAGACGCAGACCATGTTGGAAAAATATTTTTGGTGGCCTTCTCTGAAACAAGATATGGAGAAATATGTGGAATTATGTGAGAACTCTGCAAGGAATAAAGCAGAGCATGTTAAAAAAAAAAAGGGTTGCTACAGCTTTTACCTACACCTGAGCAACCATGGACACACATTTCTATGGATTTTATTACTGATCTGCCACCGGATAAGCAATATGACACCATATGGGTAGTGGTAGATTTTCTGTCAAAACAAGCTCACTTCATTCCTTGTGAAGGAATACCTGGGGCAGGCAAGTTGGCTGAGTTATTCCTACAACATGTGGTACGGCTGAATGGATTGCCAAAAAATATTGTCTCCGATAGAGGTTTGCAATTTACCTCCAGATTATGGCGGGCTTTTTGTCGAATCTTGGGAATCAACTGTGCTCTTTCCACCAGTTATCACCCCAGACTGATGGGCAAACAGAGAGAGTGAATTAAACACTTGAACAATATTTACGGGGCTATTTGAGTGATGGTTGGAACTCTTGGGTGCACGCTTTATGGTTAGCAGAATTTACTTACAACAATACCTATCATACTTCCTTGGGCATGTCACCTAACGAATGCCTATATGGTCATGAACAAAATATGATACCAGAAGAATTGCCAGAAATAGGAAATATGCCAGTGTTACAGGAGTGCAAACAGTTGATTCATGAGGCCAGACGGAAGGCACGAGAAAATCGGAGAGAGAGCCAAGAGACAATACAAAAGACAGGCTGATAAGCATCGACAGGACAGGAAGGTCCTCAATATAAAGTGGGAGACAGATTTTCGTTATCTACTCGCAACCTGTCTTTAATAGGGTCACGAAAATTTCTGCCTCGATTCATTGGGCCGTAAGAGATTTGCAAATGTATATCTGCAACTGCCATGAAATTGAGTTTGCCTGCATCTTTACATATCCACCCAGTGTTCCATGTCTCTTTACTTAAACCTGCAGCTCCAGGCATGACTACGAAACGACCCCCAGCAATCATGAAAGATGGTCAAGAAGAATACGAAGTGCAGAGTATTCTGGATGTAAAAAAAGGAATCAACAATTTTGGTACCTCATTCAGTGGAAAGGGTATGGCCAGAAGATTGTTCTTGGGAATCCGCAGCTGAGGTACATGCTCCAAAATTGGTCAGACAATTTCATCGGCAACATCCTGATAGACCGTGCCCTTGGAAGGGCCCTGAGAAAGGAGGTAATGTCAGGAATATGGGATGGTGGAGGCGAAAGAGGTGTGTAAAGCTGCCCTTTGTCATATCGTAGTCCTTGCCGTGTGCGTTGACCAGCTGTCTGTAATTAACAACGGCTTATCAAGGGCCAACGGCGCACGGCAAGTGTGGCTTATTGTTTCCACGAGGCAAAGCAATGCCTGAGGTTCGTGCGGTCCAGCGCACGCTTACAGCAGGATTCAGGAATCTTGGCAGCACACAGAGAACTATGCGGTCCTAGAAAGTACGCGCGGATAAGCACATGAAGCAAGAAGACTCGCGCTACTCCATTAAAGCTCCGCTCTTCTCCTGGCACGGACAGTGCAAGCGGGGTCGCTCTCATTTCCATCAAGGCGTCATCGTTTCTCGTCTGGGACAGCTTGCGAGTCTCCCAGACGCACAGATAAGTGCTCAATGCTTTTGTTGCTTTTTTCGTGAATTAACGTAGGGCAATGTTTGCAGGACTTCTTTGAGCATATCATATGGGTCGAACTCTTGATTAGACCAGGTCTGGGAATTACTGAATGTTTGACACTAAGGAGGCAATCAGCGGTCACGCTGTACCACATACAATTTATCATTAGGGGCCTGCTACCTCAATATATTTATGTGTTGGAGTTCATTCTACGTGGGTGTTGAAAATCACACCTTTGGTCCTACATGTTTTATGAGTGTTTATGTTGCTTTTGCTTGCCCAAAAGGGCCATGTGTCATGTTCTTCATGTTGGGCAGTCATAGCCCCTGAGTTTGTTTCATCCAAGCTTGCTTATATGTATTCCATGTCCTAGTAATAACTACATGTGCCTGTATCAAGAGGCTATTAGAGAGAACGGTTACACTATCTAAGGTCCTTATTCAGCCTGTATTAAGGGGGCATATTGGTGATCTATGTGTGTGTTATGTTTCATGGTTTACCATATTAGACAGTGTAGGGTTTTTCCCTGTTTATTCCCCCATCCTAACCACTGTAGGTTTTTCCTAGCCCTCTATCCGGTTTTCCTTAACCTCCCCATCCCCATCCACAACCTCTCCCTAACCTCTTGCCCCCATTGGCTGCCACGTGGTATCCTGTGTTTTGAATATCAGGTATCTGTGCCAACCACGGGTGGAGGGTCGACTTCATTTGGCTTCTGGGGTTCGGGGGAGAGTGTTGACACTTTCCTCCCCTATGGTGTTTTTGACAATATTGATGACATCTTAATTTACTCAGCTAGGGTGCAGGAACATATATCTCATGTATGCGCTGTCCTCACCAAATTACGACAACACCAACTGTACGTGAAACTGGAAAAATGTTATTTCCATGTGACGGAGGTCGAGTTCCTGGGCTTAGTGTTGTCACCACATGGCATCGGCATGGACAATTGAAAAGTGGGGGTGATTCTCACCTGGCCTTCCCCCGTGTCAGTGAAGGGAGTCCAAAGCTTCCTTGGTTTCGCAAGCTTCTACCGCCGGTTTGTACCTGGTTTCTCCCAGTTGCTGAATCCCATCACGTCACTAATCCAAAAACATAGAAGGTGTGACTGGACGGCAGAAGCGGAAGAGGCATTCCAGGCATTCAAGAGCAAGTTCACCACGGCACCTGTATTACAACATCCACAGACGGACCTCCCATATGTTGTGGAGACTGATGCCTCCAGCATTGCCATTGGAGCTGTGTTATCGCAAAGGAACCCTGACACCGGTCAATTGCACCCCGTGGCCTTCTGGTCAAAGAAGTTCTCTCGAGTTAAATTACGCTGTAACAGATAAGGAACTGCTGGCTATTAAGGATGAATTGGGCCTCATTATGACTCTGGTGCTGCCGCCGCAGTCATGAATTTTCCGGTGCCCAGGAATGGGCAATTACTGGGGCATTACAGCCCCGGCGGACCAGGAAATTTCACATTCCCGGGCACTGGAAAATGTTAGTACCCATTCTCATGTGAGTCCCATTGGACTTAATGGGAATGGGGAGGCCGGATGCACCGGCACCCTTCATGAAGGATGGTGGTGCATCCATCGAGGTCTGCGCATGGGTGGCGTTCCTGAAAAGCCCCCACTTGCAGAACTCGTAGTTTGCCGGTCCGGAAACAACGGTACCGGCAAGCTTACCAGTACTGTTGTTTCTGGACCAGCAAACTTATAATGAGGCCCATTATCTTTTAGGAGCCCGACACACCATCACCATTATCACTGACCACCGGACTCTGCAATATCTGCGTTCAGCAAAAGAACAGTCATCTCGGCAGCTCTGCTGGGCTCTGTTCTTCTTGGAGTAAGACTTTGTCATCACCTACCGATCAGGGGTACGCAACGGCAAGGCAGATGCATTATCATGCATCGGAAAAGGTAACAACGCGTACGTTAGTCCCGACCCAGTAAACATACTTTCTGTGGAGAAACTGCTTGGGAATCTTGGAACCACAAAGTCTCCTTTGGAAGACCTGAAAGTCGAAATACAACACAGCATGTCGACCGCGGAATTGCAAAACTGGGAGTCTAAAGACCCTCATTGTTCTCTGCAATGCAACCTACCATATTTCCATGGACGCCTGTATCTGCCATTGCGGAACCTGCAAGAACAAGTCATAGCCAACTACCATGCTGCACTAGTGGAAGGCTACCCAGGGGAAGCTAAGACCATGGAAAAAATCAAGCGGTCGTACTGATGGCAGACCTGGCACTAGGACATCATCCACTTTATTCAGTCATGTGGAATCTGCGCTCAGAACAAGGCCCAAAAACTGCAACCCACGGGCCTCCTTCAACCTTTAGAGATACCACTGACACCATGGCATACCATCTCCATGGATTTTATCATGGACTTACAGCCCTGCTCGGGATTCAACACCATACTACTTGTAGTAGACCTGTTTTCCAAGATGTCTCATTGTGTGGCCTTAAAAGGGATTCCCACAGCGACGACACTGGCCAAGGTCTTCCTAGAACACACTGTGAGACTTCACGGTTTCCCGTCTGCTGTAGTGTCAGATAGAGGTAGCTAGTTTGCATCTAGGTTCTGGAAAAGAGCTGTGAACTGACCAAGATAGAGATGTGTCTATACACAAGCCATCACCCACAATTTGATGGACAATCGGAACGTACCAATCAAACATTTGAAGAATACCTCTGATGCCTTCTTCATCGAACAGACCACACGTGGATGGACTTACTTTGGATTGCGGAGTAAGCATATAACAACTTGGTGCATGCATCCACAGGACTCAGCTCTTTCTATACCTTGTACGGTCGTCACCCACGGACCTCAGTTTATGATCCGCCGGAAGCTTTGGAGATGCTGGCTGTCAAGACATTACATGACAGCATTTATCAGGTGGAAAAGAAGGCTGTAACACATCTAGCAGCAGCTAAGGAAACCCAGAAAAAGTTTGCAGGCTGCCACCGGCGAGAAGAGCCTGAAGTACAAGGTGGGTGATGCAGTCTGGTTAGCCTCTAAACATGTCGCGTTGAAGGGGCCAAAGAAGTTTCAGCCAAGGTTCCTGGGTCCATTCACCATAGAAGCAATAATGAACCCTGTGGCAGTGAGGCTGACTCTTCCACCCAACATACGGCTACACCCTGTGTTTCATGTCTCACTCCTCAAACCAGTTTATCCTGGAACTCGTGTGCAAACACACCCAGCCTCAGCTACCAGAGAGAGTGACCCAGAATATGAAGCGAAAGACATACTAGACTCTAAGCTGGTCAGAAAGAGACTGTACTATCTGGTAGATTGGAAGGGTATAGCCCACAAGACAGAACATTGGAACCCAGTTGTAAAATTCACTAACCCAGGTTACTTAAAAAAATTCAGCAGAACTATCCTACCAAGCCAGGGCCCGGGAATCCATCCTTGGGAGGGGCCTTGGGGGAAAGACTGTCATGATCACTAAGGGTTCACCCCTGCTAGGTCACCCTTCATATGACCACATGGGGGCTAGGTGGGTCTTTGCCTGGTGTTCCAGGCATGCCTCATAGTTGCAGGCACATGGTTTTATTGAGACTCAAGGGAGGGGGTAGGACTTCCTCATCCTCCAAGATGGCCACACATCTAGCCATAGCTCACATTCTGGAGAGGACTAGTCTCTGGGCGTGGATGCCTATTTAAGCCACACCCAGGGTTTCACTCATGCTTCTCGTAGAGACTGCAGACTGCAGCACAACGCTTACCAGCGCTATGGCAACCCTTCAAAGAGAGAAGATACATGTCAGACTAAATCAGAACCACTGCAAACAAAGAATCAGATCTACTTCTTACCAGCCACATCATGGGCCAGTCCGATCCATCCATCAGTACAGCTGGGCTCTTCGTTTTCGGCTGGGAATTCCCGGCTCCTGCTCCTGAATCCAACCGCTGATCATCCGTGCCTATTGGGAAGTAGAAAGAAGGAAGATCAGAGTTAGTATACAAACTTTTTCCCGACCGCGCTCTACAAAATCACTGCAAAAACAAAACCATGTGCACAAAACCAGGCAAAACTTACTGGCAACGCACAGTAATACGCCCGGCTTCACCGAGCACACGTGCTCGTGCAAGGGAGAATCTTTTAACAAGCACACACACAGAAAGGTGCCCGCAGCATCTAGTCAGTGAGCACTGGGCATTTCCAACGGCTCCCGCTCCAGCCTGCATTAGGGGAGAAATACAGCAGTCATAAAGACAAGTCAAGGACCACCACTTGCGTCTAGCGACACGCAAACATGTAAAGCCGCGAAGTTCAAGCAAGCATAATCAACCCTCGCTGACCTCTAAGGGCAAAAGACAATGAAGCCACAATCTACCATGAGGCAGAACTGAATCTTCCAGCCATAAAACTGTTGAACTAAGAACTGACCAAGGCCGCTTTTCAAGTCACACTGTGTCTGGGTTGCCAGCTGGCATCACAGCAGCCTCTACCAGGAACATTGCACCCCTGCAAGACAGCAGGATGGAGAGCTTCCTTTTCTAAGCAACCAGGTGAGCAGAAGTCAGATACATTCCAAGGGGGGTTAGGGGAGAGTCAAAGGGGGAAGACACTAGAATGGGCTCCACAGGATAGTGTCCCTTGTTTCTTACCTTACAGAAGACCTCTTCAACAAAACCAGCAAGACTGACCATAGCACCAGTGGCATCCAATGCTCCCGCAGAGATCAGGTAGCTGATGCCCAAGGCTTGAGACAAAATGTGCTGTCATCTGTTTCTCGGCTTGAAATGTATCTTCCTAAAGTAAAGGTAACTGTTTTATTTCTGCGTCATAATCATGTGTGAATCACCACTTCTTTTGAATGCATTCGCTTTCAAATGCAACATACAGGTGTTTTTGTTACACAGTGTTGCAAATCATGTCTGGGCAATGCGAACTTGTCTTTTCGTTCACAGAGAAGGGTCCTTGGCTGGCTGGCAGATCCACTGAATCTGCATGCTCTGGCCTTTTCCAGCTCTGAATTAGCGGTATTTTATAATAATTAATAATGCTCTTGTCGTTCAGAGAAAGTAATTTTATCTGTTGCACAACCTTGGCTGAGAGCTTGGATTTGCGAGGTGCATTCCTGTTGTCTCCGCGGATCCCAACGCTGCTGAACTTCACTGAGACAAGTGTATTTGGTTGTAATGTTCCTGAGCCAGTTAGGGCTTCCACTGTACCATTTTAAAATGCATTAATTAATTAGTTGTAGCTCTGTTAGGTTTTGCTTTTCTATAGGGTTAATTCATGTAAGCATCTGCAAGCCTTTAAACAGGAACTCTTGTATTTTGTAGATTCTGCATGGCGGTATTGTTGCATTGAGACTAGTGACAAAATAACAAAAGAAATGACAGTGGCCCACATTCCGAGTTTGGAGGTAAGGGAAAAACGATGCCGGTAAAGGTTTACCGGCATCGCTTACCGCTAGGGGCTATTCTGACCAACCAGACCACTATTAACAGCATCGTAAAGTACGATGCCGTTAATAGCGGTCTGGGCGCGTGCACGTGACACACCATGCCGGCATTAGCGGCATGCCGTAAACCGGAGAAGATCACAAGTGAGGAGGACATGCAAATAACGGCCTCATGAAGGTGGAAAAAGTGCCTACCGGCATGGCATAAATACCGGCATTGCCGACCAGGCGTAAAGAGCCCTAAGCAGTGTTTCCAACCGCCACAGGTGCACACAATCAGCACAGGTGGAGGCAATGGAGTCAGGCCCAGTACAAAAGGAGCACACCCACACACCACACCTCCTCCCACACCAAGATGATACCAATAGTAGTAGCATTACTAGAGCTGGAGGACCTGCTTGCAATGCCTCAACATCAACAACAACAACAACAACAGCCGCCACCACAGAGGAGACGCAGGAGGAGAAGGAGGATGAGACAGGCTCAGCATGCCCCACCAGTGCAGCCACCGCGACCACCCCGGCAGCCCACAATCCCTCGCATCAGAGCCAGTCCATTCAATCTAACCCCTGAGCAGATCCACAACCTGTACCGCTTGACCGGGACACCATCACCACCATAGTGGACCTGATACACAACGACATAGTGAGCCTCATAGAAATACGCACTGCCATCCCCCCTCTACTGAAGGTAGTGTCAGTGTTCCACTTCCTTGCCACAGGCACCTACCAGCACACAGTGGGGCACATGCATGGCATATCACAATCCTTATTTTCCCGGATTCTGAACCAAGTGCTGGATGCCCTCCTCAAGCACACAAGGGACTACATATCCCTACCACGGACTCCCCAGGAGATATTTGATACAAACGTTGCCTTCAATGCACTGGCAGACATGCCAAATTGTGTAGGTGCCCTCGACTGCACCCACGTGGAGTTGGTGGTCCCGCATGCCATGGAGGTTGTGTATCGCAACCTCAAGCAATACCACTCCATCAATGTGCAGATGGTATGCGATGCCAGCAAGATCATCACATATTGCTGTGCCCGATATCCCGGATCAACTCATGACTCTATGGTCCTGCAGAACTCCACGCTACCACGCTTCATGGTGCGACATGCTGGATGACGTGCCTGGCTGCTTGGTGAGTTGCCTGACTGGGCCATGGCAGTGCATCGGCGTTGTGAGGTGGGTGGATGCATACTCCACCTGGGTGGGAATGGGGGGGTGAATACTCCACCTGGGTGGGAATGGGGGGGACGCATACTCCACCTGGGTGGGAATGTTGATGTCAGTGCATGATGTGCAGATCACCGAACACTGTGCTCCAAAGCATCAGAAATGGTACATGACACCCAAATCCCATAGTGATGAAGTAAGGTCGACATTGATCACTACATGACTAACAGGTAACCAGCCCACAACACATGCACCACTCATCAGCGGCCCTCACCCACCGTAAAACCATCCTGCACCATGCAGTGCATATGCACTATGTTGCTGTCTCCAGCATATCACCACACAGGACAATCATCCCTGGGAGTGCATTGGACTGAGCCAACCAGGGATTCAACAGAGTGTCACTGGTTCGGCACACCCATAGGAGTGCAGCATGTCACCATGGAAATGATCAGCGCAGAATGCCCAATATTGTACAGACTACAGCCAACACTCTCTACTAGTAATTCTCACAGAACACAACACATCACTAATTTAACTCCAGCACTGCTGTATGCATATACGATGCACATGCACACCATGAATCTTCTTGAAGATGCAACCCACACCATTAGTCCATGGCACAGGGCACATAGAGGGACCTGAAATGGGGTCAATGCATCCAGGGACATGTGCTTGTGGGCACCAATTACCTGCAGGCATGTGACACTAGTACAGTTGTTCAACATGAATGTGCGAACATTTACCTTCATTCCCCTCTCATGCAGGTGATGGTGGCTATCCCTTGAGGCCATGGCTCCTGACCCCCGTCCGAAACCCACAGAACAGGCACGAGGAGGACTACAATCGTTCCCATACCCGTACACATGTGGTAATTGAGCAGACCTTTGGCCTGTTGAAGGCACGATTTCGCTGCCTCAGCCGGTCGGGTGGGGCACTCCTCTACAGACATGAGAAGGTGGCCAAGATCACCATGGCATGTGTAATGCTACACAATATGTGCATCCACCAGAACGTGCCCCTGCCCCCTGACATGGAACTCCTACCACCTGGTGATGAAGGTGATGATGAAGATGTGGCAGGACCTCATCACGGTGGGGATGCACAGGAGGGACGTGCTGTGCGCCAGTCAGTGATCGCACAATATTTCTGACCTACATGTCAGCAGAGGGTGACATAATGGTTGGACATAGGGCGCTGGGTGTGGGGGTACATGTACACTATGCACTGTGCAAGATTAAATGACACATATGCAATGATGAATGTCCACTCTGGTTCTTTTTTTTAACACAACCGGTGTATTGAAAGTAATAATATTAACGTGAATAACAAAACCCGCCACCACCCTCATCCCCCTCCGCCTCCACCCCACAACTCCCCCACACACCCTCACCCCCCTCCCCCCAAAACTCCCCCACACACCCTCACCACCCTCACCCGCCTCCCTTTCCCCCCCACAACTCCCCCACACAAGTCCCATAGGGTCCACGGAGCCTACATGAGGCTGCCAGTACAGTTACTCAGCGCTCCCAGAGCCAGGTAGTGGCATGTCCCGTCGGCGCAGTGCACGGACCGACCGGCGGAGCAGGCTGGTTTGTGTTGAGCTGCTTGTGAATGGTGTGGCCTCATGCTGAGGCTGTTGGGCGGGAAGAGCTGCCTCCAAAGCATCAGCGATGCACCCAAGCACCTCGCAGAGGCGGTTTGTGTTATCAGTGATGGACCAGCCCAGTGCCCTCAAATCCGTGCGCCACTCCTCCCTGGCCTGACGGTTGTCCTGGACAAATTCCTGGATTAGTGCAGTGAGCTGGTCAGCCCGCTGTGCTCCTGCGGCTGCACCTCTGGTCCTGCTGGGGATCTGGCTGGCATGCCCAGCCTGCTCATCCTCTCCGGGACTGTATACCGGACTGATATGTTCCGGGGTGTTGGTATCAACAGTGTCACTCATGGATACCTGGGGGGATGCCAATTGTGTTGGGGTGTGGACAACATCCACTGAGTCATCCTCAATGGTGCCCCAGATGTCATCGGGGCTGTCTTCGACTGTGAGGGGTGCCGTGGCAGCCACCTCCACAGCCACACTGCACTCCTCCGAACGGGGTGTCAGGCAGGTGTCTGCAGGCAGTACAGTGGGGGTGGGGGTGGTGTGCCCTCCACGTGCCTTGGTGTTGCAGGTGGTATATGTCCCTGTGGTGGCTTCCTTTCTGGGACACAGCGCCCTCTGGCTTGGCCCCTGGATGTGGAGGGACGGTTGCTGTCCTGTGCAGGGGTGGTGTCCTGCCCCTCACTGTCATGCTTTCTGCCTGTGGGGGTGAAAGAAAGGGGCGGCATGAGTGATGTTTGGATAGGCATCATACATACATTGGTACGATTGCACATCCACACAATTGTGGGTAATAGGCATTTGTGTTGGGAACGGCACGTCATTCCATACATGGGTGGTAAATGCAGCCATATGTCGTTGTCACTCATGTTGGCTAGGTACTATGCTGTCTGACATGCTCACTATTTAGGTCATGGACGCTGTGTGCCTCATGGAATGTCCTACTTTGTGTGGTATGTGTCATGTACGTTACAGCCTTGCACCAGGTGTGTGTGTGGCCGACCATGGCGTCACTCTTTGGACAGACATTGGCATTGACTTTCATCAGATTTGGCTTAGCAGTTTTTACTTTGGACACTCACCTCCATCAGCAGATGACGTGGCACCACACTCCATCTCTCCTACGCCTTCTATGGATTCTGGGCCAATCATGCTCGCACATGTTTCCTCCCACGGTGTGAGCTTAATGGGAGAACTTGGTCCTCCTCCGGTCTCCAAGGCCTTGGTATGGTTTGCCGATAGAATGTTCCACACCCTCAGCCGCAGGTCATTCCAACGTTTGCGGAAATCCTTCACCGTGCGGGGGGCGTTGCCCACTGCACTGGCCTTCTGCCCAACTACTGCCCAAATCTCCTTTTTGTGCAACACTGCCTCCCTCCTCAGGTTGCTGTTGAACACTGTCCCTACATGCTCATGCAGGGTGTCGACGAGCATCTGTAGTTCATCCTGGCGGAATCGCTCCTTTCGGAGGCGGGCAGATCCCTTCTTGGGTGCTTTAGGCATTCTTGGAAGGTAGGATGTGCTTTTCGGTCGATCACCAGTGTCCCAGAGGTCCTGAGTGGTGAGGATGGCAATGGATTGTGTTTTTAAAGATGGCCACCATGCTCCTTCCCGTTCCTCTGCGATGACGCTATTTCCGGTTCCGCTATTTAACGGTGACCATAAATAGCGGTGACCGCTAATTACAGTCACCGCTATTTATGGTCACCGATAATGCCGCTTTGGACTATGGCGGTAGTGTTATCTACGGTGCGCTTGATGCCGGTAAGGGCTTTTTGCGGCCCTTTTGCGGCATGGTGCTAGGTACCTTACCAGCATGGTGCAAAGGTCGTGCCCGCGAAGTCGTAATAGTCCTCTATTAGCGGGCTGCTGCCAGCTCGGACACGCTATTTGCGCCATGCAGGTAAGGGACGATACTTACCCCCAAACTCGGAATGAGGGCCAGTATGTATGTGTTCTGTCCTCTAATTACAGAACTGCGCATCTGTGTGCTTATTGTAATCATGTGTTTGAGTGGTTCAGTGCGGCGGCACGTGTTTTTCATGTCTAACATGCCTATGTCATGAGTGCCCTAATGACACTGAGCACGTCTTCTTAGTGTTTTTAGTCAATAATGTCAATGGAAGTGTCTTTGCTAGCACCCGGAAGGTCTTCATCCACTCTGGGCAAGGTTTGTGTGGCTTTTAGGTTGCAGGGTTGGTGAAGTGGGTGACTTTCAGCATATTTGTCACTCATGGGTACCCTGGGGGCTGGTGCAAAATGGTGAGTGTGCTTATTATTCTTTCTGCTCTTCTTTCTGCTGATGCGTCTGGGGGGAAGGGGAGCAGGAGTATATATCGGCCTCCCCTCTTCAGACTCTTGCTTTATGAGAAGGCTGGCAGCTAATTATCTGTCAGTTAAAATGATGTGGGGTCTGAAGCCGTACTTGGATTACCAGTTCAATCCGAATGTGAAGAGTAGCTATGTTAAATTTTGACTTGGTATTCTGCCACTTGCTCATTATACTTGCAACTGGTGCGAGAGCAAGTTATCTTTGTGCCCATGTTGTTTTGCTATGACTAGGGATAACATGTACTTCTACTGCTTCTGCCCTGCCTATGCAAGGGAGGGATATATTTATTTATTTTTGCATTTATAGCAGCGTGCCAAACCATCAGGCATCAGGGCACTAGTTACAGTGAAGTGCGAAGTGTCATTCTTCAAAGTGCAAGACCACAAATGCAGATCACAAGATACAGGTGGTTCTTAACAGCATAATCTGGCAAAGCCATACCTCATGCTGCGGGAGACTACATCAGACATACAGATCCATAGGACAAAATTAGGGTAAATGCACAGTCTGGCAAAGTCGTGTCTCATGGTATGGGGGGCTACATCAGGCATACAGATGCATAGAACAAAGTGAGGGTAGATTCACAGTCTGACAAAGCCACGCAGATTGCGTAAATTGCATTGGCAGAAGAGTTTTGCTAGAGTCACAATTGGTTGGTTACAGGTCACAGGTAGAACGCCTTGGCAGCTGAGTGCTGCTAGTGTCACAATTATTAAGTTACAATTAGTATCCAAGTATAGCAAAATGCTGCTAAAGTCAAAATAGATACGTAATGACAAGGGACAATAAGGTACATAGCAGCCGTGTTACCACAGTATATAGTCTAAGAGTCGGAGTCAAGCCAGATATCACTGGTTTAAGCCAATCTGGCTGGGTTTAAATATGAGATCCACCTGCATGGCTCTTGAATCTGTGAAATGATGTGCCACACCTGCAGATATAATAGCGATCGCAAATTTTTTTAATCTTGCCTTCAGGAAAAGGTTTATTTTATTTTAACGTTATGTTTCGGGGTGATGTACTTGGCACAATTCTGGATTTGGCATCTTTCTTTCTGTTTTATTGTGATGTGTTAATATTTGTTTTATGATGGTATCTATTTTATGATTATATTTTGTATTTCTTTTACGATGCTAGTCTGCCGAAATAAAGAATACCGTTTTAAAAAATATATGATTTGGCCTCCGATTCAATAAAAAGTGTTGTTGGTGTTCACAAATTGTTAAAAGTGAGCTGAACAAGTGACAGATTGAAAATACCTTAAGCTTTCTTAAAGGTCTAGGTAGAATAATGTTAGCCCAACTATAGAGGTGCATAGGGCTCAAACCCGAAAGTGCAGTCCATTATGGCACTGACGTTTGGGATTACAAGCATATCAATCAATTATCAGTTACTGAAAATACATTTTTTTAAACTTTGTTGGATTACCCCTGGGCGCACCTAAATTAGAAGTCCGAAGGGAACTCGGCCAGAGGGAGAAATCGAATATGCAGTCGAAATAAAACCAATTTTATTATGGATAAAGCACGACCCAATCTTGAGTTAAGTTCTTTCAAAGCAGCTATGTTTGATGTGCTTATAGGTAACAATATAAACACATGGCCATGGTTCGTCCACATGAAATGTATCTTGAATAACATTTCTATGGGCCCCTTGAAGCAACACCTTGATTCAATTTCTAGAAGCAGTTACTGAGATGGCAAGTCAATAATAGCCAAAATGTTGATGTAAAGTCATTTTACGGCCATGAGGGCTATTTAGATTGGCTCAATTCTGCACTGGCAAGGATGCTTTACCTGAAACTTAGGCTAGGTATTTTACCCTTGAGCTCATATGCCCATTCTTGGGCATTACACGGTATGAAGTTATGCCCTATCTGTTATTATTATAACAAATAAGAGTTCCATTTTCTATTTTTTGCTCTTACTTGATGGCTGTAGGTCCACATTGTTGATCCTTTTACTTCGACACAACAAGAGTCGTACTTTAATGGGAGCACTGCATTGTTTTGCGACAGCCAGGTTTTTAGATCAAGCTTTCTAAGCAGCACTTGCCGTATAAGAAGGAAGCATTCTTAGCAGGTAACAAATGCGTTTTTGTATGATTTGTTTTATTTTATAAACATTTGTTTATTTTTTTCTTTTTCAACATTGTATGTTTAGTGATTTAATTTCATCATGAACATTGATGTTATAATCAATGTTTTACTGTGTAAATTGCTACGAAAAATCTGTGGTTGTTTGCCCCTGATGAAGTTTGATTTATCGGCAACATGCCCATCATCTATTTCTAATGTTTCTGTAAAGCTCTTGGGGTTTATTGCTGAAATAATGTGGAAATAAGAAATATAATGGCAGTCATTTCTTTCTCTGTATTTTTGACCATCTGATCCGTAGACAGCTCCGCCTGTCTGCCGACATCAATATTTGGCTACAAAACGTGGATCTAAAAATAATCTTTTTCAAGTTGGATTACTTTTTCAACAAAGATGGGAAAAGGGATTGCGAGTGAACAGATGCACAGACTGAGCGAGAAGCATGAGTGAGTGTGACAAGTCCCACAATGCACCAAGTGCAAGCACCTGTTAAAGACTTAAGGCATAGATCTGGAGCAGAGAAGTGTTGGGGTGGTCAAGAAGGGTCCCCACGAGCACAAAGGGTTCATTTTGTGCACATCATATTGATAACTATCGGTGTGGCAAACTGGGCACAATGTTGCAATTTCGTTTGTATTGAGTGTAGTTCATTTTGGATGGGATATCTTACTTTTAGAGTTACTTTTTTGGTTAGAACTGATACATAAGAGCTTTGGATGCACATAGAAAGACTAATGCTAAAACAGCCAAATTAAATATAAACACAATTCAGACATAATCTACTATGTAGTGCCCAGATGCAGGCAATGAGGAGTTTTTATAATGTGCATGCGATGAAGGGGGCTTGTCCTGCAAGAATACACTTTAAAGGAAATATGATATTCATCAAACATGCATGCACACTGAGAAAACATATGAAGGGGATTTATGAATCAGCATGTAGTGGGTTTTTATAAACAGATGAAAACACAGCAATCAGGGGTTGACTTTCAGAAACTGGTTGTGCAGAGTTTCAAAGGTCAGAGGATGGGTGAATAAGTAACTATGACCTTAGCAATAGTAAACTCTGCTGAAGGAGCTGGTCATAGTTGTTATGGTCTGATAAGTATCACAGATAGCAGATATAATCTCCTGAATGCATGGCAGCTTGACAGAGGGTTTTCGCCATTTGTTTTTGACCAGCAATAAAACATTGGGTAAGCCAATGCTCGGTGCTAAAGTAATTGAAACCTAGGAGTTTCAATTGTATTATCAAATGGTATTTAGATTAGAATGCTCCAATGGAGACGGGAAACTGAAGGATGGCATAGTTATCGCTAGTTCATAGAAGAACTGGTTTACTCAGCCTTCTTCATATCACTTGAAGTATTAATGCGAACCATGTCCAATTAAGAGTTAAGGTTAAAAGGACTTAGGCCAGTTATTACTAGTAATGAATTATGTTTGCGTACAAAGGTTTAACTGGTTGATGATGTCATGACCTACCACAGACAAGGAGGTGTGTTCTACACATGAGCTGAAGATGGTAGTTAAGATAACGGCAACCAATGAGTGTGTAGGAACTGAAGAAAGATAGGATTTTTTTAAGAGGTTTTGTCCAATTACATGTGGGGGGTGGATTGTAATAAAGTATCTGGTAGTGTTTTAACTGTTGCAAAAATGTATCAACTGATGTGTTTCATTGCGACATGGCTTAGTTTGGTCCCGCAGTACCATCTAACTGCTTCCCAGATGAATGTACAATAAACTTGCTTTACGTACAAAACATGCACTCCTTCCTCAGGTCCTGGACCCACTTGGGTTGAGGTAATTAGGGGGACTGCCCCCACAAATTGGCAAGTCAGGAGCCCAGGCTTTATGAGACGTTATGGGTCTCCTGCCTACACCACTGCGATGCGTCACCTCACTGCAGGGACCAGTCTTCTGTGTACGGTGAAAGAAAGACTTGAGGATGCCATATTGGTTAAATGTCCCTCGTTTCTCCGGAGGCGTGGTACCGTGGCCCAGCTGTGCAGGACGACTTGATGGATCAACCCATTGGAGCGCCTCGGGTACACGTGAGTGCACTTTTGGGGGGTAAAGCAAGAGGGAAATAGGGGGTAAAAGAGGGTTTTACTTGTTGATTTAAGGGGTATGGTAAGGGTGGACTTGGAGTGTGGTTGTGGAGTTAGTCGAGGTAACGAGGATTGAAAGCGTGAGTAATTTGAGGGAGTGAGTGAACGGTCTTGTGTTGTAAGTCCCTTGTATATATTTTTTGCGTAGTTTGTTATTTTAGAGGTGTGAGGTGGTATCCCACCCAGCACGCCCATTGTAAGGTTTTTGTCCTGATACCCTTCAGTTTGAATGTCTGGTTGGCAGAAGTCCTCACCTAGAGGTGAGGTGGCATCTTATGGTAAGTCCACCCATAGATACCTTCCTGATGTTTCATACTGTATTGACTGTGCAGACGGAGCTCTTGCCTCCATTTTCTTGGTTAGTCGAAGTAGTGACAGGAAATCCTTCTGTAGTCAGGGAAGGGCGGTTTTGCAGTAGAGAAGGCCGTAATAGTAAAAGAAGGAAGCAAGAGCAGCGGTGCTGTTGTGAAAAGCATTGTGCTCCTTCTATGCTCCAGTGGGGGAGATATCTCAGAGATATTGTCCGGCAAGTTTTTTTGATAAGATGCTGTCTTTTGTGTAAGAGTGAGAAGTAAAATTAAAGTGAGTAGCGCAGTGAGGTAATTGCGGTATAAACAAGTACAGTGAGTGAGTGTGGGGAATGACTAAGCAACTGGGCAGGGGTAAAAATTTGATTTCTTTGGGTGGACATTTGTTGTGCCGCTGGTTCGGCCCGGTATTGTTTTTTAGAAATTTTGGATACATTGGGGTAGGGTATGGAGACTCAACTGAATCATTTGTGTCATGTACTTCCTGGCTATAAGGAGAAAATGTGAAAGGGAATGGCTGCGGGAAAATGCTATATTCTTGGCCTATCGTGGGAACCTATGACACAGGGGTGTTGGAGAACTTGCATACTTTCTTGACTACAAGGCAGAAGGGCTCGAAATTAGAGACACAGTTAAATATCTTCAAGCTATGGAGGATGTATGAAAAAGGTGGGAAAAGCCACAATCTTAAAATCATGGAGGAAGGGCCGAAAAAGGAGGGTGCAGGAATTCCTTCTGCACCACCCCCATATGGATGCTATCCTTTATCACTGCAGAGGGGTACACAGACCCTGAGTTGGAACCTCCATTTTCCCAAGCAACCACTCCATTGGTTGCAAGACTGACACAGGTGATGCCTCCATCAGCTGCGATGCCTATGAAGTGGGATAGCAAGGAAAGAGGAAGGGTAACTCCTTCAATGGTTAGGGCTACAGAAAGACTGAGAATGCAGAGCGGAAAAGGGATAAGTCCCCCGACTGCTAACTTAGCAGATAGATTAAGGGTGGAAGAATGAGAGAGAGGGCAGTGGCTAGAAGAGCAGATGAAGGATTGAGAATGAGGGAGAAGGAGGAGGTTAGGCCTTTTCCTGCTAGGATAGAGGATAGGCTGCGAAAAGCAGTAGAGACACACGAGCAAGAAAACATGAAAACAGTGCTAAGGCAGAGGAAGAGGCAGACTGCTACAGCAGCAAAGAGATGAAGAGCAGGAAAAAGGGAGAAGACGGAAGGGATGTAGAAGAAGGAAGGTGGCAGCATGGGCAGGTTCTTGTGAGATTGGATACATCGGTAATCAAAACAGTTAATGTGGATATGGAGAACAGGGATGCTGCTGGATGCACAGGTATTAAACAGGGAGAACGAGAGGCAACATCCTATTGTAGGGCTGAGTATGCTTGCATGCCTGTAGAAGGGTCAGGGCTTGTGATAATTGGAACAGGCGATGAAGAGGAAGAGGAGTGGGATGCCGAGCAGGGCATAGTCACCCTATGTCTCACTCCAGTAGCAGCGATGGAAAGCACACCATTGAGTCATAGAACGTGCAAGGGTCCTCACATGGCCTTAGTAGGTAGTAGGGGTGAGATGGGGGAAGCCCCAGTAAAAACAGGTATAACTCTGTTTTTGTTGCTCTAGAAGGGTTAAGGAAGGTCGTATTATGTCCTGTCACCCATGGACCATAACAACTTGATGAAGACACTCCCTTCGCTCACTGCAGGGGTATGGAAGTGGATTTATGCTTTGTAGAAATATACCACCGGTGTCATGTTGGCCATAGGTGTCATTGCTGGGGCCATGAGAGGGTGTAGGAGCAGGACACAGGGGGGGTCGGAGTGACAGAACTCAAGTGATTCAGGGATTTGCCATACCTATAAACAGTGCAAAAACCAAGACAACAAGGCACAGAAAGGAAGACAAAAAGCCATGTTAGTATCCAAAGCAGATGCACAGTGCCTAAAGGCAAAAACCAAAGCATTACATCCCTACAGAGTGCTGGGCATGGCAAGCCAATGTACACGCAACACAGAACAAGCTCGAGGCTTGCACTCGAGGAACCAAGATGAGAGGACGTGTTCTGTGGAGGCTCCGGCAACTTATCTAAACATGAGAGGCCATGCCCCACTGGAGAAGCACATCGGGCCCTCACTCAATACAGATAAGTGCTGTAGCCCTAATTTGTCCTTGGGAGAGCAGGGGCACACGCAGGAGCCACACTCCGCCAGATCACTCCGGCCCCTGCACACATAGCAGAGCAGCTAAGTGATCCACGTGTTATGCTTAGTGGATCCTAACCACAACATTGCAGGCATAGCATACTAACCATTGCTTTTTTTGCAGCATTGGTCATATGAACTGAGAACTGGGAGGGAGCACTGAACGCCTACCAGGGAACAAGATACACAGCAACTGAGCAAGCTAAGTGCCTTCTTGATTTGTGCATATCTATGTTTATTGCTACATGTGTATTGAGGCAACTATTGTTACAAGCTCTATGAGTTTGTGTGGATGTGTGAGTGAACATGGGCCAGGCAGGTCTGTGCTAGTGTGAGTGTGGAAGCAAGCATGCCCTCTGAGAACACCTTTCACAGCGCATGCAAATGTGTGCACAACAGCTCCCTAAATCACACATACCCATCCATAACCTCTCCCTAACCCTCTTCCCGGTTACCCTACTTCCCCTTACCCATCAATCCAACATTACCCTAACTCTAATTCCCCCCTTTGGGTTGCAGAGCCCTGTGTTACTATGCCTCACAGGTCCCAAAACTGTGGTAGGGTGGTTGGTTTGTGCTATTCCTGCACAGTGGAGCCATGGTGACCTGTCAATAGGGGATATGAGAAGCCTATTTGTGTCTCTGATGGGGGAGCAGTCAGATGAGCTTTGGAAAAGAGCAGGGTATCCGGGAGTTCAGTTCGATATGAATACTCATGATGGAGCCGCTTTTAATAATTATAAGGCACAGGTTTGGGGGGCCCTGCAAATTATGTATCCTGATACGCCGGATATAAATTTGATTTTTAACGAAAACAATGAATTTGCAGGATGTTCTTGCCACACATTCAGTTGATTCAGGAGATGTGGATGGCAGAGACAAGAGAACTGTCGGACCAAAGCGTGCCAATTCTTTAGCACATGCTAAAGAAGGGACTCTGTAAGGAAGTCCAGCATGATTTAGATAAGGAGGTAGGAATGGAGGCCAAGAGTGGGCCAGAGATTCAAGCACATATTGTGCATTTTTGTAAACAGAGGAAAGTAAAAGAAAGGGAAATTATAGAGCAAGCACAAAAAGCAGAGGCTAAGCTTGTGCAGAATTTTTTTTTAAAGATTTGTTTGGAAGGGGTGGTAATTACTAACTCTATGGAGGCACAGCACGGGCAATTGGAACAAAAGGGACAGGGAGAATCGGGTATGACACAGGGGTGGATGGACTGGTATGCTCCATCTCCAAGGCATATGAGAGGGTTTCCAAGGGGCAGGGGTGGATTTCTGCGAGGAAGTGGGCTTTTTGGCAGGTTCTGAGGAAAAGGTCCTCGGTTTAATGGGCAAATGGGACATACTTATGGAGGGTTCCACAGGATCCATTGTTGGTCGTATGTAAGGTTGCGAGATATGTCACAAGATTGTCATGAACGACCACAGTATTTCAACATGGGAGCTCAGCAGATGCAATCCTCGACCCTGCCAAATACCCCAGGCTTTTTGCAATCTCAGCAAGCATAGTTGAACAGAACCCAGTGACTGGGGCTGCACAGACCTATGGGATCCCACCAACCATGACAGCACAAGCATTGGTGCAGACATGGTAGAAGAAGGCTGTAGCCCAATGAACGTTTCCTCACTAAACTGGAGCAAGTATTTTTGGAGGGAGTCGTTTGTCACTCCCCTGTGTTAATAATATGTACCAGGAGCAGGACAGCCCACAGGGGTCTCTGATGTGTCCAGTCCTGTCTGTTGACACTGATCCGGGAGAGGAACCCCGGCTAGGTGTGCAGGAAGGTGATCAAACGTTCTCATTCATCGTCAACACAGGGGCAATGAAATCTTGCATTAAGGAAGGTGAGTTCCTCTTGTCAGGCAAAACGGTGGACACACAGGGATTCTCTGGGGCTATCCTGTTGGTTCCTTATACTGAAGATATTCGCATTAAGGTAGGTACTCAAAATTTATCTGCCCCTTTGTTGTATTGTAAAGACACCCCAGCGAATATTTTGGGAAGAGAACTTCTGAGCAAGCTACAGATGTTGATTGCTTTCACAGAGGAAGGTATAGTATGCTTGAGCTCAGGGCTGTAACCGGTGAGAGAAATAATGCGTTTACATGCCGATTGTAATGGCAGCATGACCAGGGGGTCCCTGTGTTACTCACCACTCCAAAGTAGGCCCAAGACGTGGATGAGTGACCTTGGAGATGATGGTTGTACAAGAATCAATATTCAGCCTTCTATCCTAGCTCCCCTGAGTACAAGACTCAGGCTTCCTCAAAGAGGGGCTCTTTTCTACAGTGTACCTCTCTGCTGTTCCGATTGGGATGGACAGAGATGTCAATTGAATAAAAGAGCGGGGAGAACACACACCACCAATACCAATGCTGCAAAAGAATACAAAGATATTATACAGTGTTGAGAATAAACCAAGCAATCAGAACAGCAGTATAATACAGAAAATACCTAGGTAAGTATTGGAGTGGAGCTTCCCCGGGGTGAATCTACAATAAAATATGAATAACCATAGTGAGTGGAAAGAATTCTAAAGAGACTTCCTAAAGTATTGAACCAATGACAACCAACCTGAAATATGGGTATTTTGAGGATGGATAATAGTCTAGGAAACAGGAGACAACGATAGGAGAAAACAACAAACAGGAATGTTAGTATAGGGAAATAAACCCGAGCGGCACGAGGGTCGCACTAGTGCCGGGTTGGTGCAGAATCAGCAAAGCGTTTATATGCACTTGAAGACAGGTTCAGAAGACAGGGTAGATCACTCAGTGTCCCAAAATCCAGCAAAAGGAAAATATCCAATCAAGACAGTAGGGAAATTAATTCAATAGCAGAGATGGAGTTGCCAACTACAAATAAGTACCTGAGCACACACGCATCCAGATAAGGCGTGGAAGACTTCGGGGTGGTTGATAGCAAGTCACCTGTGAGGAGGGCAAAGTCATTCCGCGTCTGGTAGCAGCTAGCTGGGATGAGATACCGCAAGAGGCAGCAGAAAGCAGGAAGAATAATCCAATAACGTTCCGTGTCAAAAGCCAGGCGAGCACGACAGGATTAAAGGAGGAGGCAAGCCAAAACAGGAGAAGTCTGGGTTAGAAACGTAGCAGTCAGTAGAAAGCCAATCCAGAAGCCAGGCAAGGGTCAGGACCAGTTAAGCAGATTAGGAATTCGTGCGGAGGAAACACGAAGGAGTAAACGGACGTAACAGCTGTAGCTTGTAACGCTAATTAGCAGCAACAAGCCCCTTGAAAGACAGTGGTTTTAAAGCCGTATGGGGGCGTGTCTTGCCGTAAGTGTTCCACGTACATGACGTGTCAGCTGACACAGACTCTGTCGTAGTTTGTGCAGGCGCCATGGCAACCTGTATCTGCTCCACAGAGGAGCTTGTAAAGGAGTCGTATTCTGCAAGGAAGTCCGCAGGGAAGCCCGAAGTGTAACAGAATCCTCCCCCAAAGACACCGGCAACCCCCTGGTGGAATGGAAACTCCTCAGAAGCTCCGGACAATGTAAGTTAGACAAAGGCTCCCAGGTACGGTCCTCAGGCCCATAACCCTTCCAATCCACCAGGTAGAACAACTCACCCCTAGACACCCTGCAGTCCACAATGCGCAAAACCTCGTACTCCTCCTTGCCGTCCACCAAGATCCGCGAAGGACGTGTAGGCAGGCGAGTCCCCTGGATGAATGGCTTGATCAGGGAGACGTGAAAAACTGGGTGTATACGCCATGAACGTGGCAGGGAGAGCTTGACCGCCACAGGATTTATAACATCAATAATGGCATAGGGTCCCACATAATTAGGCAAAAGCGAACGTTTGCCCGCAATCCGTAAGTTATGGGACGACAACCACACCTTCATGCCGCTCCGATAGACCGGTGCCGGGGATCGATGCACATCAGCATATTTTTTGGCCCGGTCTTGAGCATGGAGCAAATGACAGCGTATGTCCCGATGAATCTTATCGAGGTCTCTCACGCAGTCTCTTGCGGCTGGGTTGACAGCCGGCAGTACCGGATCGAGTGGGAGTGCCCTAGGATGGCCACCATGCAGGGCAAAGAAGGGAGAAACCCCGGTTGACGTATGCATAGAATTGTTGTATGCAAACTCTGTGTAAGGCAGGGAAGTAAACCAGGACTGTTGGAACTGAAGACATAAACAGCGTAGGAACTGTTCGATAGTAGCGTTGGTTCTCTCAGTCTGCCCATCCATCTGAGGATGGTATGCCAAGGAATATCGGTCCTCGATGCCCAGGGAAGCCGTAAGTGCCTTCCAAAACCGTGAAGTAAATTGTGTACCACGATCGGAAACAATGATCGAGGGTAAGCCAAAGAAACGATACACATTCGTCATGAACAGTCTCACCATTTCCGGAGCTGAAGGCAAGCCGGAACAAGCTATGACCAGTGCGTATTTTGTGAAATAATCCACAATCACCCAAATGGTGTTGTGACCCTGGACGTCGGGTAGTTCCACAATGAAATCCATTGACACCATCTGCCAAGGTTTGTACGGAACAGGCAGAGGCTGTAATAAGCCTACTGGTTTGGCTCTAGATGTCTTACATTGGGTGCAAATGACGCAGGTCAAAATGTAGTCCTTTACATTGCGAGCCATGGAAGGCCACTGGGCCCAACACCGTAAGGCCTCAAGAGTTTTTTGACTTCCTGGGTGTGCTGTAACCAAAGAATCGTGGGACCACTGGAGAGCCAAAGTTCTAGCTTGACCTGATGGTACATAGACGTGCCCTTGGATAAATGGCATACCCTGAATTACTTCTAGGTTCAAGTCAGCGATTTCCTTTGGATGGGTTGAGACCCAATCAAGGATGATCGAACGTAAAGAGGGCTGAACCGAACACCCGCAAACAACTTTGCTCGGTAGTAGAGGAAGTATTTCGACCAGTTGCGACTGGCTACCCACATGGAGGCGGGAGACAGTGTCAGCAGAGATTTGAGCTTTAGCAGGACAGTGTGTGATAACAAATTGGTACTGTGAAAAGAATAAATGCCACCGCGCCTGTCTAGCCGTAAGACATTTCATGGATTTGAAGGCTAACCGACTACGGTGATCCGAGTATACCGTTACAAGGTGTTTGGCCCCCAGGAGGTGATGTCTCCATTCCAAGAATGCGTCTCTGATGGCTAGGAGTTTGTGTTCCATAATGGAGTAGTTCCTTTCGTAAGGTGTCAATTTACGAGAGAAGCAGGCAATGGGATGCATCTCACCCGAGTGAGGACCGGTTTGTGACAACACAGCACCAAGAGCATAGCCCGCTTCAGAAGACCATACAAATGGCACCTTGGCTCTGGTCAGGGAGGTAAGAGGTGCAGAGATTTCAGAAAAGCCGTTGATAAAGCGTCTATAGAAATTTGCGAATCCCAGAAATGATTGCAAAGATTTGACTGAATTGGGCACAGGCCATTCCTGGATTGCGCTAATTTTGGACTGGCTCATGCGCACCCCGTTGCTAGTAAGGTCATACCCCAAGAATTCCACCTCTGAGGCGTGAAATATGCACTTTTCGGCTTTTACAAACAGTTTGTGATCCCTCAGACGTTGGAGCATTGTTTTGACATGTAGTTCGTGGTCTTCCTGGTTTTGTGAATAGATCAAAATGTCACCCAGGTAGACTACAACAAACTGGTCAAGGATGTCATAGAACAAATCGTTCATGAATGCCTGAAAGGTGGCCGGGGCATTACATAGCCCAAAGGGCATCACCAGGTATTCAAATAGACCGTAACGTGTTTTAAAAGCAGTCTTCCATTCATCCCCCCTTCTCATACGGACCAAATTGTAAGCTCCTCTGAGATCGAGCTTGGTAAATACTTTGGAGGATCCCAACTGATCGAGGAGAACAGAGATCAGGGGGAGGGAGTATGGTTCTTTATGGTAGCTGCATTCAATGCACATTAATCAATACAGGGACGTAAGTCCCCTTCCTTTTTAGGAACAAAAAAAAGCAGGGATGCAACTGGTGATTTGGATGGATGAATAAATCCCATGGCCAAAGCCTTGTCTATGTACTCTTTAAGTACTTTGTCTTCTTTGAGAGTGAGCGAATACACCCTGCCAGATGGTATCTTTACCCCCGGTACTAGGTCTATTGGACAATCATAGACCCTATGTGGGGGTAGAGTCTCTGCCATCCCTTTGTCGAATACATCCATATAGTCTGCATATTGAGAAGGTACCATAGAGACAGCGTTGTTAGAAACGGCTCCAATATGCATAGTAGGAGATACCAGTGCCCTGACAGGACTATCCTGGCTAATTCCAAGCAATGTAGTGCATCAGGTATTGCATATGTTGGAAGGGAACTGGATCTGAGACATTGACCAATCGATAGGGTTATGGAGCTTCAGCCATGGAATACCCAGAATGACCCTGTAGGCCGGCGCTTTGATGATATCGAATGATATCTCTTCAGTATGGCCTTCGTCGGTACTCATGTGTAATGGAACTGTCTGGTGAGTTACCATTCCGGATACAAGGATTGAACCGTCCACTGCATTCACTGTTTCAGGTATAGCTTTGCGAATCAGTGGTATCCCTGACATAGAGGCAAAGCATTGGTCAACATAATTGCCCGTTGCTCCTGAATCAATTACTGCTGTTGTCTGGAATGAACCACCATGACTCAAGGAAAATGTAACAGGAAGGTGGCCTAGATGGCTCGGATTCTGTACTGTAGAGTCCAAAGGTGAACTTCCCGACGTAGGGGCTCCGTCTACTGTCGGGATTTGGCGTTTCCCGCCTTTCTTTTGGGTTTTTTGGGACAGTCGGGCAGTAAATGGTCAGAGGCCCCACAATAAATGCAGAGATTGTGCGATCTACGGTATTCTAGTTGAGCAGGGGTTAGCGGACCACTAACCACACCAATCTGCATATTTTCTGGCACAGGAAGTGAAGAGGACGATGTCTCCGCTGGAATCATGCTGAACAAAGCAGGTTTCTTTTCAGCACGTCTTTCGGATTTACGGGCATCAATCTGAAGGACTAGATCTAGCAGTTCCCCAAATGCCGTGGGGACTACCAGAACAGTGGGGAGGATGTCCTTTAACTCATCTGAGAGGCCTTGATAGAAGACTGCAGTTTTCTTCTCTTCTGGCCAATCTGTTTCTGCTGCCAGCTGATTGAAACGGGCCAAATAAACCAATACGGAGTTGTTCCCTTGCCGATGCTTTAAGAGTTCCAGGTCAGTAGCTTGAGTAGTATAACGTGTATCAAACACTTTACTCATCATAGCAAGAAGGGCATCACAATTGTAGAGAACATGACTGTTGGATTCTAACAATGGGTTAGCCCACGCGGCTGCAGTGCCTCCTAAATGTGACAAAACAAAAGCCGCTTTAGCCGTAGAAGTAGGGAATGAAGCGGGACGGCACAAAAAATGCAGTTTGCTTTGATTGATGAAGGTTCAGTATTGTTTAGGATCACCCAGGAAGCGTCCAGGAGGAGCTAGAGGAAACTGGGTTGTAAGCATAATAGGGTTTGATTCCTGCTGTGGAGGTGGAAACCCTGATCCTGAAGCCGCAGCACCAGAACCGGCCATCTGTGGTGCTGGAGTGGTAACCAAGGCCTGAATGGCGCCCATACGTTGGCGCAGTGCCCCTTGTGCATTGGTCAAGTCGATTCGTAGATCCGTGACCATTTGCACAATTTGATTCAAAGCATCACTGGCCTCCGTGGACATTGTTCGTGGCTGCTAATTCTGTTACTCACCACTCCAAAGTAGGCCCAAGACGTGGATGAGTGACCTTGGAGATGATGGTTGTACAAGAATCAATATTCCGCCTTCTATCCCAGCTCCCCTGAGTATAAGACTCAGGCTTCCTCAAAGAGGGGCTCTTTTCTACAATATACCTCTCTGCTGTTTCGAATGGGACAGACAGAGATGTCAATTGAATAAAAGAGCGGGGAGAACATACACCGCCAATACCAATGCTGCAAAAGAATACAAAGATATTATACAGTGTTGAGAATAAATCAAGCAATCAGAAGAGCAGTATAATACAGAAAATACCTAGGTAAGTATTGGAGTGGAGCTTCCCCGGGGTGAATCTACAAAAAAATCTGAATAACCACAGTGAGTGGAAAGAATTCTAAAGAGACTTCCTGAAGTATTGAACCAATGACAACCAACCTGAAATATGGGTATTTTGAGGATGGATAATAGTCCAGGAAACAGGAGACAACGATAGGAGAAAACAACATACAGGAATGTTAGTATAGGGAAATAAACCCGAGCAGCACGAGGGTCGCACTAGTGCCGGGTTGGTGCAGAATCAGCAAAGCGTTTATATGCACTTGAAGACAAGTTCACAAGACAGGGTAGATCACTCAGTGTCCCAAAATCCAGCAAAAGGAAAATATCCAATCAAGACAATAGGGAAATGAATTCAATAGCAGAGATGGAGTTGCCAACTACAAATAAGTACCTGAGCACACACGCATCCAGATAAGGTGTGGAAGAGTTCTGGGTGGTTGATAGCAAGTCACCTGTGAGGAGGGCAAAGTCGTTCCGCGTCTGGTATCAGCTAGCTGAGATGAGGTACTACAAGAGGCAGCAGGAAGCAGGAAGAATAATCCAATAGCGTTCCGTGTCAAAAGCCAGGCGAGCACGACAGAATTAAAGGAGGAGGCAAGCCAAACGGGAGAAGTCCGGGTCAGAAACAGCGGTCAGTAGAAAGCCAATCCAGAAGCCAGGCAAGGGTATCACAATGGGCTGGCGGACTAACCAATGTATCAGATTGTTCGGTAAAGTCTTCCTCCTCATCAGTTGGACACAAATCGGACTCCCGTTCCCTTTCCTCCTCACCTGAGCTTGAATTTAACTTCTTTCTTCTGGCGTGGAGAGCGGGAAGTCTCTTCTTCTGTAGAAGGTAAGGTCGGCCTCGAAAGGAAGCCACCGCGGCTCCAAACACAGGAGGCACGGTGACCCCCCTCCGCGACGGACTAACAACGGAGTGAGGGGAGTGAGGGGAAAAGCCAGAATGGCATAAAAACCCCTCCGGAGTACTTGAGCAGGCAGGAACCCGATAACAGGAATACTCGGGAAAGCACAATCCAACGAATATGCAAGGTGAGTGAGAGAGCACAAGAGGGACGAGCTGAATATTAGAAAGGAGCCGAGAAAGAGACAGCCAGGGAAAGGGAGCGAAATCGGTGAAACCAACCGGGAAGAGAAACACTGGGAAGGCTGGAAGGAGAAAGAGCGCAAGGGAAAGAGCGTAAGGGCCAGGGAGCCCCAAAACAGCATGGGCGGAGCACCGCCAAGGAGAAGACAATAGGGGAGCGAGAGCAACAGAGGGAAATCCAAAGTTGCAATGCGCCGAGCTGCCTAGCGTGTGGAAGTAAATACGCATAGGCAGCGGTCATGTTGAAAAAGACTAGACCGTTAATACTGTCAGGGGGAAAAAAAAAACGTGGCGGCACAAATGAATGGCGGCCCCGCTTCCACCTCTCCCACAGCCGCCAGCACCCAGCGGTCGTGACAGTATGCCCCCCTCTAGGGCGATACCCCCCGGGCTTGCCGGGATGTAGGTTGTGGAACCGGTGTAGCAAACGAGGTGCGTTAACATAAGATCGGGGTTCCCAGGAATCCTCGGACGAAGGGAAGCCCTTCCAATGTATAAGATATTCCAGGCGTCCCTTATGCTAACGGGAATCCCTGATGTGGGAGACTTCATATACTTCAGAGTTAGGGTCGGGCGGAACGTGAAGTCTGGGAACTCTCTGCCTTCTCTCATCAGCCACATAAGAGCGGAGCTGTGAAGAATGAAAAGTCGGATGAACACGGCTGAGTGACTTAGGTAACTTGAGGCGGTAAGCCACTGGGTTGATTTTGGTCAGGATGTCAAAAGGTCCAATATACCGGGGGGACAACTTGGAAGGTCTGACCCATCGGGGTAGAAACTTGGTAGACAGCATAACCTTTTTACCTCTCTCCCACATCGGTACCTGTCTCCGGTGGCGATCTGCTTGGTCTTTGTATTGAATGTTTGCCTCTTTAAGACTCTGTTTGGCCGATAAGTGAGCTTCTTTCAGCTGTGCCAAACTGGATTCAATCGACGGGATAGGAGTTTCCTTCCAGAAAGTGGGTATAATCGATCTGGGATGGTATCCATATGTACAAAAAAAAGGACTCATACCTAAAGAAGCATGAATCGCATTGTTGTATGAGAACTCGGCAGTTGGGAGAAGAGAAACCCAATTGTCTTGAGACTGGTTTACAAAACACCTCAGATATTGTTCAAGGGTTCCGTTTAGCCTCTCAGTTTGGCCATTAGTCTGAGGATGGAATCCAGAAGAAAGAGCCCTCTCAATACCCAACAGTTTGCATAAAGCTGACCAAAACTTAGATGTGAACTGGCTGCCACGATCGGATACAATCTTTTGAGGGAGTCCATGCAATCTGAATATGTCTTTAAGAAAGACTTCAGCAGTGAGTGAAGCAGAAGGTATGCCAGACAGTGGGGAGAAATGCGCCAATTTGGAATAGGAATCGACTGTTACCATGATGCACGTACACCCTTGGGATTTAGGTAAGTCAACGATGAAGTCCGTAGAAATGTTGATCCAAGGACCTGGAGGGATCGGGCTGGATTGAAGTAGCCCCAACGATTTCTGGGTGGAATTCTTGTTACATAAACAAGTCAAGCATGTTTGAATATAAGCCTGAGTGTCTGCCCGCATCTTGGGCCAAAAGAAGGTTCTTTGGAGCAGTTCAAGAGTACCGCGCAGGCCACGATGACCCGCAACCTTTGAGTCGTGACACCACTTAAGAGCTCGTACTTGAAGGTCATGTGTGGGTAGGATTAGTCTACCTTGGTTGAAATACAGTCCATCCCTTTCCTCGACAGGTAAATTTCTTAGAGTGGGAGCGAGACCTTCTAAAGGAGTATAAGCCCCCCTAACCTCTTCCAGAAAAGATGATACAACCAGGACGATCTTAGTATGGGGAAACATGAGTTCTTTCTGATATGACTGGTGTACTTCGTTTCTTCGAGACAACGCGTCAGCGACTTGGTTTTGAGAGCCTGGAATATACGTGATGGTGAAATGAAACTGAGCAAAGAAGTGTGCCCATCTGGCTTGTCGGGTGTTGTAGCATTCCTGTTGCCTCAAAATCTGCAAATTTTTGTGATCAGTACGTATCTGAAATGGGTACATACTTCCTTGAAGTAAGTGTCTCCATTCCAGACAAGCCAATTTCATAGCCAGTAGCTCTTTCTCGATGACAGAGTAGTTTTGTTGACTGGTTGTCAAGGTTTTGGAGAAATAGGCTATAGGATGTTCCATGCCGTGGTTGATTTGGAGAAGAACGGCACCTACTGCAGCAGCAGAAGCGTCGGTCTCCATAATGAAAGGTTTCAATTGGTCTGGTTGCCGAAGGATAGGAGCCGTGCAGAATCTTCCTTTGAGACTGGTAAAGCTGTCTTCAGCTACTTTATCCCAAAGAAAAGGTTTGGAGGATTTCTTAAGTAGAGAAGTGATGGGCAAGATAAGTCTTGAAAACCCCGGGATAAATTTCCGATAAAAGTTTGCCAGACCTAAAAACCTCTGGATGTCCTTTACAGAGGAAGGAGATGGCCATGAGAGAATGGCTTCAACTTTCTCGGGATCCATGGTTATCCCTTCTTCAGAGAGAATAAACCCCAAATAGGGTATGGAAGATTTAGCGAAAGCACATTTCTCTGGTTTGACCAATAGATGATGTGTTCGGAGACGGTGTAACACCTCCAATACCTGGGAAGAATGCTCCTCCTTCTTCCGGGAAAATATCAAGATGTCATCAAGGTATACTACTGTGTTGATCCCCAATAGATCGGAAAATATGCGATCCATAAACCTCTGGAAAATAGAGGGAGCATTTACCAGTCCAAATGGCATCACTCGGTACTCGAAAAGCCCGTAGGGAGTGCGGAAAGCAGTCTTCCATTCATCACCGGATTTCACCCGAAGCAAGTGGTATGCGTTCCGAAGATCGAGCTTAGTAAACAATACCGATCCCTGAACGGCTTCAAGTATCTCCGAGATTATAGGCATCGGATATCTGTCCTTGATTGTGACTTGATTTAGACCCCTGTAATCAATACAAGGTCTCAACTCCTTTGTGTCTCTCTTGGGTATAAAAAATAAAGAAGCTCCTGCTGGGGATCTTGATGGTCGGATCAATCCGTTAGCAAGATTGTCATCCAGGTAGCGCCGGAGAACTGCCTTTTCAGCCAAGGATAGGGGGTACATTCTTCCAAAAGGAACCAAGGCCTGAGGTATGAGGTCTATATTACAATCTTCCAGCCGATGAGGGGGGAGTACCGAAGGTTGTTGTTCCTTAAAAATATCAGCAAATTCCTCGAATATCCTGGGTATATTGTGGATGGAGTTACTCTCAGTAGCACATATAGTCTTTACCTTCTCAAACATCGGTTCCGGCAGACACCTTTCTTTACAAAAAGAAGAGTGAAAGCTCAGCAGGTTGTCTGTCCAATTTATTGTTGGGTTGTGTTTGCGGAGCCAACCAATTCCCAATATCACAGGGAAATGGGCGGCCCTAATGATATCGAACTTCAGGGACTCGGAATGTTGTTGGATAGACACCTGAACTTCCTCGGTGGTGTGGGTTATGGGCCCGGACCATAAAGGAGTACCATCCACCCCTTCTACCTTCTGGTCTTCCTTCTTTGGTACTCGGAGAAGGCCCACCTTGTCAGCCCACACAGTGTCTAGAAAATTACCGGCAGCTCCACAGTCAAGCAAGGCTTGTGTCTCTATTTGTTGTCCTCGGAACTGGAGCTGGACGGCAACTACCATCAATCGATGGTCCTCGGAGGTTTTGGCAGCGGTCACAGAAAGTGTAGCATAGGAACCAACTGACGCCCCTCGATAGTCTGTTCCACCGACTACCGAGGGCGCTCGTTTCCCGGCCTCCTCGGGGGTACGTCAGGACAGTCCCTCAAAAGGTGTCTTGCCGAACCACAATAGAGACACAAATTGCCTTCTCGCCTTCTCTTCTTTTCTTCTGCTGTCAAAGGAGCTCGGGTGGTACCAATCTGCATTGGTTCATCTCTGGAAGGTGGACGAGTAACAGGTGAGGAGGTCGACGTGTGGGCTTCAAGGGAAGGTCCGGGAGGACGAGTCGTCTTCTTCTCGTTCTTTCTTTCGGTCATGCGATAATCGATCCTGATTATCGCCTTGATGAGATCGGAGAAAGAGTCTGGGCGGGGTATTCTGGCTAGTTCGTCCTTTAAGTCCTCCCGCAAACCCCTCCGGAATATGGTATACTGTGCTTCTTCTTGCCAACCAGCCTCCGCTGCTATTCTTTTGAAAGCGGACAGATAGGAAAGCAGGTCTGAATTTCCTTGACGCACGTCAAGGAGGTCTTCGCTGGCTAAAAAAGCTGTTTCCGTATGGAGGAAAGTCTGTTTGAGAAGGTCTTTGAAAGCCGAATAATCTTGTAACACTGGGTCAGATCGAGATACCAAAGGAGTGGCCCATGCTAAGGCATTACCCGTCATATGGGTTATCATGAACCCTACCTTGGTATGGTCTGTGGAAAAGGTGCCTCTTCGGAAAGCAAAGTGAATATCACAAGCATCAAGGAATTCCTTTACTTTCCTCTCGGTGCCATCAAATTTGCCTGATACCAAGGGTAGGGGGGAAGATCGGCAGTAAGCTGTTCTCGAGCAGCCACCCTTAGTTGAAGGGCGGCATTGTCTGCCTTTAAAGTCTGAACCTCCTGACTCAAACCTTGTACTGCTGCGACGAGTTCCTGGAGTTGTTGTGGGGTTGCCATCTCAATACTTGGGCGTTGCAATCTATCACAATGGGCTGGCGGACTAACCAATGTATCAGATTGTTCGGTAAAGTCTTCCTCCTCATCAGTTGGACACAAATCGGACTCCCGTTCCCTTTCCTCCTCACCTGAGCTTGAATTTAACTTCTTTCTTCTGGCGTGGAGAGCGGGAAGTCTCTTCTTCTGTAGAAGGTAAGGTCGGCCTCGAAAGGAAGCCACCTCGGCTCCAAACACAGGAGGCACGGTGACCCCCCTCCGCGACGGACTAACAACGGAGTGAGGGGAGTGAGGGGAAAAGCCAGAATGGCATAAAAACCCCTCCGGAGTACTTGAGCAGGCAGGAACCCGATAACAGGAATACTCGGGAAAGCACAATCCAACGAATATGCAAGGTGAGTGAGAGAGCACAAGAGGGACGAGCTGAATATTAGAAAGGAGCCGAGAAAGTGACAGCCAGGGAAAGGGAGCGAAATCGGTGAAACCAACCGGGAAGAGAAACACTGGGAAGGCTGGAAGGAGAAAGAGCGCAAGGGAAAGAGCGTAAGGGCCAGGGAGCCCCAAAACAGCATGGGCGGAGCACCGCCAAGGAGAAAACAATAGGGGAGCGAGAGCAACAGAGGGAAATCCGAAGTTGCAACGCGCCGAGCTGCCTAGCGTGTGGAAGTAAATACGCATAGGCAGCGGCCATGTTGAAAAAGACTAGACCGTTAATACTGTCAGGGGGAAAAAAAAACGTGGCGGCACAAATCAATGGCGGCCCCGCTTCCACCTCTCCCACAGCCGCCAGCGCCGAGCGGTCGTGACAAAGGGTCAGGACCAGTTAAGCAGATTAGGAATTCGTGCAGAGGAAACATGAAGGAGTAAACGGACGTAACCACTGAAGCTTGTAACGCTAATTAGCAGCAACAAGCCCCTTGAAAGACGGTGGTTTTAAAGCCGTATGGGGGCGTGTCTTGCCGTACGTCTTCCATGTACAGGAGGTGTCAGCTGACACAGACTCTGTCGTAGTTTGTGCAGGCGCCATGGCAACCTGTATCTGCTCCTTGGAGGAGCTTGTAAAGGAGTCGTATTCTGCAAGGAAGCCTGCAGGGAAGCCCGAAGTGTAACACCTGCATATTCAGTATTGTTTCTTTGTAGGGTGATGGTTTTGTTAAGTTGGGTCTCATGGATCAAAAATCAGACATGGCGGGTACTGGTGGAGTTTTTATTCCAGCCTGATGTGCTGCAGGAAGTAACACCTGGCACTACAGTTATGATTCTTTTAGAGGTGGTAGTGATCAAGAAGAATAGGTTGGTTCTCTCAGGCACTGATGAGGAAGGCGGACAGTGGGTGCACAGTTCTGTGCTTTTGATCCGACCTTATCGCTAAGGGAAGACACAGGAGAGATGGTCTTTGAAATTGGGGTGCCTTGCCAGATAGCGATAGAGCAAAGGGAAGTGCCACAGGCAATGCTTATTGTTAAAAATACATTGCCATATTGGAAGGAGGATTTAGGAACGGTGTTGGACCATTTGTGGACCAGCAATACTCATGATGTGGGGCTGCTGACGCGTGTTGGAGTGATGCGGACAAAATTCAAACCCAGTACGATATTACTACAGGTTAAGCAGTACCACACGTCTAGGGAGGTGGACGAAGGGATTTACGAGACCATTATGGTGTTGTTGGAGCAGGACATAATACAACCTTCTGTGTCCCCATGCAATACGACCATCTACCCTGTGAAGAAAGTAAAAGGGTCCAGTTGGAGGATGGTCCAGGATTTGTGCCCCTCAACAATATTGTTGAAGCAGAATTTCCGAGGGTACCGAATTTTGCCTCCATTCTCTGTTACATCCCTACTGTGATGACCCACATATCACCTGCAGGGGGGAAGGAAGGGGATGCCAGAGAGAGCCACTGCAGTACAGAATACGCCTTAGCCAGTCACAGCAAAACAAATGCAACCGTTTTCTGGGGATCTGTAACTATTGTAGATCATGGATCTTCAATTACTCTAGTTACGTGATGCCCTTCTTGTAGGTGCAAGTGCAGAGGGTGAAAGTTCTGATAGAGTGGTCTGAAGAAATGGCAACTTGCTTTTGGAAACTCATGGCGGCGATCAGTAATGCACCGGTCTTGGTGACCCCGAATTACAAGAAACCATTTTATTTTCTTTCTCATTCGAATGGGCAGGCGATGACAGCAGTCCTGACCCAGCAAACATTGTCAGGCAACACATCTTTAGTGTACTAGAGAGGACTCCTAAACCCAGTGATGCAGGGACAGTTCCCCTTTGAGCAAGCTTTAGCAGCAGCAGCTTTTGTGATTCAAAAGTCTTCGACCATTAGTAGGGGTTGCCCAGTGACATTGTATGCGGAAAATCCAGTCTTTGCGATCTTACAGAAGTCAACGTTAATGACTTTGAGAGTTTCAGGGTATGAGGCAATTTTATCAAATGCATCGATACATCATGTGCAGTGTCACCTAGTCATCCCGTGCCATTTGTAGCCGAACCAATGAAAAAGGAGGATATAGTTAATGACTGTGCCACTTATGAGGGAGAAGATGAAGAGAGGGTGAATGTGAATAAGGAGGCCCTTGAGTGTGTTGTGTGAGAAACCTGACGGTATTCTCCCCAGCGAACCTCGGGAAACCCTTTTCAGGTGACCAAAGAAAGGCTGACACACTCTGATCCCAACCCAGGGGCTGAAAGAGCAAGAAAGGCTCACCTGGAAGGTGGAACCAAGGCTTGTACTTGTGGGAATAACGCAGGGGAGACGCAGTATTATATCATAGTAGGAGAGGAGGGCGAGATCTCCTGAAACTTTCGTAGGCTGTATTACATCTGCCTCCCTTCCTTCCGTTAGATTTCTCCTGTCCAAACCCGACGACCCCTCTATATCTGGTAAATACCCTAAGTGCCCATACCCTATTGCATCCCACAACCACAACTCTCAGAATCTCTGTTTTTCTGTTCCCTTCCTGAAAAACCCCAATCATTTTTCTCCACGTCCCTCTGATGATTCTTTTTCAAACACCCAGTCTACCTTAAGCAGACACTACTATTCCCACAAAACCCCCTGTCCGTCTCACGATAATAATCCCGGTCATTCATGTCTATTTCACAAACCCTACCAATCTCCCCCTTCTAAAGTCATCAACCCTCCTGATATGAGGGTTGTCATTCCCTATAATACCTCTTCCCCATCCTAACCTGTAGGATTCTCTGACACTCCTACCCATGCCTTTTCTGACATGAACACTTTTGCACACCACAGACAATGGACTAATAAAGCTGTGTACCTGACATGTCCCAACCCAAGAGACAGGCAGAGCCAGGAAATTAACCAGAATCAACAACACCTGATGGCCCTTTCCTTTCCAGGGATAAAAGGTGGAGCACGAGAGAACAGGACGAGCAAGGCAGATCGCACAACGAGACAGCTAATCAAGCCCGGCAGTTCAAGAGAAGGGGAAAGGCGGCGAGAATCGAGAGGGTGACAAGGTCAGAAGTGACCTTGCCCTTTCTGACACAAACCCACAAAACCTTAAAGGAAGAAAATGTAAGCCAGAGAACAATAGCTATACAGTCTTGCAGCAGATGTCAGCTGTACACAGGACCTGCCTACGCTGATAAGCAGGAGCGAGAGAGACGCCTGCTACCGTGGTACCGTCCTTGACTCCGGATACCAAAGAAGCCAAGCAGTTCATCACAGCCGGTGAGTCGAGGGGAGAGCCGATAATCAACCGAACTGTGTTGAATGAAAGTCGCAAAGTGGCATATTGAGAAAAGTTCAAAGAACTGTCAAATTGTTAAGGGAAGACCAGCTGCAGAAGGGACCAGCCCCACGTAGGTGCAGTCTCGAGAAACTCATGGCTTGATCCCATATTGATTGAAACTAGTGATACCAGAATGCCATAGTAGAGCCGCCAGGACAAGTCAAAGTGGTCATACAGGATGTCTAGCAAAATCCTCGTACAGTCGAAAGTCTTTGTTAAAAAAGCATGGGAAGTGAATCCTGCACCAAGAGAAAGTAAGGGAAGTGTATCCCGCAATCGTTGACAACAAAAGGAATTGTAAAGTGGCAAGAGTGAACCTGGTGGAGGGATGCCAGTAAGAGGGGCAAAGTCTAAAGTCCCAAGAAACAGTGTGTTGACAAAAGTGAACCCGGCCGAGGGATGTCTACGGAGAACTGTTTAATAAGACATTAAGATTTGTGTATACAAGTAAGCCATAGTGAACCCGGCGGAGAGAGGCTGAGAATCGAGAAGAGTCTGTGCCCGGAAGAGTGGGACCTAGGGGTGAAAAATCATCATCCCAAATACAAGTCGCAAAGACCTTGAAAGGCTGTAGTGAACCCGGTGGAGGGAGGCTGAGATTTGAGAAGGATCTGAGACCAGACAAGGGAGATCCAAGGGTAAGAAGTTGTCACCCATTGAACTGTGAAAGCAGAAGAAGAAAACCTGCAAATGAGAGACAAAGTGAACCCAACGAAGGGAGGTTGATATTCGAGAGGGGTTTACGCCCAGAAGAGGGGGTCCCACAGGTGAAGAATTACTACCTTGAGAGCAATCTGAAACCACTTTTTGTTTGTTAGTCGAATCTATCAGATCCTCAGAAGCAGGAGAGACAACACCCAAAGATCTTGATATTGATGAGAACTATTTGAAGGGGCTGCGCTCGGAAGAGGGGGACGCAGGGGTGAGTCCATCACCCAACGTTCATTTCAAACAGAACTTTCAATTGTTTATTATTTTACTGACCCTCGAAGGCAAGAGACTTTTGTGGAAAAGAGACTTTGCTGTTGAAGCTTCTGAAAAGTTGAAACTGGAACTGTTGCCTCCTGCTGGGGAAAGCTCCAGCAGTGTGCTGTGCTCAGAACTCCCATCTTATCCCATTCTAAAAACATGGGTAATGGAGACCCCTGGCAACATGCATCCTGACTTATTATTTATGAAACCTTCTTTCTTGAAAACCCTATTTAACAATCATTCTAAATCTCCACCGTACATTCTGCATTATCAAGGTGGCAGAGAAGAGGGTTTAGGAGGTCTGACAGGTCCCTTGTCCAGCATGGTGCGCTGCTATCCTGACTAATTGAAGCGTTAACTTTGTCTACAGAGATAGGTTTGGTTAAATGCACTGCGCATACTAACCACACTAATCCAATAGCTCTTCAAAATGATTCTGCAGACAAGGCGGCCAAACAAGCAGCGTATTTACCGTTTACAGATTCCCAGAAAATGGAAACCGTGTCCCAACAGGTACAGTTGCCAGCCCCGTACACCGCCGTCCCAGTGCTTCAGATCATAGAGATGCAAGAGAGAGCCCCTAGAGAACAACATGAGCTCTGGAAGAAGAACGAATGTGTCATTTTACCCATGCATTTGCTCTGGAGAAAAGAGGTGACGGGGAAGGTAATAATGCCCACAGAGCTGCTTCTTTTGACTCTAGAGCAACTACATTACCCGTTGCATACTTCTCAACAACAAATCACAGCAGAGCTCCAGGAGGAATGACTCATCCTGAACCTACAGTCATAGGTAAATAGATTCATAGGGAATTGTGCAGTGTGGAAATAATTAAATCCTGAAAATACCATGAGGTCATGTAACGCTCACCTGATTCCCGTAGAGGCGCCGGTCTTGACTGGGCGTATACCGTATCTTCAAAGGTGATGTGTAACACACGGCTGGCTCTTTGGGCTGGACCTCTGTGCACTGTATGTTTGACTCGAAGGGTAAGATGTCTGCAGATAGAAAATATGGGATTAAGGAACTGGGTTATTGAATGTCTCTCTCTTCTTCCCTTTCTCTTCTCCTGTAGAACCCCAAAGGTTAACGCTCTCACCTTAGGTAAGTGAACGCCGTGCTCTCCATCTGCCTCGGGGCAGGGTGCTGTAACCAGTTTCTTCACTGGATAAGGGGAGCAGGCCTCTTGACTTCAGAGGACTGCTGTCCGTCGTTTAGTGCACGAACGGTAAGTTTCGAGTAATTCTAATGTCTTTAAAGTCTTTAGTAATGATGTTTCTTGTTTTGCAGGGTTCCGGCGATGGCGGATGACGGGCTGAAGTGAGTTGAAGATGGAGCCCGTGTGATGAATAGAAGCGCCTGGAAGCAAGTAAGTAAGCGCTAGTTGCCTGCTTCACGATGCGCTCTAACTGTCTTTTTATTTTGCAGGTACAATTTCGGAGCGGCTGCAGGGTGCCGGAATACCCACTGGGTTAGATGTGGAAAGGAGTAATGGCACGTGAGTATTAAAGTTCCCCAATGTCTTTAAACACACCTTGTTTTGTCTTTCAGATGTGGGATGCAGCGCCGAAGGCCTCCGGAGCGTGCGAAGAGTTGGTAAGCTTTTGTCTTTCAGATGCCGGAATGCAGTGTGAAGACCTCCGGAGCGCACGAAGAGTAGGTAAGCCTTTGTCTTTCAGATGCCGGAATGCAGCGTGAGGCGTTGGTGACAGCCGATGGACCAGGTAAGTGAAGAGCTGTCACTGAAGACCGTAATGCTAACCTGTTCTTTCTTGTCTTTATAGGTGTTGCTGAAGACTGGATTCAGGATGGTAAGCCTTTTTCCTTAGGCCCAGGATCAGATGCAGAAGACACGATGAGCGTTCTGCTGCAGAGGATGCAGAATAACGCAAAGCAAGATTCATCCATCGGGTGTGGTTTAAATAGCCTCCTGTAGTGCTTAGGTGTCTCCTTCCACAGCCACGCCTAGGTAAGAAAAGAGTTCCTGCTTTCCAGAAGAGTTCCAGTGTTCTGAATCTAGGGAGTGGCTCCTGCCCCACCCAACAGGAAAAGTAGTTCCAAACAGAAGAGGATCAGAGGCTCAACTGGCAGGCAAGTAAGCAGCATGGTCTGCTGCAGGTAAGTCCACCCAAGCATTATGAGCCCGGCGCTTCCAGCGCTGGGACTGGGCATATTTATGAGCCTGGTGCCACTGGCGCCAGGACTGGGTCCAAAAGGTCCCAATTGGGACTGGTTGGCACTCGGAACCTGGGTTATGGATCTGCTTCCAAGGGAGTTGGGAAAACCCTGACCTTTTGGAAGCAGAGATCATGACAGTACCCCCCCTCAAGGCCCCTCCCAAACCGGGCTTCTCCGGGGGTTTTGGCTTGTCAGGAAATGTTCGGTGAAATCTTTTGATTAGGCGAGGAGCGTGGACATATTCAGCAGGTTCCCAGGATCTCTCTTGGGGGCCGTAGCCTTTCCAGTCAATTAGGTAAAATAGTTTAGATTTGGAGATCTTGGAGTCCAGAATGCTTTTGACTTCAAATTTGAGTTCTCCATCAACTAGGATAGGTTTTGGAGATTTAGTTAGTCGGGTTTGAGGTTGCACGGGTTTTAATAGAGAGACGTGGAAGACCGGATGTATCTTCATGTGCGGGGGCAAGTCCAACTTGACCGCTACTGGGTTTACTATGGTAGTGATGGAATAGGGACCAAGGTATCTTGGGTTGAATGTGCGTGGCCCTTTTAGAGGTAGATATTTGGTGGATAACCAGACTTGATCCCCTACTTGATATTGAGGGGCTTCCTTCCGATGTTGATCTGCTCCTTTCTTGTATTGTTCTTTAGCCCTTTGAAGGTGAGAAACAGCTTCCTTAAAGGCTTGGGTGATTGTAGAATGCAGGTAGTCTACTGCTGGTGTTTCAAGATCTTGGAGGGGATCCAACTCCGAGGTTCGAGGGTGACTGCCATACAAAAGAAAAAACGGGGTTTTCCCAGTTCCCGAATGGACAGAGTTATTGTAGGCATATTCGGCTATCCAAAGGATGTCTTTCCAAGTTTTTTCAGTTTGTTGCAGCATGCAGCGTAAATACTGTTCCAGAGTTTGAGTGGTCCTCTCGGTTTGTCCGTCGGTCTGAGGGTGGTGACTGGTCGATAGTCTCACATCAATTTGAGCCGACCGACAGCAACTTCGCCAAAAATGAGAAATAAATTGACTACCTCGATCCGAAATTAGAACCGAAGGAAAACCGTGCAGTCGGACGATGTTTTCGAGAAATTCTCGGGCCAGAGTTGCTGCTGTTGGCAAGCCTTTGAGCGGAATGAAATGCGCCATCTTGGAGAATAAGTCCACGATTACTAGAATCGTATTGTATCCAGAGCATGGAGGTAGATCGGTGATGAAGTCCATAGAAAGCGTATGCCAAGGGCGAGGTGGGATGTCAATAGGGCGTAAGAGGCCTGCTGGTCTTTCCTTTTGACTCTTGTTTTGGGCGCATACTCCACAGGACATTATAAAGTCTCTGATATCTTTTTTCCAAGACGGCCACCAGAAGTAGCGCTTGATCTTTTCTGAGGTCTTGGCCATACCGGGATGTCCTTCCATTAAAGAATCGTGATAACAAGAGATTACTTTTTTCTGTAAATCTGTGCTGGGTAGGTATAATCGTTCTTGGAAATACAATAAGTTGTCCTTTACTGCAAAGTCCTTTCCCTGCAGATGCCAATTCTGTATGTCTGCTGGAGTTACAAGTTGCCTGGCTTTATCCTTAACTTCCTCTATGGATTCTGTGGCGATTACACCCAGAATTCTTTGTTCGGGAATGATTGGTACAGGTGTAGGGTTGATCAAGTGTTCTTCCACTCCCATCCGAGAAAGGGCATCAGCTTTACCGTTCTTTGTACCAGGTCGATAGGTAATTATGAAGTCAAACTCGGCAAAGAATAATGCCCAACGGAGTTGTCTAGAGGATTGGGCTTTTGCGGTTTTCAAATATTGCAGGTTTCGGTGATCCGTAATCACAGTAACGGTGTGTCGGGCCCCCAGCAGATAATGCCGCCAAGCCTTAAAGGCAGACTTGATAGCCAGAAGTTCCTTGTCAGTAATCGTGTAATTGATTTCAGGAGGCGAGAATTTGCGGGACCAAAATGCCACGGGATGCAACTGATTGGTTACCGGGTCCTTTTGTGATAGAACTGCCCCCATGGCAAGGCTTGAAGCATCAGTTTCCACGATGTAGGGGAGTTCGGGGCGAGGGTGTTTTAAGATTGGTGCAGAGATAAATTTAGTCTTCAAATCCTGGAAAGCTTGTTCCGCCTCGGTAGACCATTCAAAACGTTTGTTTTTCTTTAACAAGGCAGTGATGGGCTGGACTATTCGAGAGAATTCGGGGATAAACCTGCGGTAAAAAGTAGCGAAGCCTAACATGCTTTGCACACCTTTTACGGAGGATGGTGATGGCCATTTGAGAACTGCATCGACCTTCTTTGAATCCATACGCACTCCGCCAGGTGATAATATGAATCCCAAGAATTCAACTTCAGTCACGTTGAAAACACATTTTTCCAACTTAGCGAAAAGTTTGTGTTGACGCAATCTTTCGAGGACCATTTTCACGTGTTTCCGATGTTCAGATTCCGATGAAGAATAAACGAGGATGTCGTCAATGTAAACAACAACACACACATCTATGAGCTCTCTGAGGACATCGTTCATAAAATATTGAAAGGCGGCCGGGGCATTGCAAAGTCCAAAGGGCATGACCTGATATTCAAATAGCCCATACTTGGTGCGGAAGGCCGTCTTCCATTCATCGCCCTCTTTTACTCGTACCAAGTGGTAAGCTCCTCTAAGATCCAGCTTTGTATATATGCATGCTTTTCTGACTTGGTCCAGGAGTTCAGGGATCAAAGGTAACGGATATCTATTCTTAACGGTGATCTGGTTCAGGGAGCGATAATCTATACAAGTTCTAAGGTCTCCTTCCTTTTTTGGAACGAAGAACAAAGCTGAAGAAGCAGGGGACTTGGAAGGACGAATAAACCCATTTGCCAGGTATTGATCCAGGTATTGTCGAAGGTGAAGGTTCTCAGGCTCGGTGAGGGCATAAATTTTACTACAAGGAGGAGTAGATCCAGGTATCAGGTCTATCTGGCAGTCATAAGACCTATGAGGAGGTAGAGAGTTAGCCTGATCCTTCCGGAAAACATCTTGGTATTCTAGGTATTCGGGAGGTAACTGGGGAGTCTCTGAAGAAATTGCTGCCAGTGCAACACCAGGTGGAGGGTGACAAGTAGAGACACATTCTGGAAACTGGACCGTTCTTGCTCGCCAATCGATCAGAGGATTGTGTTTCTATAACCAAGGTATTCCTAGAATAATCTGAAACTGAGGGGCCTTGATCACATCGAACACGATCTTCTCATGGTGTCCATCTTGACTTACTAGCATCACCTCTTGAGTGGTATGCGTTACTGGCCCGGAGGCTATCTCCGTACCATCCACCGTAGTAATGACGTCCTTTACAGCCTTGGGACAAAGAGTTAGATTCATCCTCAAAACCATTTCATGATCCACATAATTGCCGATGGCACCGCTGTCGACGTAAGCTTCAATTGCATGTAATCGATCCAAATTATCAGGGCTAATGAGGACCATAGGTATCACGAAATGCGAGGTCACGGAACTGGTTTTCACGCTCGGCAAGAGGACCTCTATTCTTGTCGGGCGAAGTCGTTTCCCTGCTCAGAGTTTGTAACTTTGGTAACTGCAGCTCCTACTGCCTTCTTGGCAGGTTTCACCGGACAGTCTCGAAGAAAGTGCCCTGAGTTTCCACAATAGAGGCATAATTGCAACTGTTTTCTCCTTTCCCGCTCCTTTTGTGTTAGAGGACCTTTCAGACCCCCTATTTGCATGGGTTCCCCGGAGTCTACTCCTTTGGAAGGAGTTGGCGGTTTGGAAAATACTCGAGCATCAAACTTGGAACGATCGGCCTTCCTGTTCTGCAGTCTGTGATCTATTTGAACGACTAAGTCTATATAGTCCGAACAATCTTGTGGGGGATTCACTACTTGGGCTAACACATCTTTGAGCTCTCCACGTAGACCTCTATAAAACAGCGTAATCCTTTTGTCCTCAGGCCATTGAGTTTCCACTATCAGTCTGTTGAAAGACGCAATATAAGCCAAAAGGCCTTGATTACCTTGTCGCAACGAAAGAAGCTCATTGTCCAAGGCCTGCCCCTGTGAATGTCTTGCGAACAGTTTTTCCATACTGAGCTGAAAAGCTTGAAAATCATGGAGGACCGGATCATCTTGATTTACTAGAGGGATCGACCAGTCTGCCGCATTGCCACTAAGGTACGAAAGCACGAAAGCTACTTTAGCTTGATCAGTTGGAAAGGCTGCTGGCCGGCATAAGAAATGCAACCGGCACTGATTGATAAATACTGCAAACCTCTTTGGGTCACCAGAAAATCGTTCGGGCGGAGCCAGAGGTACATTCCCAGGTAGGTTGATCTGCACTGGATTCATAGAGGATGTAGAAGGAAGATTTCCCCCAGATGCGGGTAACGGGGTCTGTCCGGCTTGTGACTGTAGCAATTGTCTAGCGAGATCATCTGTTCGCTCCTTGGAAATAATCAGTTCCCTTCTTAGAGCGTTCGTTTCCTGACAGGCTACATGCACTTCTGCCCTTAGTTCCCCAAGTAACTGGGCTAGCTGGTCGGTATCCGAGGTTTCCATAGCGCCTGGACGGGAGTTTTGTGGTAGGCTTTGCGTTCTGTAACGCTCACCTGATTCCCGTAGAGGCGCCGGTCTTGACTGGGCGTATACCGTATCTTCAAAGGTGATGTGTAACACACGGCTGGCTCTTTGGGCTGGACCTCTGTGCACTGTATGTTTGACTCGAAGGGTAAGATGTCTGCAGATAGAAAATATGGGATTAAGGAACTGGGTTATTGAATGTCTCTCTCTTCTTCCCTTTCTCTTCTCCTGTAGAACCCCAAAGGTTAACGCTCTCACCTTAGGTAAGTGAACGCCGTGCTCTCCATCTGCCTCGGGGCAGGGTGCTGTAACCAGTTTCTTCACTGGATAAGGGGAGCAGGCCTCTTGACTTCAGAGGACAGCTGTCCATCGTTTAGTGCACGAACGGTAAGTTTCGAGTAATTCTAATGTCTTTAAAGTCTTTAGTAATGATGTTTCTTGTTTTGCAGGGTTCCGGCGATGGCGGATGACGGGCTGAAGTGAGTTGAAGATGGAGCCCGTGTGATGAACAGAAGCGCCTGGAAGCAAGTAAGTAAGCGCTAGTTGCCTGCTTCACGATGCGCTCTAACTGTCTTTTTATTTTGCAGGTACAAGTTCGGAGCGGCTGCAGGGTGCCGGAATACCCACTGGGTTAGATGTGGAAAGGAGTAATGGCACGTGAGTATTAAAGTTCCCCAATGTCTTTAAACGCACCTTGTTTTGTCTTTCAGATGTGGGATGCAGCGCCGAAGGCCTCCGGAGCGTGCGAAGAGTTGGTAAGCTTTTGTCTTTCAGATGCCGGAATGCAGTGTGAAGACCTCCGGAGCGCACGAAGAGTAGGTAAGCCTTTGTCTTTCAGATGCCGGAATGCAGCGCGAGGCGTTGGTGACAGCCGATGGACCAGGTAAGTGAAGAGCTGTCACTGAAGACCGTAATGCTAACCTGTTCTTTCTTATCTTTATAGGTGTTGCTGAAGACTGGATTCAGGATGGTAAGCCTTTTTCCTTAGGCCCAGGATCAGATGCAGAAGACACGATGAGCGTTCTGCTGCAGAGGATGCAGAATAACGCAAAGCAAGATTCATCCATCGGGTGTGGTTTAAATAGCCTCCTGTAGTGCTTAGGTGTCTCCTTCCACAGCCACGCCTAGGTAAGAAAAGAGTTCCTGCTTTCCAGAAGAGTTCCAGTGTTCTGAATCTAGGGAGTGGCTCCTGCCCCACCCAACAGGAAAAGTAGTTCCAAACAGAAGAGGATCAGAGGCTCAACTGGCAGGCAAGTAAGCAGCATGGTCTGCTGCAGGTAAGTCCACCCAAGCATTATGAGCCCGGCGCTTCCAGCGCTGGGACTGGGCATATTTATGAGCCTGGTGCCACTGGTGCCAGGACTGGGTCCAAAAGGTCCCAATTGGGACTGGTTGGCACCCGGAACCTGGGTTATGGATCTGCTTCCAAGGGAGTTGGGAAAACCCTGACCTTTTGGAAGCAGAGATCATGACAGGTCAGTAATGGAAGCTTTGGCTAGGCCTTCTGTGCCATTCATGGAGCTCAATATAGACTTTGTGGAAATGATCACGAGGTGAAATAACTGTACATATTTGATTGTCGTTGCATGTCCATTCTCCGGTGGCTTGAGGTTGGTCCCTGTGAACATCCTGATGCTAACTCTGCAGCAAGATTTCTGGTGAGATGTCATTCCATGGTGGGGAATCTGTGAGGTCCTAAAATCCGACAATGGGACCCACTTTTTTAATGCTTTGTTCACATAAATTACTTCACTTTTGGCAATCAAGCACAGGTTGTGCTCAGTTTACCACCCACAGGACAACAGAATCGTGGAGAGGCTCAATGGGGCCCTTAAGGCCCATTTAGCAAAATTGTGTACTGAATTGAAAATGTCCTGGCAATACTGCCTTCCTCTTTCACTATTCTATTTCAGAAATCAGCCTGGGAAAAACCATCATTTAGGCCCCCACGTAATCGTGACATGGCATAGGTTACATACACCACTTTCACCTACACACATGGCATCAGACACACACAAGACTGCAGAGGTCCTATGAGAGGAGTTTAGGGAGTACCTTAGGGGTTTAAACTAAAGTGTTATGATGATATCTTCACAGGTGTCTTCTCACGAACAGACTACAGGAGAAAACGGCAAAGAGCGGCAATCAACGCAAGGCACAGCTGCTACCGGGAGACTGCATCTTTGTCTGTACCTTTGTGAGCCACTGGAATGAACAGCGTTTCAATGGCCCTCATCATGTGATTTACGCAGCTTCGACTGCTGTGAAGGTGGAGGGCAACACAAATTGGAATCATCTCTGTGATACCGGCACCAGAGCAGGAGCAGGCCCAAAGTTAAGTGTGCCCTAAGAACCCGCCGTTCAGTCCATTGCAAAGGGGGGTGGGAATAAAGATCTGTAATTTGAATATTTCTGCTTAGGAAAATAAATGTTTACAATGGCAATAAGTGTAAACACAAAATGTTTAAAAGTATCTAGTTTTGTGGAATCCAAAGAATTGTCTAGCGAAAAAAGAAATGCTAATATTGATTTTGTGATTAATGAGGATGATGAATTAGACCCTACAACAAATGGACATGTTTTCACAGTGGATAATATTTGGTATGGCCACATGAAGAAGGTTGGGGGTGAGAGATCAGCAGGATATTGCTACATCTGCTCTCTCATCCCCCATGCTTATGGCATCCCTAGGGTGTTTATACCGAGCGTGGTAGGGGTAGCAAATGCACTATGCCTGGTGCACCTAGCCTTATGCAGGGTACGAGGGTGGTTTAAAGGGCAATCAGTCACGGCATCAATCCTTCCTATCAATGAATACTGTTAAATTGCCGATTGTAAAGATCAGAAATTATATGGTGTACCCATAGAGCTCAAATGAGGCTAGTAGGGGCTATTTTTTCTAAAAATCAATGGGAGCAAGGGGTGAAGAGTTGCAAAGCTCGCGGAAAGAGGGGTGGCATGATTAAATCAAGAATGTGGGACTGTATGGAAACATTACTTGCAAAATCTGACATCGGTCAAAGGGGCAGATAAACCTGTTAAGATACAGACACTTGTATTTTTTTCTCTGTGTTTTAAGGGCGATAGCATGGCGCCCGAGGGCACAAATGGGAACTGCAGTCATGCGCTTTGCATCGCTGATCTAACTGTAGGTACTGCTGCCCTTCTGGACAACTTCTGGACCTGTGGACCAAATGCATACAGGCAGTTGCATCCAGCCTGCCGAGCCGTGTGCAGATTCTCTACTCTCCATGTGCCAGGCCTCATCCCTGAGGAGCACCTGGTCCTTACCCATCCAATGCCCAAAGATACATCGGTGCCCCCTTTGTCCACTGAGCCCCTTGCATCCCCTTCATCAGTTTATGTGGACAAATCAATTACTTTGCTGGATGAAAATCAGGAACAATAGCAACGTAGCAGACGGTCCAATTATCTTTCAGCCGCAGCATCAAAGGCTTTAATGGACATTCCCGATCAATATGGTTATTTAGTCATACCAAGACCTTCTTTTCATCTTTTCTGGCACCTTGCATCAAAGCAGCGGCAAATGCCAAATGGCTCCAGGTAACCAGGTATGAACTTCTACTATTTGTTAGCACGTCTGAGTCAGTGTTTAGTACCATTAGGGAAGAGTTGCTAATGACATTGCAGAACCGGTACATACTCAACCTCTTAACAGCAATGGAGGGCAGAGTATGTGTGAAAATTGGGAGTATGTGCTGCACATTTGTGCCTCCCAATGACAATGAGAACAGTACCCTAACACAAAGTATCGCAGCCTTGCATGAGCTTAGAGTGATCATGGAAAATGAGGCAGAAATGCTCAATGATTCGTGGTTGGCGTCTTTGTTCTCTTTCTTTATTCTCTTGGGTACCATCTTGGACGAGACTCGCTGTAAATATCATGTTGCCTATTTTTGTCTTTTATTCTTATTCTTTTCTGTTCCTGTCAAATGTTGTTCTGCCCAGGTCTCGAAAGCAACTGCCATGATGACCGTGACCCTGTCCAAGGCTAGAATAACTATCATTTCATCTCACATGGGTACTCAGACTGAAGCTGTTTTGTGTCCTCCACCAAGTCGTGATATTCGTGTGGAGCGGTGGGTAGATTGCGGACATGTTGGGTGGACGAGTTGGGATTTTCCAGCGGAGGAGTATGCCCATATTGGTACTGGTATGAGGGATGTTTCCAGGGTTATTCCACAGGAAGATGATTTTGATTTGATAAGGTATTAACTAAAGGGGGGAATGTTGGGCAGGAAGGAGTTCATGTTACGCATGCCATATTGATGACTGGGGGTGTGGCGGAATGTTGCTACTTCGTATGTATCGAGTACAGTTAATTATGGATGGAATATGTTACTTTTAGTGTTACTTTTTTGGTTAGAACCGATACATATTTGCTTTGCACAAGCATAGAAAGACAAATGCTAAAACCACCAAATGAAATATAAACGTAATTCAGACATAATGTGAAAGGCCAATTGTACCAGCAGTCTCTGCCTGTCATATGGGTGAGCAGCCTCTGCTGAGGACCCACAATACAGAAGAAGCATCCTGCCCCCGCTGACTGTGGACATGAAAAACATCGCTAAAATGGCCGATGCCGCAACCATCAAGCCTGATGGTCCAAACACAGCAAGTATGGAGCCAGCTGATTGGGCACCGGTGCAGCCAATTACATGGCCCGTAGTGAGCCAGGAGGTGAAGCCAGCCAGTTCGGATAGGCCAGTGTGAAAGGCCAATTGTACCAGCAGTCTCTGCCGTTCTCCGCCGTCTTCACTGCCAAGCCGCAACTAAGTTTGGCTTAACAGCCACCCAGATTCTTGCGCAATGGGCCAACCACATAGAAGGTAAGTCAATCGACCACTATGGGCATCGCCACATGGGTCCGTACAAGGAGAAAGAGTGACCTCAGCCCCTGGTCCCCCACCTATATTGCAGCACATTGCCTGTCCAGGCTACCATCCCTGCCAACCATGCCCCCTATTCCGAGCTGCAGGGATCTGGATATCCACCTCATCATACCCCGTACAATCTTCATACCCTACAGTGCACCGCTCTACTTGGATCACCCAGGATAATGCACTCCAAGATGGCCACTTCAGACATTATGCTCACCCCTGCCTACTCAGACACGCCCCTTCTACCGATCCACTGCCATGTATGGCTCTAGTCACTTTCTATGTCAGAGCCCCACGGGAGCCGGCAGGCGATGCCGGCCCCCACTGAAGCCCCACAATCATGGCCAAGGGACTTACCTGTCAGTCCCTGTCTGGCCACATGCACCTGGAGCTGGATCACCCTCACCCGCTCACCAATTTAATAGGGTGAGGATTACTATGTCAAAAAACCTGCTGAATCATTCCCTCATACCATCCTCATACTGCCTACCTGCCGCATCTCATGCATGCAACCGACAAAGCCTTGATACCACTAAATGTGAGTCCCCCTTACCCACCTACACGTCATGGACCACCACACCTTGTCCTCCCAGGGTTCAGAACTCACACCTCTGCTCACGCCTCCAGCATAGCTTCATATCTCCAAGAAAACCACTGCCACTGCTCCTCCGAAACGCTTGGCTAATGTTACTCTCGCTGATGATCACTTTGCCACTACCCTATCACTACCGCCCTGGAAATATTTAACTCTTGTGCCCAGGGCACCACAACTGTCCTGGCCGCTCCCAAGGTAAATACTACCACTGCTTGCTGTAGCATTGACCATCAGGCTAACTCTTCGGATACTAGCCTCATAAATGTAAATATGTATACTGCTGACTCTCTACGTGCTAGCCATAGGAATGTAAATGCAGATACTGTTGATTTCTTGCCTACTAGCCGCAGAAATGTAAATGTGAACATTGCTGCTTAGCTGCCTGATAGCCACAGAAATGTAAATGTGAATACTGCTGATTCCTTGCCTGCTAGCCACAGAAATGTAAATGTGAATACTGGTGATTCCTTGCTCACTGGCCTCAGATATACCCATGATATAAACCCTACACATACCTCAGCTAACGCTGTAATTAATACCTCCATTAAGAAAACTAGCCATCGTACCCGCAACACACCCACACCTACAGCCCTAAATGCAGCTCTCATCAATGCAAGGTCCTTGCTGGCTCACGACCCTGACATCGCTGATGTGATCACATCCACCAATCTTGACATCTTGGCCATCAGAGAAACCTGGCTACACCCGGCAACTGGCCCCTCGCACTCCTTAGCCATACCTGATAACTACATCATTTTCAGGAAAGACAGACAGTCAGCTAAAGATGGAGGAGTAGCCTTCATTGCAAAATAAAACACTAACGATTAGAGAAATAAGCAACCCAGCACTTTAAACTGGAGAACTTCTATCAGTTAAACTGACCCTTTTCCACACAGCTACCCTCAACCTTCCCCTCATCTACAGGCCCCCAGGACCATTTCTATCATTTGAGGAAGAAATCTCACTTCTCCTTTCTCTGGAGGCCAAGCCATCTTTAAGATTGCCTTCCGGGGTGACCTTAATCTCGGCTTCAACAACCCTACTGACATCCATGCTCCCTCCCTAGCCAACTCAATCGCAACCCTGGGTTTCGCCCAACAATTCTCAGAACCAACCCACAACATGGCACATACCCTAAACTGGCTGGTACAATATAACTGCAAAATCAAAATCCTCAGTAATGCACTTTGCCCGTGGTCGGACTACAATGAGATTTCCGTCTCCATCCCTATGTGCAATCCACCCATTCAGGCGACAGCACCCCTACCTGCCACACTAACGCGAAAAGCCCAGAATAGCACCCCGGACAACTTACTCCCACCTTTAAGCCACTCAGAGACTTCCAACATTTCTCGAATGACATCACATCCTTAGTAGATTTTTACAACTCTCTCCTCAAGTAATTGAAAAAGTAGCCCCACTGTGCCAACAAAAACCAAAACCCATTGCCCACAGGAACACCTGGTTCACCCCCAAACTCAAAACCCTACATTCCTCCAAACATCGGCGGAGGCATCCTGGAATAAGGGTCCCTCGCGCACTAACTAAAATCATTTTTCCGTCCCTTTACAAAAAATACAAATGAGCCTTAATTCAAGCCAAAACAAAGTCCCAACAATGAGAGAATTGATAAAGCGCAGTCGGGCACTCGTGAGCTCTTTGTAATATTGTGTGAACTCGAGACACGTTACCCCTACGAACTGTTGCCTCAAAGACAGCACTTGTTGTTCTAATATCCAGAATGCACTTATGGCCAAAATCTCCTTACTCCAATCAAAAATTAAAACAAAATTAAACAAACTTGGGACCAGCAGAACACCTCCAAATCAGTTCTCAGCACCACTCGACCGTGCTACCCATCCATTCAAATACGCCCACGTGTCGAACCTGGAAGTAACCAATATAATTAAAGGCCTACAACCCTCCAAATTTCAAGGTGACATCTGCCCTGCATCTGTAATCAAAGACTGTGCAGAAGAGCTAACCCCCTTCATTGCCTCACTTATCAATACCTTGTTCTCCACTGGCACCGTACGTCCAACCTCAAGGACGTGTGGGACTTACGTCTTCTCAAGAAGCCGATGCTCGACACCAACATCCCCACCAACTATTGTCCCATCATAACCGTCCCCTTCCTTCTTAAAATCCTAGACAGAGCGGCACACCTACAGATCCAGAAGCACATGGAAACACACAATCGTCTTGGCTTGCGCCAATCGGGCTTCCGTCCAGGGCACGGAATGGAAACTGCTCTCCTAGACCTCAAAATACAAATGGATGAACTCAAAGACAACAGCAAACTTGCCCTCCTCCTCCTACTGGACCTCTCGGCCACCTTTGACCTAGTAGACCACAAAATCCTCTGCCACCTCCCTTCTCTCCCATGTCAGTTACCTGGATTGAATCCTTCCTGGCCAACAGAACAATGAGAGCCTTCTCAACATCAGCATCAGCTTCCCCTGTCCTAGTCTCATGTGGGCTACCCCAGGGTTCTTGTGTCTCACCCATGCTCTACAATATCTTTACAAAACCCCTCTTCAACCTCCTCAACTCCCTAGGTATTGCCTACACTAACTATGCTGACGACACCAAAGTCCTTCTTCCCATCTCAGGCAACTATGAAGCTGATTCCAACTCTCTGAGTTCAATTTACCTAAGCATCCAAGCTTGGATGGCCCTCCATTTTCTCTGCCTTAACAATGATAAAACTGAGCTACTCCTCCTCAGATCACAACATTTTCGAAACAAACTTGACAAAGCCTACAAAACATTTACAATTGACAGCAAAATCATCCCAGTCGCCAAGGAAGTTGGGTTTAACTTGATTCTTCCCTATCACTCACCAGACAGGTCAACGCCATAGCCTCTTCCTCGGCCTACACAACAGAACTAATTAATGCCGGTAGACCTTTCCTTTCAACAGACAGTTGCATGACACTAGCCAGAGCCCTCATTATATCCAGGCTCGATTAATGCAATGCCCTCTTTGCAAGAACCGCCATGAAGAACATAAAAAAACTACAGGTAATACAAAATAATGCCCCAAGAGCAGCGTTAAATACACCCAAAAGGGACCACATCTCTGCAGCGAGAAGGAGTGCCCATTTGCTCCACGTTAGCAAGAGCATCCACTTCAAAACCCTATCCCTCACCTAAGAATGCCTGGCACTCACCACCCCAGAAAACCTATCTAATAAATTCATGAAATCTCAAACCAATAGACCAACTAGGGCCTCCCATTCCCACTTACTAGCCACACCCAGATTCAAACTGCACAAAACAGGGGGGCGTAGCTTCCCACTGGTGGCAGAAAAACATTGGAATGCCCTAACTCCTCATCATCTAAGATCAGAAACCTCCTGTTGGTCCTTCCTCAAAGGCCTCAAAACGTGGCTCTTCACACAAGATGGATTAGCATGCACGCCCAAATCCCTATCCCTACGGAAACCTATGAAACTTAAACCAATGTAAACGTACTTTGGTGCACCTTATGTCTGCATATCTAATCTAAACGCTTGACCGCTAACATGCCTTCTTGCTTACCAGCGCATTCTGTAACCAGTGCCTTGATGCCCATGGGTTTGATGCGCTATACAAATGTGAAAATAAATAATGTACCATGGAGTGCCAAAAAGGAGGCAACAAGGAGTTTTTATAATGCAAATGTAAGAAAGGGGACCTATACTGCAAGAATCCACATGTCAAGGAAAGATGGAACTCATCAAACATTCATGCACACTGAAAAAACATAAAAGGGGATTTATGAATCTACATTTAGTGTGCTTTTTATGAACAGATTAAAACATGGCAGTCAGGGGTTGACTTTCAGAAACTGGTTCTGCAGAGTTTCAAAGGCCAGAGAATGGATGAATAAGTAACTACAAATTTAGCGATGGTCTACTAGGCTGAAGGAGCCGGCCATAGTTTTTATGGTCTGATAAGTATCACAGATAGCAGATGCAATCTCCTGAATGCATGGGAGCCTGACAGAGTGTTTTTGCTATTTGTTTTTGACCATCAGTGAAACATGGGGTAAGTCAATGCTCTGGGCTAAAGTAAATGAAACCCAGGAGTTTCAATTGTATTTTCAGATGTGCTGTGTGCAATGAAATGGCAGTTATTCAGATTAGAATGTTCCAATGGAAACAAGGATCCAGGGGATGAGATAATTATCTCTAGTTCGAACTGGCATACTCAGTCTTCTTCATATCGCTTGAAATATTTATGTGAACCATGTGCAATTAAGAGTTGAATGTAAGCGTCCCCAGAAACGCACCCCCCTTAGTGAGAGGCAGTAAAGGACACAGCCCAGAAGGGGAATAAGGCCAGGACCAAGTGCAGGTGAGATTAAAAAGAGCTTTATATAGGTCAATATAGGGCATGCAAAGGACTCTGCAAACTCTGAGAGCGCTCTGTCTGACAATAGCAAAGACAGTCAGTTATATTACAAATACACGTCATGCATGAGGTAGGCTATAGGGGACACAGATTCTTAGGGATTGGGTGGTGATGGCTAGGTGGTCTACAATGTATACATTTGCTTCTCCAGGATTGGCGGACGTTGGTGCTGCGCCACGTGGGGTGGGAGGTCAGCTGGGCTCATCGGGGTGGAGTGCCGGGCCGGACATGCCTTGTAACGACGATTGATAACTAAACTAACATTTGCCCTTTTGGCCACACATTCACACCCATTCGTCACACTTCGTATTTGTCACGAGTGATGGGAACCAGCGGATTATCTTCCAAATCTGATAATTCAACGTCCACCTCCCCTTTCTCCTCACCTGTCTCTTTCAACACGGTTTCTCGTCTGGAGGCTTTGTTCTTGGGCTTCTTCTTCTTTGAGTAGAGGTACGGCCGTCCGCGGGACGAAGCCACCCTGATCCCCTGATAAACAGGGAAGCAACCGGCCCCCGTCCCGCAGAAACCAAAGCGAGAGGAAAAAAGCAGCAGCTAAAAAAAACCTCTCTACGATGTAGTTGGTCCGGATGCTGTGCAGGAAGCGATGACTGGAGAGCCCGGAAATGCAGGAAAATACCGGGGCAGGCGAATCAAGGTAAGTCTCTTTCTGCGGCTGTAGGCTGGAAAGTCCGGAGATGCTGATGCTGAACTAGGAGCGGTGCGAGGGACCGGAATGGAAGTACCGCCAGGAACCAGGAAGGAGATCCAGGTGAAAGGAAGGAGAGGAGAAACCCCGAAAGGGCTGGAGAATAATCTGACAATCCTCTGGTCTATGAGGAGGTAACTCATGTGGGCCATCGTCTGTAAACACCTCCTGATAGCGGAGATATTCTTTAGGGATGCTGTTTACCTTCAATATATCTGAACTGGAGGTTATATCTGGAAAAATGTGGACAGAGGTATGCGTGGTCTGCGAAGAACATGACCGACGACAAAATGTTGAAGTAAATGACAGTTGATTCTTTGTCCAGTCAATGGTCGGGTTATGCTTCCGAAGCCAAGAGATTCCCAGGATTACTGGAAAATGTGCTGCTCGGATAAGGTCGAATTGTATGGTTTCGTTGTGATGTAGGATCTTCATCTGCATAGGAGAAGTGGTATGGGTGATAAGACCCGAGCTGAGTGGTCTACCATCCACACCTTCCACCTTTTGGTCCTCGTCTTTCTGCAAACGGCGAATACCGACCTTTTCCGCCCAAACCAAGTCCATAAAGCAGCCAGCAGCACCGCAATCCAGTAGAGCCAGAACCTCATAGGACTGCTGAGAGATGCATAACTCTACTCCGACTACCATAAGACGGTTGTCTTCTGTAGTAAGCATGGGTGTGACTGATAAAGAAACGAAGGGACCAGGAAATCCCCCTCGGTAACTTGTCCCTACTAGCTCCGAGGACTGGCGTTTCCCGAACGTCTTGGTGGTACATTAGGGCAGTCTCTAAGAATATGCTGGTTAGACCCACAATACATACACAGGCTGTTCTCTCTGCGTCTTCTTCTTTCTTCCGAGGTGAGTGGCCCTCGAGTAGTTCCGATTTGCATTGGCTCTTCTTTCGACATACATGTAGGAGAAGGAGAGGTAATCCCAGGATCAGGCGTAGCAGGAAATCCACGCTGTCTTCGACGTTCAGACCGCCGTTCTGAGAGACGGAAATCCAGCTGAACCACTGTAGACCACAAGTCGGTTAAAGTGGCTGGTCTGGTTACCCTTGCTAATTCGTCTTTAAGGTCTTCCCTTAATCCTCGGCGAAAAATGGTATACTGAGCGTTCTCTTGCCAGCCTGCGTCTGCCGCCACCCGTTTAAAGTGGGAGATGTAGGACAGAAGATCTGAACTTCCCTGTCGAATGTCCAGTAACTGTTCACTGGCGACTACCGCTGTCTCTTGCCTCTCGAAGGCCAATTTGAACTGGGCGGTGAAACCGGCGTAATCGTGTAGCAACGGGCTGACCCCGGTCACAAGCGGAGTAGCCCAGGAAAGAGCGTTACCCGTAAGGTTAGAAATCAGAAACCCAATGCGGGCTGTATCCGAGGCATATGTCTGAGGTCTGAAGGTGAAATAGATAATGCAAGCCTCCATGAATTCCTTAAATCTAGTAGGTGAGCCATCATATTTACCGCAGGCTAAGGGCATGGGAGGCAGATCACTCCGGGACTGTTCGAAGTGGTCGACTCGCTGTCTGAAAGCAGCGTTTTCGGCCTTCACAGCCTGTAATTCTAATGTTACATTCTGCATTGCGGTGAGCAACTCTTGGACCTGTTCCGGAATAGACATTGTAATCTCTTTCGGGCGTTGCAAACTGTCACGAGTGATGGGAACCAGCGGATTATCTTCCAAATCTGATAATTCAACGTCCACCTCCCCTTTCTCCTCACCTGTCTCTTTCAACACGGTTTCTCGTCTGGAGGCTTTGTTCTTGGGCTTCTTCTTCTTTGAGTAGAGGTACGGCCGTCCGCGGGAAGAAGCCACCCTGATCCCCTGATAAACAGGGAAGCAATCGGCCCCCGTCCCGCAGAAACCAAAGCGAGAGGAAAAAAGCAGCAGCTAAAAAAGACCTCTCTACGATGTAGTTGGTCCGGATGCTGTGCAGGAAGCGATGACTGGAGAGCCCGGAAATGCAGGAAAATACCGGGGCAGGCGAATCAAGGTAAGTCTCTTTCTGCGGCTGTAGGCTGGAAAGTCCGGAGATGCTGATGCTGAACTAGGAGCGGTGCGAGGGACCGGAATGGAAGTACCGCCAGGAACCAGGAAGGAGATCCAGGTGAAAGGAAGGAGAGGAGAAACCCCCGAAAGGTAAGAGGACCGAGGGAACGGAAAAGCAGAAAAAGGGAAGGAAGGGGGAGAAGCTGAGTGAAAGGAAACCGCGATATACTCCGCGGAAAATGACAACAGGAAAAGGCACGGGAAACAAAGTAGCACGGCAACCAGGAAAAGGAAACAAAGTTGCAACGCACAGAACCCAAGGGAGGGCGTGGTTAAATACAGAAACAAGAGAAAAAGACTAGACCGTCAAACCAGGAAGTGAAAGGAAAAAACACGGAACAATCTAATGGTGCCGCCAACGCCAAGCCTTCCATAACCGCCAGCGACCACCAAAAGACGGCGGCATGACAGTATTTTCCGTTGATTTGCAACTCTTGTAAGCGCTGTAACGCTCACCTGATTCTCGCAGAGGCGCCGGTCTTGACTGGGCGACTACCATATCTTCAAAGGTGATGTGTAGCACCCGGTTGGCTCTTTGGGCTGGACCTCTGTGCACTGTATGCCTGACGTGTAGAGTAAGATGTCTGCAGATAGAAAATATGGGGTTAATGAACTGGGGTTATTGGGGTGTCCCTATCTCTTTCCTCTTCTCCTCTCCTGTACACCCCCAAAGGTTAACGCTCTCACCTTAGGTAAGTGAATGCCGAGCTCTCCATCTGCCTCAGGGCAGGGTGCTGTAACCAGTTTCTTCACTGGATAGGTAGCGCAGGCCTCTTGACTTCAGAGGACTGCTGTCCGTCGTTTACTGCACGAACGGTAAGTTTCGAGTCATTCAAATGTCTTTAAATTCTTTAGTAATGATGTCTCTTGTTTTGCAGGGTTCCGGCGATGGCGGATGACGGGCTGAAGTGAGTTGAAGATGGAGCCTGTGTGATGAATAGAAGCGCCTGGAAGCACGTAAGTAAGCGCTTGTTGCCTGCTTCACTATGCGCTCTAACTGTCTTTTTATTTTGCAGGTACGAGTTCGGAGCGGCTGCAGGGTGCCGGAATACCCACTGGATTAGATGTGGAAAGGAGTAATGGCACGTGAGTATTAAAGTTCCCCAATGTCTTTAAACGCACCTTGTTTTGTCTTTCAGATGCGGGATGCAGCGCTGAAGACCTCCGGAGCGCACGAAGAGTAGGTAAGCCTTTGCCTTTCAGATGCCGGAATGCTAACCTGTTCTTTCTTGTCTTTATAGGTGTTGCTGAAGACTGGATTCAGGATGGTAAGCCTTTGCCTTTCAGATGCCGGAATGCTAACCTGTTCTTTCTTGTCTTTAAAGGTGTTGCTGAAGACTGGATTCAGGATGGTAAGCCTTTTTCCTTAGGCCCAGGACCGGATGCAGAAGACACGATGAGCGTTCTGCTGCAGAGGTTGCAGAATAACGCAAAGCAAGATTCATCCACCGGGTGTGGTTTAAATAGCCTCCTGTAGTGCTTAGGTGTCTCCTTCCACAGCCAAGCCCAAGTAAGAAAAGAGTTCCTGGTAAGAAAAGAGTTCCTGCCTTCCAGAAGAGTTCCAGTGTTCTGAATCTAGGGAGTGGCTCCAGCCCCACCCAACAGGAAAAGTAGTTCCAAACAGAAGAGGATCAGAGGCTCAACTGGCAGGCAAGTAAGCAGCATGGTCTGCTGAAGGTAAGTCCACCCAAGCATTATGAGCCCGGCGCTTCCAGCGCTGGGACTGGGCATATTTATGAGCCTGGTGCCACTGGCGCCAGGACTGGGTCCAAAAGGTCCCAATTGGGACTGGTTGGCACTCGGAACCTGGGTTATGGATCTGCTTCCAAGGGAGTTGGGAAAACCCTGACCTTTTGGAAGCAGAGATCATGACAGTACCCCCCCTCAAGGCCCCTCCCAAACCGGGCTTCTCCGGGGGTTTTGGCTTGTCAGGAAATGTTCGGTGAAATCTTTTGATTAGGCGAGGAGCGTGGACATATTCAGCAGGTTCCCAGGATCTCTCTTGGGGGCCGTAGCCTTTCCAGTCAATTAGGTAGAATAGTTTAGATTTGGAGATCTTGGAGTCCAGAATGCTTTTGACTTCAAACTCGAGTTCTCCATCCACTAGGATAGGTTTTGGAGATTTGGTTAGTCGGGTTTGAGGTTGCACGGGTTTTAATAGAGAGACGTGGAAGACCGGATGTATCTTCATGTGCGGGGGCAAGTCCAACTTGACCGCTACTGGGTTTACTATGGTAGTGATGGAATAGGGACCAAGGTATCTTGGGTTGAATGTGCGTGGCCCTTTTAGAGATAGATATTTGGTGGATAACCAGACTTGATCCCCTACTTGATAGTGAGGGGCTTCCTTCCGATGTTGATCTGCTCCTTTCTTGTATTGTTCTTTAGCCCTTTGAAGGTGAGAAACAGCTTCCTTAAAGGCTTGGGGATTGTAGAATGCAGGTAGTCTACTGCTGGTGTTTCAAGATCTTGGAGGGGATCCAACTCCGAGGTTCGAGGGTGACTGCCGTACAAAAGAAAAAACGGGGTTTTCCCAGTTCCCGAATGGACAGAGTTATTGTAGGCATACTCGGCTATCCAAAGGATATCTTTCCACGTTTTTTCAGTTTGTTGCAGCATGCAGCGTAAATACTGTTCCAGAGTTTGATTGGTCCTCTCGGTTTGTCCGTCGGTCTGAGGGTGGTGACTGGTCGATAGTCTCACATCAATTTGAGCCGACCGACAGCAACTTCGCCAAAAATGAGAAATAAATTGACTACCTCGATCCGAAATCAGAACCGAAGGAAAACCGTGCAGTCGGACGATGTTTTCGAGAAATTCTCGGGCCAGAGTTGCTGCTGTTGGCAAGCCTTTGAGCGGAATGAAATGCGCCATCTTGGAGAATAAGTCCACGATTACTAGAATCGTATTGTATCCGGAGCATGGAGGTAGATCGGTGATGAAGTCCATAGAAAGCGTATGCCAAGGGCGAGGTGGGATGTCAATAGGGCGTAAGAGGCCTGCTGGTCTTTCCTTTTGACTCTTGTTTTGGGCGCATACTCCACAGGACATTATAAAGTCTCTGATATCTTTTTTCCAAGACGGCCACCAGAAGTAGCGCTTGATCTTTTCTGAGGTCTTGGCTATACCGGGATGACCTTCCATTAAAGAGTCGTGATAACAAGAGATTACTTTTTTCTGTAAATCTGTGCTGGGTAGGTATAATCGTTCTTGGAAATACAATAAGTTGTCCTTTACTGCAAAGTCCTTTCCCTGCAGATGCCAATTCTGTATGTCTGCTGGAGTTACAAGTTGCCTGGCTTTATCCTTAACTTCCTCTATGGATTCTGTGGCGATTACACCCAGAATTCTTTGTTCGGGAATGATTGGTACAGGTTTAGGGTTGACCAAGTGTTCTTCCACTCCCATCCGAGAAAGGGCATCGGCTTTACCGTTCTTTGTACCAGGTCGATAGGTAATTATGAAGTCAAACTCGGCAAAGAATAATGCCCAACGGAGTTGTCTAGAGGATTGGGCTTTTGCGGTCTTCAAATATTGCAGGTTTCGGTGATCCGTAATCACAGTAACGGTGTGTCAGGCCCCCAGCAGATAATGGCGCCAAGCCTTAAAGGCAGACTTGATAGCCAGAAGTTCCTTGTCAGTAATCGTGTAATTGATTTCAGGAGGCGAGAATTTGCGGGACCAAAATGCCACGGGATGCAACTGATTGGTTACCGGGTCCTTTTGTGATAGAACTGCCCCCATGACAAGGCTTGAAGCATCAGTTTCCACGATGTAGGGGAGTTCGGGGCGAGGGTGTTTTAAGATTGGTGCAGAGATAAATTTAGTCTTCAAATCCTGGAAAGCTTGTTCCGCCTCGGTAGACCATTCAAAACGTTTGTTTTTCTTTAACAAGGCAGTGATGGGCTGGACTATTCAAGAGAATTCGGGGATAAACCTGCGGTAAAAGTTAGCGAAGCCTAACATGCTTTGCACACCTTTTTTGGAGGATGGTGATGGCCATTTGAGAACTGCATCGACCTTCTTTGAATCCATACGCACTCCGCCAGGTGATAATATGAATCCCAAGAATTCAACTTCAGTCACGTTGAAAACACATTTTTCCAATTTAGCGAAAAGTTTGTGTTGACGCAATCTTTCGAGGACCATTTTCACATGTTTCCGATGTTCAGATTTCGATGAAGAATAAACGAGGATGTCGTCAATGTAAACAACAACACATACATCTATGAGCTCTCTGAGGACATCGTTCATAAAATATTGAAAGGCGGCCGGGGCATTGCAAAGTCCGAAGGGCATGACCTGATATTCAAATAGCCCATACTTGGTGCGGAAGGCCGTCTTCCATTCATCGCCCTCTTTTACTCGTACCAAGTGGTAAGCTCCTCTAAGATCCAGCTTTGTATATATGCATGCTTTTCTGACTTGGTCCAGGAGTTCAGGGATCAAAGGTAACGGATATCTATTCTTAACGGTGATCTGGTTCAGGGAGCGATAATCGATACAAGTTCTAAGGTCTCCTTCCTTTTTTGGAACGAAGAACAAAGCTGAAGAAGCAGGGGACTTGGAAGGACGAATAAACCCATTTGCCAGGTATTGATCCAGGTATTGTCGAAGGTGAAGGTTCTCAGGCTCGGTGAGGGCATAAATTCTACTACAAGGAGGAGTAGATCCAGGTATCAGGTCTATCTGGCAGTCATAAGACCTATGAGGAGGTAGAGAGTTAGCCTGATCCTTCCGGAAAACATCTTGGTATTCTAGGTATTCGGGAGGTAACTGGGGAGTCTCTGAAGAAATTGCGGCCAGTGCAACACCAGGTGGAGGGTGACAAGTAGAGACACATTCTGGAAACTGGACCGTTCTTGCTCGCCAATCGATCAGAGGATTGTGTTTCTCTAACCAAGATATTCCTAGAATAATCTGAAACTGAGGGGCCTTGATCACATCGAACACGATCTTCTCATGGTGTCCATCTTGACTTACTAGCGTCACCTCTTGAGTGGTATGCGTTACTGGCCCGGAGGCTATCTCCGTACCATCCACCGTAGTAATGACGTCCTTTACAGCCTTGGGACAAAGAGGTAGATTCATCCTCAAAACCATTTCATGATCCACATAATTGCCGATGGCACCGCTGTCGACGTAAGCTTCAATTGCATGTAATCGATCCGGATTATCAGGGCTAATGAGGACCATAGGTATCACGAAATGCGAGGTCACGGAACTGGTTTTCACGCTTGGCAAGAGGACCTCTATTCTTGTCGGGTGAGGTCGTTTCCCTGCTCAGAGTTTGTAACTTTGGTAACTGCAGCTCCTACTGCCTTCTTGGCAAGTTTCACCGGACAGTCTCGAAGAAAGTGCCCTGAGTTTCCGCAATATAGGCATAATTGCAACTGTTTCCTCCTTTCCCGCTCCCTTTGTGTTAGAGGACCTTTCAGACCCCCTATTTGCATGGGTTCCCCGGAGTCTACTCCTTTGGAAGGAGTTGGCGGTTTGGAAAATACTCGAGCACCAAACTTGGAACGATCGGCCTTCCTGTTCTGCAGCCTGTGATCTATTTGAACGACCAAGTCTATATAATCCGAACAGTCTTGTGGGGGATTCACTACTTGGGCTAAAACGTCTTTGAGCTCTCCACGTAGACCTCTATAAAACAGCGTAATCCTTTTGTCCTCAGGCCATTGAGTTTCCACTATTAGTCTATTGAAAGATGCAATATAAGCCAAAAGGTCTTGATTACCCTGTCGCAACGAAAGAAGCTCATTGTCCAAGGCCTGCCCCTGTGAATGTCTTGCGAACAGTTTTTTCATATTAAGCTGAAAGGCTTGAAAATCATGGAGAACCGGATCATCTTGATTAACTAGAGGGATCGACCAGTCTGCCGCATTGCCACTAAGGTACGAAAGTACAAAAGCTACTTTTGCTTGATCAGTTGGAAAGGCTGCTGGCCGGCATAAGAAGTGCAACCGGCACTGATTGATAAATACTGCAAACCTCTTTGGGTCACCAGAAAATCGTTCGGGCGGAGCCAGAGGTACATTCCCAGGTAGGTTGATCTGCACTGGATTCATAGAGGATGTTGAAGGAAGATTTGCCCCTGATGCGGGTAACGGGGTCTGTCCGGCTTGTGACTGTAGCACTTGTCTAGCAAGATTGTCTGTTCTCTCCTTGGAAATAATTAGTTCCCTTCTTAGAGCATTCGTTTCCTGACGAGCTGCATGCACTTCTGCCCTTAGTTCCCCAAGTAACCGGACTAGGGGGTCAGTATCCGAGGTTTCCATAGCGCCTGGGCGAGAGTTTTGCGGTAGGCTTTGCGTTCTGTAACGCTCACCTGATTCTCGCAGAGGCGCCGGTCTTGACTGGGCGACTACCGTATCTTCAAAGGTGATGTGTAGCACCCGGTTGGCTCTTTGGGCTGGACCTCTGTGCACTGTATGCCTGACGTGTAGAGTAAGATGTCTGCAGATAGAAAATATGGGGTTAATGAACTGGGGTTATTGGGGTGTCCCTATCTCTTTCCTCTTCTCCTCTCCTGTACACCCCCAAAGGTTAACGCTCTCACCTTAGGTAAGTGAATGCCGAGCTCTCCATTTGCCTCAGGGCAGGGTGCTGTAACCAGTTTCTTCACTGGATAGGTAGCGCAGGCCTCTTGACTTCAGAGGACTGCTGTCCGTCGTTTACTGCACGAACGGTAAGTTTCGAGTCTTTCAAATGTCTTTAAAGTCTTTAGTAATGATGTCTCTTGTTTTGCAGGGTTCCGGCGATGGCGGATGACGGGCTGAAGTGAGTTGAAGATGGAGCCCGTGTGATGAATAGAAGCGCCTGGAAGCACGTAAGTAAGCGCTTGTTGCCTGCTTCACAATGCGCTCTAACTGTCTTTTTATTTTGCAGGTACGAGTTCGGAGCGGCTGCAGGGTGCCGGAATACCCACTGGATTAGATGTGGAAAGGAGTAATGGCACGTGAGTATTAAAGTTCCCCAATGTCTTTAAACGCACCTTGTTTTGTCTTTCAGATGCGGGATGCAGCGCCGAAGACCTCCGGAGCGCACGAAGAGTAGGTAAGCCTTTGCCTTTCAGATGCCGGAATGCTAACCTGTTCTTTCTTGTCTTTATAGGTGTTGCTGAAGACTGGATTCAGGATGGTAAGCCTTTGCCTTTCAGATGCCAGAATGCTAACCTGTTCTTGCTTGTCTTTATAGGTGTTGCTGAAGACTGGATTCAGGATGGTAAGCCTTTTTCCTTAGGCCCAGGACCGGATGCAGAAGACACGATGAGCGTTCTGCTGCAGAGGTTGCAGAATAACGCAAAGCAAGATTCATCCACCGGGTGTGGTTTAAATAGCCTCCTGTAGTGCTTAGGTGTCTCCTTCCACAGCCACGCCCAAGTAAGAAAAGAGTTCCTGGTAAGAAAAGAGTTCCTGCCTTCCAGAAGAGTTCCAGTGTTCTGAATCTAGGGAGTGGCTCCAGCCCCACCCAACAGGAAAAGTAGTTCCAAACAGAAGAGGATCAGAGGCTCAACTGGCAGGCAAGTAAGCAGCATGGTCTGCTGAAGGTAAGTCCACCCAAGCATTATGAGCCCGGCGCTTCCAGCGCTGGGACTGGGCATATTTATGAGCCTGGTGCCACTGGCGCCAGGACTGGGTCCAAAAGGTCCCAATTGGGACTGGTTGGCACTCGGAACCTGGGTTATGGATCTGCTTCCAAGGGAGTTGGGAAAACCCTGACCTTTTGGAAGCAGAGATCATGACAGTACCCCCCCTCAAGGCCCCTCCCAAACCGGGCTTCTCCGGGGGTTTTGGCTTGTCAGGAAAT